>NC_081411.1:673807603-674497603 GCF_030272615.1 Cryptomeria japonica
TTCAATATTGTTGAATACTTAAGAGTTTACATAAATCATAGTCCATTCCTATATTAGCCATATGATAAGTGACACATACTACAATAGAAGATGTAGAACCAATAGACACATAAATCTGTCCATATTTAAAATCCTATTTATCCTCACCCACTTAAAGCCTTTAATGGTTTCCCTTAAAGTCTTCAAACTCAATGGCTTCCTTCTAGAGTCTTCTTAAGCCTTTAATGGTTTCCCTTAAAATCTTCAAACTTAATGGCTTCTTTCTAGAGTCTTCTTAAGCCTTTAATGGTTTCCCTCAAACTCTTCAAGCATTTAATGCTTTATCTTCCTTTTTCTCATGTAAATAAATTAAGATTTATTTAAATAAAATCCAAAATTCACATTCACATTTAAATAAATTAATATTTATTTAAATATCTATCCAAATGCAAATTACACCATTTAATTGAAATAAATGATTTTATTTTAATTGAAAATCCCCAAATTCCTCCCACTTGCATTCTCCTACAAAATCCACTTGCATGCCTAAATTCCTTCTAGATTCTTCTACCTCCTTCTAATTAGCCTAATCTTATCCTAATCATAGTCACATTCCTAAATTAAAGGAAGTCACTTCTCAAAAATCTCCAAAGTTTTCAATAACCATTAAAGGCTTTATGTCTTCAAATGGTTAACCTCTAAAGTCTTTCAAACCATTAAAGGCTCTTACATAACCATTTATGGTTAACTCACTTCTTACCTTTGGTTAGAGACTTTCCTCTAACTTAGCCATCCCTTTAACTCATGGGTCTCTTCAAAGCATTTATTTATTTGACTAAGGCAACCATTTAACCCTTGCACATTCATTTGTACCTTGGATAAAAGGAATATCCATTAACCTAACCCTAACCCAACCCCCTAGGGTAACCATCATGTCCCCTCAAGCATTTAATGCTCCTTATCTCTCCTCTCAAGCCTCTTCATGGTGACACTTGTTAACATGGGATTGGATTGAAAGTCTCACATGGATTGAATATCTTTCAATTCTAACCCTTGTTAAGATTGCTCAATCTTAACCCTTTATTTCCCCATTTATTCTATAAATAGAACCCTTCTCCTCAAGCAAAGGAGGAAGCATTAGATTATTGTTACTATGCTAGTATTAGCATAGAGCTTTTTCATAGATCACTATCTACACTTGCATAGCATTTGTTTATCATATCCAACCATCTTGAATCTCCATATTACATCCATGGATAGTGCTAAAAGTTGAGAGCTACACTCATTTGGGACTTGGAGAGGGGAGAAATAAGGGAGAAGAATCAAGAGGCATCATGGAAGCATCTTAGGGAGGCTCTTCTCCTTTCTTTTGTTTTGTTAAACTTCTTTCATGCTTTTTGAAATCTCTTTTGATATTTTTGGAATGGTTTTTAGTTCTTTGTTTTGGTTTTATGATTGAAACTAACTTATTAACATTGAGCTTTTTTTTTGCCTTGTCCCCATTTTCATGACATCATTTGGTGAACTCGACGTGAATCAATAATTGACTGACATTAATAACAATAGTGCTATTGAAACATGATGTTAAGTCGATGGTTTAAATACTATGATTGTTATTGTGTAATTGGTTTTAAAAGTTATTATTGGCTAGATATATAGTCCACCCTCATACCATTGAATTTATGGTTGCCCATTAAGTCAACCATATCCAGCTTATGGGTCTTTTCAATTTATATTTGTAACCGAAGGTCGGTTGTGTCATTTTCTTTTAAACCAGTGGTTAATGTGAGTTTTTCTTTTATTTTCACTTCATGAGATTTACTTTCCCATTTGACATGCCCTCGTGATGATGCTGCCATGAGGAGAAGATAGTCATACTACTGATTTTGTGGTAGCGAGTGTGAAGACCTCACGATGTTGAAATATTTAAGAGAAGTAGTATCATGAGTTAATCGTATTTCCTTGGTTAAGAAGCTTGCTTTTTTACATGTGTTGTTGTTAAGTCCTTGGCATACGTGTGTGTATCATGGTATGGCATGGTTGGTGCTTGTTTCATATTTTTACTTGTGTGAGAGCCTCTTGTTTTATTGTTTTCAGACCCATGTAGAGGGAGTGGGATCCTCTATGACACCCAGGGGTCATGAGAGATAGAATTTCATGAGGTTCCTTGTAAGGATGCGTGAAGTCTATACCTTTTGGATATAAGAGATTTTACCATATTATAAACAAGTGATAACTAATTAATGAATGTGTATGGGTAGTTAGATAATTTAAAAAGATAATAACTCATTAGTGCCTCATGACTCAGACCTAGGGAGGATGTTTTAGGCTGAGCATGGGAAGATCATGGAGATGCTAAGCTAATCTCCCTTGGTATCTCTCTCAAGGTTGAGATGGCTATGCATGTCATAGGCTAGTTCCTTGTTCTTTTTAAGCATGTGATGACACTCCCCCATACATGTGAGTCCTTTGCTTACTTTTTTATTCTTGTCATGATGTTTTATCGGCCTCTAGAAATTTCTTGTTCTCTCTTATTTTCTTGATGCATGGTTATATGTATGGAAATTGTTTAGTGTCATTCCCTTTGGTAAAGCATCAACCTTGTTTAGTGTGCGAGTTGGGACCTATTGACATCTCCTGGCTCGGGCGGTGGTTCCTTTTAGGCTCCACATTGGTCAGGTGCTTGGATCTTTTTGTCATCGGGGTTTTTCCCTCTTCTTTGGTATTGCCTTCGTATGTGGATTTGGAGCCATTTTTTTATATTGTCTTGAACCTTTTGGAGCAAATTCATGTATTGTACACCATGTGGTAGATAAACTCAAGTCATGTAATAATTTAATAATGTTGTATAAGAAGTGAGAGATTACTCACAATTGCAATGCCATGTAAAAACAATCTATAAGTATTCATGAGTTACTTAATAGGTACATTCAAATGGAAATAATAATATGAGTTAATCAATGTAAGTAGAAATGAGGAATGAAATGTCATACCCTTGCTAGTAATGTCTTATCATTGTTAATCATGTTTATTTTTTAATTTGAACTTATAGACATGTATGAATTGATATGATTAGGATGTAGGTTAGGATAGTTAGTTGTAATTCAAATGTATCTTGTCAAATGGTTAAATCAGCAATACGATTCTTTATGTGGTGGTTAAATGTATATAGTAGATATGATGGATTATGGATGTTGTTACTCCTTTTCATGATATTTCTTAGCAATAGATTGAATTAATGCTTGCACTTCCAATATTTTCATATGAATATGGATGTAAACTAAGTAGATGATTGCACATATTTATGAGATCAATGACATGAACAATGACATTAAATGAAGAACTTATACTATCATTGGTAAATCATGCGAAATACAATATTCTTTTAGATGTAGTTAGATGTTTGAAAACTGGAACAACACTAAGGCTGAAAACTATTATGGAACTTAGTAAATAAACGTCATTTAATGATAAATGAGAATTTATACAATTGTGTTATGGCTGCCATAAAACTAATGCCACATAAATGGGATTATGAACATGTATCTAATTGCATATATAGGATAATGAGCATGCCTTGGTAGATGCATTGAATAATGGACAGCAATAGTAGCATATTATGTAAAGCGTATGATATAGGTTAAATTGAATACATGCATTGTATTTGTTCTTCATGGTATGGTTAAATCATTAGAATCATAGAAGTGGACCATTATGATGATGGTAAATTAAGTATCAATCATAAACCAAATGGCATAGATCTTAGTAGTGACGTCATACCTTGGGGATACAAAGAAACCTTATAAATTACTAAACCTTGGAACATGTCTTCACTTGCATTAGTAACATAGTGCATGAAGCATCATATAACACTTAACAATGGATTTTAAACTATTGAACTAAATTATAAACTTAGTGTCTAGCTTGAGTTAGATTCAACCTTATTAGTAAACAAAAAAAAAAATTATTCTCCTCTTCTGGACCTATATGTAGTAAGTTTCACTGGGGTTTGTTGGCATGCACTACACATAATATCAATAGTAAATTAGTCTTTCAATAAAAACTTTAATCTAGTTAAACCTAGTATAGAGTAAATGAGATCAATTGATAAGAGAAGTAACTCTCCTTTACCATTTCAAATTTTAATCTGTACAAATTTATATAGATTGGGTTACCTAGAAATAAATCATGCTAGTCCAAATTATCCTACATTCTATCAAACATATAAATCACCCAACAACATATCAAGCAAGTTTTAGTGATCTATTGATTCTCATTCCTAGAGATAGATTATGCAAGACCTTGAATCATGCATTCTCTTCTCATGATTTGTAGTGACAAAGATGAATCATGCATTGTTTTTTCTTGACATGTAGTCGGTTATTCATTCTAATTCAATTTCTCTATTTGTCACATTCTTCTCAATGGATAAGATTTACTCTATTTTTTCCTTTTTTGTAAATGCTTGTGATTTTATAACATTTTTTATTTTGTAGGTTTTATACTTTTCTAATATATTTTTCTTTACATGTTATATAATTTTTTATTTATTTATTGTACATTATAGGATTTATTTATATAATGTGTGCTTTTGTATATGCCTAGCTTGGGCACATATATTTGTCACTTGAAGAATTTCAACGTATCCATTTATGAAGCTAATTTTAGTATTTTTCATAGCAACAAATCTTATCATGCTTAGTAACATCAACTTGATAAAGTGGGAGAAAAATTTAATGTCAAAAGTTGTATACCATATAATTATCACATTGTGTTTTGAGCTCGATTTGGTATCCACCTCTTGTAGCATGTCCTAAGATCATTTTAGCCTAGGCTTTTAGCCTTTTATGTACTTGTAGTGCTAGCATTTTGTTATGCTTTTGTGTGTTCAACCCTATGTGTTGCAATGTGTTTCCCTATGTTATTTTTATGTTTTTTTCTCATCTTGTGAAATCTTTGAGCACATTGTACATCAACACTAGTGTAACATATGGACGTTTATGTGGTGCACTTCCATCCTTCAACTAGATATAGTCGTATATAAATCTCCTTTTGGCTTCCAAAGATTCCTTTGTAACTATCCTTTGCCCATTTTTTAATATTTCAATTGCCATATTTATATTTTTAATATAGAATGTAGTGAAGTTAATCTTGAGTAATCATTTTTGTACAATAAACCTAGGGATGTAAAACTCCAAAAGTGAACATTGTCTCATAATTATGAACACTTTGCTAAAAGCACCTAGCTTAACAACTCAACCAATACTAAGTGAAGGATTTCATCTTTTGGGGTTTACAAGGGAAGGAAATGACAGCTAGGCTCAATTTTGATTTCATTCCAAGAAAAAAATCTAGTCATTTAGACAAGGGTCACTAATAGAGAGAGCGCTATATACATGAAATATGTGTTCTACAATACCTAAATGAAATGCATGAAATATGTGTTCTACAATACCATATACCATATATTTTTTAATGCATATACATTTTTAATACTTTAAAAAAAATGATGATACCACAGACATTTAGATTTGGATTTAAAATCCTAAGTGTTGAACATAGAGACTGACTCCTCAATTCATGTTTTAAATATAAAACAACTTGAGTTTACTCTTCAACGTCGTCAAATTTAGATGCTTTGAAATAAACTTTTACAAAACCACCACTAAAGTGAATATATACTTCTTAGCATTTTAGTCATACAATTGTTTTTATATTTTGAATAAGTTGAGGTATTTAATCTTATTTTCTTTGATGAGTGTCTTTATATTCTTCAATACATATGTATTTATTTTTTTAATTACATTTCGTATGCTTATCTATAATTGAAAAAGTTATACAAGAGTTCTTTATGCTTCATTCTATAGACTTTAAAAAAATAAAATATTGTGTATTTGTGGTGTACACGCTCAATGATGTACTTTTTAGGATACATTTATTAAAAAAAGAAGACAAAAATATGTTCATAATAAACAATGATAATAATATACAACTTTAAAATTGACTCTTCGCTATATTTTGACTAAATAGTTTTAAAAATACTTAATTTTTTACATGAATAAGCACTCAAATTTATCTCCACAATAAGTATGGTTTTGGTTATTCTTGGTCTCTTCTTAATCATGTTGTGTTATGCCTATCTATAGTTAGAAGAAAACTTAGCTTTACAGCATCATGGAAGCTAGACTTCTTAAGTAAAGTTATTTTTGAGGTGAAATTTATTGAATCTTTCATATTTTTTATCAAAAAAAACTTCCTTTCTATTAGTATTAGAACAAAATAAAAATAAATAAAAAATTCTTCACTATCCTCAAATTCTAATTAGTAAATAATCTTTAGAGTTAAGAGTTGAATACACAATTGTAAACTTTTTTCTATGCATTATATAGTAAAAAAATCATAAACAAATGGAAAAAATTACAAAACAATGTAAAGAATAGAAATCAAACAAAATATATTTTTGGTTGATATAAGATTTGAATGCACTAGAGATGCGACTATATTAGAAACCTTAGGTAGAAAATTTAAGATTGACCATTATATTGAAAATTTAAGATTGAATGCACTAGAGATGCGACTATATATTGAAGGCCTTTCAATATAAATACTAAACATTGACCATTATGCACCTCCTAAAATCCTTTAAGGAATGTCATAATGCACAATGTATCCACCTCTTCTAAGTAATTTATTTTTATTTTACAGTATCTTGGTCTACACAATATTTAAGATTTACTTCCTCCACTTTAGGCTATAATGTAGTGCCACATGATTCATGACTCATACTTTTTCTACCAAAAAAAGAAATATTCATCAGAATTTGATCTAACCATTCAGATATGATAAATGGAATGGATTTTACTATTGTCCATTTAAAATAGATTTTACCTCGCTTACAGCATGAAAAGAGGAACATGAGCTTGTCATCACACCAAAAGGCAAGGTTCATGGGAATTCATTAGAAGATACAGCAAGTGAACATTTCAATGGCAGTGGCAAATGCTTAGCTACTTTTTAGAAGGTAGTTTCATAGTCTTATTCCATATCAAGACTACTTGACAATCATTATTAAAATGATAGTCTACAAAGCAGAGCATAGGGAGTAGTAACAGAGTATAACTATTCCATATCCTTCCTTTTATCACTGCTTTTATAGGTGATTCTAATATAATAAGGATATTCCCCTAATCTATCAATGATCTTCCCAACGTTATCTTTTCAGTCCCAACATATAACTATTCAGGATATTCCCCTAATCTATCAATGATCTTCCCAGCGATATCTTTTTGGTCCCAACGTTTTGGTGTTCAGTGACAATGAATATCGGGCAACCATGAAAGGACAATTATGATAGCCCACTGTACAGTCATGCATTTAGAAAGTCAAATTTTTTGTGGTTTAACAGTATTCGGGATGTAGAACATGATTTTATTTTTAAAAATTTTGCAGAAATCTATTGTGTTTTGTAGATTTTAAAAACCGTACAGAATACTGTTTTGTGTGGAGTTTAGCCACTTCCTTTGTAAAGACAGTCTAGGTCATGCATTTAGAAAGTCACAAATTTGTAAAATAGTGTCAAAATGAAACAAGGTAATGGCGTACTCATGAAAGAACAATTACCTTGGAAAGATACGATATGACAATCAAAGAGCCATGGTTCATATCAATACTCAAGATCACAGTGACATTTGAATGATAGTGAGAATAGGATATTGGTTAAACAGCTCCATGACAGTCAAGGTATTTAAAAAAAACCTTTCCATAAAGACTTTATCAAGAATAATTAAAAAAGGACACTCAAAAAACCTTATTGGAAACAACATAGAAAATAGTGCTCAAATAAATGGCAGATGTGAGTTTAACAAGTGGAAATAGTTTGTGTTATGCTACCTTATATCTCTCAAAGAACCTTCTCTAAATATTATCTATAGAAGACTGGAAGGGCTATCTTATACTTATTTACTTCAAACATATTATTTCCAACTTTAATTTAATAAAAATAAAAAAATTGCATATCTTCCAAATTTTAATGTTACTCATAATCTTATATGATTCATAATTAGAGACCTAGACTTAATAGTTTAAATGATATTAGGTGGTGCAGGAGCACCTAACTTACCCTCACGCCTAATGTGAAAATTTTGTGTTTTGAAGTGTCAAGGATGTAAATAAGGTCTTGAGAGACCATTTATGTTGTAATAAGCTCATTAGGATCATTATATGTTAGATCTAGTCTTAGTTGAGTCAAATTGTCAAAGCTACACAAAAATTAGCAAAATTGAAAAAGTTGTCATCATGTGGACAATGTGTCTCAATGGGTCAAATTTGATGACTAATGTTATGTAAGGGTTTTTTATACCTATTTGGACCTATTTTGATGATTTTTGGTTCATAGGAAGGTTTATAACTAAAATTTGTCAATGTTGCAAAATGTTGTCACAAAGTTGTCAAGTTGTCATTTACACAAAAAGTTACATTATTGTACCCAATGTACATATGGTTTGAAATGTAGTTGGAGAAGTTGTAACCACTATTTGGATGCATAAATAGACCTTGGGAAGGTCGAATCAAGGTTGTTTTTGAATGTATTTGGGAGAAATTAATAAGAATCTTGAAGTTTTCTGCAGTTTCCTATGTTATTCCACGTGACAGTCTTCTCTAAGGGTTTGTTAATTGTCAAATCTTATTCATCTGCTTTGAAAATATATTTTTTATGGTGTAAAAATGAGTCTTCTTCCATTTCCAATTGGTTTCATTCGGTTTGGTGTAGTATAGAATAAGATATCTTATTTTTTCTAAAATCTGTCAAAACCCCAAACTAGGGTAATCTGAGAGCAAGAAAATAGTATTATGTTTTGTTTCCACATTGAAAGGATATCCCAATGAATGGACACTCTTGTAAATATGTATCTTCATGTCTTTTAATATTTTCAAGTCTTCAAGATACAAATTGCACGTGTTGAAGGTGGTTGCAAGACTGAAATCAGTGTCTCGGTCTGCTATGATAGTGGGGTTTTGAAAAATCTGAATGGACAGAGTACAAGGAAAGGCTCCTTGAAGGGTTTTGAGTGCTAGTAGGGTGTATGGGGGTGACACAAGTCTGTGACAAACAATATTTTCCTTTTATCAAACCAAAGTGTTCAATGTTTATCGGTTGCCCTCTAAACATGGATTTGATTGTCACATTAAGACAACAGACTAGGTTTTCTTATTTTGCAAAATCAAGAGTTGATTGTTGGGGTTGGTGTTGAGGTTAGAAGTTAGAGTAATGGTAGGGTGGTCCTCCATATTCATTAAGTTATTTGGGAGGGCTAAAAACAAGGAGTAGGTCTATCCTATTGGTGTTTATTTGTCTTTGTAAATTGTGTTAGGACAATAGGGTGTCAAGATGATTTCTAGGGTGGTTGGGGGGGTTGAGACTTGTGTTTTGGTTATGGGAGAGAGATTCACTTATGTTTTCTTGAGTAAATTTGGGTTGGTGTGTGCCTAATTGGTGTTGGGGATTAAGTCCTCAAGCATGATTGACTGTCATAGAATGATAGTGTTGCAACAGTAGCATATCTTGTAGCCTTATGGGTGGTAGGGAACATAAAGGTTCATGGTTATTCTTGTTGCAAGGGCCATGGAAGGGTGTCAAGGGGTTCATTTTTTTGAGAGTATCTAATTCATGATGTGAGTTGATTATTAGTGAGGTTAGTAACCTTGTGAGGACTCTTGTCGCTTTATGAAGAGCAATCACCTTTTTGATTAGGTGAGTTGGGAGAAAGAAATATCCCCAGTTGGTTAAGTTTGTTGGATGCTCTACATCAAATTGGTATCAGAGCAAGGAAGTAGGTCCTTGAAGAAGATAGTTGGGATTTGAGAGAAGAGTGAGTATGGGGTTGAAGACAAGATTCCTCCCAAGAGTGTGGGTGTTGCTGGAGAGTTGTGGGAGTTGAAGGAGAATAATGCAAGGTTGCAAGAATCCTGCAATGTTGTGATGGCAAGGTTTTAAGCCTTAGAATCTAATCAAATAAGGAATGTTGATATAGGGGATGTGATTGATAAAGAGGAAGAAGAAGAGGAGTTCCAAGAAGCACAAGGGGAAGAGCAGAGAGATCCTGAAGAGCAGCGGACACTCAAATTGTTAAAGGCAGTGAAAGGTGATCAATACAAGGAAAGAGTTGACCTACCTATGTATGGTGGGAATATTAATGAATAAGAGTTACTTGATTGGGTTGCAGCCATGGACACTTATTTTGAGAGTGAAGATGTACTTGATGATCAGAAGGTCAAGGTAGAAAAGACCAAGTTGAAGGGACATGCACTTGTATGGTGGGACTATGAGAAAGTAGAGAGAAGAAAGAAAGGCAAAGCCAAGATCATATCTTGGGACAAGATGATTGCAAAACTTAAAGGTAATTTTTTTCCTAGAGACTATGAAGTTTAGTTGTTTAAGAAATTGCAAGGTTTAAAATAGAGGGATTTAGATGTGAAGGCATATACTGATGAGTTTTATAAGTTGAGTATAAGAGTAGTAAGGGATGAATATGGAGTTGAAAAGGTGGCTAGGTACCTTTGTGGACTTAGATTCAATATTCAGGATGTATTGGTTATTGCTAACCCAATAACTGTGGAATAATGTTTTCAATTGGTTGTTAGGGTGGAGGAGAAGATAAAGAGAAGACAAGACAAGTCTACTAAAGGAAAAGGCAACAATGCAAGAGGAAAAGAAAATTTCTCTACAAGAAAACAATATCATGAGGATCAAGAAGAATCAAGTAAAGGTAAGGAACAAGGTGCTGATACAAGAGGTGGCTTTAGAGGTTCAAAGGGCAGATTTGGAGGAGGAAGGAACTCCAATGTCTTTATTGGCTGATGCTACAACTACCAGGAGATTGGGCACCCAAAATGTAAGTGTCCTAAAAAGAAAGGCTCCTCAACCAATGGGGGTGACAAAAGAAGCAAAAAGAGAGTCCACTATGTGCAAGAAGAGGAAGATGAGAGTGTTAACTCTCCACATGGATGCGTTGCTCTTGAAGTAGGAGGGGAATCTTTGATGGTAAGGAAAACTTCGTTGAAAGCACCTAAAGAGAGGAATATGAGCCAAACGAGGAATTTGTCCAGAACTGCATGTAAATGCAAAGATAAAGTATGTAAGATGGTCATTGATTCAGGTTCACAAGATAATATGGTGTCTAATATGATAGTGACTAAGTTAAACTTGGATATGATACCACATAGGGAACCTTATCATGTTTCTTGGGTGAATGATAGTCAAACTCTCCTACTGAATGAACAAGCTTATGTGGACTTTCAGATTGGTGAATATAAAGATAAATTTTGTGTGATATTTTACGTATGGATTGTTGTCATATGCTTCTAGGAAGACCTTGGCAATTTGACAGGAAGGAACTATATGGCGGTTGTGAAAATACCTATCTTATAAAAAAGGATGGAAGAACATTCAAACTGACTTGTTTGCAAAAAAATGAGAAGGTGAAGGGAAATGCAAAGATGGTGATGTTTGGAAAGAAGGAACCTCTCAAGAGTAAGGAGGTTGAAGCCATTCCAAGGCTTGAGAATAATGAGGCACCCAAATTGTTTGAAGGGGTAATGATTGGGTCAATCATGTGTCCACTTGTGAAAGAAAAAATTTGTGATGAGACATAGATTGTAGGCACTGAACGTCTGGTTCAGAAGGGAAGAACTGAGAGTGTGTTGGAAAGGTGGCAAGTGCAAGCACCTCATGGCAATTCTTTGTGTAAACCAAGAATGACAATAGTTTGTCATCCTTTATGGTCTGATATGCAATTTTTTTCTACTAATTATCCATTTGTTGCAAGTTATTCAAGTGTGCAACAACAACATCAAGTTGGATTTCCCTTATGGGACATGAGTTCTCTTATAGGGGGTGTATGGTGCAGGAGCACCTAACTTACACTCAAGCCTCTATGAGGCTAAATGTGAAAATTTTGTGTTTTCAAGTGTCAAGGATGTAAATAAGGTCTTGAGAGACCTTTTATGTTGTAATAAGTTCATTAGGACCATTAGATGTTAGATCTACTCTTAGTTGAGTCAAATTGTCAAAGTTACTCAAAATTTGTCAAAATTGAAAAAGTTGTCATTATGTGGACAATGTGTCTCAATGGATCAAATTTGATGAATAATGTGATTTAAGGATTTTTTTTTACCTATTTGGACCTATTTTGATGAGTTTTGGGTCATAGGGAGGTTTAGAACTAAAAGTTGTCAATATTGCAAAATGTTGTCATAAAGTTGTCAAGTTGTCATTTACACAAAAAGTTGCATTATTGTACCCAACATACATATGGTTTTAAATTTAGTTGGAGAAGTTGTAACCACCATGTGGATGCATAAATAGATCTTGGGAAGGTTGAATCAAGGTTGTTGTTGAATGTATTGGGGTGAAATTAATAAGCATCTTGAAGTTTTATGCACTTTCCTGTGTTATTCCACATGATAGTCTTCTCTAAGGGTTTTTTCATTTTCAAATTTTATTCATCTGCTTTGAAAGAATATTTTTTATGGTGTATGAATGATTCTTCTTTCATTTCCAAGTGGTTTCATTCAGTTTAATTGAGTATAGAAGAAGATATCTTGTTTTTTCTAAAATCTGTTATAACCCCAAACTAGGGTAATCTCAGAGAAAGAGAAATGTATTGTGTTTTGTTTTGACATTGAAAGGATCTCCCAATGAATATAAAATCTTGTAAATATGTATCTTCATTTCTCTTAAGCTTTCAAGGTCTTCAGGATGCAAATTGTACGTGTTGAGGGTAGATGCAAGACTGAAATCAATGTCTCGGTCTGCCATGACAATGGGGTTTTGAAGAACCTGAATGGGCAGAGTACAAGGATCCTTTAAGGGTTTTTAGTGTTAGTAGGTTTTATGGGGTTGATACAAGTCTGTGACAAACAATATTTTCCTTTGATCATACCAAAGTGTTCAATGTTTATTGAATGCCCTATAAACATGGATGTGACTATCACATTAGGATAGGAGAATAGGTTTTCTTATTTTGCAAAGTCAATAGTTGATCGTTGGGGCTGGTGTTGAGGTTGGATGTCAGAGAAATGATAGGTTGGTCCTCCATCTTCATCAAGTTTATTGGGAGGGCTAAAAACAAGGAGTAGGTATGTCCTATTGGTGTTGTTTTGTCCTTGTGAACAGTGTTAGGACAACAAGGTTTCAAGATGCTTTCTAGGGTGGTTGGGGGGTTGAGACTTGTGTTTTGGTTATGGTAGAGAGAGTCACTAATGTGTGATTGAGTAAATTTAGTTTTTTGTGTGCCTAATTCATGTTGGAAGTTGAGTCCTCGAGCATACTTGACCATCATAAAATGACAGTGTTGCAATAGTAGCATACATTGTGACCTTATGGGTGGTAGGGAGGGTAAAGGTTCATGGAAGGGTGTCAAAGGATTCATTTTTTTTAGAGTATCTAATTCATGATGTGAGTTGAGTATTAGTGAGGTTAGTCACCTTTCGAGGACTCCTATCACTTTATGAAGAGCACTCACCTTTTTGATTAGGTGAGTTAGGAGAAAGAAATCTCCCTAATTGGTTAAGTTTGTTGGATGCTCTGCATCATTAGGTTAATATGTTTCAAATTTTTGTGCTATTAAAAAAAATTTGGGTAAAGAAATCAATTTTTCATACAATTATACTAATTGAATTTGGCTATAGTCCTCTTCTAAGTGTTGCAATGTGAAGTCCAAATTGGGTTCTCGTCTAGTAGTGGTTGATTCATGTTGACGGGTGTTTTGACACACTCACCAACAATCAAGTAGTGTATGTGAACACTCACCACCTCTCATGAAAAACAACAAGTTCGGGGAAACTAACTACACCAAGGTCTCTATAGTCGGGTCTCAACGGTGATGGGAAGCTCAATGGTTCATGTGAATGTACCTGTCAAGGGTCCTGCTAGTTGAAACAACTTTGAATTACCTACTTTTTTTTGTATTTTATGATTTAGATTCTCTCAAAAATAAATAGCAAAAGATAGATCAGGGAAACAAGGAAATAACAATGAAATCAACACAATAACATCTGAATGATCCATAGGGTTAGAATTTCATAACCCAATATTATCAATATTACTAAATCAACATTCAAATGATGAACTCTAGAAAATATATAAAGTCAGACAACTTCACATACCAATAGAAATGAATATCATCAAACCAATAATCACCCTATCAATTTAATCCTCATATACCATTTACATGCGCAATATGATGCATAAAATAACAAAGTATCCAAAAGAACTAGATCTTGATTCAAATAATAGAAGTTACCAGATAACAAAGAACATAACCATATCGAACACACAAGTAGATTAGGAAATTCACAAGCTACTTTTTGTATTAAACTTCAAAGAGTATAACAAAATCTTCTAAACTCATAAAAATCTGCATAAAAATCTCTAAATGAATCTCTAAATTGGACCTCAAATCGTCAATTCGCGGACCCTTACAATGAATCAAAATTTCTAATTTATAGAGTTTCAAATCCTAAATTCTTGGAATTAAATGCTATTTGAACTAAATGTTACAAAAACAAGGAGCTTCAGTTGACATGCAAGTCTCTGCCTTAAACTCCAGTGAAACTACTAGTCAACTATTAATACAAAACATGCATTCCCGAAATTGACCATTACAACCATGCAGAATTTTGCCCAAAAACCGAAGTTGGTATTTTAAAACAATTGAACTCTCAACCTTTGTGGTAATAAAAAACATCTTCAAAAAGAAGTCAAAATGGCATGTGCAGCAACTATATGTTCATCCTTTACTCCTTTTATAGCTCTTATAGTTACTGATAAAACATGTTGTTGGCATTTGGCATTATAACAGACAATGGGAGATTGTTGGCATTTCAATAAGGATATTGAGAAGGTTGTTGATGATTATGGATATAACTGATTAAGGATGGTTTACTGTCTTGATATTATTATTTTGTCATTGATGTCAAGAAATTAATTTTCTAATTCAGTATGATGTTGCCATATCTTGAGAAGTATGATTTGATGAGTATAAAGATGTCGGTAAAAGACATAGAAAGAATATGATGAATAAGGGAATGAATAAGGTATTCAATGGGCAACTATTACCAAGTCAGACAATGATGAGATTATGATGTATAGATTGTTTTGACATCATACATATGTTGTAAATTGTAAGGTTAATACTATACTATGTTAACGAGCAAAGAACCTAGTCGGTAAACCCTAAGGAACCTAGTCGGTAAACCCTAAGGTTATCACTATCGATTAATGAAGGCGGAATAACTACTGAGTGAAGTTTAGTATTTATCGAGATGTAACCGAGTTGTAACCAAGTTGTAATAGAATGCATTAAATGATTATATGCGTTATTTAATGAAGGAAGCTGATGAGCTGGAACTGATTAAATGATTGGTATGTCGTGAATGAAGTTTGTTAATGAATCTATGACAAAGGAAAATCAGCATGAAGATCTACAATGCAAATTGAACCGCATTACCCTAGCACAAGTTTCAAGAAATGTATGCAAGTTCCTAGGCAAGGTAAAATGTTTTTTAGATCGAAGGATACATTGAACCTGGACAAGTTTGAAGATCTGATGGCTATGATTGATCATGGGAAATGTGATCAAGGAGATTAAGCGGTTAGCTAATTGTTTATAAATAGGGAACTATTGATAAACAATGTATGCGAGCAAATGTATGCATAGGGATGCTACATAGTGATTACCGAGCACAGAAGCTTGAAGACCTATTTGAATAATAGAGTATAGAAGCCCAACAGATGGACAAGATTAGTTCTATGTCTAGATTGTATTGAGCAAATAAGAATCTTATTAAGCATTTTAGATGTGAAGTTGTAGATAGATTTCTATTACTGCTATTTTATGAAAGTTACAGAAAATCTCTTAACCGAGTGGACTTAGCAGTCTTATTTGTAAAACCCTCGAGCAAGATGACATTTTGATTGAGTGTTTGAAATCCTTTAACAAGGTCACCTCTAACAAGGTGAAGATCCTAACAGATCTGAGGAAAATCCCTTAACCAAGTCACATCTAGCAATGTGTTTGTAATCTTTAATGGGATTTTCTTTTAACCGAGCATACTCTAGAAGAGTATATTTCTTAGTGGGTTCGAAATCCCACAGTGGTTTTTCCCTAATTGGGTTTCCACGTTAAATCTAGTGTTATGAGGTTTATGATGTTTATATGCTTTTGAGTTTGCATGTTTAACAGTTTTGGTTATATTATTGAAGTATATGTTACCGAGGTTGAATCTCATATTTTTATGGAAGATTAAGTTTGTATGGTTCACTCCCCCCCTCTCATCTTGCTGGCTATTGGATCTGTACTTACATTAAGTATCAGAACTATCAATTGGTATCAGAGCTTTGGACTCCGAAAGAAAAGTTTAAAGGTACTTGAGGCAATGATCCAAAGATGTATAAGAGGGATGCACCAAAGCTGAACAAGTCAAGTTTCTCTACATGGTAGAAAAGGATGAAGCTACACCTATCAGGAGTTGGAGAATATGTTGTATATTATCTAGAGAATGATTTCATCACACCGAACACCTATCCATTGACTATGGAAGAAATAAAGGCAAAGCAAGAACATATCCAAGCAATGATTGAAATAACATCTGCATTGACCAACTCAGAGTTTAATGATCTAGAAGGCTGCAATGATGCAAAGGCAATGTGGGACAAGCTCATATCTATATATGGCGGTGATGAACGTGTTCAAAGAGAAAAAGTAGATAGTCTAAGAGGACAAATTGAATCTATGAGGATGAATGAAGGTGAGAACATAACTCAGTATAGTACAAGACTAAAGGAGATTGTCAATCAAATCAAAGGAGCAGGTGGAACTATTGAATAAAAGGATATAACAAGTAAGTTGTTAATAACCCTTCTATCGACTTATGCAATCCGAGTCTCTACAATCAATGAATTGAGGTCTGTACCTAATATGCTAGTTTCTTTAGATGCTACTATTGGTAAGCTACATGCATTTAAGTTAAGTAACTTTGATAACAGTGGATCTTTGGTAAATAAAGTTGAATCTGCATTTAGTTCTTTTCATCTTAATGAATCTAATGATTACAATGAAAAAAAGTATATGTACTTTGAAGGAGATCACAGTGGAGCAAGTGAAAGATTTCGCAAGAACATGTAGGAAGTACACAAACTATATGAGGAAATCAGAAAGCAAGAAGAGTTTGAAGCACTATTAGCCAATAGGTTACCAAAAGGCAAAGGTAAGTATAAAGGAAAACTACCTTTGAAATGTTTCAATTGTGATAAGATAGGACATATGGCTTCTAACTGTCCTGACAAAGAATCTATTGAAAAGAGAGATTACCGAGATCACAAACAGAAAGATAATCATTACAGAGGACACCGAGACTTCAGAAGGAGAGATAGAAAAACATGCTTAAGAGCCGATGAGGAATCCAATGATGATAAATCAGATGAAACTGATATAAAGGAAGTAGTTTATGTGGCTATCAAAGATGGATCAGATGAAGAAAGGTATGAAGAAAAAGCCCTAATATCTCACATAAATACTAATGATTCTTGGATCATAGATAGTGGATGCTCACATCATATGATGGGAGATAAACACAAGTTTTTTATGTTAGAAGATTATGATGAAGGCTATGTAAGATTTGGTAATGATGCACCATGTCCAGTGAAAGGTAAAGGATCTATAACACTTCTTGATAATGCAAGATGCAATGATGTTTATTGGGTTGAAGGTTTGAAATATATTTTTTTGAGTGTAGCACAGCTAAACAATACAGGTTATCGAATAGAATTTCATAAAGGAATTGTCAAAGTTCATGACAAGAATGGAAAACTAGCTGCTACCGGGACACAGACAAAAGGTAATACATTTCATCTTGACTCATCTCGAAATAAGTTTCTATATGCAAAGATTGATGATACCTGGTTATGGCATAAAAGGTTTTGTCATGTAAATTTTGATAATCTGATCAAAATAAGTAAGAAGCACCGAGTAAGAGGTCTACCGAGTCTGGAAAAGCCTGAGAATGCTATGTGCTGAGGATGCCAGATGGGTAAGATGACAAGATCAAGCTTTACAAGTAAGTCTTACACTTCTAAGGGAATTTTAGATCTTGTGCACACTGAACTTTGTGGTCCTATGAAAGTTCAAAGTTATTATGGTGATAAATAATTCATATTATTTGTAGATGACTATTCAAGGATGATGTTAGTAATGTTTTTAAAAGAAAAATCAGAAGCTTTTCAAATGTTTAAATGGTACAAGGCAAGAGTTGAAAATGAAACAGGAAGATAACTAAAGTGTCTTAGATCAGATGGAGGAGGAGAGTTCACATCTGATGAGTTCAACTTATTCTGCAATGATCATGGTATTAAAAGACAAGTCTCTACACGGAGAACTCCACAACAAAATGGAATAGCTAAGAGAAGAAAAAGATCTATTGTGGATTGTGCTAGAACACTGATGATTGAAAAGAAAGTGCCACAAACATTTTGGAGAGAAGCAATAAGCACAATAGTTTACACCCTAAACTGAGTACAACTGAAGAAAGGTACTTTGAAGACACCATATGAAATCTGGTATGACAAGAAACCTAATGTAAGTTATTTTAAAATCTTTGTAAGTAGATGCTATGTACACAAGGATGATAGAAATGGCAAGTTTGATCAGAAAAGTGAAGAAGGAACATTTCTAGGTTATTCTTCTAGAAGCAAAGCATTTAAATGTCTGATCAAATCATCTAACAAAATAGTAGAAAGTGAAAATGTGAAAATTGATGAATTTGCAGAAAGAAATGATGAAGGAAATTCCAAAGAACCAGAAGACTATGATGAATTTGTCTATGTTCAATCGAGAAGTCTTACCAAGAAAATTGTTGAAGAAAATGAAGAGAATATCTAGTTACTGAGTGATGAAGAAGATCATACAGAGCCTACCGAGCCTGTATTAGCCAAGTATGTCAGAAGACATCATGCACCAAGTCAGATTATAGGAGATAAGGATGATCTAGTGATGACAAGGAACAAACTAAGACAGAACACATGTATGATATCTAAATTTGAACCGAGAATAGTGAAAGAGGCATTTAACAATGAAGATTGGATAAATGCTATGACAGAAGAGATTGATCAAATCAAGAAGAATGACACATGGATACTAATCCCAAGACCGAAGGACAAAAATGTAATTGGTACAAAGTGGATTTTCATAAACAAGCTAAATGAAAAAGGTGAGGTCATTCGAAATAAAGCAAGACTAGTATGCAAAGGTTATGCTCAAGAAGAAGGAATTGATTATGGTGAAACTTTTGCACCTATGGCTAGACTTGAAGTAGTAAGAACATTGTTGGCATATGCTGCTTTCAAAAACTTCAAGGTATATCAAATGGATGTCAAATCTGCATTTCTAAATGGTATATTAGAAGAAGAAGTTTTTATTGAACAACTTGAAGGATTTGTTGAAGACAAGAATAAAGATCAGGTATGTAAATTGAACAAAGCATTATATGGTTTGAAACAAGCACCTAGAGCATTGTATGAAAGATTGCACTCTTATTTGATTAAGATTGGTTTTATAAGGACAAGTGAGAACAACAATATGTACATGAAGAATGATGAAAATGGAATACTGATCTCAACCATATTTGTTGATGATATTATATTTTGTGGAAATGACTCTTTATGTAAGAACTTTGGAAATGAAATGAGCAAAGAATTTGAGATGTCATTAATCGATCAAATAAAGTATTTTATAGGTTTACAGATACTTCAAATGAAAAATGAGATTTTAATTACTCAATCCAAGTACATAAAGGAAATCTTGAAGAAATTTGGAATGGAGGATTCAAAACCAGTAAGTGCTCCTATGACTACCAATTGTAAGTTATCAAAGAAAGATGAATCTGCATCTGTTGATGAGACACTTTACTGATCCATGATTGGAAAGCTACAATATGTTGTTCACAGTAGACCAGACATAGCACATGCAGTAGGTATAGTTGCAAGATTCTCTGCAGATCCTAAGGAAACACATATGACAGCAATCAAAAGAATTTTTAGATACTTGAAAGGCACTGAGGATTATGGCTTAGTATATCAGAAAAGAAATGATTTTGATTTAAAAGTTTATACTGATGCTGATTGGGCAAGCAACATTGATGACAGAAAAAGCACAAGTGGAGGAGTTTTCTCTTTAGGAGAAAGACTAGTGAGTTGGCTTAGCAAGAAACAAGAATGTGTTTCACAGTCAACAACAGAAGCTAAATATGTTGCTGTAGCATTGAATTGTACTAATATAGCATGGATCAAACAACTATTGGATGGTATAAATGAGAAAGTTACCGAGCCAGTAACTATATTCTGTGACAATACTAGTGCCATTAACATTTCAAAGAATCCTGTTATGCACTCTAAGACAAAGCACATCTCTATCAAATATCATTATCGTAGAGAAGAAGCTCAAGAGAAGAAAGTGGTGATGGAGTATGTTAGCACAAAGGAGAAAATAGCATATATCTTCACCAAACCACTACCAAGGGACACTTTTGAGTATCTCAGAAGTAAGTTAGGGGTCCTACCCCTATCTTCTACTCACTGACTGAGTTCGGTGAAAGCATCAATTCGATGACTCTATAAAATATCTTTTAGGAGTTGATGCTGATTTACACACTTTAGGATGTTTTCTAAAGGTGTGTAGGATACAATACAGGAAACTAGAATTGAAGACAAAATGCTCTGACCGAGAGTAAGATTGACACATTATAGAAGGAATTCACTTCATACAGGAAGAAATTATGTTTTAGTTCTTTACTTTTTGGCATTGTTGTCAAAGGGGGAGAAGACTGAAGAAGATTGAGACTGAAGAAGACTGAAGAAAAAAAAAGGAGAAGACTGGAGAAAAGAGGAGAAGTCTAATGACAGGAAGAGAGCATTTCAGCATTTTAGAATCACAACAATCCGAATCTTTTTAAGGTCAACTCAATTGGTTTTGCCATCAATGCCAAAGGGGGAGATTGTTGGCATTTGGCATTATTACAGACAATGGGAGATTGTTGGCATTTCAATAAGGATATTAAGAAGGTTGTTGATGATTATGGATATAACTGATTAAGGATGATTTACTATCTTGATATTATTATTTTGTCATTGATGTCAATAAATTGATTTTCTAATTCAGTATGATGTTTCCATATCTTGAGAAGTATGATTTGATGAGTATAAAGATGTCGATAAAAGACACAAAAAGAATATGATGAATAAGGGGATGAATAAGGTATTCAATGGGAAACTATTACCGAGTCAGATAATGATGAGATCATGATGTTTAGATTGTTTTGACATCATACATATGTTGTAAATTGTAAGGTTAATACTATACTATGTTACCAAGCAAAGAACCTAGTCGATAAACCCTAAGGAACCTAGTCGATAAACCCTAAGGTTATTGCTATCAGTTAATGAAGGTGGAATATCTACCGAGTGAAGTTTAACATTTACCGAGTTGTAACCGAGCTATAATAGAATGCATTAAATGATTACATGCGTTATCTAATGAAGGAAGCTGATGAGCTAGAACTGATTAAATGATTGGTATGCTGTGAATGAAGTTTGTTAATGAATCTATGGCAAAGGAAAATTAGCATGAAGATCTATAGCGCAGATTGAACCACATTACCCTACCACAAGTTTCAAGAAATGTATGCAAGTTCCTAGGTGGGGTAAAACATTTTTCAGATTGAAGGATACATTGAACCTGGACAAGTTTGAAGATCTGATGGCTATGATTGATCATGGGAAATGTGATCAAGGAGATTAAGTGGTTAGCTAATTGTTTATAAATAGGGAACTGTTGATAAACTATGTATGCCGGCAAATGTATGCACAGGGATGCTACATAGTGATTACCGAACACAGAAGCTTGAAGACCTATTTGAATAATAGAGTATAGAAGCCTAGCAGATGGACAAGATTAGTTCTATGTCTAGATTGTATTGAGCAAATAAGAATCTTCTTTAGCATTTTAGATGTGAAGTTGCAGATAGATTTTTATTACTGTTATTTTGTGAAAGTGACAGAAAATCTCTTAACCAAGTGGACTTAATAGTCTTATTTGTAAAACCCTCTAACAAGGTGACATTCTGATTGAGTGTTTGAAATCCTTTAACAAGGTCACTTCTAACAAGGTGAAGATCTTAATGGATTTGAGGGAAATGCCTTAACCGGGTCACATCTAGCAATGTGTTTGTAATCTTTAACAGGATTTGCTTTTAACCAAGTATACTCTAGAAGAGTATATTTCTTAGTGGGTCCGAAATCCCACAGTGGTTTTTCCCTATTTGGTTTTCCATGTTAAATCTGGTGTTATGAGGTTTATGATGTTTATATGCTTTTGAGTTTGCATGTTTAGCAGTTTTGGTTATATTACTAAAGTATATGTTACCAAGGTTGAATCTGATGTTTTTATGGAAGATTAAGTTTGTATGATTCACCCCCCCTCTCATCTTGTTGGCTATTGGATCTATACTTACATTAAGTATCAGAACTATCACATGCAACTGTGAATTCAAGAGGATCAACAACATACAAAATCCGAAACCCTTATTCAAAATTTGCTTTGCCTACTCCCACCTATCAACCAACTTATCAATTACTCCCTCTGCATGTATACACTGAGAAGTCAAAAATGAGTACCTATCTATTAACCCTATATTAAACTCCATTGTAGATGCAAAGTGATGAGCCACATATTGGTCCCATTGATCTAGCACTACGCCTTCCTCCAGGCGACCATTTCTCAAAATATCATGACCATATGCCACTAGCAACTTCTTTACAAAATTATCATATTTACCTATTGACTTAAAAATGGGAGCATGTGCCTCCAAAATCCTTGACCTACACTGCTTAAGAACTTCTATCATAAATTCTATTACAAAAATATAAGACTGCAAACTATCAAAATCATCTCCTGCGAGAAAATCTTCATTTTTACACACTTCTTCACCCAAAGCCAATATTTTATTTAAGTTTTTACACTGCTTAGTGAAGTCTCTAATTCTCACTTCCCAATTTGCTGAGCAGTCTCTTATTGTTTTCTTTTTTTTTGAGGACCCTTTCATAAATTCCCATTGTATGTTATAGAAAAAGTTTTACCTTTGAAATATTATCCTTTGCCCATGATTTTGTAGTAGTTGCTACCTTCTTTATTTCAATTAAATCTCTCACATTACCTTCTGGAAGTGATGATGTGGATGGAAATGTGTCATCACCCCTTGAATCTAAAGGCTTCCCCATCTCCACAAGAAATTGCTTTTATTGTTCTAATTGTGCATTTACCTGCAGCTGGGAGTTATGCTCCTTCTCCATTCTTCTCCTCACTATACTAGTAGCAAACTCCAAAGTGTCCAACTCTCCCCACTTTGTCTGCCTCCCAAGCCTAACCTATGACACTTGATATTTTGAAGGACCTTCTCCTTCAGCCTCCATAGGAGATGCGATATCAGTGATTACTTCATGGGAGCCAGTTCTAGATAAATGATGAATCATTTTGGCCCTCTTTGTTTTCTTTGGTTCCTTGGTAATAGCTTACTACAACGAAATTTTAGGTAGCACCACCTTTTTCTTCTTATTAAAAGTGAAGGTTAACCATTGTGGTGTTCCTTCATCTGTATTTCCTCCTTGGGTGGTTATTTGTGTCGTCATTCTTCCAGCTTCTTGTGACAGTTCCTCCTCCTATTGTTTCTCTTGTTCTACATCCTGTGTATTGGGAGGAGTTTGGGTTTCTCCATGGGTATTTTGTACTAGTATGGTGAGATGTTATTGTTGTAAGAGAATTTCCTAAGCCAAGTTTGCTTGTAGAGCGCTATCAATATTAAGCTATTGTTGATATTCTTCCAATTTCCCGCTCAGTTTCTCGCTGAAGTCTTTGGTTGGCTCTTGACCTTGTTGCTCTATTTCTCCACCTATGATATCTTTCAAAAAGTTTTCTACAGCCCATGGAGTGAGAAAAAATCTCTCATCATGATCTTCATCCAGTCCTTGTCCCATTTCCCCCTCTTCACCTTGTTGTTGCTCCTGTGGGCCCTGATCATTTCTGTCCATGGGGGTTACCTTTGTGAGTTCTAAAACCTTTTGTATGGCAGCCCTCCTTCACTTCTCTGCACTACAAGGAGTCCTTATTTTCCTCTTCATGGACTCTACCTTCTTTGGCGTTGGCTCAGCCTCCTCTTGGTATAAGTTTGACTCCACATTATGAATAATTATTGTCTCAGTTGTGGGAGTCATTGCAGGCATAGGAATTTGTGAAACAGTAGAAGGTGGGGTGACCATTGTTGTAACCAAAGGTGGAGGCATTTTCAACATAGTTGGTGCAACAGATACAATTGATGTGGTAGCAGGATTTGTTGTTGCAGAGGTAGTAGAAGTGGTGGTAGCAATGATGGTAGCCATAGTGGTAGCACTAGAAGGTTGAGCCTCTTGAGAAGGTTTTTCTTTCATTTCTACAACACCTTCAATGGAGGGCCTAATAGGATGAATTTTCTGCTTGTGGTGTGGCCCCTAGGCTGGCAGTAATCCCTAAACTCACTTGTTTTGCCAAATATTCAGCCTCTTTCATTTTTTAGTTTAACTTTTGCCTCAGTTCTTCTATGGTCAAAGGATTTTTAGCTTCCTCCTCCGGGTCCATAGAGGTGTTCTTCCTTGACTCTAACCATGTTCTCCTTGTATATTCCTTGTGTATCCTCGATTGAGGATTGTTAGTAGAGATGTTCTTTTCTTTACCTCTCAATGCAGCTGGTTTAATCCTTAGACTTAACCACTTCTTGGTTCTATTATCGGCTGAGAGATGGTATCAATGTCTTCCACTTCTTATTGTGACCACCTAATTGGAGGAAGCGGCATCTTATCTATCCATGTTTCTCTATACATGGGATCTAGAAAAACATCATCATCAAGCAAATGTTTGGCTATGTTGGTATCAATACCGAAATCCCTTATTTGAGGAACAATAAGGCGATGGTAGTATTTATCTCTTGCCTCAAATCTATCCTAGAGATTGGCCCAAAAATCCTCTAGGGTAGGTTGATGTCCTTCATATAATTTGAGCATCAATCCCTTTAGTTTATTGTATGGGTCATAAAATTTCTTGGCAAAATTGAAAGGCTTCAACTGTAGTTCCTACAATTCTTGTTCAACAACCTTTTCCATATGAATCTTTGGACATGAAAAGAATGATAAATTTAAGGGGAAATCTTCGCATGTAACCCCCGTCTTATGTCTTGAGGACGTAAAATTTTGCAAATGCTCCATTTGTCTTGCATACTCTAACAAAATTATTCTATTTGTACAATACCTGGGCAACAAACATAGTTCTCTAGTGAACCCACTCACTCTCAGATAAGTAGATCGGGAGTTTTGTACAAACCAACACCCGCACTTCTTTACTAACTCCATTGCTTCCTTTCTCAACCTGAACCCAATCTCACCTATTAGCCTTATAATAATTGGAAAAAAATGAGTCATTGAATCTCTTGTAGTGTAGCCTAGATTCTTTCATCGGCAACTAGGTCTATTGTTCCCACACAACATTTTGTCCTTCTTCATCCCCCAATGTACCCTCAGTTTGTAGCCTTGGAAATTGACCGGATTTGGCTGCCACCCAAATAATATAAGATGTAAAGAAAAATTTATTCGTATTATGTACCTCCTTGAGCTGGTCTCTTATGTTATCCGACAAAATTTGAGCCTAATCGTAGTACTATCGTCCATCCAAAATTGTTAGCATGAATGATAACATCCATGGTTGGAAGTGTCGGCATGCAGGTTTGTCGAAGGCCTTGTTGAGAATTATTATCAAGTCTCTTTGTGGTTCCTTAAAATCCTCCCTCAAAATCTCATTTGCCTTTAAGCATGTTTTCCTTTCTTCCTCAAGCCATTCTTCATTCATTCTCTTTTTACATTGGCTCATATTTTGGTTCCATTCTCTTTCTCCATGTTCTTCTCTCTCACCTGATACCTCCTTCCTAGTGGGAATCTAGAAGACTAGGGAAGACATATCAAGGGAAAAATCACTCACCACTTTTCCATTAGTGTCCACACATTGCCTAGTGTCAGGATTATAGAATTGTGCAATTTGCATTATAAACTCTGGGGCCTACACTGATTGTGGGAACACAGTTGCCTCTATCAAATAAATCTTTTAATCTACCTATATTCTAAACTTAGTCCGGTTTTCTCCAATTGCTTTTCAATGTCTTAGAGCTCAATATTCCCAATCTTCGTGTCTGTTACCCACTGAATTGCATCTTCCATCTTTTAGGTGTATGTTTGCCCCTAGTAGTGGTATTTCATTATGATTGGGAGCTTCTCGAGATCTTTTGCTTTTCAGGAAGATTCTATTAACATAGACAAACCTACAAAGCCAACCAAACAAGCATCAAACACCACTCAAAGAAACATCACTACAAAAGTAGCTCACTTTGGGACTACAGGATCCCGAGGTCTCGAGGTGAGAAAATAGAGAAACTATAAAGAAAACTTGGGATTTTGTGAACCCGAGGTCCCGAGTTTTGACAACCAAGAGGACTAAAAAATTTGAAAGCTCGAGAACTTGAGATACCGAACCCACCAACAACAAAAAAGGGAACCACTTCAGGAACTTGGGAACCCGGGTTTCCAAAGTGGTGAGACTACTAACTATGGAAACAAACTCGAGACCTCGGGGTTCCAAAGTTCCAAGGTGGGATTCTAAGATGCAACGCAGAACTTCAGAGAACCGAAGTCCCAATGAACTACAAAGATGAAGCAGAAAAGAGGGTTCGGGGTCTTGGAGCTGTAGGGTTTTGAATCGAACAGACATGAAAAAGAGAAACTAATTCGGGAACTCGTGAGCCTGGGTTTCTAAATTAATTTAAACAAGACCCAAAAACCACTAAAACCATTATTTTGGGAACTCGGGAACCTGGGTTTCCAAAGTAGGGAAAAAGAAAATGACCAAGGAAAAGATTTATCATTTCGGGAACTCGAGAACACGGGTTTCCAAAATGATAAGACAACAAAAAAAACCCCTAACCCAGAATCTAGCAAACCTGAGTTTCCGAGGTTAGGGAAAAATAGAAAACCAGAAGAAAAACAAGCAAACCAAGCAAAATCTAAGAAAATGAAACTAAAGCAAACAAAATCTAACTTAAGACACACAAAAATCTGTATGAAGGAGGTGATAAAAGCACCTACTCATAAAATAAGACTTGAATATATTGATAGAGGGTAGCATCATTTTTCCAATCAAACACACTTCTTGGTTCTCCAATCTACTTCCCATGAGGAAGAATAGAGAGATAAGGGTATGTGTTGACTGTAGGGACCTAAATAGTGATTCACTCAAATATTATTACCCACTACCCTCTATGGAACATTTTTTTTCCTTTTATCAGTTTTTGAGAGGTTCTCACTCCTTGATGGGTATTATAGTTATAACCAAATTTTGGTGAAAGAAGAGGACTAATACAAGACACTTATTAGTAACTCAAGGATTATAAGCAAATCCAACTTTAGGCTACCACAAATTATCTACAATATAGAAATGGATCATCAACCAACTTTAAGAGACATAATCCTTCATTGAAATTTCCATATATAATGGTTGTAAATTAAATCCAAAAGATAATTAAATGCTAATTCAGAGATATACTTTAAGATATGCATGAAGTAGAAAATAAGACTTGCATTTTGATGATGATCTATAGTTGTGTATTATGATGAAAGAATGTTTCTTTTGTTGATGATGATGTCTAAATGGTGTATTCTATTAAGTCACTTTTGCATATGATGATTTCCCTTAGTATTCCCTCTGGGGCATAAAGTTACTACATAAAATATCTTTGGGGTACAAATCTTTGGCCTGTACTTTCCAACATTGGGGCAAAATTTCAAAGAGCCATGGACACGAATATTTAGGGATTAATGAACAAGATTGTTCTTATTTACGTTGATAATATAACTATTTTTTTTAAAGATACTAAAGAACATTTATTATCACCTCAAATAGGTCTTTGATAGGTGTAGAGAATATGGCATATCACTTAATATAGAATATCACTTAATCTAAAGAACTAAATCTTTGTTTTCTATCAAATTAACCTCCTTGGCAAAATTGTCTCAAAACATGGAATTAGTATTGATCTAGAAAGGGTAAGTTCTATACTAACTTTTCCTTTACCCATTCATAAGAAGCGTTTGAAAAGTTTCCTTGTTTATTAATTTTGTAAGAAGATATATACCTGATATAGAAAACTTCTTGAAGACACTAAATACTATGTTGAAAAATAATATGTGCTTCAGCTATACAAGAGAAGGAAAGAGGATATTTAAATCCAGTAATGAAGTTATAGAAAAAGAAACTACACTTATTAATCCTAATTTTTGTAAGTACTTCATACTATATTCTTTTGGGAGCCGAGATATCATCTCAGCAATGTTAGTACAATATCATTCTTCAGCCAAGGACTAGAAGTTAATGAAGAGAGTTATAATTTTGTTGAAAATCATGTAGTTTTTGTGATTAAAAATCTCAAAAAAATTGAACATGTTGTTTCAAACAATAATATTTATTTCATGGTTTCTCACATAGGTGCCAAAGAATTCTTTTAGTAAGGATTTGAGTGATAAAAGGGTAATTTTAATAACAAATGGAATGGAATACGACATGGAAATCAAAGTGACAAAGCTAGTAAGAGTTAAGGGTCTTTGTGAATAGCTAGATGTTTTGTTAGGAAGTGACCAAGAAAAATAAAATAGAGCCTTTCCTTGTACTTAATAATGAACCTCAAATTGATACATCTACAGATAATACAAGTTGGATACATGATATGGTTAATTATCTTCAAATACTTGAATGTCCAAAGGGGCTAAAAAATATAAAAGAAGCTATTTGATATTGTAAGTGATTCCTTATTTCCTTATAAGTGGAATTCTATTTAAAATTTATTTTAATCCTGACTCTATCGGAATCAAGAGTACATTGATTAACAGTAGTTCAGCCTTAATGTTTTTAATAAATAAATACATGTTTTTTTTTCTATTCTCAATAATTCTAAAGTATTCATTAAGATCCATTCATGACCATTACTTTACCTTGATACCATTGTACCCTATTATCCTCCCTACATTATTTTATGCCATACCATCAAAAATCATTATAATATTCTTCTTGACAAATCATGTATTTATGCAATGTTTGTACCATAGTCCTCTCTTCTATTCGACAATTGATAGCATTCCTCTATGGAAGGAAATATTTAATAATCAAATTATATACTAGCCTATTTTAGTATTACTATATTGTTATCATTGTTATTTCTATTACATCTACTATATATGCTACCTTTTGTATTAGTCATACTAGATACACCACTAGTATCTCTTCAATAATTCTTCACCATAGATAGATCATTCAAATTCTTCTAACATATATATTGGTGATGAAATGACCTCCTTAGAGTTTACGCTTCTTATTCTGGTGAATGTGAGGCTTACTCTACTCATTTTGACATCCCTCTATAGATAATGGATCCACATTGTTATGATAAAATAACTTCATTATCTTCTATCAATTATATGACTAGTCCCATATATCATAATATATTTCATTTCAACAAGGCCAATTATGTGGACCCTCCTCTTTCTAAATTAGAAAATAATTACAAGCCTAGATTCAAAATACTTTTTAAACATGGATAAAATGGAAATGGCCTTGGGAGCATAGGGTAAGGATTTAGAGTTCTTCTAGAACATACTTGTATATTTCTAGAATTTTAGTTTACGCTACTAGTTGACCTTCTTTTTTATCTAACATACTCTTTTTCTATTGGTTCATAACTCTATGAGTTCTCATTTACCTGGATCACACCTTTCTCCATAGCAAGAAGTGTTAAATTCCTATTTCATATACTCCTCTTTCATCTAAATTCTTGGATGATAATTCCTTCATGTAGATAGTTTATCCTCCTAAATATATCTTACCTATTCTCCAAAAACCCCACTTAATGACACAAATCACTAGTTCACATTGTCTACAAATTCCTTACAGTTTAGTAGTAATAGGTGTCTGAATGTGAAGTTTTTTTCTAAAAATGAATATTGTAGTGTCAAAGTTGGCAAAAAATTGTAACCAACTATTGTGGGTTCAGCCATGGAGGACTTAGGCAGTGCAAATTAGATTCTTAGAATGAGGATACATAGATACAAAAATAACAAGAAATTACGGTTGTCACAAAAAACTTATGTGGAGAAAGTTTTGCGACACTTCAATATATGCAGAATGCACCACCAGTTAGTACTCAAGTTCCCATTTTTTATTAAATTGTCTTCAGGACATTTCCCTAGCACAGAAGTAGAGAAGACATATATGTCTCATGTACCATACTCATCAATAGTTGGAAGCCTTATGTTTGCCATGGTGTGCACCAAACCAAACATTTTACAAGTAGTGAGAGTTGTCAGTAGGTACATGGTGAATCCTGGTACTAATCATTGGACAACTATGAAGTAGATTCTTAGATATTTGAGAGGCACTTCAAATGCTTCTATCTATTACAATGGGAGTAGTCTTCAAGTTAATGGGTATGTGTATGCATATTTTGGTGGAGACAAAGATAAGCTAAAGTCTACAATAGGTTAAATATTTTTTCCTTTGCTGGAGGTGTTATTAGTTGGGTGTCAAAATTGCAGACAGTGGTGGCATTATCTACTACTAAAGCAGAATATATGGCAACAACACAAGCTAGCAAGGAGGAAATTTGTCTTCATAGAATTTTGGGTGAATCGCAAGTGAACCAAGATAACATGGTGTTGCATTGTGAGAATCAAACATTCTTTACACTTAGCACGTAACTCCACATACCATTCCTGAACAAAGCATATTAGTATTCAATATCACTTTGTTCATGAAGTGGTGGAAGGAGGACAAATATCATTGGCCAAGATTCACACTGATGTAAACCCTATAGATATTATGATGAAACCTATTAGTAAAGAGAAGTTCATTTGGTGCAAAACTTCTCTTAGTCTATAGATTATGAGATGATAGATATCATTGGCAATGGTCTTTCAGTAGAGGAATTATTCATGAGTTTGAAATTTGACTTGAAGTGGGAGAATGTTGGAATGTGAAGTCCAAATTGGATTCTCATCTAGAAATGGTTGAGTCATCTTGGATTCTCATCTAGATGTGGTTGAGTCATTATGGATCAAGACTCTACAAATTGGTTGTTTTATGCTCCTCGAAGTAATGTTTTGATGTGTAGTTTTGAGATTGTTGTAACTTTATAATTCTCAAGAATCAATACGAAAGATATTTTTCTCAAGGCTTTTTACTGGTATATTTTTACTAGGTTTTTCCATGTAAATCTGACTGCTATGCGATTTTGTTCTTCTCTACAATTTTTTACACTTGTATTTTTTCTTACACTAGAAGTTTACTTGTTATTCTTGTAGTGGTGTTTGTTCATTTATTAAGATGCATGAAAAACATAGCAATTGAGTATATAAACATAAATTTAAGGTTCTTTAATATTTTATGAGGTTCTAGGAATAATAGATTAAGAAAACTCTGTATGTGAGGAAGCATGAGATGATGATGGACCCCATAATATAGCTTAAGCAACAATGAAAATTATAAACATGAACTTAAGTAATGTCAAGTGAATATTAAAAGAGTTATTTACATGATTTGAGAAAAGGTAGTAATAGAATTTTAGAATTTGAACATAATTTATCAGCTACTATTCTTTTTAAATTAAAATCATTTCAATAAAATATTACTAGCTTTAACCAAAAAAAAAACTAAGCACCATTTTGAGAATGTTAAATTAAAGTTAAAATAAAGTTATGTTTAAACTCTAATATACATTAAGAAAATATGAACAAATGTGTGACTTTTTTCTAAGAAATGTTTTGTAAGTAAATAATTATTTATGTTTTTTTAATGTAACTTTTTCAAAACATTGACAACCATATTTTCAAGCTTCCCAACTTTTTAGATTTCAAAAATGATAGAATGAAATGATAGTTGTAGATGCTTTTCAAGACATCTATCTTTTAAGAATTTGAAGTTTGGACATATAAAAAATAATAATATTTACCCAATAAAATTATAACGAATCATATATTGTATTTTGAAATTTTACCAGTTTCCTAAATAACTTATTTTAATTAATCAAATTTTCATTAAAAAGATTGTCACCATTAGAAGTGAGGTGACGAAAGTCTATGAAGACTCCCAACTTATAATTTACATAGAAAAGGTAGGGCTGGCATTCCCAAATCGAATTTTACTACAATCTTGAAATAAATTTTATAAGATAGAAATAAATATCCATTACTTACATATACTTATTTTGAAAAATAAAGCATATAAAAGTATATATTTCATTTTTTTATAACATATTTACATATATTAAAAAAGTATTTGTGATAGAATTATAACATTAATATTTCTAAAATATATGATGTGCTACTATAATAATGTTCAATTAATTAACTTTAAAGATACTTCCATATCAATTAGTATTAATGTTTGTAGACGTAATCACAACAATTAACTCCACTATATTATTTTACATGCATAAAGTCAACATTGGTTTGTCTGAGCTTTAAGACACATACAACATATGGTTTTGTTGTATTAAGTCAAATTTCATCCTCGTCAACACATGTATTTGTGAATAACACAAGAAATTGAATCAAAATCATTAAATAATTCACTCTATGATCGAATACATTCTAGGTGTCATCCAACATTTTATTTGAGTTAAATAAAAAATTATAATCAAAGCCTATTCCTGAAAAATGCTAAAATCATTTTTTTGTGCTTCTATTTCACATACAAATAAGTAATATCTTCAATTTTTAAGTTAAAATATTGTAATATTTCAAACATAAAAGTGTACTTTGTATTTTATTGATATACTATTTATAAAATTATAATATTTAATTAATGAATTAACTTAATATTTATTTATTCTTGTGAAAGAATTCAAATACTTTTAATACTTGTTTCATAAATTTGAAAAGAAAGACATCAAATTTGTCTAGTTATAATGAAATTACAAGGCAATCTCATTATCATGAGAAGTATTTGAGGATAATGATTTTACAATTTTTCACTATTATCTATTTGTCAATCTACTCAATAAACTAATTGCCATCTCATCTAATACATGAATGAATCTTCTCCTCCAATTCCTTTTTGTAGCCAAGATTCCAAACACTCCCCAAAATCCAATAGAAACACTTACCATCCACTCTACATACCAATGCCATGGAATTCCTTCTCCTTCATCATCTTCTTTCTTAAGAAGAGGAGTTGGTATGCTAGGATTTGACCTCTCTCCACATCTACATGATTTGTTGTTAACTGGGAATCCACAAAGATCACGGTTCCCACTAAAATAAGTAGAATTGAATGTATTAAATTGTCTTCCTTCTGGTATTTTTCCACAAAGCCTGTTGTTAGATACAATGAAAAAACTCAGAAAGGAAACTTGTAGCATTTCATTTGGAATCCTTCCATGCAGTTTATTGTTTGAGAGATCAAGTGATTCTAACTCTGTAAGTAATCCAAAGCTTCTTGGAATCTCTCCTGTAAGACCATTATCTGATAAGTTCAATGTGTGGAGACTTTTAAGATTCCCAATTACTGAAGGAATATCACCTGTTAGATTATTTACAGATAGATCAATGCAAGTTATAAGTAGCATCACTGAACTGACATACACCATTTCTAATCCTTTGTTGAACACTTGGATCTCTTCTTTGTAATAATAGGAGGTACCATCATTGTCATTTGAGCTTCCCAGTGTAGAATTCCTCATACTTTTCAATGCTGCTAATTGTGGTGGGATATAACCAATCAAACCATTCTGTGAAATGTCTAAAACATGGAGGCTTGACAAATTGCTCAATTGATGTGGAATGTGCCCTTCAAATTTATTTGACCTCAAAACAAGTATCATCAATTCAGAGAACTGGCCTAACCAAGATGGTATGTTCCCAGAAAAGAGATTGTTAGCCAAATCTAAAATTTGCAAGCTAGAACAATTTTTAAGGCTTGATGGCAAGTTTCCCTTCAACATATTGCCATCAAGATGAAGTGAACTGAGTTCACTTAACATTCCCATATGATATGGTATCTCTCCCATTAAACTAGTATTTGCTAGGTTTAATCTTGTTAAAATAGAGCAATTAGTTATGCTCGATGGTATTTTACCAAACAATTTGTTGTTTGAGAGATCTAAAACCTCCAAAGATTGCAGAAGACCAACTGAAGAAGGTATATCACCACTTAGATCATTTGCTGAAAATGACAAAAACCGAATTGCTGGTAGAAGATTACCAATATCCTTTGCAATAAATCCTGTGAATCTATTCTGAGACAAGTCCAATAGTTCCATGTTTGATGTTGGTACTGAAGAAAAAGGAAGAGGACCTTGTAACATATTACTATGTAAGTCCACACTCTGAAGATATTTTTTCATCAAGCTGGAGGGAACATGACCTTGTAAGTTATTGTATGACAAGTTAAGACTTTGCAAATTAGGAAGCATCCCTAACCAATTTGGAATATTTCCAAATAGACTATTATTGGAGAGATCCAAATGAGACAATCTATACTGTGTGGAAAGGAATGGTGGAACAATACCCCCAATATTACATGAAGCTAAGTATAGACCATCAAAGTAAATTGTGGGCACCCAATCTGGTTTGATGATGACAGTCAACTCATTGTAGGATAGATCAAGTGAATTAAGCCTAGTCCAATTTTCAAAAACATTGAGAAAAAGATTTCCTTGAAGATTGTATAAAGATAGATAAATACTTGTAATACTAGGAAGACTTCCAAATGAAATAGGAATGCTACCATTTAGTTGATTGTCACTAAGCCCAAGAAAACCTAGAGATGATAGTTCCCATAGCTGGAAGGGTATATTACCACTCAAGAAATTTGAGGAGAGCTCTAAGACCACCAAAGAGGAAAGATTGCCCAACTCAGAAGGTATATTACCACTCAAGAAATTTGAGGAGAGCTCTAAGCCCAGCAAAGAGGAAAGATTGCCCAACTCAGAAGGTATATTTCCAGTTAAACAATTGGAATAAAGATATAAATAAGTCAAAGATTGGATTTTACCAAGTGATGGTGGAATCTCTCCATTCAACAAATTGTTATAAAGAACCAAGGTTTGCAAGATAGAGAGATTACCAATAGAAGAAGGAATTGGGCCTTCCATATTTTTCATATCTCCCAAACTAAGATAAATGAGAGAAGAAATATTTGCAATACAAGGTGGCATACTTCCTTTCATATTAGACCCTGAAAGAAAAAGGACATTGAGTTGAGACCATTCCCCACATAATATTTGACTTAGGTTTCCACTAATTAAGTTTTCTCCCCCTAATGTAAACTCTTTTAGAGTAGGCAGACGAGAGAGACTCAAGGGAAACGAACCACTTAATAATGGACACTCATGCAACCAAAGAGAAACCAAAGTAGTCAAATTTCCTAACCACAAAGGTACCGACCCTTCAAAGTTATTGTAACCCAAGTGGAGGTGGGTGAGGAATGAGAGGTTTTGGATAGCATTGGGAATGTGTCCTGAAAGCATGCATCTTAAAAGGTGGAGTTGTTGGAGATTGTAGAGATGAGAAAGGGATGCTTCCAATTGCTTTCCTGTTATATTCAGCACCACTCCACTAAGAGACAAGTATTTTAATTTTTGCAGTTTTTCTGTCCACACTAAACTAGGGCTGTGCATTTCCCCATAAAGAAAAACTTCTGTTCCAACTTCTGTTCCAACAAATTCTGTTCCAAAATTATACACCTCTAAAACAGATAGGTCCAAAAATTCCAGCTGAGAGAGATTCCCCAATTGGTAGGGAATTGTACCATTGAACCCGGCCCTGGACAAGTTGAGATAAGCTAAATTGTGCAAGGAGGCAAATTGCTTTGGTATTTCACCTTCAAAAGAGTTCCAACTCAAATCTAGATGTCTCAATTCTTGCAAGGCAAATAGACCTACATGGTAAACGAAAACAAAAACTACTCAAATTACTGTAAAGGGAAAGCTTAAATCAGAAAACATGAAAGATTGCTTCGTAAAAGTACCTTTGGGTAGAACACCACTCAAAGAATTGAAGCTTAGATCTAAATGCTGCAGCCGCTTTAATTGGAACAAATCTGTAAGAAGCGTGCTATTTCTCTCACCAGACCAGCGATGTCTGGAATAATGAAGTTTGACAACATTTGAGGTGTGGGAGCTACATTCCACTCCCCTCCATTCGCAGCAATTAAAGCCCTGCCATGAATGCAATAAAAATGCAGGATCCAATTTATTCATGAAAGAAAGAAGAGCATCTCTTTCATGATGCAGGCATGTGATATTGCAGCTTATCATATGAAAACAGCTTGCGAATGCAATTAAGCAGCATATGACAGAGGAGGACCGATCCATTGCAAGAATTCAGATTATTTCACCTGCAACAACAACAACAATTAATAGATAAGCAGAACAACAACAACAATTTTGATTAGAGATTAAAATAATAAAAACTGAACAAGAATTGGCTGATATTAATTGAAAAATAACACAGAGAAATGCAGATAGCTACCAGGAGTTTAGTGCATAGATTGAGTAATGGAAAGTGTGAGAAGTGTGAGTAAGGAGGAAGGGAAAGTGAGGTTAAATAAGGAAAGAGCTGCTTATTTCGTGTCCAGCACGGGAGGAAATGACTGAAGCAGAACAAGTCAAATGACGGGGAAGACGGGATCGTGATCGTGAAGCAGAACAAGTCAAATGACGGGGATTCTTGTTTACAAGGCATTCTATATATGATATAATTAAAAAGTATGTTACTTTTTTCAACTTATTTTTTCAGGAAGTGTATATATTTATTTTATTTTATTTTCTAATAAAAAATTAGTTTATGTTTTCATATTTAATTTTGTACTGAATTGTAAATTTTAAACATTACAATAATTTAGTTATTAATATACAATTTTACTTTAATTTTCATTAGGGATAAGTAGTTTTTTCTTATATCTTTCTCATTTATTTTATGTAATTTTGTATTGATAATTTTTAATGCATGTTTTAAGCATATTTTTCTAGTTCTTTTAATACATTTATTATGTAATATTGTGTTATATTATATCATTATGTTCAAAATATCCATGGTTTATTTTCTAAAATAATGTTTGTCTTGGATTACATTGCATCTATGATAATGTCCCTTAGGCCAGATCATTGGCTTGGAAGTTCATCTTTTGTTTTAGTAATTTGAAATTCATATATGTTAAGGCGAAGAATCTAGGACATGATCATTATTCACTAAGGTGTGTGTGAAAAAAATTGATTATTTATTTTGTCAATTAAATTTAAAACCGTCACTAAGGTCATTTTAAAACATAAGGTTACTAAATATAGAGAGTATATAATCCTTCAAACATATTCAAATATCAAAACTTGAGACTTGTTTGTGTTTCCATTAATGGCATAGTGCAATGGTTGAGAATTAAGTTGTTTGGTTGGCCACCTAAAGTTTAAATCTATAGAGTTAAAATGATCACAAGTGTTATGCCCTTGCTTGTCCTGTGTACTCGTGGGTTTGCAAATTTGTCTAGAAGTGCAAATTATGCATGCCTCATAACCAAGAACCTATTTGTGTCACATTAGTTGTGTGATCATTAGAACCTCTCATTACTTCTATAAAATTTAAAACACTTGTTGTTCTCAACTATTGACTTCTCTATATCGCTAGCCAACACCTCTACTATTTTTATGTAAATTTATCATTATTGACTTAGTTATGATGACTAATTACATCTGCTATTGTATATTCTTACCTTGGGCACATGATTCTCTCACTTGAAGACTTATAGTGTATCCTTCTATGATGTTACTTTTAGCATTTTTCCTTTTTATATATATCACCAAAGTTGATCATGCTTAGTGACATCATAGTAATATGAGAGAAAATACAATGTCAAAAGTTGTATATCTTATAATTATCGCATTATGCTTTGAGCTTGCTTTGGTCTCCACCTCCCATAGCATATTCTAAGACCATTTTAATCTAGGCTTATCCTTTTAAGTACTTGTAGTGCTATCAATTTGTTATGTTTTTGTGTGTTCAATAATCTAATAAAAAACCATCCTTATTATATGACTAAAATTTAATAAAATTTCAAAATAAATGTAAACACAACCAAATAATTTTAATTTTTTTCCATGAAAAATAATTTATGTTTAGAAAAATTACAACAACAAAAAAAATTTGTAAATCTATGAGTTTCACTTAATCAAGTAAACGTAAAAAGTTAACATTGTTTACTATAATGCAATCAATAATTCAACTAATTCTAAATCTTGAAGTCGATTGAAGTTGGTAGGTGATAAGATGATTATTTTCAAACTGTCGTGCCGAGAAAGGTGGAAAAGTATTTAAATCTATCATTTTTAAACTGCCGCATGGAAACAAAATATCATGCAGTTTTCCAGACAGAAGACATCAAACTGTCGTGTGGCTCGTGAATTGGATCTTTCAAGAACAAAGGAAAGTTTTTTAGTGGACAAAACATTAAGTGACTTAATTTAATCATGTTGGTATGAGTTTGTTTTACACGAAAATTAATTATTTACTTATAAATTACGTTTATCTAATGTATATTCAAACTAAGGGTAACATTATAGTTTTAGGAAGTATCATTTTAGTCTATTGTGTTAGCATTGAAGTTCTAGATTTTCTTGATTATAAATCAAGTTGTATTGCTTTAGGCTTTCACCTAATACATTAATAATAAAAATTAGATGAACAACAAACTTGTGACGTTGTACCTCTACATTTACAAAGTGCAATGGTATAACATAATGACACCCATAACATGTTTAATGCAACAACCATAGTGAAAGAGTAACTAGGTATAGCCTCAACATTGTGACTAAAACAAGCAATGGGACACATCTCAAGTACCTCAAAAGGCAAGAAGAAATGGAAAATTCTCTCTTGATTTAGACTTTTGAGATGATACTACAAAAAACTCATATTACTAAAAACAAAGTGCATGCGTTAGAATTTGGAGTTTGAGCTCACATTTACATAGGATTGGGGTTCAAAAATAAATTGACTCACCCTAGTAGTTTGGTATCTAAGTCACATTTTCTTAAATTTTAGAGTTTTGACTACAAGATGCAATCAAAAAGGGTAAAATTCTAATCCCTTCTTAAGGAAACATCTCAAACTTCAAAATTTGAATTTTAAATTGGCATTTGAGCATAACAGGGGAAACAAATATAAGACTGCCAAATTGACACCTCAAAATTTAGATTCCATTGGACCTCTTGCCACATAAACAATTTTGTGTACTACACTAAATGTTGAGTATTAAGGACCTAAGACCTAGGACTTGGACTTTATAGTGTGATCAATATTATAGACTTCATGATCATGGGGGCTTCACTTTGTGAGCTTGTGTTATATCGTGTGCGTTCATGGCATACTAAAGAATCCCCTATTTTCAAAAAATATTGCGCCGAACTCATTTTTTGTCACCCCCTCCCAATACATATCCTAAATTAAAAACTCCCCTATTTTTGCCAAATATTGTACAATTTTTTCATAACTTGGGTTAAAAACCCCCATGTTTTCATCAAAAAGGCAATATATTGTTTCAATTTTTTCGGATATTAAACCTCCCAATATGAATGCATGTGATATAATATTGCCTAGCCAATGAAACCCTTGTGTTCATGATTTGGAGTCCAACTAACAATAGGTCTACACTTGGAGCTAAGTTTGGTTAACTATGTAGGAAATGGCTATCCAACCCATAGGATACACCAATGCGTAAGTTACCCTCATACACCATAACTTATGCATTGGTGCATCCTAGGGGCTAGATAGACATTTCCAACTGTGTATGTAACTCAAAATTTAGGTTCTAATCCATAACTTGCATTTTAGACAATTTTAGAAAAAATTTACAAGGTGGGGATCAAGTTCTCAACTATTGTTAAATCTAGGGCATAACTTTGTATTTTGTTTGTTGTTACAAAATTGTGTAGACCAATTGTTCAAGTGCTCATAACCCTATATTGGCCAAAAAACAAAGTTCCTTAATACCTCAAAATGTGGTCCAAAGAACTTTCAATTACAATTCTCTTTCTTAAGAATATTTCATAGAAGAAAAACAAAAAAATATCATAAGGGAACAATTGAAGAAGATAATAGAACACTACCGAACATCAAACCAATATACCAAAGGGGCATAAAGCCCAAAAACAACAGTGGGGTTAGTGAATGGAGATGGGGAATAAATTAATGGTTGGCCTTAAGATTTAAACAAAATGTGTTCATGTTTTCTAAAACATAACACATATTTTTAGTGCATATACACTTTTAATACTTTATATTTTATTTTTTATGATACCACCCATTTAAACTAGGATTTCGAAGCCTAAGGGTTGAATATCTTGTGCCTCCTTAATTCATTTTTTAAATATAAAAATAAAAATAAAAATTGAATCTACACTTCAACCTCATCAGATTTATATATTTTGCAATAAAATTTTACAAAATCACCACTAAAATGAAGAGCTACTTATTAGATTCACAGTAGCCATACAATTTTTCAATATTCTAAATAAGTTAAGTTATTTAATTTTACTTTCCTTCAGTGCAGTGTCTTTATATTCCACAATTACATATGTATTAATTATTTTTATAGCTTTTGATATATTTATCTAAATTTGAAAAAATACATAGGAGCGTTTTATCCCTCATTCCATACACATTCACAAAGATTATTCGTTTTAATTTATTTTGTGTATTTTATGTGGTGTGCATGCTCAGTGATGTAACTTTTAGGTTGCATTTGCTTCAAATATGAAAATGAATAATAGAAATGAAATGATATACAACTTTTAGTATGGACTCTTAGTTATAGTTTGACTAAATAGTTTTGAAAATACCTAGGATTTTACATGAATAAGCACTCGAATCAATCTTCATTGATGAAACTCTTGTTACTAAGATAAAACAACTTTTGAATGGACCCTGAAACCCTTTACAAGATTAAAATGATACCAAAAAGCAAAAACAAACATTACAGGTATCAACCAACAACAACATGAGAAAAACTAAAAGAAATAAACACCAGCCGAAATAAGGAAATAGACCCTTACCAACCTACTATAATTCCTTGAGAAATTTAAAAACTTATAGATCATATTGAATAAGGCAGCCATGAAGATCAATCAACTCTTGCATCACTTGAGAATGATCACATGTACAACTTTGGCTTGGCTTCAAGTCATAGCAAAAGGTCATTGTGACTTAACTAACACCTTTTTACCTTGATCCAATCAAAAATATTGCCAATAGAATGAGAATCGATCCTAATAGTTTCATCTTGATCCCCCGTAAACTTACCCTTATTTAAATTATTACCTATCCCCAGGGCCTAGGCTTTCTCATTAAAAATACAAAGACCCATAACACTAGATTCAAGGCAGTCAACTAGATGACGCTCACCACATTGATAATATTTTTGTGAACCTTGTTCATGGTTTCTTCTAGCAACATAATCTTCTTCTCATGATCCATTTTTATATCCTTGACATCCCTATCCACCTCCTCAACTAAGGCCAACATTTTCAGTTTGTCATCATTACCAAAAATACTATTACCACCACTTTTCCTAGAATCGATCTTGATAGAGAGGGATGTTGAACAACTATAATACTAAGCAGGGGGTGGGGTGGAGGGGGGGAATCAGTATTCCCCTTTGGATCTTTAAAATGAACTTGAATATTTCTTCGTGAACTCGCATTAATTAGCATGCAATAGAAAGAACATATACGAGTAAAGTAGAGATACCATCCACAACAACATACACAAGACAACACCAGATTTTTGGTTGGAAACCCATTAGGGAAAAACCATGGAGAGGGTTAACTCTCAATATAATATAACTAGTTATAAAATATTACAAAATTCTCACTACAAGGCTCACTGCCAAAAGGTGAAGGCCAACTGCCAAAGGGCTTACTGCATATGTAATACAGTTCCAATTAGGCTCACTAGACAAACTTCACACACTTCATTAATTCTTAAATTATTCCCTTCTACTTCAATCGCCTATCACATCTGATCATTATGCCACACTTTTATATCTGTATATCTCTATTATATCTTTGTCTTCATATTTTAAACAAAATAATACATTACATGTGTGTGTGTGTGTGTGTGTGTGTGTGTGTATATATGTTGATCCACATATCAAGTCAGCCACACGTGTCTTACAAAGAAAATACTTTACACGCTACCACATTATACTTAAAATAGGTCTACCAAAATATAACAAAGGTTAACACTAACTGGATTACACATGTTATCCACAATGCTTAGTCATGTCCCAAAACCACAAGATAAAAAATAATCAATTGATGAAATGTGGATGTCTAGACAAACTATTTTGTTCAAGAGAAACAAAGCAACTGAGAAACCAAACTACCAAACCATGTATCTCACCTTCCAAAGATTCATAACATGTACAAACTAGAATATAGGTATATCTAATATTCATAAATATACTACCCAAATCGTAAACCCATATCTACAAGTGTAGAGAAATGTAGAGCAAAAAATGATGAACAAAGTCACAGAATTACCAGAGCAACAAAAGTATGTTGACATCAATAATAGCTGGTATAACCTATGCAACATTCTCCTTCACGAAAAGAGTATCAATAACAAAACTCCAAAAATCCCCCCTTTTGTCATTGGTGGCAACATCCAAAAAAGAGTTGCTTTAAAATTTAAAAATATTACTGTTCTTATCACATACTCTCCCTTGCCACCATCTCTCTCCCTTTCTTCTTATCCTACTATTCTTCAAATTTCTCAATCTCTCCCAATATCAAATTCTCTCCCCCTTTTCCATCAAGGAAAAAGGATATCAAAAAAGAAAAAAATTACCATCGTGCATCTTCCCCACAACAATAGTAATACTTATAAGAAAGGGTCTCAATTATATTTTTGTGGGAAAATATTCTTATACTTTTCTTTGAGTTTCAAGAGAAATGAATTCCAAGAACAGATAGCAGATGTCAACATTGTGCAGTGACAATTGCACTACACAAGTGGGTCAATAGCACCAATAAAATCATCTAGCACAATCAAATTAAACTCAGCTTTCTTTGCATCATCCAGTAGACGAGTAAAGTGATCCATTCTAGTTTCAACAATTTCTTTAACAGTCCAAAACTTCCTGACAAAATCATCTCTTTGTCTCTGTATCATGAACTATTCCAACTGCAAATAATTAATCTTACTCCTCACTATAACATCTTTATCCTTGAAAATATTGAAAGATTTTGCAAATTTATTCAGCTCTGACTCCAAGGAGTCAATATTTGCTTTGCGATTAGTTTTCACAACAGGCCACCTGACACAATATTTGTAAACATTGGCAATAGCACCCACACATTTCCTCATGTCATTTATGCATTCATTCAATTTCTTCTATGCAACAATACATTTTCTGGTCATAGCTCTCTATACTTCATCTTCAACATTTGGTTGTCCTTATTCAGCGGCTTTCAAGGCTAATTTCTCACTCAATTATTCAAAGAGTACATTCGGGAGAAAATTCAATATAACTATGAACAATATTGTTCTACAGCAAGTAAGTAATCAAATCTTCTACAATATTTTCTTGTCATAAGATGGTTGCGATAACCATGCATCTCCTATTTTCTTCATACCATCAGGTTCCTCAAGCATTTTCAGAACTTAAACAACTTCAAAGGGACCTTCATCAAAAGAACTAAAGGGTTCCTTCTACACTTCTTCTATAACAACTATCTCTTTCTGTTTCACATCAGCTTCAATAGTCTCAACATCATCAATGCTAGTTATTTTAGACTTCTTTTCTAGATGACTTATTTTTCTTTGAAACTAGAGAGGGGATCTCAATAGATTTTTTCTTTTCTTCTTACTAAAGGAGGATCCTTCTAGAGCCATCTATCTAGTAGGTTCTGATCCAATGAGTTCTTCATAAGTACCAAATTTATCTTTAGTGAGATCTACTAAAAGTTTAATAAGCCTATCTGGATACATCACACATTCTACAGTGCTAATTTCATAACCAAACTTTGTTAACCTGAACTTTTGGGGCAACATAGCTTCCATGAAACAATGATTTGTATCAACTAAGAAGGTAATCCTATCCCTATACATCTCAACACATCTTTCCCAGATCCTAAATCTTAAAATCAAGTTCTTTTGGAGTTCAAAGAAATATTATTTGCACACCCTATCTTTATCATTTAAATTATCCAAATATATCTTGATTTACTTTCCCATGGGTAAGCTCTTATCCCAAATAATATTCTCCTCCATTGGTAATGAATTTAAAAAGTAAAATTCCAAACATACAATCAACAATCCAAAATTAAAAGCATAACCATCATTCTTTGTCGATTCAATATTGTTCAATACTAAACAGTTCAAATAAATCATAGTTCATTCTTGTCTTAGCCATATGGTAAGTGACACATACTACAATAGATGATGTAGAACCTTCTATGTTCGGAAAGTAAATCTTATAATTAATACCCATAGAAACATATCTTACCAGAGGATTTATAATTGTGTCAATCTGTAGAGCTCTTTGGTTTACAATTACACCTATCAATGCCTCAACTTGTTTGTTCCTTACTATCTTCTTCACAAGTACGGTTCCATCTAAGCAAAGATCAATAACAACATTTAAAGCTTCCTTTGTGATTTGATAAAAACTATCCAACCAAATGTAGTCATCATGAATTCTTCTCAAGACAATCTTGACCAATTCTTCATCAACTATCATTATAAATTCACTCCAAATATTCAAACCCTTGTGCCCTAACTCAGTGATCAACTGCAAATTTTCTCTCGAAAGGGAAATATTTGAAATTCTTGATTTTCACATTGTCATACTCCTCAATCTGTGCATCAATAAACTTGTAGATATCTTCAAGACATACCACCCTAGCTGGTAGTGACAAAAATTCACCAATTGAAGCATCTCTTATTGGTTCTTTCTTAAATTTCTTGAATTCTGGTCTAGATTCATCTTCACAACTAATGAATTTGTTGGTATCCATAAGAAAGAATTTGAAAATACCTTAGCTTTGCTGATAGTAATTTCGCTCGAATACTTCTCTCCGCTCTTCAAATTTTGATATCACTGATAAAGAAATGAACAAAAAGAACTTGATGTAATCTTTTGAATAATCTAGGGTTTTTCCACCAAAACCATCATGCCACCAAAAATTTGTTAAACATCTCTACCTGTGTGAACAGTTACTTTTTGAAACTTCACATTCTACCACATAGAAATATTTTTTGTCACAATCTTCACCAAGAGTTAAAGTTCATCATTTTATCCAATATATCAACATGATGTGACAACAACATCAACCTCTTTGGCAGGGGAAAGGGATCTTCATTATAGCTCCCCCTAAACCAAAACTTTTCAGACTAGTTTCCAGAGGGGATCTCTACACAAGGGCCAGATGCAACAACACCTTCTATCAAGTCTACTTTCTTATTTGTCCAAATCCTTTTCATTTCATTCCTCCCTTCTTCTAAATCAATCTTCTTTCCAGATCCATTCCTTTTTACCAAATTATATTTCTTTGTATTCTTGCTTCTACATACTTTAGCAATGTGCCCAACTTTATTGCAACCACAACACTTGACATTCCTCTATTCTGAATTTCTTGTAGTCATTCTAGATCTACATTGATTAGTCTTGTGCTTAAAACTATTCCATAACTGACAATAACGATAAAAGAAATAAATCTTCCATCCATAATTTGATTTCTGCAATTGCTAGCCTTATAACCAAATCTCTTGCAAGTAAAACAATGAACATTTTGTTTCATTATAGTTCTATATTCTGGAAGCATATAACCAAATTCATTACAGGAGAAACAATAGCAATTGAATGAAGGGTACCTTTGAGCATTAGGTTGTCTAACAAGAGGTTTCCTTGTAGAGCTTCTTTGATTATGGGGTTGCCTGAACCTTTGCTTGTTTCTTCAGTGCTTTGTTCAAATTCAACATTCTCCATCTTTCTTTTATCTTTGGTCTTTTGATTTTAACATTCACAGGCCTCAAAACATAATCCACTTTTACCTTTAAGAGATTTCTGTATAGCCTTCATTTCACCAAATTTCTTACATAATAAACATTATAAACATTCTCAATATTGTGCTTACCATCTAATGATATAGTTCCTCTTCCTTTGATCATGCATGCTTTGTCATCTCCAAATCTAACCAGACTTCCATCAAATTCTTGCAAAGATAGAAACTTCCTTTTATCTCCAGTCATATGATGTGAACATCCACTATCAATTACCCATTCAGCCTTATCTTCAATTATGTAGCAAGGGCCTTCTCTTTAGGTACATTCTCTTACAGTGCCAGATCATCTTCCTTGATAGTCAGGAACACCCATTCCTTTCTATTGTTAGAACCACTAGTAGAGTCTTGTGTCAGTTCATCATTAGGATTAGTCACACCTTCCTCATTCGCAAAGTAACATGATTTATCTCTGTTTTTCATGTACTTATGCTTGTTCTGATATCCAAGGTTAGGCTTAAAATATCTTCTAGCTCTTCCTTCAAATCTTGATTTCCTTTCAGGACATCTAGATGCAAAATGACCTATCTTATTACATGCAAAAAATTTAAGAGGTGATTTTCCTTCATACTTACTTCCTACTAGTCCTTTAGGTACTCTTTTATCAAATAGGGCTTCAAGTTGCTCAAATTCTTCATCTTCATTTCTCATATCATCCAATTCCTTTGCATACAAAGTTTTCCAATCTTGCTTGCCGGTTGATGACGTAAATGCATGAAAAGCAGGTTTAGACTTCACAGCTCCAGAAGGTCCAAATTCTTCAAGCTCAAAAGTAGATAATTTCCCAACCAAGGTATCTCTATTGATAGAAGTATTAGTCATTGTTCTCAATTCATTAATTGAATAGCCTTCATCTTATAAGTCGATGGTAAAGCTCTTAGAACTTTAGAAACTATTTCATCTTCACTCAGAGATCCACCACAACATTGAATTCCCATAACAATTTCATTTACCCTTTCCATGAATGTAGTAATCCTTTCATCTTCTTCCATCTTCAAATTTTCACATCTCACCTGGTAACCATCAATTTTAGAAATCTTAACAGTAGGGTAGCTTTCACTTGGGCAGTTTTACGCTAGGCATGCTCCTCTCGTGCATCCCAAAGTGCCAAAACGTCGAGATTCATACCTTACCGACACGATGTACAAGTTGCTTGACAACTTTTTTGACAATTTTTTTGATAATAATGACATTTTTTGCTCAAATTGTATCTAGACTCAATCTATGACTCCTATGACCCGATGATGACTCAAATAATTATCCATGATTATACAAGAATCAAGAATTCTCATGATTGACCTTATCAATAATTTTCATGATTGACCTTATCACATCACATAAACTCAAAACATAGTCACAAAACATTGTCACATATATACAAAAAAATGTCTTACAAATCATCTCATGGGCTTTTATACAAAATTTGGCATTACAATATGTGCGATTCATCTCATCGCCATTTTTAATATACAAAATTTGGCATCTAAATATGTATAAATCAGCTCATTGCCATTTAAATATACAAAATTATTCCCCTAAACATGTACAAATCAGCTCATGGGCATTTATATATACAAAAAACGAATATAGAACAATTTGTCGACAATGTATACAAAATTCTCAAAATAATTCTACTCTGAATCATAGAATAAATCAAGCGAGCCTTCAAGATCGACTCTAACCCATATTGTGTCAAGTATTGCCTCGTGGTCAGATTCATGAACTTTCCATAAAATCTTGTTATGAGGTCTACCACGATACTTCATCAAATGAATATTTGTTGCAACAATAAGGTTAGAGAAATGAAGAATATTTTTGTGTGTTTCAAAGTCCTCGAACAACCAAACATCAAAATTCTTGATAGGGTATCTCCTAAGCCATGTTCCTATCATGACAACAGACCCTATTGGATACTCAATACCCTCTCTATCAATGATTGTGGTTGTCAATTTTCTTTTAGGCTCAACACAACGACACAAATAGTAATCCATTCCTTCTTCATTGTTCTCTTCTGCAACAACTGCATACACATGACCTGCATTTTATAAAGTGATAATTAATACCAAAAATAAAGTGTGATGTACAACAAAATGAACTAAAAACAATACTTGCAAAAAAATTAACTCAAAAAATCACCTGAATCCACTAGGTCATATACATAGTCAAAATCCACTGATGTCTCCATCTGGCTCAATTGTAGTGCTTTGGGAATTTGATATGTATCAATGGAAACCAGTGGTCTACAAGACCATTTGTCAACCCACTCTTGTGATTCACACTCTTCCCACAAACAATGCATGCATGAAGTGAAAAAACATACCATCTGTCTCATATAAATTACTAGTGAACTTGCTTTTGAACTCATAAATGAATGCATGTCAGTCGATCCTCCAACTGTACAATAATCTAGATAGTTTTCAATGTTAGATTCAGTGATCAATCAAAAATATCTACAAGCCATTGACATACCTGGATTACCTGGACCCATCGTAGAGTTACACCATCACACAATTGTTTCTACATCTATGAACTTAGCAACACGTTCGTACTTCAATTCTTCGCTAGCTAGGGCTCTTTTTACACATGCTCCTGCATCATCGTGTTCTCCCTTACCATGTCCAGCCTCAGTGAAATTCCAAAAAATTTGTACATCACTTGTCATATGCATCCTTGTCAACCAATAAAACATCCTTCAATTCTTGAATTGTGTGGTGCAATTATCTGACCATATTAAGTGTTGGTTGTATTGTATGTTTCTTTCCTTTAAATTATCATAGAAAACTTTAAAGCATCCTTGTACAAACTTAGATGAATGAGTATGATCATCACTTATGTAGAAGTGATACTCTCTTACAACCTTTCTATCCTCCTTTGTGCTATCATTTGCATGCATGAATGTTATGTGTACAAAACTAGAAACTTGTGTAGAATGATAATACATAGATTGCACCTCATTTTGAGTTTGTAGTGTATAATTTTTAGCGAAATCAACGATAGAGGCAATGGTGCCAAGAGGAAATATGTCCTTACATAACTTAAATTTCTCATCTAACCATCGAGCTCTATGTCTATGCATTATGTACTCATAAACTAGTTTCTCTTGAAATATTTCCATAAATTCATCTACACATATATCATTTTTCACTAACATCTCTTTAAATCTTTTCCATCTTTAACTCCATATGTGATTGTCTTGTATTTTCCAAAAGAAACTAGTTTCCTACCAGTTTCATGTGTGCTCTCCAAATGTACACATCTTGGTAAATGTTGCAAACCACCAATTATATCACAAGAACCTTCCAAACAAGGCATCTTATAATAAATGCAACCATCATGTCTATCTCTTACCAACTTACGAGGTGCTTGTATATTACATTCCTGCAAAACATCGTTAGTGTGCAAAGTAGAACAAATATGATGAAAAATATCATAGTGCATGGAAAATTCAATATGCATCCTACAACAACACGTGGTGCGTACATGATTAATCTTAATATAAAAATGTTTTTCCATTTCAAAAAACCTTTGAGAAATTCTTATTTGAGGAAAATTTTCAAAGAATACTTCATAAAATTTTGTTTGAGTCATATCCAAATAGTGTTTGGCATGTGGCTCATGATTTGTACAACTGATTCGCCTTCTAAAAATATCTCTTTGGTTGGGCGAAACTCTTGTGTTGTCATGCCAAAAATTTTCAATTAATGTTCTTAGTGCATCAACAACAACCTTGTCTTTGCCTGGTAGTCTACCCAAGAATGCCCAAAGAGAATTATTGTTAGGTTCCTCTATTTTTCTTGCCTCTATAATGCTTTACTTAATGTTGTTCTACTAACGTTTAATGACTTACTTGTTTTTCTTATCAAATGATCTTTTTTTATTTTCTTGCTCATTATGGCTGATGTAATGACACATCGAGTAACATTAGAATCTTTAGTACGTGATTTTGAACCAATAACTTGATATGCATCAAATAGATTTATCACAATAGTTCTTTCGTTGTTACTTTCAGATGATCTTAGGCCTAGAATTTTCATTGTCTCTCTAAAATTTAAATTTTTAATCATTTGAACAATTAATTGATATCTTGTGGTTTGATTTAAGTTTTCAAAATAGTTTTGCCATATTATTTTAACCATTCTCCTACAAGTTCATTCATTCATTTTATCAAGCATTGGCTTCAATATAATCTCATCAATGTCAATTAGATACTTTGGTTTCCTACGAATGATTCTAGGAGGTGTTAACATCGATGCATTATGTACATTCAATTCATCAAATAGAGTAGGTTTATGTTCATAATCTAATTTATTATTCAATGTGATCTCTTCTTCAATTGCATTAGGTTCATACGATAAATCAAATGTATCTTCTTCAATTGGATTAGGTGCATTATGTTCGTTTGGTAAATCGAATTGAGATGTTGAGGATGACACAATTTCTTGTCCTATCGTTCTTATGTCATGCAATATATTCATAGTTGCCTTTGTCTTTCCTTTTCAGTCTCTCATTGTTCCATCGTTCCTCGCTTGTTCTTTCCCATGGTCGATATCGATTGTCCTAAATAGAATCATATTACATATATGTGTAAACAAAAGTTCATAAACAATCAAATAACCATAAATATGCATCTTATCATTATTTTTTTGAATCAAAACTATTAAACAATCACAATAATATTGACAAAGCTAATAAGAACAAAAATTCAATCATTTGAAATCATGCAAAAAAAAAAAATTCACTTACTTCTATGTATAATACAGTAATAGAATTGCAGACATAGTTGCAGTGGAGCCTTCAACAACCTCAAAAACTTCTTTTGAGGTCATTGAGGCTCTTGGGCAAATAAAACTATGTCTAAGTACCTCGTACACAGTTAGTACGTATTATATTAATAACCGCGTACGTACTATTAGTCCCTAAAATGTTGGCAAGCCCAACGGTAACTTTTTTTTCACCCTGTACGCACTTAGAACTCATCATTACCGCGTACGTGCTCCTACGCCTTAAAAATGTTATGGTAGGACAGCAAACTAATAGGCTCAGCACCTTGTACACGCTATTTGTTAAAAAGAAAATGTGAAGGAAAAGGAAGGGAAGGAAAGGGAGAGGGAGAGGGAGGGAGAGAGGGGGAGAGAGGAAGAGAGAGAGAGGGGGTAGAGGGAGAGAGAGAGAGAGAGAGAGAGAGAGAGAGAGGGAGAGGGAGAGGGGGAGAGAGGGAGAGAGAAAGAGTGGGGAGGGAGAGAAGAAGAGAGAGAGGGATGGGGTATGGAGGAAGGGAGAAGGGGAGAGAGGGAGACAATACACATATGTGTGTATATATATACTTAATATATTATATATTATTATATACATATATACATATATATTATATATTATATATTATATATTATATATTATATGTATATACACATATTATATATACAATATCGTATTATACACACTCCCAAATTTTAAACAGAAGTAGCACATACGCGCTGTTTATAGTAAGACAATGTGTACGCGCTTCTTATACCATAGGTACCCCGTACGCGCTTTTGACTGTTTAGGCTTGTAAATAGGCCTGGATTACAAAGCTATGGGTTGGAAGTTTGATTTCCCTCCATTTCCCTCCTTTTTGATATGTTTTATTTTATCAACTTGGATTCTCGACTTTGTTATCATCAGGTTTACACTTCATCAAGTGGGTATTTCTAAAATTGCCACCATATTTTCACCCATCTTCAAAGCTTTCTAACCATATAATTTTTTTAAATACGAACAACATTAACATTATTATTGAATTTCTTTTACCAGTGTCTCCATAGTTCTCACAGACATACGTGTACCATTTTTAAAAAAACTTTTGATCTACTTATCCAAATTTAAAAAACTTTATATATTATTGTAGTGCACTTGATTCTTTACAATTTAAAAAAAAATTGTATTCTCAATTTTTTTAGTGCAAGTTATGTTTCGTGCACGAACAGGTACCTAATTTTTCAAGATGTGCTCGATTGGAAAAATCATAAAAAAAGTACTCAACAAAAAATTACAAAAAAATACACAACTTCTAGTGCTCACTCTTAACTATCTTTCTGCCAAAGGATTTGTCAAAATACTAAATCTAACTATGACTTTTTTGATGTGCACGTCACACACTATGTTATGTTTTTCAGAAAAAATCAGGGTTTGTTTTTCGCGTGAAGGATTTGACCCCCTTAATCTTATCCAATTTTGAAAATGTTTAGTAGTTTGGAAACTAGATTCAGAGTAATACAATATTTGTTCTTTTGATTATCTTCATATCTTGAGTGGATGACTTTCAAAGTTTGCCTCCAAGTTCAAGTTCACATGATTTCTGAAAAAATGGTTTCCACTTATACCCCCTTTTTTACCACCATCTTTGTGCACTTACCCAGATCCAAAACCTCCATCCATTGTAGAAGACCGATTGAAAAAGGTATATCACCACTTACATCATTTGTTGAAAGAGAGAAAAGTTGAATGGCTAGTAGAATATTGCCAATATCCTTTGCAATAAATCCTTTGAATCTATTTTGAGACAAGTCCAATAGTTTCATGTTTGGTGCTTGCACTAAAGAAAAAGGAAGAGGACCTTGTAACATGTTACTGTGTAAGTCCACACTCTGAAGATCTCTTGTAATCAAGTTGGATGAAACATGACCTTGCAAGTTATTGTAAGACAAGTTAAGGTTTTCCAAAGAAGGAAGTGGCCCTAACCAATTTGGAATATTTGCAAATAGACTATTGGTGGAGAGATCTAACTTGGACAATCTATACTGTGTGGAAAGGAATGGTGAAATGATACCCCCAATATTATATGAAGCTAAGTATAGATCATAGAAATGAATTGTGGGCACCCAATCTGGTTTAATGATTATAGTCAACTCATTGTAGGATACACCAAATGAATAAAGACTAGTCAAATTTTGACAAAAGTTCAGAAAAAGGTTTCCTTGAAGATTGTTTGAAGATATATAAATACCTGCAATACTAGGAAGACTTCCAATTGAACTGGGAATGCTACCATTTAGTTTATTGTCACTAAGCTCAAGATATGTTAGAGATGATAGTTCCCCTAACTGGGAAGGTATATTGCCACTCAAGAAATCCAAGGAGAGCTCTAAAGCCACTAAAGAGGAAATTTTACCCCACTTGGGAGGTATCTTTCCACTTAAAAAATTGGAAACAATCTGACATAAATAAGTTAAAGATGGAATTTGACCAAGTGATGGTGGAATCTCTCCACTCAACGAATTGTCATAGAGAAATAAGTGTTGCAAGGAAGAGAGATTTCCAATAGAAGAAGGAATAGTAAGATAAGATAAATGAGGGAGGAAAAATTTGCAATACAAGGTGGCATGGTTCCTTTCATATTGGACCATGCAAGAAAAAGTTTATTGAGCCAAAACCATTCCCCGCAGAATATTTGACTTAGATTTCCACTAATTAACTTTCCTCCCACTAACCTAAGCTCTTTTAGAGTAGCTAGGTGAGAGAGACTCAAGGGAAATGAACCGCTTAATAATGGACATTCATACAACCAAAGCGAAACCAAACTAGTCATATTTCCCAACCACAAAGGTACCAACCCTTCAAAGTTGTTGTAACTCAAGTGAAGGAAATAAGCAGAGAGGTGGGTAATCCCATTCAGCAGTGAGAGAAGGCAAGAAATGAGTGAAGCGGAACAAGTCAAATGAATTTAACACGGCAATAGTGAAAGATGATAAGAAAATGAATGAAGCAGAAGCAGTCAAATGACGGTGAACACGGGAAATAAGTCCTTACCTTATCACTTTGCTCGTGATTGCTCAGGCTAATTATTATTATTATTATTAGATAGTGTTTTAGTTTCCATTAATAAGATTCGTGGTTTACAAGGCATTCGACGTGTAATAGAATAAAAAAGTAAGTTGCTCTTTTCGAGAATTTTTTTAATAAATGTATATATTTATGTATTTCAATTTCTTAATTAAAAAATTATATTATGTTGTCGTATTGAATTCTGAATAAAATTTATAAATTTTAAATATTATATTAATTTGCGTTATTCATATTAAATTTCATTTAAAATTTGATTGGAAAAAGTTTGTTTATTAAAAGACAAAAGTTTTTACTTTTATATTTTTTTTACTTATTTTAAATTATTTTTTATTAATATTTTTAACTGTATGATTTTAGCAAATACTTTTAGTTCTTTTAATATATTCGTTATATAACATTTAGTTATGTCATATTATTATGTTCAAAATATCCATGGTTTATTTTCTACAATAATGTTTGTCTTGTATTAGATTGTATATATGCTTATGTTCCCTAAACTAGATCATTGCCTAGGAAGTTCATTTTTTGTTTTAGTAATTTGAAATTCATATTTTTAAATGTGAAGAATTTGGTTAATGATCATTACTCACTAAGATGTGGGGCGGGGGGAGAAGGGGGGGGCGGGGGTGGGGATTTTGATTATTTATTTTGTCAGATAAATTTAAAATCATCACTAAGGTCATTAAATTTTGAGAGTATATAATCCTTCAAACATGTTTAGGTATCAAACATTTTGACTTGATTGTCTCACCATTAATGGCATAATGCAATGGTTGAGAATTATAGTTGTTTGGTCACCTAAATTTCAAATCTATAGAGCTAAAACGATTACAAGAGTTATGTCCTTCCTTGTCTTTTGTATTAATAGTTTTTTACCTTTGTCTAGAAGTGCAAATCATGTATGCCTTAGAACCAAGAACCTATTTGTGTCACATTGGTTGTGTGATCATTAAGTCCTTCATTACTTTAATAAAAATAAAAGCACTTGTTGTTCCCAACCATTGACTTCTCTATGTCACTAGCCAATACCTCTAGTATTTTAAGTAAATTTATCATTTTTGGCTTATTCATGATGACTAATTACTAAACATGTGGTTTTATATATTCTTAGCTTAGGCACATGATTCCCTCACTCGAAGAGTTATAGTGTATCCTTCTATGATGTTACTTTTAGTATATTTCCTTTTTATGTATCATTAAAGTTGATCATGCTTAGTGACATCAACGTGGGAATGTGGGAGGAAAATGCAATGTCAGAAGTTGTATACCTTATAATTATCGCATTATACTTTGAGCTTGCTTTGGTCTCCACCTCTCGTAGCATATTCTAAGATCATTTTAGCTTAGGCTTAGCCTTTTATGTACTTGTAGTGCTAGCATTTTGTTGTGTTTTTGTACTTTCAACCCTATGTGTTGCTTCGTGTTTCCCTATGTTAGTTTTATGTTTTGTTTCAACCTTGTGAAATCTTTCGACACGTTGTATATGGACATTAGTGTAGCACGTGGATGTTTGTGTGATACACTTCCATGCTTCAACTAGATATGATTTATAAGATCACTATATGTAAAGAGTGCCCTAAGCTTAAAGTAAATACATGAGGTGTGTTCTACAATATCTAAACAAAATAAAAATAATCCAAAACCATCCTTGTTATATGATTCAAAGAAATAATAACATTTCAAGATAAATGTAAACACAATCAAATAATAATTATTCTATTTCATACAAAATAGTTTATCTTTAGAAAAATTACAATAGAAAATAATAATTATTTTATTTCATACAAAATAGTTTATCTTTAGAAAAATTAGAATGGAAAAGATTGTAAATCTATGAAATTCACTTAATCAACTAAGCGTATCAAGTTACATTATTTCACACATTGATTTCATTGTTTAGTATAATCCAATCAATAATTCAATAATTCCCATTAAGAAGTCGATTGAAATTGGAGTGTTGCCCAAATCTTGACGAATTGCCTTCGAATAGACAGAGATGATCATGTCAAATTGTCGTGCCAACGAAGGTGGCAAAGTATTTAAATCTATTGTTTCCAACACGCAAATATTTGAGTTGATTAGAAGTGAGTGAAGCACAAGTAGTCAAATTGCCGTGTGGAAACTTAGAATTGGAAATCTTTGCTGGTGAAAAGTCTTTTATGAAAAGTCTTTCTTTTTTCTTTCCCTTCGCACTATACTAAAATATTTTCATATCATTTCAAGTGGAGGACATATATTCTATATTCACATGTGCAAATGCACATTGTCAATGTGCTTTCCAAATCAAAGTGTGGTTGTGGTGATTGATCAATAAGGAGTATTTGATTTGTCACTATATACTAGTTCCTTGAGATTATTTTTCATATGGTAGCATGTATAACTATCATTCAGACAAAGTAGACAAAGCACTAGAGATTGACATAATTATCTCTAAAAATTTAGTCATATGTTCATGTCAATGTGCTTTCCAAATCAAAGTGTGGGTGTGGTGATTGATCAATAAGGAGTATTTGATTTGTCACTATATACTAGTTCCTTGTGATTATTTTTCATATGGTAGCATGTATAACTATCATTCACTCAAAGCACTAGAGATTGAAAGAATTATCTCTAAAAATTTAGTAGATGTATTCTTGTTTTCCATTCTTTTCTATTTTTGCACTTTAATTTTTTATTTTGCTAGATTTTTGTAATTAATCCCAATTTCCTTCATTAAGTGTTTTGGCTCTTTATTTATTAAAAAAAAAAGTGTTTCCCAATTTCCACGAATGTTTATGTGGTGCACTTCCATCCTTCAACTAGATATAGTCATATATAAAGTGTCAAAGATGTAAATAAGGTCTTGAGAGACCATTTATGTTGTAATAAGGTTATTAGGACCATTAGATGTTAGATCTAGTCTTAGTTGAGTCAAATTGTCAAACTTACTCAAAAATTGTCAAAATCGAAAAAGTTGTCATTATGTGGACAATGTGCCTCAATGGGTCAAATTTGATGACTAATGTGATGTAAGGTTTTTTTATACCTCTTTGGACCTATTTTGATGAGTTTTGGGTCATAGGCAGGTTTAGAACCAAAAGTTGTCAAGTTGTCATTTACACAAAAAGTTGCATTATTGTACCCAACGTACATATGGTTTGAAATGTAGTTGGAGAACTTTTAACCACCATTTGGATGCATAAATAGACCTTGGGAATGTTGAATCAAGATTGTTGTTGACTGTATTGGGGAGAAATTAATAAGAATCTTGAAGTTTTCTACACTTTCTTGTGTTATTCTACGTGATAGTCTACTCTAAGGTTTTGATCATTGTCAAATCTTATTCATCTTCTTTGAAAATATATTTTTTATGGTGTATGAATTAGTATTCTTCCATTTCCAAGTGGTTTCATTTGGTTTGGTGCAATATAGAAGAAGATATCTTGTTTTTTCTAAAATTTGTCAAAATCCCACACTAGGGTAATCTAAGAGCAAGAAAAATGTATTATGTTTTGTTTCCATGTTGAAAGGATCTCCCAATGAATGGAAACTCTTTTAAATATGTAGCTTCATGTGTTTTAAGATTTTCAACTCTTCAAGATGCAAATTGCGTGTGTTGAAGGTGGATGCAAGATTGAAATCAGTATCTCGGTATGCCATGACAGCGGGGTTTTGAAGAACCTGAATGGATAGAGTACAAGGAAAGGATCCTTGAAGGGTGTTGAGTGTTATTAGGGTGTGTGTGGGTGACACAATTCTGTGACAAACAATATTTTCCTTTTATCAAACCAAAGTGTTCAATGTTTATTGGCTGCCCTCTAAACATGGATGTGATTGTCACATTAGGACAACATACTGGGTTTTCTTATTTTTCAAAGTCAAGAGTTGATTGTTGGGGTTGGTGTTGAGTTTGGATGTCAAAGTAATGGTAGGTTTGTCCTCCATATTCATCAAGTGTATTGGGAGGGCTAAAAACAAGGAGTAGGTATGTCCTATTCATCAATACGGGGCAACAGTTGATGTACCTATGTATGGTGGGAATCTTAATGAAGAAGAGTTACATAATTGGGTTTCAGCCATGGACACTTATTTTGAGAGTGAAGTTGTACTTGATGATCAGAAGGACAAGGTGGAAAACACCAAGCTAAAGGGACATGCACTTCTTTGGGGGGACTATGAGAAAGCAGAGAGAAGAAAGAAAGGCAAAGCCAAGATCATATCTTGGGACAAGATGATTGCAAAACTTAAAGGTAAATTTATTCCTAGAGACTATGAAGTTCAGTTGTTTAAGAAATTGCAAGATTTAAAATAGAGGGAATTAGATGTGAAGGCATATACTAATGATTTTTATAAGTTGAGTATAAGAGTAGGTGTTGAAGGACTAGTTCAGAAGGGAAGAACTGAGAGTGTGTTGGAAAGGGTGCAAGTGCAAGCACCTCATGGAAATTCTTGGTGTAAACCAAGCATGATGATAGTTTTTAGTCCTTTATGGTCTGATATGCAATTGTGTTCTACTATTTATCCTTTTGTTGCAACTGTTTCGGGTGTGCAACAACAACATGGAGCTGGATTTCTCTCATGGGACATGAGTTCTCTCATATGGGGTGTATGGTGCAGGAGCACCTAACTTACCCTCAAGCCTCTATGAGGCTAAATATGAACATTTTGCGTTTTGAAGTTTCAAGGATGTAAATAAGGTCTTGAGATACCATTTATGTTGTAATAAGGTCATTAGGACCATTAGATGTTAGATCTAGTCTTAGTTGAGTCAAATTGTCAAAGTTACTCAAAATTTGTCAAAATTGAAAAAAGTTGTCATTATATGGACAATGTGTCTCAATGGGTCAAATTTGATGAATAATGTGATGTAAGGTTTTTTTATACCTCTTTGGACCTATTTTTATGAGTTTGGGGTCATAGGAAGGTTTAGAACTAAAAGTTGTCAATGTTGCAAAATGTTGTCACCAAGTTGTCAAGTTGTCATTTACACAAAAAGTTGCATTATTGTACCCAACATACATATGGTTTGAAATTTATTTGGAGAAGTTGTAACCACCATGTGGATGCAAAAATAGACCTTGGGAAGGTCAAATCAAGGTTGTTGTTGAATGTATTGGGGAGAAATTAATAAGCATCTTGAAGTTTTCTGCACTATCCTGTGTTATTCCACGTGATAGTTTGCTCTAAGGGTTTTTTTATTTTCAAATCTTATTCATCTGCTTTTAAAACATATTTTTTATGGTTATTGAATGATTCTTCTTCCATTCCCAAGTGGTTTCATTTGGTTTGGTGTAGTATAGAAGAAGATATCTTGTTTTTTCTAAAATTTATCAAAACCCCAAACTATGGTAATCTGAGAGAAAAAAAAAAATGTATTGTGTTTTGTTTCCACGTTAAAAGGATCTCCCAATGAATAGAAATTCTTGTAAATATGTATCTTCATGTCTCTTAATCTTTTCAAGTCTTCAATATGCAAATTGCACCTATTGAAGGTGGATGAAAGACTGAAATCAGTGTCTCGGTCTACCATGACAATGGGGTTTTGAAGAACCTGAATGGATAGAGTACAAGGCTCCTTGAAGGGTTTTGAGTGTTAGTAGGATGTATGGGGGTGACACAAGTCTGTGAAAAACAATATTTTCCTTTGATCATACTAAAGTGTTCAATGTTTATTGACTACCCTCTAAACATGGATGTGACTGTCACAATAGGACACCAGAATGGGTTTTCTTATTTTGCAAAGTCAAGAGTTGATCGTTGGGGCTGGTGTTGAGGTTGGATGTTAGAGAAATGGTAGGTTTGTCCTCCATCTTCATCAAGTGCATTGGGAGGGCTAAAAACAAGGAGTAGGTATTTCCTATTGGTGTTGTTTTGTCTTTGTGAACAGTGTTAGGACAACAAGGTGTCAAGATGCTTTCTAGGGTGCTTGGGGGGGTTGAGACTTGTGTTTTAGTTATGGGAGAGAGATTCACTGATGTGTTCTTGAGTAAATTTGGGTTGTTTTTTTCCTAATTATTGTTGGAAGTTGAGTCCTCAAGCATACTTGATTGTCATAGAATGACAGTGTTGCAACAGTAGCATATATTATGACCTTATGGGTGGTAGGGAGGGTAAAGGTTCATGGTTGTTCCTGTTGGAAGGCCCATGGAAGGGTGTCAAAGGGTTCATTGTTTTGAGAGTATCTAATTCATGATGTGAGTTTACTATTAGTGAGGTTAGTAACCTTTGCAAGGACTCTTGTCACTTTATGCAGAGCAATCACCTTTTTGATTAGGTGAGTTGGGAGAAAGAAATCTCCCCAATTGGTTAAGTTTGTTGGATGCTCTGCATCATTAGGTTAATATGTTTCAAATTTTTGTGCTATCAAAAAAAATATGGGTAAAGAAATTAATTTTACATACAATTATATTGATTGAATTTGGCTCTAGTCCTCTTCTAAGTGTTGGAATGTGAAGTCCAAATTGGGTTCTCATCTAGCAATGTTTGAGTCATGTTGACGGGTGTTTTGACACACTCACCAACTGTCAGGTAGTGTATGTGAACACTCACCACCTCTCCTGAAAAGCAGCAAGTTTTGGGAAACTAACTACTCCATGGTCTCTATAGTCGGGTCTCAATGGTGATGGGTAGCTCAATGGTTGATGCGATTGTACCTATAAAGGAGCCTGTTGGTTGAAACAACTTCGAATTACCTACGTTTTTTTTGTGTAAATTCTGATTTAGATTCTCTCAAAAATAAACAACAAAAGATAGATTAGGGAAATAAGGAAATAACAATGAAATCAACACAATAACAAGTGAATGATCCACATGGTTAGAATTTCATAACCCAATATTATCAATATTACTAAATTAGCATTCAAATGATGAACTCCAGAAAATATATAAAGTTAGACAACTTCACATACCAACAGAAATGAATATCATCAAACCAATAATCACCCTAAAAATTTAATCCTCATATACCATTTACATGCGTAATATGATTCATAAAATAACAAAGTATCCAAAAGAACTAGTTGTTGATTCAAGTAGTAGAAGTTACCAGATAACGAAGAACATAACCATATAGAACACACAAGTAGATCAGGCAATCTACAAGCTACTTTTTGTATTAAACTTCAAAGAGTATCACAAAATCTTCTAAACTCATAAAAATCTACATAAAAATCTCTAAAAGAATCTCTAAATTGGACCTCAAATCATCAATTCATGAACCCTTTCAAAATTTCTAATTTATAGAGTTTCAAGTCCTAAACTCTAGGAATCAAAAGCTATCTGAACTAAATGTTTCAAAAACAAGTCAACTACTAGTCAACTATTACTACAAAACATGCGTTCCCAAAATTGACCATTACAGCCATGCAAAATTTTGCCCAAAAACTGAAGTTGGTGTTGTGCAACAGTTGAACTCTCAGCCTTTGTGGTAATAAAAAATATCTTCAAAAAGCAGTCAAAATTCCATGTGCAACAACTATATGTTCATCCTTTACTCCTTTTATAGGTCTTATAGTTACTGATAAAACATGCAACTGTGTATTTGGGAGGATCAACAACATACAAAATCCAGAACTAAGACTTCTTCAAAATTTGCTTTGCCTGCTCCCACCTATCACCTAGCTTATCAATTACTCCCTCTGCATGTATACACTAAGAAGTCAAAAATGAGTACCTATCCATTAACCTTGTATTAAACTCCACTGTAGGTGCAAAGTGGCCATATGCCCCTAGCAACTTCTTTACAAAATTTTCATTTTTACCTATTGACTTCAAAAGGGGAGAATGTGCCTCTAAAATCCTCGACCTACACTGCTCAAGAACTTCTATTGTAAGCTCTATTACAAAAATATAAGACTACAAACTATCAAAATCATCTTCTCCAAGCAAATTTTCATTTTTACACACTTCTTCACCCAAGGCCAATATTTTATTTAAGTTTTTACACTTCTTGGTGATGTCTCTAATTCTCACTTCCCAATTTGCTGAGTAGTCTCTTATTGCTTTCTCTATTTTGAGGACCCTTTCATAAATTCCGGTTGTATGCTATAGAAAAAGTTTTACCTTTGAAATTTACCCTTTGTCCATGATTTTGTAGTAGTTGCTACCTTCCTTATTTCAATTAAATCTCTCACATCACCTTCTGGGAGTGATGATATGGATGGAAATGTGTCATCGGCCCTTGAATCTAAAGGCTTCCTCATCTCCACAATAAATTGCTTATATTGTTCTAATTATGCATTTACCTGCAACTGGGAGTTATGCTCCTTCTCCATTCTTCTCCTCACTGTACTAGTAGCAAACTCCAAATTGTCCAACTCTCCCCACATTTTCTACCTCCCAAACCTAACCTGTGACACTTGATATTTTGAAGGACCTTCTCCTTCAACCTCCACAGGAGATGTGATATTAGTGATTACTTCACCAGAGCCAATTCTAGATAAATGATGAATCATTTTGGCCCTCTTTGTTTTCTTTGGCTCCTCGGTAATAGCTTGTTGCAATGAAAGTTTAGGAAGCACCACCTTTTGCTTCTTATTAAAAGTGAAGGTTAAACATTGTGGTGTTCCTTCATCTATATTTCCTCCTTGGGTGGTTAATTGTGTCGTCATTCTTCCAGCTTCTTGTGACGCTTCCTCCTCCTATTGTTGCTCTTGTTCTGCATCTTGTGTATTGGGAGGAGTTTGGGTTTCTCCATGGATAGGTTGTACTAGTATGGTGAGTTGTTGTTGTTGTGAGAGAATTTGTTGAGCCAAGTTTGCCCATAGAGCACTATCATTATTAAGCTATTTCTGATATTCTTCCTATTTCTCACTCACTTGCTCGCTGAAGTCTTTGGTTGGCTCTTGACCTTGTTGCTATGTTTCTCCACCTGCAATATATTTCAACAAGTTTTCTACATCCAGTGGAGTGAGAACAAGTCTCTCATCATGCTCTTCATCTTATCCTTGTCCCATTTCCCCCTCTTCACCTTGTTGTTTCTCCTATGGGCCCTAATCATTTGTGTCCATGGAGGTTACCTATGTGAGTTCTAAAACCTTTTTTATGGTGCCCCCCACTTCATTTCTCTACACTAGAAGGAGTCATTATTTTCCTCTTCTTGGACTCTACCTTCTTTGGTGTTGGCTTAGCCTCCTCTTGGTCTGAGTCTGACTCCAGATTATGAATAATTATTGTCTCAGTTGTGGGAGTCATTGTAGGCATAGGCATTTGTGAAACAACAAAAGGTGGGGTGACCATTGTTGTAACCAAAGGTGGGGGCGTTGTCGACACAATTGGTGCAATAGATGCAATTGATGTGGTGGCAAGATTTGTTGTTGTAGAGGTAGTAGCAGTGGTGGTAGGAGTGGTGGTAGTCGTAGTGGTGGAACTAGAAGGTTGAGCCTCTTGAGAAGCTTGTTCTTTCATTGCTACAACACCTGTAGACACTTAAAAATAATTATTTTTAATTATTTTTAAATCCTCACATAATTAATTAATTAATTATGTTAATTCAAATTCTCCTCAATATTAATTAAATATAATTAATATTGTCACTATGGTATGTGACTAATTTATTTAATAAATCAATCCCTTTCTTTATTCTTCTAAAAATTAAATCCTCACAAATCTCCCTCTTAGCTAACTAATTTCAATTAATTAGTTAACCCACATGATTCCTACAAACCATCTTCTTAATTCATCATTAACTTAATAAATTCTTCTAGAAACTTCCTAAACTCACTTAACCTTATTCTTCTAATTTTTAATTCCCTCCACTCATTCTCTCTCCTAGTCAAATCCTCCTACAACTCCTAATCCCACCTAACATTTCCTCTAATCCCCCTCCTGATGAGTTACTAATGGCTAATCATCATGATTAGCCACAAAGTCAACCCCTTGTCCCTTCCATCCAACCACTAGTTTTTAATGCTCTTTTCCTAGGAGGATGTGAGATTTTCAAAATCTCACAATCCTCTAGGCATCTCCTCTCCCAAGGAATTTTTAATTCCTTCTTATTCCTCTAATCCCCATGATCATCCCTTTTTGGAGAATTTTTAATTCCCCCTCTCCATTCTTCAAGGAATGTCACATCCCTTGCTCCTCTCAAGGCACATTGGGATGTCTTCCCAATGCACCTTGCTCTTCTCAAGGTACCTTGGGAAGTCTTCCCAATGCACCTTGAGAAGTGTGGAGACAAGAAATGCCTTTAAGACATATCTCTTGGTCTCCACACCCTCTCTTGGACCTTGTGTGAGCTCACAAGCAATCCTAGCCCTTCATCTTGGATCCATTCCAATCGTCCATTCTTCCTCTCCTCTTCCTATAAATTGAGGACTCCATCCCTTCATTGGTCATCTCCAAGTTTAGTAATCTTATGTTGTCCTTTTGAGCCTAGGAAATCATCTTGGCAACCTTATCATGTTCAAATCATATCTCATCCACACTTGATCATCTCATCCTTATCATCTTCCAAATCCATTCCATTTGTGTACAACATTAGAGAGCCATCCACATCAAGCAAGCAAGAGGAGCACATCAAGTGGAGCATCACCAAGGGGTGCCTTCACTTCATCAAGCTCAATCTGAGGGAGAGGTATAAGGTTTTGTGAGGTATATGCATCTTATTTATGTTTTCATGTGTTTTGGAGTTGTCTTTGATTTCATATGATTATATGTTTGACTTGCATGTTTTATAACTAAATCCACTTCACAAGTCTTTTCCCCTCTTCATTCTAGCACACTCGGTGGGACCCACGTCCCTAAGAACTAATATTTTTTATGAGTTTTTGTGAGTTGTGAGATGCAGGTTCCGGAATAGTGCGAGTGACTGCAAAACAACACGAGCGATTCAGGTTCAGCGCGAGAGAAAACGTACTTCGGCATGAGCACAGACGCATCCGCACGAGCGATAGCACTTCAGCGCGAATGACTTCACATATTTCAATTTTTCTTTCCCGCCTACTGTTTGAAATTAAAAATTTTATTATCTGTTTGTTTGTTTGTTTGAAATTAAAAATTTTACTATCTGTTTGTTTTAAATCAGCATGAGCATTTTTATGTTATTCCCGTCCAACTATTTAAATTTAAATTTTGAAAATTTTACCCGCTAACTCCCACAAATCTCTGTTTTCAAGTTCAGCGCGAGCATTTTTTACTAGTAGGAGTGACAGATAGTTTTGCAGCTTAATCCACCCATCCAAGAAAAAACCTGCTTTTTCTGTTATTTGTTATCTGCGTTTGCTTTTTCTGTTGTCTACCTTTTCTATTATCTGTTATCTACGTTTACTTTTTATGTTGTTTTTTTTTTTCTGTTATCTGCGACTATCTGCAAATTAAAAAATGAGTAAACTTTATTCTATTTTTTAGTCATATCTTCTTTATCTTAATTCTATTTTCCTCCAAACTCCACTAGATCCCCCAAAATTCCATTTTGCACATTTCCTTCCTTGGGGACCTTATCCCAAAATCCACTTTTTGAAGCCCAAAATCCCACATTCCTCTATTTTTAGGGTTTGCCATAACTCCTTCCACTTTTATCCAATCACCTCCAAATTTTCCCACATTGTCTATCTCCAACTTTTTCTTCTTTGTCCCTCTTGGATAAATTTTTCCATTCCTTCACCATTCCTCCAAAATCCCCATTTTACGCTTGCCTATCCCTTCGAAAGTGGCAAAAACCTAGTCAAACCCTATTTACCCATCAAAGCTTCCTCCAAATCCACATTTGTCATTAGTAGAAAAGTTTTTATTCATGTTTTTCTACTTATTCCCAAAAATTCAAAAAAATAAATATTTTTGTCATTTTGTTGTCTTTTGCAGGACACTTGTTGAAGACTCCATTTTTCAAACTACTAATCAAGTTGTTTTGTAGGTTGCCTAGCTGATTCAACCAAATGTTGTGCATTTATTTAAGTTAGGCACCTAGATATTAATTAAAATGGAATGAACCATTTTCTTACGCGTCTTTAAGAAAAGCGTAAAGGTAGGAGAGTATGGTCTTATCTAACTAGGCGATCAGAAATCCAGACCCTCCAACCTTTTCTTGTTTGATTGCATGATTACCCTTAGCGGGCCTGCCCTCCCAACTTTCTCTTTGAGAAGGTAAGAGGGGAACGACCCAAGTGAGTACACCTAGACCTGGGATTCCCAACTCACTATAATAAATAGGCCATTGACTATGAAAGGGTTAATGGTTGGGGCTATATGAGACTTCACTCTCACATTGGGTGCTTAGTAGGATCCTAGAGATCTCAATCATACTTGCATGACTACTAAGTTCTTGGTGCTTCATTTGGCTATAGGCCTCACTTGCACTTGTGCAACTTCGAAGGGTAGCTCCTAATGAGAAGACTTATTAAAAACCTTGTTCATAGTGACCAAAAACCTTCTAGTCATTGGTGTAGGAGGTCGGACCTCCAAAGCCGCCCATATTTTTACGACCCTTAGTAGAGACACAAAGTTTTCCATGAGGAGTTTTCATGGGAATTGATGCTTGGCTGCCCCAAGAAGTGAGTGTCGTGGAGGGGAGCCAGTGGGGTCAAGCATCTAAGTGTCTGCTCTGGGTAAGCATAGTTGGGAAACTGATTGGGATCCAATGACTATTGTCCTTGCTAGCCTTAAGAGTGTTGTATATGAGCATGAGTGTCTTTGAATCCAATTACATTTGATCATTTTGTTTGCTTTGTTTGATACATACTTTCCAAGAGAAGAATAAAAACATGTCATTATCCTCAAACACTTTGCAAAACATTTATCCAAAACACCAACAACTATCCAAATCACTACCCACACAAAGTCCAAAGTTGCATCAAAACTCCATCCATCCCATAAGCCCAAGTGAGAAGATAAGATTCCATTCTCTCCACCAAGGTTTAGATTCATCCTTTAAGACACCAACCATCACCAAAATCAGGGTGGTCATATCCCTTCATACAACTTACCATTCGAATCGATCCTTTATTGAGCCATGTTCATGCCAAGAACAACCTAGTCATCAAGTTTCTTCTAAGTCATCACTATCACACCTCCTCCATCAATCATCATCAAATTTCCTAAGGACTTAGCACATCAAATCAATCTCCCTCCATTATCAAATCAATTATCCTCTAATCCAAATCCAATCATCCTCTAATCCAATTTAAACTCACATTAAGGTTGCATGCCTTGTGAAATTCCATTTAGACCTCATCATCAATCAAGTGGCTCTCGTGCTTGAAGGAGAATCCTCTCCGAGTACCTTTTTCCTAATCCTTTTTGAGTTGATCAAGACTCTTAACTCACGTCTTTACTTTGCTTAGGGTCATTAGTCAACCCTTGGTATAAGAGTGGCTTTTTGATCATCAATCCAAGGTCTAAGTTCTACCCAACTTGGTCATCACCTTGTTTATGATTGCATCCACCACCTAAAATCCTCATCTAAGGATTAAGGTGTCAAATCCTAATCAAATCTGGGCTTTAATCCAAGAACCCTGCTAATCAACGAAATTCCTTGTCATCAAAGACAAAATCCAAAATTCCACAAATATCTTGCTAAGTCCTTTCATCACAAATTTCCTCCTCCAAATGTTTCTAAGGTTATTCGTGTATGGTCACAACTCGATCCCAAAAGAGAAAGATGGTTGAACAACAATATGGCATGCCAGACATTAGTGTCCTATATGAAGATCCCATGCAAGATCCTACACAAGGTGGGCAACCTAGCAATCCAGATCAAAGCCAAAATCCTAACATGGTTAGCTAAGATGATCTCTCCCCAAAAGTGCAAACCTTTCTAGCGGACTCTTATAACTAAGAGATGATTGAAAAGTTCTTCCAACACAATCCTACTAGACTTCTAAAGACCCTCCTTGAAAATGGAGCTCAACTTCCACCTGAATTGGATAAATCCACCATCGGTCAACAACCACAAGGAGACCTTGCTCCCTTACAAAATGTTGCATCTATTATCCAAACTCAACCAGTTGTAGCCCCACAAATCATCCAAGCTCAATCAATGCCACCCGCAGTGCCTCCCACAATGGTCTCCATCCCACCTCCTTCCTCTTTACCATCTATACCATTATCAAATCCAATCTCATCTATTCTCCAACATGCTTCTATGCCACCTCCTTCCGTTCAACCACATATTTCTATTCCACAAACTTCCATTCCTACCAACAATCTCGCAAATTTTATCTAGGACATACTCAATCCTGTCACAACAATTCGCGGATCACAACCAACTATCACTCAAATCCCTATGACATCGGTCATCACATCTCACGTCCCCTCCTCATCATCATATCAATACATCGGTGGTGGTGCACCTTCCTTGACTCATCCGATTCTTGGGGCAAATACAATTCAACATTATCAAAGTCCACAACAAGACCTCATCAAGGAAATTCAAGACATGAAAAGAATCATCAAGGACATGAAAGAAAGGACTAATAAAAGGAAAAGTTACTTGTTCAAGGAGTTTTTCCCTTGTCCTTACGACCCATCTATATCAGTTGCACCCTACCCCCCAAGATTTGAGATCCCCAAATTCACCAAGTATGAAGGCAAAGGAGACCCCTGTGACCATGTCCGAGAATTCCACATCTTATGCCAAGAAGTCTCCTATAGTGACCTTTATCTTTGCAGACTCTTTCCCAAGAGTCTCACGGGAGACACCCTAGCATGGTTCTCATCTCTACCATGAGGTTCCATTGTCTCCTTTCCAGACTTGGCAGAAAAATTTCTAGCCCACTATGCTTACAACATGGTTAATGATGTTTCTATGATGGACCTATGTAATACAAAACAAAGGCCTGGAGAAACCTTCACCAATTTTCTACAAAGATGGTGACACCTTATCAAGAAATTCTAGTGGGACATGCTAGAACAACATCAAATTGAGCTATTTCAAAAGAACTTGGTGTGTGAACTTTTGAGACCTTTAATATCCCAATGTATCAAATCCTTCAAAAAATTGACCGATAAGAGCCTCGCCCTCGAATGTGTCTTGTTGGAGGAAGGAACATTGAAACATTATCAGAAGTCGACACAAATTTCATCCTCTTATCATAACGACAAGCCCAAATTCTGGTCTAAAAACAAAAATATGGTCAATGATGGTGTAATTGATGCAAAGCGGGTTCAAACCGTGGCCATTCCCCCAAAATCCACCACCAATAATCATCAATTCAATAATCAAAACAATCAAAATCAATCCCAAAAACCTCACAACAATTTCTCAATCCAAGGACAACCACCCTAATCGAATAACAGGACTCCAAGAGACTTCACTCCTTTGGCCGAGCCTATGGAAATGGTGTTTCAAAAACTTGTCCAAGCAGCTGCAGTGGTTTTTCCAATCACTCGCTCGTTTGACCCCAATCAACCTAAACCAAGATGGTATAATGAAAATGAGTATTGTGAATACTATCGTATCAAGGGGCATGATACACGAAAGTGTATGAAACTTAAAATCTACATACAAGATCTCATTGATAGGGGTGAGATTGAAGTAGCAAATGCAAAATCGGGTAATAACAATGACAACTCAAAATGTACTAGGAACCCTCCCCAAAGCATGATAAAGGAAATAGCTCATCATCTAACACAATGGGTTATGACTACACTAATCACATAACTGGCTTTGATTTTTTAGTAGGTCGCATTGAACCTACAGACAATCATGTCAATGTCATAACCATCCAAGGAGTTAATCTCCTTCTTCCCAAAGCAAACCAAATCCTGCTAGGATAGTCATTCAAGACATCATGCCTTCTACCTCCCATCCCCAAAATGACTGTAATGTAACCACGCATTGAGGAAAGGTCACCATCCAAGGGGTTCCTCCCCCACCAAACCTCCCACCCATGTCTTCCACCTGCCGATATGACCTCCTTGACCAACTTGGGAAGACCCCGCATAGATCTCCATTTTGGAACTTCTCAAGACATCCCCGGTCCATAAAGAAATTTTGGAACAAGCCCTTCTTGAATCATGCATTCCTGATAACATCAATGCCACCCAATTCCAAACCCTCATTGGAAACCTTGCTACCTAGCAGCACCTTATATTTACCTCCAAAGATGCTCCCGCAGATGAAGACCAAACAAACCTTTGCACATTGAAGCTCTTATCCACAAGCACAAGGTCAAACGTATCTTGATAGACGGTGGATCTAGGCTTAATCTATGTACATACAAATTAATAAAACAATTGGGACTTTCTGAGGATCTAGTAGACACATCAGGAAGGATCACAATAAAGACATATGATGATACAGAAAGAGTTTCAAAGGGCATGATCACCTTACCTCTTCAAGTGGGCCCCATTACAATTGAAACCCCTTGCCAAGTACTAGATCTTGATCTCCCCTACAACATTCTCCTTGGTTGGCCATGGATTCACTCCTAAAGGCTATACCCTCCACCTATCACCAATGCATCGAATTCCCCTTCAATGGAAGAGAGATAGCTATCAAAAGTGATCCACAACCCTTTCAGTATTGCAAACTCCTAGAGGAAAACCATCCATATCATTGCCCATTAAATAGACCCTTGCTAATGCCTCCATTTGACACATCAAATGTTGCCTCCACATCATCCCAACTAGATAATCAAATCAAGATCTTGGACAATGGCTGTGGAGAATACAAATTCGAGGACGTCTTAATAATAGGCAACCTCCCTCTCTCTCCTAAGTCATTTGCCAAACCAAAAGATCTCAAAAAGGACCCAAAACCAGTCATGTAATACCAAAATACCACCTTCCGGCAATGGGGTCCACTTAATGAGGAGAGCCTTGAAGCAGATGTCTCTTCCTGGTTGTACCGGGAAGAGGATGATGATCCAGCAAAAATATCCAAAAAAATGTACCCAAAAACATCTGCCATAGTTGAAAGAATGGGTTACAAAGGACACAGCCTTGGACCAGAAGAGAAAGGAAGAAAAGCACCCATAAATCCTATCTCCTACAAATACAACAGAGGCTTAGGGTACACCCCAGTGCCTAAGATTACTATCGCTGGTGCCCCTTCTAGTCCTTCTTCGGATATCAAAAGCACTGACGAAGAGGAATTCCATGAAATGCCTTATGAATATGAGAACGATACCTTTTTTGATGCTTACATCAATATGTTAGGGTTTCAAGTAGATCCGAAGCAAATATGAACTAACAATTATATGCAGATTTAAATACAAAAGATAAAGAAATAAAATACAACACAGATAACATAGAGATTTAACGTGGCTCACCCAAAATGGGTTACATCCACCATACACAGCCATCCAATATTTCTTATTATCTAGCAAAAATAGTACATCAACATTACCATGCCTTAAGCATCCCAGCTACTTATAACATGCATTTTTAGGGCAATAAACAAAGTCAACCTTTTTAGGGTTTTTTTACAATGTCAGTTTTCATCAACAAAAAATGGCAAGGATACGTGCTAAGTGTATAGTACTTTGCTGATCAGTTGCCACATTTCAACACAATACCATCACCCCCTTAACCCCTCCCACTTCACATGAGCTACATCTTGTCCATCCTGAACTCATTGACTGGGGCCAATGAGACAAACCCACTTTGGATATCTGCATCGATGATAATGCTCTCATTGCTCTCCTGATGGCACAAAACCTGGAAGATTGTAACAGAATCGAGGGTATCCAACTTCATGAAAAGGGATACTTTGGTAATCAGGACAATGCCCTTAGCCACAAAAAAGATAATAAAAGGAAAAGACATGATTCCCTAGGTGAAAACCTCCCTGAGGCACCTTTGGATGAACAAAAAATAAAAACAAAGGGCGTATCTGAAAGTGAAAACCTGGAAAAGGCACTTGACGATGAGGGACTTGACCTCCCTACCATTTGTTACCTTCCATAGGACAAATCAAATTTGCTGATAGAAGAAACAGACAGCATCAACATGGGCACCAAAGCCATCCCACAAAATGTGCTCATTTCCAAGTCCCTCACAGAAGAAGAGAAACAAGATTTCATCAACTTCCTTATAGAGGTAAAAATCAATTTTGCATGGTCCTATTCCGATATGCTAGGGTTGGATCCTGCCTTGGTGGTTCACAATCTCGCCATCCGCCAAGATGCAAAACCTATAAAACAAAAATTGCGCATAATGCACCCACATATTACTCTCCTGGTCAAGGCGGAACTCCAAAAGATTTTAGACACAAAATTTATCAAACTAGTAGATTATGCTGAATGGATCTCCAACATTGTACCTATCGACAAACCTACTGGGGGCATCTGCATCTGCACAGATTTCCAAGATCTAAATAGAGATTGTCCTAAAGATGATTTCCCACTCCCAAACATAGAAATGATTGTGGACCTTACAACAAGACATGAGATGCTGTCGCTTATGGATGGATTATTTGGATACAACCAAATTAGGATTACAGACGAGGATCAACATAAAAATGCATTCAAAACACCATGGGGGACTTTCTGTTATCGGGTCATGCCTTTTGGTCTCAAAAATGATGGAGCTACATACCAACGTGCCATGTCAACAATTTTTCATGACCTCTTACACAAAATTATGGAGGACTATGTGGATGATCTGCTAGGAAAATCTAAGACAAGAGAAGAACACATCCCCATTCTAAAGTAGATCTTTGAAAGATTAGAAAAATACAAACTACGGCTGAATCCAAAAAAGTGTGTGTTTGGAGTCACATTGGGAAAACTATTAGGATTCATTGTTTCCCGCAGAGGCATCGAGGTCGATCCTGCAAAAGTAAAAGCTATCATGGAAATGCCTCCACCAAAAACTCTCAGACAACTGTGCAGTCTCCAGGGAAAACTCCAATCTGTTAGACGTTTTATTTCACAACTAGCAGATAAGTGCCATCCATTTGCACACCTCCTGCACAAGGACATGAAATTCAAATGTGACTACTTATGCCAAAAGGCCTTTGAGAAAATAAAAGAATATCTAGCATCACCTCCAGTGTTGATGCCTCCCACCCCTGGAAAACCCCTTATTTTGTATATATGTGCTACTGCAGTGGCATTGGGGGTATTATTGGCACAGACAAATGACCAAGGGAAAGAACATACCATTTACTATATCAGTCGAACACTGGTAGGATATGAACTCAATTATACCCCCATTGAAAGAGCATGTTTGGCATTAGTGTTCAGCACACAGAAACTATGACACTATATACTAAACAACAAGACAAAACTAATTGCTAAAATTGATCCACTTTAATATCTCTTGTCAAAAGCTGCTCTCACTGGTAGAACCGCCAAATGGGTCATGCTCCTAAATGAGTTTGACATCAAATATGTGGACAAAAAGGAATTCAAGGGACAAGTCATTGCAGATCAGTTGGCTGAAGCTCCACTTCCAGGTGACCATCCTATTCTCATAGAATTACCAGATGAGTTCATTATGACTGTTTCCACATCCTCCACATGGCAATTATACTTCAATGGCTCTTGCACCCAAAATGGATTAGGGGCAGGAATATTATTGGTCACACCTCAAGGAGATGGCATCCTCAAATCATACAAGATAGCCTTTGTATGTACCAACAACATAGCAGATTACGAGGCCCTTATCACAGATTTGCCCTTGGCTATCCACTGGAAAATAAAGGAGTTACAAGTCTATGGCAATTCCCAGCTTGTCATAAAACAAGTCAATGATGAATACCAGACAAAAGATGATAAAATCCTTCCCTACCATACCATGGTTGAATATCTTAAGCAACATTTCACGACAATCAATTTTAATCAAATCCCACGAACAAACAATAAGGTCATAGATGTAATGGCCACCATTGGTTCCCTCCTTCAAATGCCCGCACACAGTCAGAAATGTGAGTTCTTGGTTGAGCAATTGTTTATACTGGCATATGACCTACCAGAGTCTGAAATGGTGTGTGTTCTCATTGGTCCTGAGTCCCCCTGGTACCCAGAAACCTTCACTTTCGTCAAAGACAATACCATTCCCCTACATCTAACTAAAACCCAACAACAAACCTTCATCCGCGGATGTTCCCGTTACACCATCCTTGGAGACACCTTGTTTAGAAGGCATTTTGATGGTTCCCTCCTAAGGTGTTTAGATAAACAAGAAGCAGAATAGGCATTACACAAAGTACACGAGGGCATCTATGGGGCATACTCAAGTGGGCTCACATTGGCTAAAAAACTTTTGAGAATAGGATACTATTGGCCTAAAATGGAAGAAGATGCATACAACTATGTGAAGAAATGCATCGCTTGCCAGCAACATGGCCACAAGATTCATGCACTATCACAAGAATTGTAGCCATTTATTACACCCTGGCCCTTCTCACAGTGGGGGCTCGATCTCATTGGGAAAATCCACCCTTCATCCTCCAATGGACATAAGTTCATTATAACCACGATCGAGTATTTCACCAAGTGGGTAGAGGCTATCCCTCTTACTATTACCATTGGTAAGAAAATATCCAAATTCATCCTGAATTACCTAATATGTTGATATGGCATTCCAAAAGTTATTATCACAGATAATGGAAAATAATTTAAAAACTAGGATGTCAAAGAACTCTGCCAAAAATTCAACATCCAACATCGCTTCTCCACCCCATATTATCCCCAAGGCAATGGCCAAGCTGAGGCTTCTAATAAAAACCTAAACAAAATCTTCAAAAAGACAGTCAATGAAGCTGGTTGTGAATGGCACCTCCAACTCCATCCCATTTTGTGGGCCTACCACACCTCTATCCACACCCCCATAGGCACCACCCCTTATTCCCTAGTCTTTGGCTCCGAAGCCATCCTTCCCCTTGAGATCGAGATCCCCTCTCTAAGGGTATTACTACAAGACATCCTACCAGAAGAAGAATACAAAATTGCCCGCTTACAAGAGCTAGAATTGTTAGATGAGAGGCACCTCAAGGCCTTGAACCATCTCTGAGTATATCAGAACTGCTTGCGGATGAGTTATCACAAAAGAGTCAGAACCTAGGAATTCCAAGTTGGTGATCTTGTCCTCATGGAGAATCAAAAAAATCTACAAGAAAGAGAAAAGAAAGGCAAGTTTGAGCCTAATTGGCTTGGACCATATGTAATCATAGAAAAATATGGATCAGGAGCTTATCAGTTGGCTACTCCTGAAGGTGATCCTTTGGATGATCCAATGAATATCATGCACCTCAAAAGATTTTATGCTTAGTCCTTAGAAAGTCTTAAATTGTCAAAAAAAAAATCAAGAAAAATATCCTGAAAAAATCATCACTTTGGTGAAAACCTTGCAAACAGGCGCCTTATGACACAAAAAAATTAAAAAATCAAAAAAAGAAAGAAAAACAATTCGTCCATTAGTGAAAACCACTTGGTGGTGCTATGGACAAGTACCTTGGTGAAAACCTCCGTGCAGGAGCCAAGGTAAATAACTGGATCCACTGTCTATCATGTCGATACTACAAATCATCTGCCATCTAGCCCACCCATGTGCAACATTCCTTCTTTTCCACCTCCCAATAAAACATGCATATGATGATGAGTCTTCGCTTGAGTCATGAACAAGGAATGTCCTATTAAAACTGAGCTTTTATTGTTATTACTTACGAAGTTGTCATTAGTTTTATGTCCAAAGTCATCCTATATACTCTAGTCGGTTAAAACTACCGAAATACTCAGTTGGTAAGCTCTAATGTAGTCGGTTATAGAAGAAGGAAGTCACAGAGTTTAGTATACACCGAATAGTCTACCAAGTAACGCTCTATGTCTACCGAGCAACAAAGATAGTATACCGAGCTAATATGAACTCAATGAAAAGTGTTACCAGATTCATTAAACTTGGACGCATATGTGGAAATGTGTTACAAGATTGAGGAACAGGGAACCATTATCACATAGGAAATTGCACCTTAAGATTTTGTATGATTTTGAGGACATCTATCCAATGAAATAATTTGTATGGTTATTCATTCAATGAATCATGTTTGTAAGATCGAAGCATGAATAGATCACCATCATAAGAGATCTATTTATACAACATGAAATGAGGATCAAAATGTATGAAGCAAGACATGTGTGATAGATAAGATGAAAGGAAAACTCATGAGAAAGCATAATGTGTTGTGACTATTACGACTGACAGAGAAATTCAGAGGTCACCAAGAAAGATTTCAAAGAATAGTTAAGGAATAGAGTAAACAGAAGGGTTTACCAAGTTGATTTATCAATTACCGAGGTATGCTATGAGCAAGGTAATCTCATATTGAACACATAGAATCTGCTACAACATTTTAGATGTGAAGTTGCATATATTTTGTAAAGATTTTGATTGTATTATTTTGAGTTGTAAGAGAAACCTTTAACAGGGTAAAAGACTCTAACAAAGTCTATAAATTGTAAGGCCTTTATCCAGGTGCAGCATTTAGTATAAGTGTTGCAAAATCCTTTAGCAAGGTAGATCTAAAGATCTTGATACTTCTAACAGGGTAAGCTATCAGAAATAGCTAAACATGTAGCTCTAACTAAGCAACCTTTATTATTGTAGTAGTGAAGTTGTGGGTGCCATCCCCACTGCAGTTTTTCTCTCTAACCAAGAGTTTCTGCATAACCAAAATATATGTGCTATGGAGTGAAACATGTATGAATGTTATTTATATGTTTTAGCTTTATATTATGTTTCAGTAATATTCAGTTTATGTTTAACAGTAAAGTTTTTGTTGAAGAAAAGTTTTGATGTACTGATTCACCCCCCCCCTCTCAGTACATTAGCTTTCCATATTGCACACCTAACAATTTGTATCAGAGCTTCAATATTGGAAAAGGGTTTAACTGCCTAAAGAGAAAGATCTTATCAATGGAAGGCTACAAAAAATCTCGGAGAATTGTGAATCTTCAAAATGAATTGGATCATGCTAATCAAGTGATTGCAGACATGTAGAAATAAATGCAAAGATCACTGAAAGTTAGAAGAAGGTTGTTTGATGATTTAAAAGACTCACAAGAGTTGGTGGAACAAATTGAGACATCATCTGAGAATAGTATATCAGAAGAGACTGAAGAAATGATTGGAGAACTGAAAGAAAAGAACAAAGCACTGACTGATCAACTAAAAGCAATGAAAAGAGAATATGAGCATTTCAACACACAGATGATTGAAAATATTGATGCATTAAGAACAACTAAGGATAAAATAAGAGACATGCAAAGGGAAAAACAATAGCTAGAAGCATTAGTGTCTGAAAAGAATGATGAAATCACAAGGATGACTGGAATTCAAAGTAATCTTTCTGATCAATTGGGTTATGCACATCATGAAACAAATCTAAAGGAAAATGAGAATCAAGAATTGAAACTTGAACTATCAAGATTGACTGATGAACTTGAAGCAGAAAAGAAATCAAAAGAAACACTAAAGAAAAGATATGAAGCATCAAGGATGTTGGAAGAGAAACTAAATATAAGAAGACCAAACAAAGTTGCAAGACTCGGTTACAAAGGAAAGAACTCCATCGAGAAAGGGATCAACACCACTGAGAGAGGAGAATCATCAAAGAAAGCTAGAAACAAAGATAAGATGAAGGACAAGAAGCCCATTTGCAACTATTGTGAAAAACAAGGACATACTACCAACATGTGCCAAATCAGAAAAGGTAAGAAACCGAATGTCACTAGGTCTGATAGTTATTGTCACAATTGTAATAAGTATGGTCACACATCTAATCAATGTAGGAATAAGTCGGTTAACAATTATCAAAAGGCAAAATTCAAGGGGTTTTGCAAAAACTGCAATAGATATGGTCACAGTATTGAGAAGTGTTGGTTTAAGAAGAAAAACTATATGTGGTCTCCACACCGAGCAAATGCCAGAAGCTACCAAACTCACAGAGATCTTAACCAACAATATACTGTAGTACCATGGGATTACAATACAAGGATATGGTGTGAATGTTGTGGAAGATATGGACATATAAGTGCCAACTGCTTAATAAGGTTTGGAATGAACAACCGAAGATCATGGAAAAATCCTGGTATGGCATGTTTTCATTGTCACAAAGTTGGGCACTTGGCCAAAGATTGCAGAGATCAACCTAGAGGAGATACTGAGGAAATAAGAAGCAAATTATAGATGATTTAGAAAAAAGAAGGAAAATGTGTCAACTAATGAAGAAAGCACCTTACCTATCGAGTTAGGTGCATCTATTTCAAATTAATCGGTAAAGGTATGAAGGGACTGCATTCTCTCAAGGCTATATCTTAAAAGTTTCTATTTTATCATGTACTTAATTCCAAAATTTGCATAGCTAAGATGCAATAGCAAGTTTGAAATTTTATCTAGTCTTTTGGAGTACCAGAGAAGTCGGTAAATGCAGGAAGCTTGTCTAGTCAGTTAAAGAATAAAAAGGAAGGTAATCAGTTTAATGGAACCGAGTGCATTTAATGTTTTCTGACCTAACTGCACAGAGCCCGATAAGGTAAAATGTGTACTTAAAGCCTTTTGCACGGTCATTTTACACTTACCAATTTTTCAAAAAGTAGAGCTAAGCAATTCAAAGGTGATCAAACTCCTCCCAAGAAAATTTCAAGGTATTTATTCATCAATCTCAACACATTTTTCAAGCAAGTCAACCGATCATATTAGTTGAGAATACCTACTTTATATTTACTAAGAGGAAAGTGTTTGCTGGTTAAGTTTCAAACCCTAAACATTTTCGTTAGTAATTATCCAAAGTTTGAAATGGCTCCAAAGATTCAGAAACCTCTTGTTGTTGAAACCATTGAGAAGCCCTCACTGAAATATTCCTTACCTCCCAAAGTAGCATCTGAACCTGATGATAAAACAACATTTTCTCTCATTCCAGATAGGGTTCTATTGGTTGAGGATGTCAGATTCTACACTAAGTGTCGTGTTGAAGAACTAGGTCATATTGAGATCAAGGACATGTATGATGAATTATGCACTGATGGAAATCTAGATAGCAAATATGAGCATATCAAAGTCAAGGGATTGACCAAAGCCCTAACCTACCCGCGAGTCTTCAAACCCCAATGGGTTAAATTTGTTTTGAGCAGAGTTCATGATGACTTTATGTGGTTAGAGGAGCAACCATTCAAAATCACAAAGGAAATCATCCACTTAATCACAGGTTACCCTATATTCGATCATGCCCATGCATAGAAAATGATTCCACAGAAGGAATTAATAACTTTAACTAGAGTTGAATCTGATTGCAAAGGTCTGAAATTGAATAATGTTATAGATGCAGAGCTGAAGTTTCCAATTAGAGTCATAGGGTATTGTTTCTTTCAATTGGCAAGGGAAAATAATGTACCATGTGCAGCTGTTGATTTAGCATACAAAATTGTGAAAAAGGGTATGAAGATTGACCTATGTGAAGTGTTGTTGAAAAATCTTTTTGAAAATCTCACCACCATAAGGAAGCCGAAGAAGAACAACTCGGCAAACACACTAAAGTTTGGGTCACTCTTAGTATGCATGTTTTTATTTTTTCATAAATTCTTTCCATCAGTCGGTAATGTAGTTTGGGAGCTACACCAACCAATCACCCATCAAATAAATGATTTTATCAAATAGCTAGGTGATAATTTTAATGATATATTGGATGATTACTTTAGCAAATTTCAAGAAAAGATGCATAACAGGTACATAAACCCACCTCAGTTAGTGGAGAAATACAAGGATAATATATGTTTTGAAGTGGACACTGACTACTGTTATGTCAATGCTATAGAACCAAGAACTCAATCTTTGCCGCCTATGGGTTATGAGATTGATTCTAACATTAAGCAGCAGCCGATAGATGCCTATCTTTCACTTCTAAGGCATGCTACCGAGATCAGGTACGGTACCTATGAAGAGGTCAAAGAAAAAGTCAAGATGAGCATTGTAGTACCTAAGGCCGCAAGGAAAGCAACCAAAATGATCAAAGTATTAATAGAGAAATTTGGAGAAGGTTCTTCCTCCACTCCTATCAAAAGAGATCAAGTCATCACTAAGGAGGAATCTGAAGCCCAAGAAGTAGCAATTACATTGAGCACCGAGTTGCCAAAAGGCAAAATTTTGAAAAGGAAGAAACAAGATACATCACAGGTATCACCTACTCCTCCAGTGAAGCGCCCCAATACTAGATCATCTGTAGTGTCACCGAGTAAGAAGTAGAAAAATGTTGCAATGCCTAAGGTAACAAAAACTTATAAGAAGTCTACTCAGAGACTCATTTTGAATAAAGAGTCAAGTGACACCGAATCTGAAGACATAAATAAATTTCAAATTGTCAAAAGCACAAAGGAAGATGTAAACAGTGTTGACAACTTTTGTGCCAAATTGAAACAATATGGAGGATTCGAGACATTGAGATATGTAAAATATGAATCCAAAACTGAAGAAGAAAAGAGGCGAATTGAAGAAGCTGTAATCTGCACACTTCTTAAATTTCGATTAGTCCCATTGGAAGTAACTAATTCTCTTCCAAAAGAATTGTACTTACACATTGATAATAGGTGGAAATATGCTATGGACTCGGAAAAGAAGATAAGAGAAAGAAGTCTGGTACATCTCTTTCCAGACATGTCAGTAGATGAGATAAGTGAACATCTAAAAAACTACCAGACAAACTTCCTAGTCAAGCAAAGAGCCTTGAAACTGATGAATGGCCTTTATATTGAAATAGAGAATGAAACAAAAGAAAAATGGCAAGAAATTTTTTGAATCAAGAGTGTTGATGAGCAAGGTGACGTTGAAATAGTTGATATCACCGAGCAAGATCCTGGTGGTACCCTACAACTTGATGAGGATATCATGAACACCGAGGTATGGGAACAGGAGATGATAGAAGGGAATGCCTATGCCAAACTGGTATCAATTGAATCAGTTTTGGAATAAGTCAGGTCCTATCCTCTGGTAACTCAACATGTTTCAACTGAGACACCTCAGGACACTGAACATGGCAAAGAGGGTCAACAGTCTACCAAAGGAGAAGATACTTCTTAGACCACTAGGGAATAGACTTCTCAAGCCCCAACAAGCACTGAAACTATTGCCACTGAGACCCCAAGCACAGAATCACCGAAGGCTACATCTGAGGCTAAAGAAACTAACAAAAGTGTTGCCTCTACCGAGCAACCTACCGAGGGTGAACAAACCTCCCAAGCCATTGTACTGGTTCAACCGATGAAAGCCTCATCATCTAAGGAGAAGAAAATGAAGAAGCATAGTTTCAAGCTAGATCTCTCAAAGCCGATTGTGTTGCCAAATGTAGACATTTCAAAACTAAAAGGGCAAGCACTCATTGAATTCGGGGACCTATGCAAAGCCAAAGCAGAACAAGAGAGACAAATAGTTATACAGAAGAAAAACAGAGTACTTCTGAAGGTTAAAGCATTATTAACAGAAATGCTACCTGAAGCTATCATGACAATAGATGTAGCCATCCATATTCAACTGGATGAACTCCACACTAAAATAGAAGCATCTGGAGTAGACGCATTTGAATACCTGAGCAAATTGAAGGACAAAGAGCTCTCTGCCAAAATGATTGAAGAGGTACAGAAAGCCATTGCTATCGGTAAAGTTAAGCTAACCGGACTCATTGCTGAGTTGTCCCCTCAACTCAAACATATTCTTTATTTATTTCAAAAGATTTGTACATTCTCTTTATTCATTAAAGATATCAAGAATAAAACCGAAGTTATTGAAAAAGAGATCATCGATCTCTCAAATAAATTGACCATCGAGCCCAATTCTATTCAAAATTTCTATACCAAGTTACAATCTCTCATGGCTCAACAGTTGGAACTTCAGAAAGAAGAGCACAAAATAAGAATGGATGTTATGACTCTTCAAACCTTATTCATTCCACACTTGTCCTCCGTTCAAGAGCAGATCAACCGAGATACACAGTTGTCCACTCAAGCTGAGGGAAGCACATTAGATGGTCTAATTTCACTATTAGCTGATATTACAGCTCAGAATTCCCTAATAGATAGTGTCAAGGATGCCCTCTCTACTACTCTCACTGATGCATGTACAAAGTATAAATCCATTTTTGACCAGTTGCCTCCACTAAATGGTAACTAGTTTTGATGTTTGTCAAAAAGGGGGAGTATAGTGTATACAAGAGGAAGTATGCTGAGCAGATTAGAGTATCCAGATGTATAGGTAATTTTGATAGGGGGAAAATAGAGCACCGAGCAGTGAATGTAGAATAGTAAAGCTGCATGAAAAATCAGAGTTATGTACAATATATTGATAAGGGGAGTATATTTGAGTATACTATTTATTGACAATTGTATATACTGTCAGTTTAGTCAAATTTTGTAGTATATAGATTTTTGAGTTAAGACTTTGAAAGGAGTTTTGTCAAACATTTCAAAACTAATGTCAAAAGGGGAGATTGTTATTACTTACTAAGTTGTCATTAGTTTTATGTCCAAAGTCATCCTATATAATCTAGTCGGTTAACACTATCGAAATATTCAGTCGGTAAGCTCTAATGCAGTCGGTTATAGAAGAAAGAAGTCATAGAGTTTAGTATACCCCAAACAGTCTACCGAGCAGCAAAGATGGTATACTGAGTTAATATGAACCAAGTGAAAAGTGTTACCAGATTCATTGAACCTGGACACATATGTGGAAACATGTTACAAGATCAAGGAACAGGGAACCGTTATCACATAAGAAATTGCACCTTAAGATTTTGTATGATTTTGAGGACATCTATCCAATGAAATAATTTGTATGGTTATTCATTTGATGAATCATGTTTGTAAGATCGAAGCATGAAAAAATCACCGTCATAAGAGATCTATTTATACAGCATGAAATGAGGATCAAAATGTATGAAGCAAGACATGTGTGATAGATAAGTTGAAAGACAAACTCATGAGAAAGCATAATGTGTTGTGACTGTTACGACTGACAGAGAAATTCAGAGGTCACCGAGAAAGATTTTAGAGAACAGTTAAGGAATAGAGTAAATAGAAGGGTTTACCGAGTTAATTTATCAATTACCGAGGTATGCTATGAGCAAAGTAATCTCATATTGAACACATAGAATCAGCTACAACATTTTAGATGTGAAGTTGTAGATATTTTTTAAAGATTTTGATTGTATTATTTTGTGTTGTTAGAGAAACCTTTAACAGGGTAAAAGACTCTAACAAAGTCTATAAATTGTAAAGCCTTTAACCAAGTGCAACATTTAGTATAAGTGTTGTAAAATTTTTTAGCAAGGTAGATCTAAAGATGTTGATACTCCTAACAGGGTAAGCTATCAGAAATAGTTAAACATGTAGCTCTAACTGAGCAACCTTTATTATTGTAGTAGTGAAGTTGTGGGTGCCATCCCCACCACAGTTTTTCTCTCTAACCAAGAGTTTTTGTGTAACCAAAATATATGTGTTATGGAGTGAAACATGTATGAATGTTATTTATATGTTTTAGCTTTATATTATGTTTCAGCAATATTCAGTTTATGCTTAATAGTAAAGTTTCTGTTGAAGAAAAGTTTTGATGTACTGATTCACCCCTCCCCTCTCAGTACATTAGCTTTCCATATTGGACCTAACATTTATGCATCTGTGTAAGCTTCAAGAAGTCTTGAGAAACAATCCCAAGTCCACAGGTCACTCTCCAAAACCATTAAATTGCTTGCCTAAATCCACAAATCCACTTTGCCCTAGGGATGATTCCTTCCCTCGCTAGGCAACCTAGTTCACCATCCTAAGTCCTACTCTTGGCAAGAGGTATCATTTTGTCATAGAATAATTAACTTGTTAGATCTTGTTGGATCTTCTCATTTAGAATTGCATCTTTTTGCGCTACGACTGCCACTATTTATGACTACCTGGTTTTTTCCATATCCAGGTATGTTACAATAGGTGCATATTGGGGCATATTTTCATAGCAGTGCATGTTCTGGATCTCTCTTGTACAAAATGATGACCTGTTATTTGTGTTTATCAACACTTACCTTCTCATGTACAATGGTTATCGGTGTGTTTGAGGGTTTCCTTGCATGAACCCGCAACTTTGTATTAGTTTTTCTTAACACTTGCATTATTGTGTGCAAGAAATTCCCGTTTGTCTATAGAGTCAGTCCATGCCCTGGGTTTCTCATGGCATCCTGATTTCTATAATCAGTGGTGCAAGCCACTCAGGGCAACATCAAACTAGGTTGGCTCTCCACATTTTTTGTGCACAAAATCTCACCATCATTCCATCAAATCATAAACTCAATAATCCCATGGAGTTCTCATTTTCCCCCACTTCCCATCTAGTCCATATTCTTCTATCTAAGATCATTGTGTTATTATTGGCATATTCCCTCTTTTTATTAATTCATTCACATCATGTAGAGTGCATTTCTTAGATAGACATTTTTTTTTCCACAAAACATTTACCATATAAGATTGCATCACATAAAAGATACACTCATCCACATAGAATTACATTTAGACTGCATCATAAATCATTCACATGTGTATTTATACATAAAGCATAACAAACAGTCATCCTGCATCCAAAAAATATGTCAGCAACACATCATAAACATACATACATAAGCATCCACTCTGCATCACAAAATAGGTTAGCATAGCACATCCATGATTGCATCCATATATGACATCATAAGAGAAACAAAAATAATCCATCACAATAAATGCTACACATCATCTATCACCAATCGAATCATGTATACATATATATATAAAGAGGAAAATATGTTCGTCATGATACATTGACCCCTCATTGGGTCCGTTGTGGCGTATATGGGCCCCCGTGAGGGCCCATATTCCCCCGCGGTCTCGCCTCTCCTATTCTTCCTTCCAAATTCTTTACGACAGCTTCATATTTCTTCCTCATTTATCCCTTCCACCCTAATTCTTCTTCCTCTTTTTTTGAGAATTTTTCATCCGTTTTTCAAAAAAATTCTCGAGAGGGCATATACCTCCCATGCTTTATGCTGGGGCATCCTTTTCTTCTTCTATATTCTACACATCGCCAAAATGTAAACACTTCAAAATAATTATGTATAATTATTTTTAATCCCTCACATAATTAATTCTGACTCTGATCATGTCTTATAAAGGATGAATCCTTCCTGAAACCAGACGTTGCGCTCTGATCATGTCTTATATAGGTTGAATCCTTCCTGAAACCAGATGTTGTGATCAGTCATGTCTTATACAGGTTGAATCCTTCCTGAAACAAGACGTTGTGCTCTAATCATGTCTTATACAGGATGATTCCTTCCTCAAACTAGATGTTGTGATCAGTCATGTCTTATATAGGATGAATCCTTCCTGAAACCAGATGTTGTGATCAGTGATTTCCTATATAGGATGAATCCTTTCTGAAACCAGATGTTGCGCTCTGATCATGTCATATACATGATGAATTCTTCTTGAAACTAGACGTTGCAATCAATCATGTCTTATACAGGATGAATCCTTCCTGAAACCAGACGTTGCACTATGATCATGTCTTATACAGGATGAATCCTTCCTGAAACCAGATGCTTTGATCATCTTTGTCTTATACAGGATGAATCCTTCCTGAAACCAGACTGAATCTAGATCTTATCAATCAAATCAATATCATCATCAAAAAACAAGATTATTCTTTGAATCAACGTGTCATCACACCTCGCTTCAAAGAGGGGCAAAATGTAGACACTTAAAAATAATTATTTTTAATTTTTTTAGTTCCTCACATAATTAATTAATTAATTATGTTAATTCAAATTCACCTCAATATTAATTAAATATAATTAATATTGTCACTATGGTATGTGACTAATTTATTTAATAAATCAATCCCTTTCTTTATTCTTCTAAAAATTAAATCCTCACAAATCTCCCTCTTAGCTAATTAATTTCAATTAATTAGTTAACCCACATGATTCCTACAAACCACCATCTTAATTCATCATTAACCTAATAAATTCTTCTCGAAACTCCCTAAACTCACTTAACCTTATTCTTCTAATTTTTAATTCCCTCCACTCATTCTCTCTCCTAGTCAAATCCTCCTACAACTCCTAATCCCACCTAACATTTCCTCTAATCCCCCTCCTAATGAGTTGCTAATGGCTAATCATCATGATTAGCCACAAAGTCAACCCCTTGTCCCTTCCATCCAACCACCACCTTTTAATGCTCTTTTCCTAGGAGGATGTGAGATTTTTGAAATCTCACAATCCTCTAGGCATCTCCTCTCCCAAGGAATTTTTAATTCCTTCTTATTCCTCTAATCCCCATGATCATCCCTTTTTGGAGAATTTTTAATTCCTCTTCTCCATTCTTCAAGGAATATCACATCCCTTGCTCCTCTCAAGGTACATTGGGATGTCTTCCCAATGCACCTTGCTCTTCTCAAGCTACCTTGGGAAGTCTTCCCAATAAACCTTGAGGAGCGTGGAGACAAGAAATGCCTTTAAGACATATCTCTTTCTCTCCAGACCCTCTCTTGGACCTTGTGTGAGTTCACAAGCAATCCTAGCCCTTCATCTTGGATCCATCCCAACCATCCATTCTTCCTCTCCTCTTCCTATAAATTGAGGACTCCATCCCTTCATTGATCATCTCCAAGTTTAGTAATCTTATGCTATCCTTTTGAGCCAAGGAAATCATCTTGGCAACCTTATCATGTTCAAATCATATCTCATCCACACTTGATCATCTCATCCTTATCATCTTCCAAATCCATTCCATTTGTGCACAACATTGGAGAGCCATCCACATCAAGCAAGCAAGAGGAGCACATCAAGTGGAGCATCACCAAGGGGTGCCTTCACTTCATCAAGCTCAATCTGAGGGAGAGGTACAAGGTTTTGTGAGGTATATGCATCTTATTCATGTTTTCATGTGTTTTGGAGTTATGTCTTTGATTTCATATGATTATATGTTTGACTTGCATGTTTTCTAACTAAATTCACTTCACAAGTCTTTTCCCCTCTTCAACACCTTCAATAGAAAGCCTAACAAGATGAATTTTTTGCTTGTGGTGTGGCCCCTAGGCCGACAATAATCCCTAAACTCACTTGTTTTGCTAAATATTTGGCCTCTTTCATCTTTTCATTTAACTTTTTCCGCAGTTCTTTTATGGTTAAAGTATTTTTGATTTCCTCCTCTGGGTCCGCAGAGGTGTTCTTCCTTGACTCTAACTATGTTCTCCTTGTATATTCCTTATGTATCCTTGATTGAGGATTGTCAGTCAGGATATTCTTTTGTTTACCTCTGGATACAACTGGTTTAATCCTTAGATTTAACCACTTCTTGGTTCTATCTATTACCGGCTGAGAGATGGTATCAATGTCTACCACTTCTTGTTGTGATCACCTAATTGGAGGAAGCGGCCTCTTATCTATCCTTGTTTCTCTATACATGGGATCTAGAAAAACATCATTATCATGCAACTGTTTGGGTAAGATGGTCTCAATACCAAAATCCCTTATTTGAGGAACAGTAAGGTGATGGTAGTATTTCTCTCTTGCCTCAAAGCTATCCTAGAGATTGGCCCAAAAATCTTCTAGGGCAGGTTGATGTCCTTCATATACTTTGGGCATTAATCCCTTTAGTTTATTGTATGGGTCATAAAATTGCCTAGCGAAATTGAAAGGCTTCAACTGTAGCTCCTACAATTCTTGTTCAGCAGCCTTTGCCACATGAATCTTCGGATATGAAAAGAATGATAAATTTAAGGGGAAATCCTCACATGTAACCCTCGTCTTATGTCTTGAGGACATAAAATTTTGCAAATGCACCATTTTTCTTGCATATTCTAACAAAATTATTCTATTTGTACAATACCTGGGCAACAAAAATGGTTCTCCAGTGAACCCACTCACTCTCAGATAAGTAGATTGGGAGTTTTCTACAAACCAACACCCCCACTTCTTTACTAACTCCATTCCTTCCTTGCTCAGCCTGAACCCAGTGTCTGCTATTAGCCTTATAATAATTGGAAACAAAAATGTGTCATTGACTCTCTTGTAGTGTAGCCTGGATTCTTTCAATGGCAACTGGGTGTAGTATTCCCACACAACATTTTGTCCTTCTTCTTCCCCCAATGTGCCCTTAGTCTGTAGCCCTAGAAATTGACTAGATCTGGCTGCTACCCAAACAATATAAGATGTAAAGAAAAAATTATTTGTATTATGTACCTCCTTGAGCTGGTCTCTTATGTTATTCGACAAAATTTTACCCAGTCATAGTACTGTCATCCATCCAAAATTGTTAGCATGAATGAGAACATCCATGGTTGGAAGTGTCGGTAGGCAGGTTTGCCGAAGGCCTTGCTGAGCATTATTATCAAGTCTCTTTGTGTTTCGTTAAAATACTCCCTCAAAATCTCATTCCCCTTTAAGCCTATTTCCCTTTCTTCCTTAAGCCATTCTTCATTCATTCTCTTTTTACATTGGCTCATATTTTGGTTCCATTCTCTTTCTCCATCTTCTTCTCCCTGAACTAGTACCTCCTTCCTGGTGGGAATATGGAAGAATAGGGCCAACATATCAGGGGACAAATCAATCACCACTTTTCTATCAATGTCGATACATTACCTAGTATCGGGATTATAGAATTGTGCAATTTGCATTATAAACTCTGGGGCCTGCACTGATTGTGGGAACACAGTTGCCTCTACCAGACTAGATATTTTAATCTACATGTATTCTGCACTTAGTATGGGTCTCTCCAATTGCTTTTCAATGTCTTCAAGCTCAATATGCTCGATCTCCATGTCTGTTACCCACTAAATTGCATCTTCTTGCTTTGAGGCGTATGTTCACCCTTGGTATTGGTATTTCATTGTGACTGGGAGCTTCTCAAGATCTTTCACCTTTCAGGAAGATTCCATTAACACAAATAAACCTACAAAGCCAACCAAACAAGCATCAGACACTACTCAAAGAAACATCACTACAAAAGCAGCTCACTTCGGGACTCCAAGATTCCGAGGTCCCAAGGTGAGAAAAAAAAGAAACTATGAAGAAAACTCGGGAGTTTGTGAACCCAAGGTCTTGATTTTTGAAAATCAACACGACTAATAAATTCAAAACCTTGGGAACCTAAGATAATGAACTCACCAACAACATAAAAAGCAACCACTTCGGGAAGTTGGGAACCCGAATTTCCGAAGTGGTGAAACTACTAATTATAGAAACAAACCTGGGACTTCATGGTTCCAAAGTTCCAGGGTGGCACTCTAAGATGCAACATGAAACTCTAGACCAAAGTCCAGACAAACTAGAAAGATGAAGCAGAAAAGAGGGTTCAGAATCCCAGAGTTGTAGGGTTCCAAATCGAACAAACATGCAAAAGAGAAACTAATTCAGGAACTCGAGAGCTCAGGATTCTGAATTAATTTAAACAAGACCCAAACACCACTAAAACTATCATTTTGGGAACTCAGGAACCTGAGTTTCCTAATTGATGGAAAACAAACCAATGGCCCCTATTTCGGTAACTTGAGAACCCAGGTTTCTGAAGTAGGGAAAAAGCAAATGACCAAGGAAAAGACTTATCATTTAGGGGACTTGAGAACACAAGTTTCTGAAATGATAAGACAACAAAAAAAACCCCTAACCCAGAATCTCAGGAACCCGAGTTTCCAAGGTTAGGACAAAACAAAAAACCACAAGAAAAACAAGCAAACCAAGCAAAATCTAAGAAAACAAAATGAAAGCACACAAAATCTAACCTATCATGCACAAAAATCTGTATGAAGGAGGTGAGAAGAGCACCTACCTGGCACGAAGATCACCTACTCATTAGATAAGACTTGAATATATCGATAGAGGGTAGCATCATTTTTCCAATCAAACACACTTCTTGGTTCTCAAATCTACTTCCCATGAGGAAGAATAGAGAGATAAGGCTATGTATTGATTGTAGGCAACTAAATAGAGATTCACTCAAATATTATTACCCACTACCCTCTATGGAACATATTTTTTCCTTTTATCAGGTTTTGAGAGGTTATCACTCCTTGATGGGTATTATAGTTATAACCAAATTTTTGTGAAAGAAGAGGACTAATACAAGACATCTATTAGCAACTCAAGGATTAGAAGAAAATCTGACTTTAGGCTACAACAAATTATCTACAGTATAGGAATGGATCATCAACCAACTTAAAGAGACATGACCCTTCATTGAAATTTTCATATATAATGGTTGTAAATTATATCCAAAAATATGATTAAATGCTAATTGAGAGATAACTGTGAGATATGCATGAAGCAGAGACTAAGACTTACATTTTGATGATGATCTATAGTTGTGTATTATGATGAAAGAATATTTCTTTTGTTGATGGTGATGTCTAAATGGTGTATTCTATTAAGTCAATTAAGCATATGATGATTTCTCTTACTATTCCCTCTGGCGTATAAAGTTACTACATAAAATGTCTTTGGGGTACAAATCTTTGGCCTATTCTTTCCAACATTGGGGCAACATTTCGAAGAGCCATGGACACAGATTTTTAGGGATTAATGAACAAGATTGTTCTTGTTTACCTTGATAATATAACTATTTTTTTAAAAGGCTAAAGAACATTTTTATCACCTGAAGTAGGTCTTTGATAGGTGTAGAGAATATGGCATATCACTCAATATAGAATATCACTTAATCTAATGAAATAAATCTTTGTTTTCTATCAAAGTAAACTCCTTGGACATATTGTGTCAAAACATGGAATTACTATTGATCTAGAAAGGGTAAGTCCTATACTAGCTTTTCCTTTACACATTCATAAGAAATGTTTGAAAAGTTTCCTTATAAGTGGGATTTTATTTAAAATTTATTTTAGTCTTGACCCTATGGGCATGAAGAGTACATTGATTAACAATAGTTTGTCCTTAATGTTTGTAATAAATAAATACATGTTGATTTTTCTATTCTCAATAATTCTAAAGTATTCATTAAGATCCATTCATGACCATTACTTTACCTAGATACCATTGTCCCCTATTATCCTCCCTACACTATTGTATGCCATACCATGGAAAGTCATTATAATATTCTTCTTGACAAATCATGTATTCATGCAATGTTTGTACCATAGTCCTCTCTTCTATTTGACAATTGATAGCATTCCTCTATGGAGGGAAATATTTAATAATCAAATTATATACTAGCCAATTTTAGTATTACTATATTGTTATCATTGTTCTTTCTATTTCATCTACTATAGATGCTACTTTTTGTATTAGTCGTACTATATACACCACTAGTATCTCCTCAATAGCTCTTCACCATAGATAGATCATTCAAATTCTTCTAACATATTTATTGGTGATGACATGACCTCCTTAGAGTTTAACCCTTCTTATTCCGGTCAATGTAAGGCTTACTCTACTCATTTTGACATCCCTCTATAGATAATGGATCCACATTGTTATGATGAAATAACTTCATTATCTTCTATAAATTATATGACTAGTCCCATATATCAAAATATATTTCATTTCAACAAGGTCAATTATGTGGGCCCTCCTCTTTCTAAATTGGAAAATAATTACAAGCCTAGATTCAAAATACTTTTTAAACATGGATAAAATGGAAATGGCCTTGGGAACATAGGGTAAGGATTTAGAGTCCTTCTAGAACATACTTGTATATTTCTAATTTTAGTTTAGGTTACCAATTGACCTTCTCCTTTATCTAACATACTATGTTTCTATTGGTTCATACCTCCATGAGTTCTTATTTATGTGGATCACACCTTTCTCCCTAGCAAGAAGTGTTAAATTCCTATTTCATATACTCCTCTTTCATCTAAATACTTGGATGATAATTCCTTCATGTAGATAGTTTATCCTCCTAAATATATCTTACCTATTCTACTAAAACCTCAATTAATGACACAAATCTCTAGTTCACGTTGTCTACAAAGTCCTTAGAGTTTAGTAGTAATAAGTGTCTAAATGTGAATTTTGTTCTAAAAATGAATATTGCAGTGTCAAAGTTGGCAAAAAATTGTAACCCACTATTGTGGGTTCACCCATGAAGGATTTAGACTGTGCAAATTAGATTTTTGGAATGAGGATACATAGAGACAAAAATAACAAGAAATTATGGTTATCACATAAAACTTATGTGGAGAAAGTTTTGCAGCACTTCAATATAAAGAATGCACAACCAGTTAGTACTCCATTTCCTGTTCATACTAAATTATCTTCAAAACAGTTCCCTAGTATAGAAGTAGAGAAGACACAAATGTATCATGTACTATACTCATCAGTAGTTGGAAGCCTTATGTTCGCCATGGTGTGCACCAAACCAAACATTTTACAAGCAGTGAGAGTTGTCAGTAGGTACATGGTGAATCCTGGTACTAATCATTGGACAATGGTGAAGTAGATTCTCAGATATTTGAGAGGCACTTCAAATGCTTCTATCTGTTATAGTGGGAGTAGTCTTCAAGTTAATGGGTATGTGGATGCAAATTTTGGTGGAGAGAAAGATAAGAGAAAGTCTACAATAGGTTATATTTTCTGCTTAGTTGGAGGTGTTATTAGTTAGGTGTCAAAATTGCAGATAGTGGTGGCATTATCTACTACTAAAGTGGAATATATGGCAACAACACAAGCTAGCAAGGAGGAAATATGGCTTCATAGACTTTTGGGTGAATTGCAAGTGAAGCAAGATAACATGGTGTTGCATTGTGACAATTAAACTGCTTTACAATTAACACAGAACTCTGCATACCATTCCAAAACAAAGCATATTGGTATTCAATATCACTTTGTTCATGAAGTGGTGGAAGGAGGACAAATCTCTTTGGCCAAGATTTACACTGATGTAAACTTTATAAATATTATGACAAAACCTATTAGTAGAGAGAAGTTCATTTGATGCAAAAATTATCTTAGTCTATAGATTATGTGATGATAGATAGCATTGGCAATGGTCTTTCACTAGAGGGATTATTCATGAGTTTGAAATTTGACTTCAAGTGGGAGAATATTCAAATGTGAAGTCCAAATTGGTTTCTCATCTAGCAATGGTTGAGTCATCTTGGATTCTCATCTAGATGTGGTTGAGTCATCATGGATTAGGACTCTGCAACTTGGTTGTTTTATGCTCCTCAAAATCATGTTTTGATGTACAGTTTTGAGATTGTTGTAACTTTGTAATTCCTGAGAATTAATACGGAAGATATTTTGCCCATGGCTTTTTACTGGTATATTTTTCCTAGGTTTTTTCATGTAAATCTGACTGCTATGCGATTTTGTTCTTCTCTGCAATTTTTTACACTTATATTTTTTCTTACACTAAGTTTACTTATTATTCTTGTAGTGGTGTTGCTTCATTTATTAAGATGCATGAAAAAAAAACAATTGAGTATATAAACATAAATTTAAGGTTCTTTAATATTTTATGAGGTTCTAGGAATAATAGATTAAGAATACTCTAGATGATGATGGACCCCATAATATAACTTAAGAAACAATGAAAATTATAAACATGAACTTAAGTAATGTCAAGTGAATATTAAATGAGTTATTTAAAGAAAAGGTAGTAATATTTTTTTAGGATTTGAACATAATTTATGAATTACTATTTTTTTAAATTAAAATCATTTCAATAAAAATTAAATATTTCTATAAAATACTACTAGCTTTAACCAAAACCAAAAGTAGGCATCATTTTGAGCATCTTAAATTAAAGTTAAAATAAAGTTATATTTAAACTCTAATATACATTAAGGAAATATGAATAAATGTGAGAAATTTTTCTAAGAATTTTTTTGTAAGTAAATAATTATTTATGTTTTTTTAATGTAACTTTTTCAAAACATTGACAACCATATTTTTAATCTTCCCAACTTTTTAGATTTCAAAAATGATGAATGAAGTGATAGTTGTAGATGCTTATCAAGACGTCTATCTATTAATAATTTGAAGTTTGGACATATAAAAAAATAATAATATTTACCCAATAAAATTATAATGAATCATATATTGTATTTTGAAAATTTTCCAGTTTCCTAAATAAATCATTTTAATTAATCAAATTTTCATTAAAAAATTGTCACCATTAGAAGTGAGGTGACAAAAGTCTATGAAGACTCCCAACTTATGATTTACCTAGAAAAGGTAGGGTTGGCAATTCCCAAATTGAATTTTACTACAATCTGGAAATAAATTTTAAAAAGATTTAAAAGATAGAAATAAATATCCATTACTTACATATACTTATTTTGAAAAATAATGCATATAAAGGTATCTATTTAAATTTTTAATAACATATTTAAATATATTAAAAATATATTTGTGATAGAATTATAACATTAATATTTATAAAATATATGATGTGATGCTATAATAATGTTTAATTAATTAACTTTAAAGATACTTCCATATCAATTTAGTATTAATGTTTGTAGACATAATCACAACAATTAACTCTACTATATTATTTTACATGCATAAAGTCAACATTGGTTTGTCTGAGCTTTAAGACACATACAACATATGGTTTTGTCCTGTTAACACAAATTTCATCCTCATCAACATATGTATTTGTGAACAACACAAGAAATTGAATCAAAATCATAAAATAATGCACTCTATGATTAAATATACTCTAGGTGTCAGCCAACATTTTATTTCAGTTAAATAAAAAATTACAGTCAAAGTCTATTCCTAAAAAATGCTAAAATAACTTGCCCAAAAATGATCCAAATGCTTTACAGTTTAGGAATAAGGAATATGATCATGTCCTCAATAAAAATCCAACTCCACAAGATCTGGTGAGCCAATGCAAGAAAATGCATAATGAAATGCTGAAACTACAAACTAGAAAACAAACAGAAAAGAAATATATTTTTTGGTTGATGAAAGATTGCCAAGAACCGGGGATGTTCCTTCATCACCTCCAATCGTAGATCTATACTTCTGAGATCAACATCTAAAGATGTATTATCTTTGCCTAGCTTCCATCTAACATATAAAGGGGTAGTAATAGGTTTGCAATTCTCCATATCAAACTTTGTTAACATCTCTTTAATATACTTAGCTTGAGAAATAAATATTTCATCATCCAACTGAGTAACTTGAAGACCAAGAAAAAATGATGTTTCTCCAAACATAGACATCTCAAATTCTTTCTACAAATTCTTTACACAAACCATCACTTCCTCCAAAAATAATATCATCAACATAAACAACAACAATCAACAACTTAATTTCTTCAACCTTGAAATAGATATTGTTGTTTGTAGTACCTTTCCTAAAATTTTGTTGTAACAAATATTTGTCCAGTCTTGTATACCAAGCTCTAGGTGTCTGTTTGATTACATATAATGCCTTCTTTAATCTATAGACAATGTTTGGATCATGTGACAGTCCAAATCCATCTAGTTGTTCAATGTATACTTCGTCCAATTCTCCATTCAAAATTATTGACTTAATACCCATTTGATATACTTTAAAGTTCTTATAGGTAGAAAACACAAGAAACATTCTAATAGCTTCCATCTTATCAACTAGGGCAAAGGTTTCTTCAAATTCAATACCTTATACCTAAGATTAACATTTACATACCAACCTTGTCTTGGTCTTGTGACTTGTCCTTGCTCATTTAGTTTGTTCTAGAACACCCACAAGTAGTTCCTATCATACATTTTTATTTAGTGGTCTAAGTACTAGCTCCCAAGCCTAATTCGTTTGTATCTAATTCAGTTCTTCTTCCCAACTTTCTTCTTTTCTTTCTTCATATGATTTAGGTTCAATGAGTGAAAGAAAATAGCAATTAGTTTTCTCATTTACCTATGTAGCACTTCTTCTTGCCTGAACTCCTTTATTCTTGTCTCCAATTATTTGATCTTCTAAATGATTCCTCTACACATATTTTGGGGTTTTGATTGTTTTCTCTAGTTCTTCTTTTTCTTCTTCTTCATCTTCATCTGATTTCTCTTCATTGCTTCCTTCCATAGTTGACTTTTCTTCTACAATAACATGAATGGTCTCAAATTCAATCTCTCAAACAAGTTCAGGAGCAGTCTAATCCCATGCCTTGCATATTTTCACATTTGTACTCTCCACTATCTTGTTAAATTTTTTATTGTAACACTGATAATCCTCATTGTTCATAGTATATCTCAAGAATATTTATTCATTAGCTCTGGTATCAAACTTTCTAAGGTCATTTTCTGTGGTCATTCTCATCTCTTTTGATATATCACTTAATCTCAAAGATTCTAAAATATTTCATAGTAGGTGGTCTTCCATAACACAACTCATAATGTGTCTTTGTGTGATTTATTCTTATCTAAACCTTGTTAAAAATGTGAACAGAAATATGCACAGCTTCTTTCCAATACACATTAGTCAAGTTAGCATCTTTCATCATAGTTCTAGTCATCTTAATAATATTTCTATTCTACCTTTCTAGCACACCATTATGTTGAGGAGTTCTCAGAGGAGAAAGATATCTCCTAACACCATATTTCTCACATAATTTTTTTTAAATTCATTTGAATTAAATTCTCCAAATCTATTAGATCTCAAACATTTGATTCTAGCATCAACTTGATTTTCTATCATTGACTTGAAAACTTTAAATCTTTCAAAAGCTTCATTTTTTTTTGTTCTCTCATTCCCATGAATTTCCAGAATTATATGGGAAAATAATTTCAACCTAAACTTTCTAGGTTAAAAGTTTTCCATCCAATCAGATTAAAATATTTTAAAACTAAAAGCAATCAGATTTACTCATTTTCAAAAAATAATTCTTTTCCAACAATTAAAAAGCAAAAGTCAAATGGAAAGGTAAAAAGAAAAGCTTTGTTTATGTTATTTTCTATTTTCCAAAATACTTTCCTTCAACATAATCATTTAACATTTAAATGTCTAGGCAATAATTTACTTCCTTCCACAAAATACATTAATGCAAATTTACACAATGAAATAAGCCATTTAACCATTTAATCTAGCACTTTATTAATTTAATTAAATCAATAGATTTAAGAGCATAATAATTAACTAATTATGCCAACATAAGATAGCATCACCCATTTAATTAAATAACCATTCAGATGAATGAAAGCACACAAAATGAAGGATGATCAAATGACGACTCACATATGGCCAAACCAAAGCACTATGACTCGCATACCAGCCAAACGAGAAAGACAACCGACTGACAAACACTCACACAAGTGTAAGTGCGAGTCAAGATAAGGTCCAACAACTATCTCCTCCACTCCCATCAAACATATAAGGCATGCTCAAACCTGTGAAACAAGGTGGAGTCGATACCCCGTACCTACCCAATACTTGTACCTACAATGTCATGCACCAAAGAACCACACATGCATATAGACTAATATATATACAGACATGGCACACACACCGATGAAGGAGAATCATGACATTCCCTATCTCACTGGAGTGAGTGAAGGAAAATCATCCCCTCGCATCCCATACACATGCAAGCACGCAACATATAAATAATGCATCACACATATAAGGTAAAAGTGTCAGTCCATGATAATGATCCATAAAAATAACATTAATCATAGGCACTGAGATACTGCATAAACTCATACACCATACATCCAACTAAAGCATGAAATAACATCACATATAATTTGAATAGAAATACAATAATGTTCCATTGAACAGTCAACTAAAGTCAATAAAAAACATACAAAAAGAGTGTAAACGAGGAGGGGTACTACAGTTCATGGTTGTTCTTGTTGGAAGGCCCATGGAAGGGTGTCAAAGGGTTCATTTGTTTGAGAGTGTCTAATTCATGATGTGAGTTGATTATTAGTGAGGTTAGTAACCTTGTGAGGACTCTTGTCACTTTATGAAGAGCAATCACCTTTTTTATTAGGTGAGTTGGGAAAAAGCAATATCCCCAGCTGGTTAATTTTGCTGGATGCTCTGCATCAAATTGGTATCAGAGCAAGGAAGTAGGTCCTTGAAGAAGACAATTGGGATTTGAGAGAAGAGTGAGTATGGGGTTGAAGATAAGATTCCTCCTAAGAGTGTGGGTGTTGTTGGAGAGTTGTGGGAGTTGAAGGAGAACAATGCAAGGTTGCAAGAATCCTACAATGTTGTGATGGCAAGGTTTTAAGCCTTAGAATCTAATCAAAGAAGGAATGTTGATATAGGGGATGTGAGTGATGAAGAGGAAGAAGAATAAGAGTTCCAAGAAGCATAGGGGGAAGAGTAAATAGATCCTAAAGAGTAGCGGACACTCAAATTGTTAAAGGCAGTGAAAGGTGATCAATACAAGGAAAGAGTTGACCTACATATGTATGGTGGGAATCTTAATGAAGAAGAGTTACTTGATTGGGTTGAAGCCATGGACACTTATTGTGAGAGTCAAGATGTACTTGATGATCAGAAGGTCAAGGTGGAAAAGACCAAGTTGAAGGGACATGCACTTCTATGGTGGGACTATGAGAAAGTATAGAGAAGAAAGAAAGGCAAAGCCAAGATCATATCTTGGGACAAGATGATTGCAAAACTTAAAGGTAAATTTCTTCCTAGAGACTATGAAGTTCAGTTGTTTAAGAAATTGCAAGGTTTAAAATAGAGGGATTTAGATGTGAAGACATATACTGATGAGTTTTAAAAGTTGAGTATAAGAGTAGTAAGGGATGAAGATGGAGTTGAAAAGGTGGCTAGGTACCTTCGTGATCTTAGATTCAATATTCGGGATGAATTGGTTATTGCTAACCTAGGAATCATGGAAGAATATTTTCAATTGGCTATCAGGGTGGAGGAGAAGATAAAGAGAAGACAAGAGAAGTCTACTAAAGGAAAAGGAAACGATGAAAGAGGAAAAGAAAATTTCTCTATAAGGAAACAATATCATGAGGATCAAGAAGAATCAAGTAAAGGTAAGGAATAAGGTGTTGATACAAGAGGTGGCTTTAGAGGTTCAAAGAGAAGATTTGAAGGAGGAAGGAACTCCAATGTCTTTATTGGTTGATGCTACAACTACTAGGAGTTTGGGAACCCATCATTTAAGTGTCTTGAAAAGCAAGGCTCCTCAACCAGTGGTGGTGACAAAAGAAGCAAAAAGAGAGTCCACTGTGTGCAAGAAGAGGATGATGAGAGTGTTAACTCTCCACTCGGATGTGATACTCTTGAAGTAGGAGGGGAATCTTTGATGGTAAGGAAAACTTTGTTGCAAGCACCTAAAGACAGGAATATGAGCCAAAGTAGGAATTTGTTCAGAACTGCATGTAAATGCAAAGATAAAGGATGTAAGATGGTCATTGATTCAAGTTCACAAGATAATATGGTGTCTAATAAGATGGTGACTAAGTTAAACTTGGATATGATACCACATAGTGAACCTTATCATGTTTCTTGCGTGAAAGATAGTCAAACTCTACTAGTGAATGAACAAGCTTATGTGCACTTTCAGATTTGTGAATATAAAGATAAATTTTGTGTGATATTTTACCTATGGATTGTTGTCATGTGCTTCTAGGAAGACCTTGGAAATTTGATAGGAAGGCACTATATGATGGTTGTGAAAATACCTATCTTATTAAAAAGGATGGAAGAACATTCAAACTAACTTGTTTGTAGAAAAATGAGAAGGTGAAGGGAAATGCAAAGATGGTGATCTTTGGCAAGAAGGAACCTCTCAAGAGTAAGGAGCTTGAAGCCATTCCAAGGCTTGATAATAATGAGCCACCTAGATTGCTTGAAAAGGTAATGATTGGGTCAATCATGTGTCCACTTGTGAAGGAAATTTTTTTTCATGAGATACAGATTGTAGGTGTAGAAGGTCTGGTTTAGAAGGAAAGAACTAAGAGTGTGTTGGAAAAGGTGCAAGTGCAAGCACCTCATGGAAATTATTGGTGTAAACCAAGCATGATGATAGTTTGTAATCCTTTATGGTCTGATATGAAATTGTGTTCTACTATTTATCCTTTTGTTCCAAGTGTTTCAATTGTGCAACAACAACACGGAGTTAGATTTCCCTCACGAGACATGAGTTCTCTTATAGGGGGTGTATGGTGTAGGAGCACCTAACTTACACTCAAGACTCTATGAGGCTAAATGTGAAAATTTTGTGTTTTTAAGTGTCAAGGATGTAAATAAGGTCTTTAGAGACCATTTGTGTTATAATAATTTCATTAGGACCATTGGATGTTAGATCTACTCTTAGTTGAGTCAAATTGTCAAAGTTACTCAAAATTTGTCAAAATTGAAAAAAGTTGTCATTATGTGGACAATGTGTCTCAATAGGTCAAATTTGATGAATAATGTGATGTAAGGATTTTTTTTTTACCTATTTGGACCTTTTTTGATGATTTTTGGGTCATAGGAAGGTTTAGAACTAAAAGTTGTCAATGTTGCAAAATGTTGTCACAAAGTTGTCAAGTTTTCATTTACACAAAAAGTTGCATTATTGTACCCAATGTACATATGGTTTTAAATGTAGTTGGAGAAGTTTTAACCACCATGTGGATGCATAAATAGACCTTGGGAAGGTTGAATCAAGTTTTTTGTTGAATGTATTGGAGAGAAATTAATAAGCATCTTGAAGTTTTCTGCACTTTCTTGTGTTATTCCACGTGATAATCTTCTCTAAGGGTTTTTTCATTGCCAAATTTTATTCATCTACTTTGAAATATATTTTTTATGGTGTATGAATGATTCTTCCTCCATTTCCAAGTGGTTTCATTTGGTTTAATTGAGTATAGAAGAAGATATCTTATTTTTTCTAAAATTTGTCAAAACCCCAAACTAGGGTAATCTGAGAGAAAGAAAAATGTATTGTGTTTTGTTTCCACATTGAAAGGATCTCCCAATGAATATAAACTCTTGTAAATATGTATCTTCATGTCTCTTAAGCTTTTCAGGTCTTCAAGATGCAAATTGCATGTGTTGAAGGTGGATGCAAGACTGAAATCAGTGTCTCTGTTTACCATGATAGTGGGGTTTTGAAGAACCTGAATGGACAGAGTACAAGGATCCTTGAAGTTTTTTGAGTGTTATTAGGTTGTATGGTGCTGAAAAAAGTCTATGACAAACTATATTTTCCTTTTATCATACCAAAGTGTTCAATGTTTATTGACTGCCCTCTAAACATGGATGTAACTGTCACATTAGGACACCAGATTAGGTTTTATTATTTTGGAAATTCAATAGTTGATCATTGGGGCTAGTGCTGAGGTTGGATGTCAGAGGAATGGTAGGTTGGTCCTCCATCTTCATCAAGTGCATTGGGAGGGCTAAAAATAGTATGTATGTCCTCTTGGTGTTGTTTTGTCTTTGTGAACAATGTTAGGATAATAAGGTGTCAAGATGCTTTCTAGGGTGGTTGGGGGGGTTGAGACTTGTGTTTTGGTTATGGTAGAGAGAGTCACTAATGTGTGCTTGAGTAAATTTGGTTTTTTGTGTGCCTAATTGGTGTTGGAAGTTGAATCCTCAAGCATACTTGACTGTCATAGAATGATAGTGTTGCAAAAGTAGCATATATTGTGACCTTATGGGTCCAGTAGGGAGGCTAAAGGTTCACGGTTGTTCTTGTTGGAAGGCCCATGGAAGGGTTTCAAAGGATTCATTTGTTTGAGAGTATCTAATTCATGATGTGAGTTGAGTATTAGTGATGTTAGTAACCTTGTGAGGACTTCTATCACTTTATGAAGAGCAATTACCTTTTCAATTAGGTGAGTTGGGAGAAAGAAATATCCCCAATTGGTTAATTTTGTTGGATGCTCTAAATCATTAGGTTAATATGTTTCAAATTTTTGTACTATCAAAAAAATTATGGGTAAAGAAATCAATTTTACATACAATTATACTGATTGAATTTGGCTCTAGTCCTCTTCTAAGTGTTGGAATGTGAAGTCCAAATTGGGTTCTCCTCTAGCAGTGGTTGAGTCATGTTGATGGGTGTTTTGATACACTCACCAACAATCAAGTAGTGTATGTGAACACTCACCACCTCTCCTGAAAAGAAGCAAGTTTTGGGAAACTAACTACTCCAAGGTCTCTATAGTCGGGTCTCAATGGTGATGGGAAGCTCAATGGTTCATGCGATTGTACCTGTCAAGGGGCCTACTGGTTGAAACAACTTTGAATTACCTACTTTTTTTTGTATTTTATGATTTAGATTCTCTAAAAAATAAACAGCAAAAGATAGATCAGGGAAACAAGTAAATAACAATGAAATCAACACAATAACAACTGAATGAACCACGCGGTTAGAATTTTATAACCCAATATCATCAATATTACTAAATTGGCATTCAAATGATGAACTCCAAAAAATATGTAAAGTCAGACAACTTCACATACCAATGGAAATGAATATCATCAAACCAATAATCACCCTATCAATTTAATCCTCATATACCATTTACATGCACAATATGATTCATAAAATAACAAAGTATCCAAAAGAACTAGTTGTTGATTCAAATAATAGAAGTTACTAGATAATGAAGAACATAACCATATCAAACACACAAGTAGACTAGACAATCCACAAGTTTCTTTTTGTATTAAACTTCAAAGAGTATCACAAAATCTTCTAAACTAATAAAAATCTGAATAAAAATCTCTAAAAGAATCTCTAAATTGGACCTCAAATCTTCAATTCGCGGACCCTTACAATGAATCAAAATTTATAATTTATAGAGTTCAAATCCTAAATTCTAGGAATTAAAAGCTATTTGAGCTAAACATTACAAAAACAAGGAGTTGTAGTTGACATGCAAGTCTCTTCCTTAAACTCTAGTGAAACTACTAGCCAACTATTAATACACAACATGCGTTCTTGAAATTGACCATTACAGCCATGCAGAATTTTGTCCAAAAACTAAAGTTGGTGTTGTGTAGCAGTTGAACTCTCGGCCTTTGTGGTAATAAAAAATATCTTCAAAAAGAAGTCAAAATTGCATGGGCAGCAACTATATGTTCATCCTTTACTCCTTTTATAGCTCTCATAGTTACTAATAAAACATGCAACTGTGTCTTCAGGATGATCATCAACACACAAAATCCGAAACTCAACCAACTTATCAATTAATCCCTCCACATGTATACACTGAGAAGTAAAAAATGAGTACCTATCCATTAACCCTAAATTAAACTCCACTATAGGTGCAAAGTGATGAGCCGCATATTGGTCCCATTGATCTAGCACTACGCCTTCCTCCAGGTGATTATCTCAAAATTTCATGACCATATGCCCCTAGCAACTTCTTTAAAAAATTCTCATATTTACTTATTGACTTAAAAAAGTGAGCATGTGCCTCCCAAATCCTCGACCTACACTACTCAAGAACTTCTATCGTAAACTCTATTACAAAAATATAAGACTGCAAACTATAAAAATCATTTCCTTCAAGAAAATCTTCATTTTTACACACTTCTTCACCCAAGGCCAATATTTTATTTAAGTTTTTACATTGCTTGGTGAAGTCCCTAATTCTCACTTCCCAATTTGTTCATCAGTCTCTTATTGCTTTCTTTGTTTTGAGGACCCTTTCATAAATTCCCTTTGTATGTTATAGAAAAAGTTTTACCTTTGAAATATTATCCTTTGCCCATGATTGTGTAGTAGTTGCTACCTTCCTTATTTCAATTAAATCTCTAACATCACCTTCTAGGAGTGTTGATGTGAATGGCAATGTGTCATCACCCCTTGAATCTAAAGGCTTCCCCATCTCCACAAGAAATTTCTTATATTGTTCTAATTGTGCATTTACCTGCAGCTGGGAGTTATGCTCCTTCTCCATTGTGCTCCTCACTATACTAGTAGAAAACTCCAAAGTGTCCAACTCTCCCCACTTTCTCTGCCTCCCAAGTCTAACTTGTGACACTTTATATTTTGAAGGACCTTCTCCCTCAGCCTCCATAGGAGATGCGATATCGGTGATTACTTCACCGGAGCCAATTCTAGATAAATGATGAATCATTTTGGCCCTCTTTGTTTTGTTTGGCTCCTCAGTAATAGCTTGCTGCAATGAAATTTTAGGTAGCACCACCTTTTTCTTCTTATTAAAAGTGAAGGTTAACCATTGTGGTGTTCCTTCATCCGTATTTCCTCCTTGGGTGGTTATTTGTGTCATCATTCTTTCAGCTTCTTGTGACAGTTACTCCTCCTATTGTTGCTCTTGTTCTGCATCCTGTGTATTGGGAGGAGTTTGGGTTTTTCCATGGGTAGGTTGTATTGGTATGGTGAGCTGTTATTATTGTGAGAGCATTTTTTGAGCCAAGTTTTCTTGTAGAGCGCTATCAATATTAAGCTATTGTTGATATTCTTCCAATTGCCCGCTCATTTTCTCGCTGAAGTCTGTGGTTGGCTCTTGACCTTGTTTCTCTATTTCTCCACCTGTGATATCTTTCAACAAGTTTTATACATCCCATGGAGTGAGAACAAGTCTCTCATCATGATCTTCATCATGTCCTTGTCCCATTTCCCCCTCTTCACCTTGTTGTTTCTCCTGTGGGCCCTGATCATTTGTGTCCATGGGGGTTACCTATGTGAGTTCTAAAACCTTTTGTATGGTGACCCCCCTTCATTTCTCTACACTAGAAGGAGTCATTATTTTCCTCTTCTTGGACTCTACCTTCTATGGTGCTAGCTCAGCCTCCTCTTGGTTTGAGTCTGACTCCACATTATGAATAATTATTATCTTGGTTGTGGTAGTCATTGCAGGCACAAGAATATGTGAAACAACAAAAGGTGGGGTGACCACTTTTGTAACCAAAGGTGGAGGCATTATCAACATAGCTGGTGTAACAGATGTAATTGATGTGGTGGTGGGAGTTGTTATTCCAGAGGTAGTAGTAGTGGTAGCCATAGTGGTAGCACTAGAAGGTTGAGCCTCTTGAGAAGGTTGTTCTTTCAGTGCTAGAACACCTTCAATGGTGGGCCTAACATGATGAATTTTCTGCTTGAGGTGTGGCCCCTAGGCGGGCAGTAATCCCTAAACTCACCTGTTTAGCCAAATATTCAACCTCTTTCATTTTTTAGTTTAACTTTTGTGTCATTTCTTCTATGGTCAAAGGGTTTTCAGCTTCCTCCTCTGGGTTCGTAGAGGTGTTCTTCCTTGACTGTAACCATGTTCTCCTTGTATATTCCTTATGTATCCTCAATTGAGGATTGTTAGTCAGGATATTCTTTTGTTTACCTCTTGATGCAACTGGTTTAATCCTTAGACTTAACCACTTCTTGGTTCTATCTATTACTAGTTGAGAGATGGTATCAATGTCTTCCACTTCTTGCTGTGACCACCTAATTGGAGGAAGCGACCTCTTATCTATCCATGTTTCTCTGTACATGGGATCTAGAAAAACATCATCATCAAGCGACTATTTGGGTATGTTGGTCTCAATACCAAAATCCCTTATTTGAGGAACAGTAAGGTGATGGTAGTATTTATCTCTTACCTCAAAGCTATATTGGAGATTGGCCCAAAATCCCTCCAGGGCAGGTTGATGTCCTTCATATACTTTGGGCATCTGTAATGCCCTGCCAGGAACCCTAAAGGAAAACAACACAACTAGGTAACTAAAGGGTGAAATAATTTTTTTTTGTTAAAGACTAAGTGTACTAACTATAATCATTGCATGTTTAACAACACAGCAGAATTCTATCATAAGTTTTCCTAACGGTAACCAATGAAGATTAATTTCATAGATTATATTAACACCACAGTTAATCCATTTAATTAGATAAATTGAATACTTACGTTTTAAATCACACATACATCCAAATTTCACAATAAAGAAATAAAAGTATTCTAATGTATCCAATTTCCATAAACCATTTAAACATAAGATCAAGACAATAACATTCATTTCACTGACATAATAATATTACAATATCCATAAATACATGGCTTCCAATAATACCACTGGTTACAAAGATACAATACCAAGGTTACATAAAAGTCTGATACAATGAACACAAGGTCTCAACTGAACAATGATCTCGAACAAGAGCTGGTACATAAACCATGATCCAAGAAACACTAGTGAAGCCTTTCCTCGCCTAAAGAGACAATCCAAAACATCCGATGGGAAGTGGCACTACCACCTGACCATGTGATCTCGAAATGGAACCACCCCACCATGCTAGGAGATAGTAGAAACCCTCAAGCAAGCAAAGTAAGACAAGTACAAAAGGACTACAAGACTCTGCAACCATCCATGTAACACAACTCACAAAACACTAGTGACTCTAAGAAGAGAGTGTCATCGCATAGCTTGATGGTTACCATGGTATAGCCTCCATAGGTCGTAGCCCCCATACTCGGGTTTCTCCTGGTAACCTCTCCCAAGCCTCCGGTTCCAACTAAGTCTCATGTGGACCCTACCAATCCTTTTGTGAAGATAAGGTGGTAAGTTTGCCATTCCAAGCCTTCTCATAACATCATGAGCCCTATACAAGCACTCACCTATGCACAAGGCACATTTATCTTAATTAATATTCCAACTACCTGTGTGGGGGAAAAAGCGAGACTAGGTTAACATACCCTAATCCTACCTTTTGACACACATTACGGAATACAAAAGAGCCTAGAGATATCGCACAATTGGCTACTTCTTTTTGTGAAAGAGAGAGCCACGGGATATCTATTAGGATTTCTATTCCTTTGTTGAAATTGGAAGATCAAATGATGCAAATTCAATCCCTAACCCCAAAGTGCAAGTATGAACTAATAACAAGATTGCAGAATTGAACTTAAACAATGGAAAGCTGTAAATACAAGGATGAAATAAGAATGCAAGTGCGTACCCGGAGTTAAAATCTGACTGAAAATGTTCGGGACAGGGGCGCGGGCGCCACTGTCCTGATTCTGCCCCTAAAACTGCTCCGGAAACTGCTGTTTTTGCACTTTGGAAAAAGCTATCAAAAATGTTGAAAATGCTGTCGGACCAGGGCGCCCAGCGCCCCTGTCCCAGGGACCTGGGCGCCCAGTAGGGACCAGGGCACCCAGAAGGGACCAGGGCACCCAGCGCCCCTGTCCTGGCAGGACCAGGGCACCCCATGCCCCTGTCCTGGTCTTTTTCTCTGAAATTTGGTGGGAAGGTCGGTCTCAGTCTGCTTCTCCCGGATCTGTAACCTGCGGCGTCGTCCGAGTCCCGAAACCTGCACTTATATCTGAAAAGGTGTTTGGGCGGCTATATAGGGTTTTGCCTTAGTCAAACCCCCGCTTCGGTGATTTCCACCTCCACGAATAGCCAAGTTGTATTGTAAAATGTATTGTGTGTGCAGACCTAGTGTGTGTGCAAGGTCCTTAAATGTAAGAAAGCAAACTAGAGCAACCTAGAAAGTAAACCCTAATTGCTTGTAAATGATAATGTAAATGCTCTAAATCAAGATGCAAAGTGATCTAAAGAATGAATAAAGGATATATTGAAGCTTATGCAAAGACATGAAAACAACATGAAATCATACCCAACCCTCAAGGGAGGAGTACAAGCCAATCTTCAGTCGGTAATTTCCTATTGTTCTTCAATGTCTTCCAAGCCCTAAGTGGATGAATAAATTTGATAAGTGCTTGATAGAGGAATGTTGAATGTTGTTGAAGTCTTCAAAGATCTGCTCTTTCGCTGCATAGAAGGTCCTTGAAAGCCAAAAATCGGATCCTTTCCAATGAGGAAAGAGAGCTTTTATGTATGAAACCCTAGGTTGTAAATTTGTATTTTGGCCGACCTAGAGATTGAATGTCCCGCCAATTTCTTGGGGTTAAGCTTTATTTTATGATTGGATCGTGCTCCCAAAATTTCGGGAAAAATGTCCGGGACCATGTTGCACGGGCGCCATGGTCCTGACAACTTTTCACCAAATTTTTAGGGCCGTCAGATATGATGATTTTAGAGCGAATCCCGAAGTTACAGGTGATTTCGAGATGTTTTGACCCCCGAAATCAAGCCCCCAAGTTCAAAATAGGACCTAATTAAGGTTTTTGATTAAATGATGTATTGGAAGAATAAAATGAAAGGGGCACACTTTAATGAAAGGGCCCAACTTTATGATATGGGAGATGATAAAATAGGACCTTAGACCTAATTAATTTAATTAATTAAGTGCTAAAGGGGAAATGCAATGCAAAATGCAAAATGCGCCAAGGCGGGTGCTAAACTAGGTGTGAAATTTTACCACCCTAGCAAGTGCGTACAATTTACGACGCTACATTTAGCCCCCACTTTAGCGGTCATATGAACACTACGTGCATATGCAAGCTAAAGTACAGAAAAGTAAACATTATTTGAAAAAGGATATATCCATAAGTCTGTCGAACGAATCCCCTAGCGGTATCTGCAGTACACAGTTAGGAACCACACCCTACAAAACACACGTTAGATCACAAAATCACCTAATGCTTACTAAGGAAGGTGATGAAAATTCGAGGGTAGCTATATGCCCCCCCCTGTTTCGGCTTGCTAATTTTAGTGAGTTGAAACAGGGTATCATGTTTACCACTTCGAATTGTTAAAGAATATTGATGACAAATGCTCACAAGAAGATTTGATATGAGATCAAAAACTAATGGAGAATCATTTGGTAAGAAAGAGGACTAAATCTCAATTTCAACACAACAAAGAGTGTGAGGATTTGAGAGTTCTCTAACACAAGATGAAGGATGTACATGGAAACAAAATGCAAAGAGAAGAAAAAGAAAGGAAAAAAAAAGGCATGAATACACACATTGGTGATCAATGAGTTAGACAAATATAACATCTTCTAGAATAAGACAAAGAAGAGAATAAGAATGCAATACTTCCTTCTTTTGCGAGGTGAAAGTGATTCTTAATGAAGGATGACGCTCCTTTTAACGCAATTAGGAGAGTGAATTCATTATAGATGTATTTTACCAAGTGCAAAAGAGGTTGTAGTCAAGGACTTACACCTCTTGTAAGAGAGAATCCTTGAACAAACAACAAATGCCTACAAGGAATAACATCAAGTAATAAAGTTCACACCATCCACGAAATAGAAAAAAAAAAGTGGATCCTTAGATAAAAATAAGGAAAGATCATTGCCTCAATGAGAAGGACTTACACAATCTTCTAGGGAGAGATTTGGACATAAGCAAAAGAAGAGATATATGAAATCACTCTTGTCCCCATAGGAACAAGAAAACTAGGCTATTATGTTGCTTCAAAAAAAATATGATTGCACTTGACATTGTACCATCATGAATGACAATGAGCCCCCAGTAAATGAGCTACCAATGTCACATAATGATGAGCAACATAATAGCCATTAATGTTATTTAAAGACATGATAGATTGAATGAGGTATTTGAATATGACATGCTAAATGCTCAACTATAAGTGAGATCAAAAACATGTATAAAATTGAAGAAGAAAAGTCACAAGAACTCTTAGAAGAGGGATGAGTGTAATTTATTAGAGCCTTATCCCTGGAGGAAAGGACTTTGTGATGAATAGGAGATAAAGATTCATAAGTGGATTTAGAAATTTGAGGGGATTCATAAAGAGATTTGTTTATTGCCAAGATTTCCTTATGAGGGGAATGAGAGTTGATAGAAGTAGAAGATGATTTAGTTGAAGTGAGATCATCATCACTACTAAATATAGCATTCACATTGAGAGATGGTCTTTTAGATGCTTTAGTGCGTTTGCAGGGATTATAGCCAAGTCCAAAGGCATAATTGTGAAAATTAGTCTCTAGAGGAACTTTTATCCCTTGTTCATGAGTGCCACAACCATTTCCATGATACCCATGCTTAGCAAAAATGCGAAAACCACGACCATAACGATCAGCCATTTCAGGAAGAGAAGGTGGTTTTTCATAAGACAAAGAATCAAACTCTTCATAATTAGAGGTGTGAGGAGAAGAAATTTGAGAAGCGGCCACAAAATTATTGCTCATAGATTCAGGTAAGACTGATTGATCTCTAGTTTCTTCCTTCTTTTTACCTTTAAGATCTCAAGGAGGAACCCTATATTCACCTACAAAGGTGGGATTAAAATCAAGAGATCCCCAATCGTCTTCCGCGAGAACCTTCTCAGGATCAAAAGCCTTTTCATGTGTAGACTCAAGTCCAGAAGGATCTTCTTCAGGAGCTTTAGGCTCATCCAAAGAATTTTGATTATCAGAGGGTGATGATTCATCCATAGGTATCTTGTTTAACGAGTCATCACTAGAAGAGGAAGGCTTAGAAGAACTCCCTTTGGAAGTAGATGTTTGCAAACAAGCCTGAAGTTTAGTATCACCTATCAAGGTATATGTCTTATTGTTATAAATGAATTTAACTTGTCTATGCAATGTAGAGGGGACAGCTTGCATACTGTGAATCCAAGGTCTCCCTAATAACAAGTTGTATGTTAAATTTCCTGACATAACATGGATAGGAGTAGGCAAAGTAACAGGTCCCACTGTGACGGGTAAGGTGATAATACCTAATGAAGACTTAGCCACATTATCAAAGCCTCGAATGGGATGAGAGTCAGGCTCAATAAGGGATGTATCCACATTCATCTTATGCAATAGATTAATGCTACACACATTAAGGCCAGAGCCATTATCTACCAGTGTTCGTCTTATAGCAGTGTTATTTATGATAACCACAATCATCAAGGGATCATATTGTTGTTGAATTTCACTAGTAGGCAACTCATCTTGGGTAAACACAATTTGAGCTTTAGGATTCATCACAGAGTTAACCAAAGACACTATATTACTAGATGTATTAGGTGGAGGAACATTCAAATCTTTCAAGGCATCTTGTAACATTCCATGATGAGCAGAAGAAGTTTGGATCAAATCCCAAAGGGATATCTTAGCAGGGGTAGCTTTAAGTTGTTCTATGAGATCATAGTCCTTACTAAGCATTTGTGAAATACGAGGCGCTTGAGGAAGAATAGGTTGGGAAGGAGGAAGTGAAGTGGGGATAACTGGAGGAGGACTAGGTTGCCTATTGTTTCTTGTGTTATAGGTATGAGCAACCGCATGATAACTCTCTCTAGTTAGTTGCTTAGCATACTCATAAGGGCTCTTAGAAGAATAACCTCCTTGCACAGTAATAATGGGTTTCTTAGGAGTGCAAAAAGAATCATTAGCATAACCACCTTGAACCACTAAGATAGGCTTATTTAATGGTTGAGAATTTTGAGAAGGACAAGCACCTTGGACAGTGAAGAGAGGTTTGTTAGGTGTCTCATTCACATGTATCAAATTGATTGAGGATGGTTTAGAGGAATGAACAAAAGTGTTGGAAGAATTATTGATAGTCTTCTCTTGCACTAAAATCTTATCACGGATTAAATCAATTTTAGGAGAGAGACAAGGGGTAAGCATTGATGTTCTAGTAGGAAGAGGAAAGGTCATATCATCCTCTATCATCAAAGGATCTACATGGGGAATAAACTCTCTAGGAGAAGGATCAACACTACTCTCTAAAGTCTCACTTTTGAGAGGGAGATCTTTGAAAGAAATATTAACCATCTTGCTTTGAACTAGGGTTTCCTTATGAGTAGAACCAAGTTGAGGAAAGGGAGAATAATTGAGATTCAAGGAAGGGGAGAAACTATCAAGGGAGTTTCCAATCTTGATTTCATCCCCTTTGGCTAGGGGTAGAGAATAATCTATACCTTCTTCTAATGGTTCATCCCAAATAGTGAGGTTGTTGAAAGGAATGTTTAAAGTATTGTCAATTTCGGGAGAGGAGATAACATTGTTTATTAATTCTTCATCCTTAGGAGGGAAAGCATCAATAAATGTGTTAAAATCATCCTCTTTCCTCAAAATATGTTCAATATGATCTTTAGGGGAGAGAGAATTAAGGAAATTGCTTATTATTTCATCTTCTTTCTCTAAGGGATGCTTATGGGTAAGACAAACTTTAGGAGAAGGGTAAGCATTTATCATTAATTCATCATCTCTAGTGGGAATTTTGTTGGAAAAGGAAAGGCCATCACTAGGAAATGTAGGGATAATGTCATCTTCTTGCACACAAGGATCCTCATGAAGGGAGCATTTTTTAGGAGACACAAAGGCATCAAGGGCATCATCCCACAAAGCATGATCATATCTATTAAAAGGTTTATCTTTTGATTCAAAAGGAGATATTTCCTCATAGAGGGGATTATTGAACACAACCATGTTACTAGATTCAGTGGAAGAGTTGATAGGAATGTACCCTTGAGAGGAACCATTTGACTTATCTTTCTCATCACATCTAAATGGCATAGTAACAAGGTTTATGAGTTTTTGGTAAAATGAAGGTTTGGTATATTTAGGTTTCAAAAATTCATCTAAAGCTTCATCTAACTCATAATCATCACAAATATGATCATCTTGCAAATAAAAATCTAACATTTTGAAATTGCATAAAATTTAAACACACAATGCAAAGAAACACACTTTTTTTTTTTTTTTTAATGAAAATGAAATGAAAACACACTAAATCTAGATCTAGATCTAACAAATGCAATGCAAGAGGAAGCAATGATAGATTCACGTCGGGTTCACCAAAATGTGTGGGGGAAAAAGCGAGACTAGGTTAACATACCCTAATCCTACCTTTTGACACACATTACGGAATACGAAAGAGCCTAGAGATATCGCACAATTGGCTACTTCTTTTTGTGAAAGAGAGAGCCACGGGATATCTATTAGGATTTCTATTCCTTTGTTGAAATTGGAAGATCAAATGATGCAAATTCAATCCCTAACCCCAAAGTGCAAGTATGAACTAATAACAAGATTGCAGAATTGAACTTAAACAATGGAAAGCTGTAAATACAAGGATGAAATAAGAATGCAGGTGCGTACCCGGAGTTAAAATCTGACTGAAAATGTTCGGGACAAGGGCGCGGGCGCCACTGTCCTGATTCTGCCCCTAAAACTGCTCCGGAAACTGTTGTTTTTGTACTTTGGAAAAAGCTGTCAAAAATGCTGAAAATGCTGTCGGACCAGGGCGCCCAGCGCCCCTGTCCCAGGGACCAAGGCGCCCAGTAGGGACCAGGGTGCCCAGAAGGGACCAGGGCACCCAGCGCCCCTATCCTGGCAGGACCAGGGCGCCCCACGCCCCTGTCCTGGCAGGACCAGGGCGCCCCATGCCCCTGTCCTGGTCTTTTTCTCTGAAATTTGGTGGGAAGGTCAGTCTCAGTCTGCTTCTCCCGGATCTGCAACCTGCGGCGTCGTCCGAGTCCCGAAACCTGCACTTATATCTGAAAAGGTGTTTGGGCGGCTATATAGGGTTTTGCCTTAGTCAAACCCCCGCTTCGGTGATTTCCACCTCCACGAATAGCCAAGTTGCATTGTAAAATGTATTGTGTGTGCAAGGTCCTTAAATGTAAGAAAGCAAACTAGAGCAACCTAGAAAGTAAACCCTAATTGCTTGTAAATGATAATGTAAATGCTCTAAATCAAGATGCAAAGTGATCTAAAGCATGAATAAAGGATATATTGAAGCTTATGCAAAGACATGAAAACAACATGAAATCATACCCAACCCTCAAGGGAGGAGTACAAGCCAATCTTCAGTCGGTAATTTCCTATTGTTCTTCAATGTCTTCCAAGCCTGTTGAATGTTGTTGAAGTCTTCAAAGATCTGCTCTTTCACTGCATAGAAGGTCCTTGAAAGCCAAAAATCGGATCCTTTCCAATGAGGAAAGAGAGCTTTTATGTATGAAACCCTAGGTTGTAAATTCGTATTTTGGCTGACCTAGAGATTGAATGTCCCGCCAATTTCTTGGGGTTAAGCTTTATTTTATGATTGGATCGTGCTCCCAAAATTTCGGGAAAAATGTCCAGGACCATGTTGCACGGGCGCCATGGTCCCGACAACTTTTCACCAAATTTTCAGGGCCGTCAGATATGATGATTTTAGAGAGAATCCTGAAGTTACAGGTGATTTCGAGATGTTTTGACCCCCGAAATCAAGCCCCCAAGTTCAAAATAGGACCTAATTAGGGTTTTTGATTAAATGATGTATTGGAAGAATAAAATGAAAGGGGCACACTTTAATGAAAGGGCCCAACTTTATGATATGGGAGATGATAAAATAGGACCTTAGACCTAATTAATTTAATTAATTAAGTGCTAAAGGGGAAATGCAATGCAAAATGCAAAATGCGCCAAGGCGGGTGCTAAAATAGGTGTGAAATTGTACCACCCTAGCAAGTGCGTACAATTTACGACGCTACACTACCCACCCCCTAATCAATTATTATGTTATCAATTTTTAACTAACTTTCGACGGGTTATCTTGTCATCCACTTCGGGCATGGCCCCCGCTTGAAAGCCACTCTCTCTCTTAGGACACTAACAGGAAATGTTTCTCTCTAGAAGAACTTTATGGTGAAATAGGCAACCATAAACAATCCTGACAAGCACAGATGATGGATACACAAATACCAACCCAAGATTGACCATTTCGACAAAAACACATAATGGCACATATCAAATAGGTTATACAACAACACCTGGTCTAGGAGAAATAATAACATAGGACACAATGACAATTTAACCAAAATTGCAATGAAATAAAACTTGGCTGAGAACACAATATATGCAAGATCCTATTACAGGCAATCTTTTCTCAAAAATAGCCAAAGCATAAATAACATGCAATTTATAAATTTCCAGATAACAAGAACTTACAACTTTTTAATACCAAAAACATCCATCTTGTCATTTGTCCAAAAATATTTAAAATACAAATAATTCTCCTAATGTATTTTCAACATATTTATTTAAATTAACATTCCAAACTATAATTAAATAATATTTAAAATATTATAATAACTACCAAAAGAAACATATCTAATATTAAATATATATATATAAACACATATATGAATATACATATATAATATAATACATAATAATATTTAATTTATCTAACCCCTGGGTACGAAACCCAAAAAAGTGGATAGGGTTTAGAAATTAATTAAAAATTAAAAAAACACTTTAACAATTGCAAAAAGGTCACAATAGCCTATGCTACCATCGGTAGCTAGTACTATTGTATGGTAGCACTGCTACTGTCGGTAGCTAGTACTACCTTCCGGTAGCAGTTCTACCGTCCGGTAGCACTACTACCGTAGGTAGCTGCTACCACCGGTAGCACTGCTACCGTTGGTAGTACTGTGTACTACCGCTGGTAGCAGATGCTACCGTAGGTAGTTTGTTTGTTTGTTTGTTTGTTTGTTTTTTAATTTATTTATTTTAAAATTTTATTTTTTTTAATAATTATTTTACATATATTTTTTAATATATATTTTTAAACAGAACAATAAATAAACAATACTTTTTCAATAATTTCATTTTAATAAATTTTAACAACAATAATAACAAATTTCCAATAATTCCATTTTAACAAAATTTCAATCCTTTTTTTTTTTTTTTTATCTTTTAAATTTAATTAACCCAAATAAATTTAATGTGTAATTAAATTTATTTTCTTAAGGTAATTAAAACCATTTCTCAGATAAATACCCTTTCTTACAAATCTTGCAAATTTCCATGCATCCTAAAATCCGACAAATTTTCTATAACAATTTTTCTAATTTTCACAAAATTACATTCTTCCCACAAACAAGAAATACACATCAGGCATGAATTTTCAAACAAAACTCGAGTTCACCAGAAGAGGGTTTGTATTTAGAAATAACTTAACACACACACATTAATCAGAGAAGAATATAAATATTTACTAAAACCCACAACTAAGAATTCATCCAACTTGGTATAGCTTTCCTGGAAGAAATTTGTAGAAGAGCCCTAATCCCTTCAAAAACTTCCAATAAATTTCTTCACCGAAATTCTTGACCTGTTCCTGTGTGTCCCTGTCTGTGTAACTAAAATAAAGACCTAACCCCTATTTAAACTAAAATTCTAGGTTTAATAGCCTTTTCACAAAAAACCTAAATTTAGAATAATAGTAATTTATTTTATTTTATTTTCTAAATTTATCACATGCAATAATAAAAAAAAACATTATTCCTTCTTTACTTTTCTCATGCACATTAATTAATTTTCTAAATAAAGAATTAATACAATATTTTAATTCGAATTAATTAATTTTCTAAATAAAGAATTAAAACAATATTTTTAATTCCAATTAATTAATTTTCTAAATAAAGAATTAAAACAATACTTTAATTCCAATTAATTCTTTTTTTTCATTTATTTAATTATAACTTTAGAATACAATTAATCTAATTTATTTTTAAAATAAAAATATATTTTTAATACCATGCAGCTTAATTTAATAATTTTTTTAATTAACTAAATTTATAATCTTGATGCATAAACAATACAATAATGAGATAATTTCATAAACTTAATTAATTAATTAATTAAATCCACTAAAACACTCAAATTAAACAAATCTCAAGCAATTACCCATAAAAGATAAAATGACAAAATACGAAGACCGAACTAACTGACAAAACGACTAACTGACGACACTCATACGAGTGTAACTGAGTAAAATAGGGTCAACTACTATCTCCTCCAGTTCCATCAGAAAATATAAGGCACACTCAGACCTGTGAAGCCAGGTGGAGACGATACCCCGTACCTACCTGGTACTTGTACCTACAATATCCTGCATCACCAAACCACACATGCAAATATATATATATATATATAGAAAACACGGCATACACACCGATGAAGGAGGATTGCAACGTTCCCTGTCTCACTGAAATGAGTGAAGGAAAATCATCCCCTTGCATCCAATACACTCGTAAACACACAACATATAATTCCACATTGCATAAATAAAGTAAAATGTCAGTACATAGCAATAATACATAAAATGCCATAAATCACAAGTACTGAGATACTGCAAATAAATTATACATCTCATCTCCAAATAAAGCATAATGTCATAAAAATCTGAATAATATGTCATGGTAATGTATCCACTAAAAAACAACCAATAATAAAATATGAGTCTAATGAGTTCAAACTAGAAGGGGTACTACATTTTCCCCCCCAAAACTAGGCTTACTCTTGGAAGCCTAAAATAAATAAGAATATAGTTCTCTCATCTTTGCTGCATCCTCCCAAGTCACCGATGTCTCATCATTTGGGTATAGGACCCTTACTTGGTCCATGGTATGACCCCTGAGGATCAAATCCTGATGCTGAAGAATGCGCACGGGCTCCATGGAAAGTTGCTCATCCTCAACCTACAAAGAGTTCCAATCAAGAACATGTGTCACATCTGGATGATAAGGTCGAAGAACTAAAACATGAAAGACATCGTGGATGCAGGATAGACTCGGTGGCAAAGTAAGACGGTAGGCAACATGTCCTATCCTCTCAAGGATCTCAAAAGGTCCAACAAACCGAGGCCCCAACTTAGATCCCTTTCCATGATGAATCAGACTCTTCTGCAGACACACTCTCAAGAACACACGATCGCCAATAGAAAACTGACGATCTACCCTATGAGCATCTGCATACTTCTTCTATCTATCTTGTGCTGCTACTAAATGCTCACGAATCCTATCTACCTGCTGCTCCATCTCCCAAAAAATATCTGGTCCTATAAGCACCCTGTCCTCTAACCGATCCCAACTCAAAGGAGTGCGGCAATGATGACCATATAATGCCTGAAAGGGGAACATACCTATGGAGCTATGATATCCATTGTTATAAGCAAACTCCACTAGATATATATAGTCCTCCCAACGTGACTATTGGTCCATCACATACATGCGAAGCATGTCCTCTAATACCTGATTTAGTCTCTCTGTATGACCATCTATCTCTGGATGATAAGTTGAACTAAAATTCAACTGAGTCCCCAAAGCATGTTGAAGTGAGGTCCACAATGCTAAGGTAAAGATAGGATCTCTATCAGATATGATCCACCTCAAAACCCTATGCAATCTCACTACTTCTTCTAAGAAGACTCGTGCCACCACTGCTGCTGTGTAGGAAGCTTGAATAGGAACAAAGTGAGCAACCTTAGTCAATCTGTCAACTATGACCATGATGGCATCATGACGACGTGAAGAGACAGGCAAACCAACAATGAAATCCATGGAAATGATATCCCATTTCCAATCCGGTACTAGATTAGGCTGCAAAAGGTCCAACAAACCGAGGCGGCAACTTAGATCCCTTTCCATGATGAATCAGACTCTTCTGCAGACACACTCTGAAGAACACACGATCGCCAATAGAAAACTGACGATCTACCCTATGAGCATCTGCATACTTCTTCTATCTATCTTGTGCTGCTACTAAATGCTCACGAATCCTATCTACCTGCTGCTCCATCTCCCAAAAAATATCTGGTCCTATAAGCACCCTGTCCTCTAACCGATCCCAACTCAAAGGAGTGCGGCAACGATGACCATATAATGCCTGAAAGGGGAAAATACGTATGGAGCTATGATATCCATTGTTATAAGCAAACTCCACTAGATATATATAGTCCTCCCAATGTGACTATTGGTCCATCACATACATGCGAAGCATGTCCTCTAATACCTGATTTAGTCTCTCTGTATGACCATCTATCTCTGGATGATAAGTTGAACTAAAATTCAACTGAGTCCCCAAAGCATGTTGAAGTGAGGTCCACAATGCTAAGGTAAAGATAGGATCTCTATCAGATATGATCCACCTCAGAACCCCATGCAATCTCACTACTTCTTCTAAGAAGACTCGTGCCACCACTGCTATTGTGTAGGAAGCTCGAATAGGAACAAAGTGAGCAACCTTAGTCAATCTGTCAACTATGACCATGATGGCATCATGACAACGTGAAGAGACAGGAAAACCAACAATGAAATCCATGGAAATGATATCCCATTTCCAATCCGGTACTAGATTAGGCTGCAAAAGCCCTGCTGGGTGCCGATGCTCTACCTTCACTCGCTGACACTCTAAACATTTTGACACAAAATTAGCAATGTCACATTTTATACCTGCCCAATGATAAATCTGTCTAAGATCTATGTGCATCTTCTTGACACCAGGATGTGCCGAATAAGGTGCACGATGGGCCTCGGTCATGATCAAAACACGAAGACCCTCCAAAGGAGGTACATAAATTTGTTCATGGTGATGAAGAAGTCCATTTGCCTCAAGGTTATACCCAGAAAATCTACCCTCTAAAGGCCTTACAAACTCTATCACAGCTCTAACATCCTGATACCAAGTATCCTGAGGAAGAACTCCAAGAATTCTCTCTCTCAAGTCTAATCCAAGGGATAATGCTGAAACTTTATGCCGCCTATGACTCAAAGCATCTGCTACTACATTCTCTTTCCCCTAAATATAACTAACCTCAAAATCATATTCACAGAAGAATTCCATCCATCTTCGTTGTCGAGCATTCAAGTTTGGCTGTGTGAATATATACTGCAAACTACGGTGATCACTATGCAGCTCAAACTGATGCCCTAATAGGAAATGCCACCATTGAACCAAAGCATGAACTATAGCTGCCAACTCTAAATCATGAACTGGATAGTTCAACTCATGGTTCTTGAGTTTGTGAGACTCATAAGAAACCACACATCCATCCTGCATAAGTATTGCACCAATACCTTCCAAAGAGGCATCTATGCATACCATAAAATCTCCAGATGGATCAGGAACTGCCAAAATCAGAGCACTGACAAGGAGTTCCTTCAAGGTTTTAAAAGCTACTTCACACTGTTCTAACCAAACAAACTTCTTCCCTTTTCTCTGAAGAGAAGTAATAGGGTGTCCTATCCAGGAAAAGCCTTCAACAAAGCGACGGTAATATCCGGCCAAACCCATAAAACTCCTAACTTTAGAAATGTTGGTCGGTGCTGGCCAATCAACAATGGCTTGGATCTTTGAAGGATCCATAGATATACCTTCTCCTGAAACCACATGACCAAGATAGTTCACCTCAGTCTGGAAGAAGTCACACTTTGCTAAATTGGCATAGAGTTGATTTTCCCTTAAGCACTGCAGTACCTGACGTAAGTGACCCTCATGATCCTCCATAGATCTAGAATAAATCATAATGTCATCCAAGAATACAATGACGAAATGATCAAGATAGTTGTGAAAAACTCCATTCATTAAGCTCATGCAAACTGAAGGCACATTCGTCAACCCGAATGGCACAACTGTGAACTCATAGTGACCATAACGAGTACGAAATGTTGTCTTATGAATGTCTGCATCCTGAATGTGTAACTGATGGTATCCAGATTTCAAGTCAATCTTAGAGAACACCTTGGCTCCCTTAACCTGATCAAAAAGGTCATCTATACAAGGCAATGGATATCTATTCTGGATGGTTACCTTATTCAGCTGTCGATAATCAATGCATAACCGAAGAGAACCATCTTTCTTTTTAGCAAAGATAATAGGCGCACCCCAAGGGGAAACACTAGGATGAATGAATCCCTTGGCCAATAATTCTTCTATCTGCAATTTCAACTTGCTTAACTCCTAAGTAGTCATCTGATATGGTGCTCTTGAAATAGGTTCTGCACAAGGAACCAAATCAACACGAAAGTCTATATCTTGCTTCGGAGGCATACCAATAATATCCAATGGAAACACGTCTGCATACTCTCTAAGAATAGGGTGACTATCAAGAGTGATTTCTCGCCTCTCTGACTCATCCAATTCCTCAAGAGTGATTGCAAAAAGTTGACATCCTCTACGCATGCACCGCTTAAGTTGCATAGTATAGATCATACACAGGGATATTGGCCTCTGTACTCCAACAATTCCCACTTCTCTACCAAGGTCATCTAAACACTATACTGTTTTCTTGTGACAATCTACATGGGCATTATGAGATGATCACCAATCCATCCCTAATACAACTCCATAAGATCCCAAAGGAGTAACCCGAAGGTCCACTGAAGTAACTATGGTTCCTAATTTCAACTCACAACTGGGAATAAAGGCATCTATAGAAACACGGACGCCTGTAGCTAACTCTACTTGCCACCTATCCACCTGCTTAGCAAACGTAAGTCTGCACCACTCCACAATGGATGAATAAATAAAAGAATCAGAAGCTCCAGAATCAAAAAGTATAGAGATAGGGGTTCCATGCAACATACTTGCTGCCTCAATGACTGTACCCTAATGATCAGCTTGGCAGTCATCTACCACTGCAAATACTCTATGGGACCTCCCTACATCTCCTACTGTAGGTTCAAATGTTGCTGGCCTCTGACTACCTATGTTGCGGATATTTTGAGGTCACTGTGTAGCTCTGTGACCAAACTGCCCACAAGAGAAGCAAGCTCCTCTATTACCTATTGGTCCACTAGATTGCTGGAAACTTCCCTGGCTAGGGGTGTAAGATGCACTCTGTGAGGCTTGCCCTGTAGGGCCCTGTTTGCCCCTCTATCAGTTCCTACCCTTCTTATACTGAGAATTGCCACCTTGTTGGCCCTGAAATTGTTTAGGTTTTGACTGTTGCTGCTATTGTTTCCCACTCTTAGTGGGTGCTTGAGGAGTTCTAAATGGTGTAGCGGACTGGGATTGATTTCCCCAAGCTTTATTTCCACTAGTAGGTGCACTTCCTATCTGCACACCTATCTGACCACCAAGTGCATGACTAAGGTTCAACTCAACTAATCTCTCCTTTACCACGGCTATCTCCATTGAAGCTGGATCGAATACCCTCACACCTCCACTGATACGGTCGCTCAAACCTCTTAGGAAATGTTGGACAAGCATAGCCTCGTCATTACCAATTCTGGCATATTGTTTGAGCTCATAGAACCTGTGCTCATACTGGTCTACTGTCATCCCATACTAACGCAAGGCATAAAACTCATCTGCTCGAGACTATCTCCATTGGGGTGAGAGAAATCATGCCCTGAATCTCTCCAGAAATAGTTCCCATGTGATGGTGTTAATGCATACACTGATCTTCTCCTCCTCTAATCTCCACCAAATTGAAGCAAATTTATTTAGATGCATAATAGCACATCTTGCCTTGGTGTTACTACTGTATGGAAACATAGAGAAACATAGGTCCAAGCCGATAAGCCAGGTCTCTACCTCAAGACTAGTACCCATACCATCAAAGTAAGGAGGATTGGACCTCATCAAGTCCTTTATGTGACCTAAGGAAGGTGGATCTCGGACAGCTGGAATCTCCCCTCGCCTTGGTGATCTCTCTCTCTCTCTTTCCTCTGGAACCTGTTGAAGCGGCTCCTCAAACTGAGCATGAATAGGTTGCTCAAACTTAGGCCTTTGGCCTAATCTAGCTAGAACCTCCTGAAACATCTATCTTAGCTCTTCCCTTTCGGAAACATGTTCTCTTGCATGCTGAGAGTTTTGATGAATAGATTGTTCCTGCTCCTAATGAACTGACTGTTCCAACTCAACACTCACATGAGTGGGTGGTGGTGAAGGACTGTGATGGTCAGAACCACGGCCCCATCCTCCACCTCTGCCTCCTTGGCAACCACCCATACGACCACCTCCTCTAGCTTTCTTAGCCATGACTTGGTACCATAAAAGAGAAAAAGGTTCAGGTCCATAGCAAGGATAAGTCATGAGAGATAGAAACATTTATGACCTAAGCAAGATGGTCAATGAAAGGCACACTACAAACCTAGAGTACCCAGTGTTGAAACTTGGGCTCTGATACCAAATGTAATGCCCTACCAGGAACCCTAAAGGAAAACAACACAACTAGGCAACTAAAGGGTGAAATAATTTTTTTTTGTTAAAGACTAAGTGTACTAACTATAATCATTGCATGTTTAACAACACAGTAGAATTCTATCATAAGTTTTCCTAATGGTAACCAATGAAGATTAATTTCATAGATTATATTAACACCATAGTTAATCCATTTAATTAGATAAATTGAATACTTACGTTTAAAATCACACATACATCCAAATTTCACAATAAAGAAATAAAAGTATTCCAATGTATCCAATTTCCATAAACCATTTAAACATAAGATCAAAACAATAACATTCATTTCACTGACATAATAATATTACAATATCCATAAATACATGGCTTCCAATAATACCACTGGTTACAAAGATACAATATCAAGGTTACATTAAAGTTTGATACAATGACCACAAGGTCTCAACTGAACAATGATCTCGAACAAGAGTTGGCACATAAACCACGATCCACGAAACACCAGTGAAGCCTTTCCTTGCCTGAAGATACAATCTAGAACATCTGATGGGAAGTGGCACTACCATGCGACCATGTGATCCCGAAATGGAACCACCCCACCATGCTAGGAGATAGTAGAAACCCTCAAGCAAGCAAAGTAAGACAAGTATAAAAGGACTACAAGACTCTGCAACCATCCATGTAACACAACTCACAAAACACTAGTGACTCTAAGAAGAGAGTGTCATCGCATAGCTTGATGATTACCATGGTAAAACCTCCACAGGTCCCGGCCCCCATACTCGGGTTTCTCCCGGTAACCTCTCCCGAGCCTCCGGTTCCAACTAAGTCTCATGCAGACCCTACCAATCCTTTCATGAAGACAAAGTGGTAAGTTTTCCATTCCAGACCTTCTCGTAACATCATGAGCCCTATACAAGCACTCACCTATGCACGAGGCACATTTATCTTAATTAATATTTAAACTACCCACCTCCTAATCAATTATTAGGTTATCACATTTTAACTAACTTTCGACGAGTTATCCTGTCATCCACTTCAGGCACGACCCCCGCTCGAAAGCCACTCTCGCTCTTAGGACACTAATAGGAAATGTTTCTCTCTACGAGAACTCTATGGCGAAATAGGCAACCATAAACAATCCTAACAAGCACAGATGATGGATACACAAATACCAACCCAAGATTGACCATTTGGACAAAAACACACAATGGCTCATATCAAATAGGTTATACAACAACACCTAGTATAGGAGAAATAATAACATAGGACACAATGACAATTTAACCAAAATTGCAATGAAATATAACTTGACTGAGAACACAATATACGCAAGATCCTATTACAGGCAATCTTTTCTTAAAACAACCAAAGCATAAATAACATGCAATTTATAAATTTCCAGATAACAAGAACTTACAACTTTTTAATACCAAAAACATCCATCTTGTCATTTGTCCAAAAAGATTTAAAATACAAATAATTCTCCTAATGTATTTTCAACATATTTATTTAAATTAACATTCCAAACTGTAATTAAATAATATTTAAAATAACATTTAAAATATTATAATAACTACCAAAAGAAACATATCTAATATTAAATATATATATATATATATATATATATATATATATATATATATATATATATATATATATATATATATAAACACATATATGAATATACATATATAATATAATACATAATAATATTTAATTTATCTAACCCTTGGGTACGAAACCCACAACAGTGGACAGGGTTTAGAAATTAATTAAAAATTTTAAAAAAACACTTTAACAATTGCAAAAAGGTCATGGTAGCCTATGCTACCGCCGGTAGCACTGTTTACTACCGCCGGTAGCGGATGCTACCATAGGTAGTTTTTTTAATTTTTTTAATTTTTAATTTTTAATTTATTTTTTTTTAATTTATTTTTTTTAAATAATTATTTAATATATTTTTTATATATATATATTTCAACAGAACAATAAATAAACAATAATTTTTCAATAATTTCATTTTAATAAAATTTTACAACAATATTAACAAATTTCCAATAATTCCATTCTAACAAAATTTCAATCCTCCTCCTTTATTTTTTTTTTAATTTAATTAACCCAAATTAATTTAATGTGTAACTAAATTTATTTTCTTAAGGTAATTAAAACCATTTCTCATATAAATACCCTTTCTTACAAATCTTGCAAATTTCCATGCATCCTAAAATCTGACAAATTTTCTATAACAATTTTTCTAATTTTCACAAAATTACATTCTTCCCACAAACAAGAAATACACATCAGGCATGAATTTTCAAACAAAACTTGAGTTCACCAGAAGAGGGTTTGTATTTAGAAATAACTTAACACACACACATTAATCAGAGAAGAATATAAATATTTACTAAAACCCACAACTAAGAATTCATCCAACTTGGTATAGCTTTCCTGGAAGAAATTTGTAGAAGAGCCCTAATCCCTTCAAAAACTTCCAATAAATTTCTTCACCTAAATTCTTGACCTGTTCCTGTGTGTCCCTGTCTGTGTAACTAAAATAAAGACCTAACCCCTATTTAAACTAAAATTCTAGGTTCAATAGCCTTTTCACAAAAAACCTAAATTTAGAATAATAGTAATTTATTTTATTTTATTTTCTAAATTTATCACATGCAATAATAAAAAAAAACATTATTCCTTCTTTACTTTTCTCATGCACATTAATTAATTTTCTAAATAAAGAATTAATATAGTATTTTAATTCGAATTAATTAATTTTCTAAATAAAGAATTAAAACAATATTTTTAATTCCAATTAATTAATTTTCTAAATAAAGAATTAAAACAATACTTTAATTCCAATTAATTCTTTTTTTTCATTTATTTAATTATAACTTTAGAATACAATTAATCTAATTTATTTTTAAAATAAAAATATATTTTTAATACCATGCAGCTTAATTTAATAATTTTTTTAATTAACTAAATTTATAATCTCAATGCATAAACAATACAATAATGAGATAATTTCATAAACTTAATTAATTAATTAATTAAATCCACTAAAACACTCAAATTAAACAAATCTCAAGCAATTACCCATAAAAGATAAAATGACAAAATACGAAGACCGAACTAACTGACAAAACGACTAACTGACGACACTCATATGAGTGTAACTGAGTAAAATAGGGTCAACTACTATCTCCTCCAGTTCCATCAGAAAATATAAGGCACGCTCAGACCTGTGAAGCCAGGTGGAGACGATACCCCGTACCTACCTGGTACTTGTACCTGCAATATCCTGCATCACCAAACCACACATGCATATATATATATATATATATATATATATATATATATATATATATATATATATATTTTATATATATATAGAAAACACGACATACACACCGATGAAGGAGGATCACGACATTCCCTGTCTCACTGAAATGAGTGAAGGAAAATCGTCCCCTTGCATCCAATACACTCGCAAACACACAACATATAATTCTACATTGCATAAATAAAGTAAAATGTCAGTACATAACAATAATACATAAAATGCCATAAATCACAAGTACTGAAATACTACAAATAAATTATATGTCTCATCTCCAAATAAATCATAATGGCATAAAAATCTGAATAATATGTCATGGTAATGTATCCACTGAAAAACAACCAATAATAAAATATGAGTCTAATGAGTTCAAACTAGTAGGGGTACTACAGTATCAATCCCTTTAGTTTATTGTATGGGTCATAAAATTGCCTAGAAAATTTGAAAGGCTTCAACTGTAGTTCCTGCAATTCTTTTTCAGTAGCCTTTGCCACATGAATCTTTGGACATGAAAAGAATGATAAATTTAAGGGGAAATCCTCACATGTAACCCCTATCTTATGTCTTGAGGACATAAAATTTTGCAAATGCACCATTTGTCTTGCATACTCTAACAAAATTATTCTATCTATACAATACCTGGGCAACAAAAATTGTTTTCCAGTGAACCCACTCACTCTCAGATAAGTAGATTGGGAGTTTTGTACAAACCAACACCTTCACTTCTTTACTAACTCCATTGCTTCCTTTCTCAACCTGAACCCAATGTCACCTATTAGCCTTATAATAATTGGAAAAAAAATGTGTCATTGAATCTCTTGTAGTGTAGCCTGGATTCTTTCAACGGCAACTGGGTGTATTATTCTGACATGGAATTTTGTCCTTCTTCTTCCCCCAATGTGTCCTCACTCTGTAGCCTTGTAAATTGACCAGATATGTCTGCCACCCAAACAATATAAGATGTAAAGAAAAATTTCTTCATATTATGTACCTCCTTGAGCTGGTCTCTTATGTTATTCAACAATATTTGAGCCCAATCGTAGTACTATCATCCATCCAAAATTGTTAGCATGAATGAGAACATCCATGGTTGGAAGTGTCGGCGAGCAAGTTTGTTGAATGCCTTGCTGAGCATTATTATCAAGTCTCTTTGTGGTTCCTTAAAATCCCCCCTCAAAATCTCATTTGCCTTTAAGCATGTTTTCCTTTCTTCCTTGAGCCATTCTTCATTCATTCTCTTTTTACATTGGCTCATATTTTGGTTCCATTCTCTTTCTCCATGTTATTCTGCCTCACCTAGTACCTCCTTCCTGGTGGGAATCTGGAAGACTAGGGTGGACATATCAGGGGAAAAATTAGTGACTGATTGTGGGAACACAGTTGCCTCTACAAGATTGAATCTTTTAATCTTCTTGCATTTTGCACTTAGTCTAGGTTTCTCCAATTTCTTTTCAATGTCTTGGAGCTTAATATGCCAGATCTTCATGTATCTTACCCACTGAATTGCATCTAACATCCTTGAGGTGTATGTTCACCCATGGCATTGGTATTTGATTGTGATTGGGAGCTTCTCGAGATATTTTGCCTTTTGGGAAGATTATATTAACATAGCCACACCTACAATGCCAACCAAACAAGCATCAAACACCACTCAAAGAAACATTACTACAAAAGAAGCTCACTTCAGGACTCCGGGATCCCAAGGTCTCGAGGTGAGAAAACAGAGAAACTACAAAGAAAACTCAGGAGTTCGTGAACCTGAGGTCTCAAATTTTGACAACCAACAGGACTAGAAAATTCGAAACCTTGAGAAATCGAGATATCAAACTCACCAACAACACAAAAAGGAACCACTTCGGGAACTTGGGAACTCGGGTTTCCAAAGTGGTGAAACTACTAACTATGGAAACAAACCCGAGACCTTGGGGTTTCGAAGTTCCAGGGTGGGATTATAAGATGCAACGTAGAACTTCAAAGAACCGAAGTCCCGACAAACTACAAAGACAAAGAAGAAAAGAGGGTCCGGGATCCCGGAGCTGCAGGGTTCTGAATCGAATAGACATGCAAAAGAGAAACTAATTCGGGAACTTAGGAGCCCGGGTTTCTAAATTAAATTAAACAAGACCCAAAAACCACTAAAATCATTACTTTGGGAACTCGGGAACCCTAGTTTCCGAATTGATGGAAAACAAAGCAACGACCCATATTTCGATAACTCGGGAACCTGGGTTTCCGAAGTAGGGAAAAAGAAAATGACCAAGGAAAAGACTTATCATTTCAAGAACTTGAGAACATGGGTTTCCAAAATGATAAGACAACAAAAAAAAACCCCAACCCTGAATCTGGGGAACCCGAGTTTCCGAGGTTAGGGCAAAATAGAAAACCACAAGAAAAATAAGCAAACCAAGCAAAATCTAAGAAAACAAATTTAAAGCAAACAAAATCTAACCTAAGACAGACAAAAATCTATATGAAGGAGGTGAGAAGAGCACCTACTCATAAAAGAAGACTTGAATATATTGATAGAGGGTAGAATTAGTTTTCCAATCAAGTACACTTCTTGGTTCTCCAATCTACTTCCCATGAGGAAGAATAGAGAGAGAAGGCTATGTGTTGACTGTAGGGACCTAAATAGAGATTTTCTCAAATATTATTACCCACTACCCTCTATGGAACATTCTTTTTCCTTTTATCAGGTTTTGAGAGGTTCTCACTCCTTGATGGGTATTATAGTTATAACCAAATTTTGGTGAAAGAAGAGGACTAATACAAGACATCTATTAGCAACTCAAGGAGTAGAAGCGAATCCAACTTTAGGCTACCACAAATTATCTACAGTATATAAATGGATCATCAACCAACTTTAAGAGACATAACTCTTCATTGAAATTTCCATATATAATGGTTGTAAATTATATCCAAAACATAATTAAATGCTAATTGAGGGATATACTTTAAGATATGCATGAAGCAGAGAATAAGACTTGCATTTTGATGATGATCTATAGTTGTGTATTATGATGAAAGAATATTTCTTTTATTGATGATGATTTCTAAATGGTGTATTCCATTAAGTCACTTTTGCGTACAATGATTTCCCTTACTATTCCCTCTAGGGTATAAAGTTACTACATAAAATATCTTTGGGGTAGAAATCATTGACCTGTACTTTCCAACATTGGGGCAACATTTCAAAGAGCCATGGACACTAATATTTAGGGATTAATGAACAAGATTGTTCTTTTTTACCTTGATAATATAACTAGTTTTTTAAAAGATGCTAAAGAACATTTTTTATCACCTCAAATAGGTCTTTGATAGGTGTAGAGAATATATGGCATATCACTTAATATATAATATCACTTAATCTAAAGAAATAAATCTTTGTTTTCTATCAAATTAAACTCCTTGGCCACGTTGTCTCAAAACATGGAATTACTATTGATCTGGAAAGGGTAAGTTCTATACTAACTTTTCCTTTACCCATTCATAAGAAGCGTTTGAAAAGTTTCCTTGTTGATTAATTTTGTAAGAAGATTTATACCTAATATAGAAAACTTCTTGAAGACACTAATGTTGAAAAATAATATGTGCTTCAGCTATACAAGAGAAGGAAAGAGGATATTTTAATCCACTCATGAAGTTATAGCAAAAGAAACTACACTTATTAATCCTAATTTTTTGTAAGTACTTCATACTATATTCTTTTGGGAGCATAGATTTCAGCTCAGTAATGTTAGTACAATAGAATGAAGATGTGTTCGATCATTCAATATCGTTCTTCAGCCAAGGCCTAGAAGTTTGTGAAGAGAGTTATAATTTTTTTGAAAATCATGTAGCTTTTGTGATTAAAAATCTCAAAAAATTTGAACATGTTTCAAACAATAAGATTTATTTGATGGTTTCTCACATAGGTGCCAAAGAATTATTTTAGTAAGGATTTGAGTGATAAGAGGGTAATTTTAATAACAAATGTAATGGAATATGACATGGAAATCAAAGTGACAAAGCTAGTAAGAGTCAAGGGTCTTTGTGAATAGCTAGATGTTTTATTAGGAAGTGACCAAGAAAAATAAAATAGAGCCTTTCCTTGTACTTAATAATGGACCTCAAATTGACACATCTACAAATAATACAAGTTGGACACATGACATGGTTAATTATATTCAAATAGTTGAATATCCAAAGGGGCTAAAAAATATAAAAGAAGCTATTTGATATTGTAAGTAATTCCTTATTTTCTTATAATTGGAACTTTATTTAAAATTTATTTTAATCCCGACTCTATGGGAATTAAGAGTACATTGATTAACAGTAGTTAGGCCTTAATGTTTGTAATAAATTAATACATGTTTTTTCTATTCTCAATAATTCTAAAGTATTCATTAAGATCCATTTGTGACCATTACTTTACCTAGATACCATTGTACCCTATTATCCTCCCTACATTATTTTATGCCATACCATGGAAAATCATTATAATATTCTTCTTGACAAAACATGTATTTATGCAATGTTTGTACTATAGTCCTCTCTTCTATTCGCCAATTGATAGCATTCCTCTATGGAGGAAATATTTAATAATTAAATTATATACTAGCCTATTTTAGTATTACTATATTGTTATCATTGTTCTTTCTATTTCATCTACTATATATGCTACTTTTTGTATTAATCGTACTAGATACACCACTAGTATCTCCTCAATAACTCTTCACCATAGATAGATCATTCAAATTCTTCTAACATATTTATTGGTGATGAAATGACCTCCTTAGAGTTTAAGTTTCTTATTCTGGTGAATGGAAGGCTTGCTCTACTCATTTTGACATCCCTCTATATATAATGGATCCACATTGTTATGATAAAATAACTTCATTGTCTTCTATCAATTATATGACTAGTCCCATATACCAGAATTTATTTCATTTCAACAAGGCCAATAATGTGGGCCCTCCTCTTCCTAAATTAGAAAATAATTACAAGCCTAGATTAAAATACTTTTTAAACATGGATAAAATGGAAATGGCCTTGGGAACATAGGGTAAGGATTTAGAGTCCTTCTAGAGCATACTTGTATATTTCTAATTTTAGTTTAGGTTTCCAGTTGGCCTTCTCCTTTATATATCTAATATACTATTTTTATATTGGTTCATACCTCCATGAGTTCTTATTTACATGGGTCACACCTTTCTCCCTAGCAAGAAGTGTTAATTTCCTATTTCATATACTCCTCTTTCATCTAAATACTTGGATGATAATTACTTCATATAGATAGTTTATCCTCCTAAATATATCTTACTTATCTCCTAAAACCCCAGTTAATGACCCAAATCACTAGTTCACATCATCTACAAATTCCTTACTGTTTAGTAGTAATAGGTGTCTGAATGTGAAGTTTTTTCTAAAATTGAATATTGTAGTGTCAAAGTTGGCAAAAAATTGTAACCCACTATTGTGGGTCCACCCATGAAGGACTTAGGCAGTACAAATCAAATTCTTGGAATAAGGATACATAGAGACAAAAATAACAAGAAATTATGGTTGTCACATAAAACTTATGTGGAGAAAGTTTTGCAGCACTTCAATAAGCAGAATGCACAACCAGTTAGAACTCCATTTCCTATTCTTATTAAATTATCTTCAAAATAGTTCTCTAGCACATAATTTGAGAAGTTACATATGTCTCATGTACCATACTCATTAGCAGTTGGAAGCCCTATGTTCGCTATGGTGTGCACCAGACCAAACATTTGACAAGTACTGAGAGTTGTCAGTAGGTACATGGTGAATCCCAATACTAATCATCAGACAACTGTGAAGTAGATTCTCAGATATTTGAGAGGCACTTCAAATGCTTCTATCTATTACAATGGGAGTAGTGTTCAAGTTAATGGGTATGTGGATGCAAATTTTGGTGGAGACAAAGATAAGAGAAAGCCTACAATAGGTTATGTTTTCTCTTTAGCTGGAGGTGTTATTAGTTGGGTGTCAAAATTGTAGACAGTGGTGGCATTATCTACTACTAAAGCAGAATATATGGCAACAACACAAGCTAGCAAGGAGGAAGTTTGGCTTCATATAATTTTGGGTGAATTGCAAGTGAACCAAGATAACATGGTGTTGCATTGTGACAATCAATCTGCTTTACACTTAGCACGGAACTCCGCATACCATTCTAGAACAAAACATATTGGTATTTGATATCAGTTTGTTCATGAAGTGGTAGAAGGAGGACAAATCTCTCTGGCCAAGATTCACACTGATGTAAACCCTGTAGATATTATGGCAAAACCTATTAGTAGAGAGAAGTTCATTTGGTGCAAAACTTCTCTTAGTGTGTAGATTATCATATGATAGATATCATTGGCAATGGTCTTTTAGTAGAGGAATTATTCATGAGTTTGAAATTTGACTTCAAGTGGGAGAATGTTGGAATACGAAGTCCAAATTGGGTTCCCATCTAACAATGGTTGAGTCATCTTGGATTCTCATCTAGATGTGGTTGAGTCATCATGGATCAAGACTCTACAACTCGGTTGTTTTATGCTCCTCGAAGTCATGTTTTGATGTGCAGTTTTTAGATTGTTGTAACTTTATAATTCTCGAGAATCAATACGAAAGATATTTTGCTCAAGGCTTTTTACTAGTATATTTTTACTAGGTTTTCTCATGTAAATCTAACTGCTATGCGATTTTGCTCTTCTCTGCAATTTTTTTCACTTGTATTTGTTCTTACACTAAGTTTACCTATTATTCTTGTAGTGGTGTTGCTTCATTTATTAACATGCATGAATATAATAGCAATTGAGTATATAAACATAAATTTAAGGTTCTTTAATATTTTATGAGGTTCTAGGAATAATAGATTAAGAAAACTTTGTATGTGAGGAAGCATGAGATGATGATGGACCCCATAATATAGCTTAAGCAACAATGAAAATTATAAACATGAACTTAAGTAATGTCAAGTGAATTTATTAAATGAGTTATTTACATGATTTGAGAAAAGGTAGTAATATGTTTTTAAAATTTGAACATAATTTATGAATTACTATTTTTTTTAAATTAAAATCATTTCAATAAAATACTACTAGCTTTAACAAAAAAAAAAGTAGGTACCATTTTGAGCATCTTGAATAAAAGTTAAAATAAAGTTATCTTTAAACTCTAATATACATTAAGGAAATATGAATAAATGTGAGAAATTTTTCTAAGAATTTTTTTGTAAGTAAAGAATTAGTTATGTTTTCTTAATGTAACTTTTTCAAAACATTTTCAACCATATTTTCAACCTTCCCAACTTTTTAGATTTCAAAAATGATGAATGAAATGATAGTTGTAGATGCTTTTCAAGACATCTATCTATTAAGAATTTGAAGTTTGTACATATAAAAAATAATAATATTTACCCAATAAAATTATAACGAATCATATATTGTATTTTGAAATTTTGCCAGTTTCCTAAATAAATCATTTTAATTAATCAAATTTTGATTAAAAACTTGTCAGCATTAGAAGTGAGGTGACAAAAGTCTGTGAAGACTCCCAACTTATGATTTACCTAGAAAAGGTAGGGTTGGCATTCCCAAATCAAATTTTACTACAATCTTGAAATAAATTTTTAAAAGATTTATAAGATAGAAATAAATATCCATTACTTACATATACTTATTTTGGAAAATAAAGCATATAAAAGTATATGTCTAAAAAATTTATAACATATTTACTTATATTAAAAATAAATTTGTGATAGAATTATAACATTAATATTTCTAAAATATATGATGTGCTACTATAATAGTGTTTAATTAATTAACTTTAAAGATACTTCCATATCAATTTAGTATTAATGTTTGTAGACGTAATCACGACAATTAACTCTACTATATTATTTTACATGCATAAAGTCAACATTGGTTTGTCTGAGCTTTAAGACACATACAACATATGGTTTTGTCGTATTAACAAAAATTTCATCCTCGTCAACACATGTATTTGTGAATAACACAAGAAATTGAATCAAAATCATTAAATAATTCACTCTATGATCGAATACATTCTAGGTGTCTTCCAACATTTTATTTGAGTTAAATAAAAAATCACAATCAAAGCCTATTCCTAAAAAATGCTAAAATCATTTTTTTGTGCTTCTATTTCACATACAAATAAGTAATATCTTCAATTTTTAAGTTAAATAATTATAATATTTCAAACATAAAAGTGTACTTTATATTTTATTAATATACTATTTATAATATTATAATATTTAATTAATGAATTAACTTAAAATTTATTTATTCTTGTGTAAGAATTCAAATGTTTTTAATACTCGTTTCATAAATTTGAAAAGAAAGACACCAAATTTGTCTAGTTATAATGAAATTACAAGGCAATCTCATTAGCATGAGAAGTATTTGAGGATAATGATTTTACAATTTTTCACTATTGTTATCTATTTGTCAATCTACTCAATAAACTAATTGCCATCTCATCTAATACATGAATGAATCTTCTCCTCCAATTCCTTTTTGTAGCCAAGATTCCAAACACTCCCCAAAATCCAATAGAAAGACTTGCCATCCACTCTACATACCAATGCCATGGAATTTCTCCTCCTTCATCATCTTCTTTCTTAATAAGAGGAGTTGGCATGCTAGGATTTGACCTCTCTCCACATCTGCATGATTTGTTGTTAACTGGGAATCCACAAAGATCATGGTTCCCATTGAAATAAGTAGAATTGAATGTATTAAATTGTCTTCCTTCTGGTATTTTTCCACAAAGCCTATTGTTAGATACAATGAAAGAACTCAGATAGGAAACTTGTAGCATTTCATTTGGAATCCTTCCATGCAGTTTATTGTTTGAAAGATCAAGTGACTCTAACTCTATAATTAATCCAAAGCTTCTTGGAATCTCTCCTGTAAGACCATTATCTGATAAGTTCAATGTGTGGAGACTTATAAGATTCCCAATTACTGAAGGAATGTCACCTGTTAGATTATTTATAGATAGATCAATGCAGGTTATAAGTAGCATCACTGAACTGGCATACGCCATTTCTAATCCTTTGTTGAACACTTGGATCTCTTCTTTGTAATAATAGGAGCTACCATCATTGTCATGTGAGCTTCCCACTGTAGAATTCCTCATACTTTTCAATGTTGCTAATTGTGGTGGGATATAACCAATCAAACCATTATGTGAAATATCTAAAACATGGAGGCTTTACAAATTGCTCAATTGATGTGGAATGTGTCCTTCAAATTTATTTGACCTCAAAACAAGTATCATCAATTTAGAGAACTGGCCTAACCAAGATGGTATGTTCCCAGAAAAGAGATTATTAGCCAAATCTAAAATTTGCAAGTTAGAACAGTTCTTAAGGCTTGGTGGCAAGTTTCCCTTCAACATATTGTAATTGAGATGAAGTGAACTTAGTTCACTTAACAATCCAATATGATATGGTATCTCTCCCATTAAACCAATATTTGCTGGGTTTAATCTTTTTAAAAAGGAGCAATTAGTTATACTTGATGATATTTTACCAAACAATTTGTTTTTTGAGAGATCCAAAACCTCCATCCATTGTAGAAGACCGATTGAAGAAGGTATATCACCACTTAGATCATTTGCTAAAAGTGACAAAAGCCAAATGGCTGGTAGAATATTGCCAATATCCTTTGCAATAAATCTTGTGAATCTATTCTGAGACAAGTCCAATAGTTCCATGTTTGATGCTGGTACTAAAGGAAAAGGAAGAGGACCTTGTAACATATTACTATGTAAGTCCACACTTTGAAAATATTTTTTCATCAAGCTAGAGGGAACATGTTCTTGCAAGTTATTGTATGACAAGTTAAGCCTACTCAAAGCAGGAAGCGTCCCTAACCAATCTGGAATAGTTCCAAAGAGACTATTATTGGAGAGATCCAAAGTGGACAATCTATACTGAGTGGATAGGAATGGGGGAATGATACCTCCAATATTACATGAAGCTAAGTATAGATGAGAAAAACAAATTGTGGGCACCCAATCTAGTTTGATGATGACAGTCAACTCATTGTAAGATAAATCAAGTGAATTAAGCCTAGTCAAATTTTCAAAAACATTGAGAAAAATATTTCCTTGAAGATTGTTTAAAGATAGATAAATAATTGTAATACTAGGAAGACTTCCAAATGAAATAGGAATGCTACCATTTAGTTCATTGTCGCTAAGCTCAAGAAAATCTAGAGATGATAGTTCCCCTAGCTGGAAGGGTATATTGCCACTCAACAAATTGGATTCAAGAAGTAATCCTATCAAAGAGGAAATTTTTCCCAATTCGGAAGGTATATTTCCACTCAAGAAATTCGAGGAGAGGTCTAATTCCACCAAAGAAGAAAGATTGCCCAACTCAGAAGGTATATTTCCAGTTAAAAAATTGGAAGAAAGAAATAAATAAGTCAAAGATTGAATTTTACCAAGTGATGGTGGAATCTCTCCATTCAATGAATTCATGTAAAGACTCAAGTGTTGCAAGATAGAGAGATTACCAATAGAAGAAGGAATTGGGCCTTCCATATTTTTCATATCTCCCAAATTAAGATAAATGAGAGAAGAAATATTTGCAATACAAGGTGGCATACTTCCTTTCATATTGGACCTTGAAAGAAAAAGGACATTGAGTTGAGACCATTCCCCACATAATATTTGACTTAGATTTCCACTAATTAAGTTTTCTCCCCCTAATGTAAAATCTTTTAGAGTAGGCAGACGAGAGAGACTCAAGGGAAATGAACCACTTAGTAATGGATAGTCATACAACCAAAGAGAAACCAAAGTAGTCAAATTTCCTAACCACAAAGGTACCGACCCTTCAAAGTTATTGTAACCCAAGTGGAGGTGGGTGAGGAATGAGAGGTTTTGGATAGCATTGGGAATGTGTCCTGAAAGCATGCATCCTAAAAGGTGGAGTTGTTGGAGATTGTAGAGATGAGAAAGGGATGCTTCCAATTGATTTCCTGTCATATTCAGCTCCACTCCACTAAGAGACAAGTATTTTAATTTTTGCAGTTTTTCTGTCCACACTAAACTAGGGCTAGTTTTTAGTGCATATACACTTTTAATACTTTAAATTTTATTTTTTATGATACCACCCATTTAACCTTGGATTTTGAAGCCTAAGGGTTGAATATCTTGTGCCTCCTTAATTCATTTTTTAAATATAAAAATAAAAATAAAAATTGAATCTACACTTCAACCTCATTAGATTTATATATTTTGCAATAAAATTTTACAAAATCACCACTAAAATGAAAAGCTACTTATTAGATTCATAGTAGCCATACAATTTTTCAATATTCTAAATAAGTTAAGTTATTTAATTTTACTTTCCTTCAATGTAGTGTCTTTATATTCCTCAATTACATATGTATTAATTATTTTTATAGCTTTTGATATATTTATCTAAATTTGAAAAAATACATAGGAGCGTTTTATCCCTCATTCCATACACATTCACAAAGATTATTCGTTTTAATTTATTTTGTGTATTTTATGTGGTGTGCATGCTCAGTGATGTAACTTTTAGGTTGCATTTGCTTCAAATATGAAAATGAATAATAGAAATGAAACGATATACAACTTTTAGTTATAGTTTGACTAAATAGTTTTGAAAATACCTAGGATTTTACATGAATAAGCACTTGAATCAATCTTCATTGATGAAACTCTTTTTACTAAGGTAAAATGACTTTTGAATGGACCCTGAAACCCTTTACAAGATTAAAATGATACCAAAAAGCAAAAAACAAACATTACAGGTATCAACCAACAACAACACGAGAAAAACTAAAAGAAATAAACACTAGCCAAAATAAGGAAATAGACCCTAACCAACATACTATAATGCCTTGAGAAATTTAAAAACTTATAGATCATATTGAATAAGGTAGTCATGAAGATCAATCAACTCTTGCATCACTTGAGAATGATCACATGTACAACTTTGGCTTGGCTTCAAGTCATAGCAAAAGGTCATTGTGAATTAACTAACACCTTTTTACCTTGATCCAATCAAAAATATTGCCAATAGAATGAGAATCGATCCTAATAGTGTCATCTTGATCCCCCGTAAACTTACCCTTATTTAAATTATTACCTATCCCTAGGGCCTAGGCTTTCTCATTAAAAATACAAAGACCCATAACACTAGATTCAAGGCAGTCAACTAGATGACGCTCACCACATTGATAATATTTTTGTGAACCTTGTTCATAGTTTCTTCTAGCAACATAATCTTCTTCTCATGATCCATTTTTATATCCTTGACATCCGTATCCACCTCCTCAACTAAGGCCAACATTTTCAGTTTGTCATCATTACCAAAAATACTATTACCACCACTTTTCCTAGAATCGATCTTGATAGAGGGATGTTGAACAACTGTAATACTAAGCGGGGGGTGGGGTGGAGGGGGGGAATCAGTATTCCCCTTTGGATCTTTAAAATGAACTCGAATATTTCTTTGTGAACTCCCATTAATTAGCATGCAATAGAAAGAACATATACGACTAAAGTAGAGATACCATCCACAACAACATACACAAGACAACACCAGATTTTTGGTTGGAAACCCATTAGGCAAAAACCATGGAGAGGGTTAACTCTCAATATAATATAACTAGTTATAAAATATTACAAAATTCTCACTACAAGGCTCACTGCCAAAAGGTGACTTAATTTAATCACGATGGTATGAGTTTGTCTTACGTAAAAATTAATTATTTATTTATAAATCATGTTTATGTATTGTATATTCAAAGTAAGCGTAATATTGTAGTTTTACGAAGTATCATTTTAGTCTATTGTGTTAGCTTTTGAAAGTTCTTGATTTTCTTGATTCCAAATCAAGTTGTAACACCTAATACATTAGTGACAGAAATTAGATGAACAATTTTTTCTAATATAAATGTGATAACAAACTTGTCATGTTGTAACTCTACATATACAAAGGGCAATGGAATAACATAATGACACACTTAACATGCTTACCAATGCAATAGGCATAATTATACAAGTGAAAGGGTAACTAGGCATAGCCTCAACATTCTGACTAAAACAAGAAATGGGACACACATTGAAGTACCTCAAAATGCAAAAACAAATGCAACGATCTCTCTTGGTTTAGACATTCAAGATGATACTACAAAAAACTCATTATTAGTAACAAAGTGCATAGAATAGAATTTGGAGCTCGAGCTCACATTTATGTAGAATTGGGGTTCAAAAATAAATTGACTCATTCTAGGAATTTTTTGTGTCCAAATTGCATTTTCTCAAACTTCAGAGTTTGGACTACAAGATGTAATCGACAAGTCAAGGGTGAAATTCTAATCCCTTCTTAAGAAAACTTCTCAAGATTCCAAATTTGAATTCTAAATTGGCACTTGAGCATATTAAGGGGAAAAAAAAATCTAAGATGACCAAATTAACACCTCAAAATTAGATTCTATCCAACCTCTTACCACATAAACAATTGTTTGTAGTACACTAAGTGTTGAGTACTAAGGACCTAAGGCCTACGACTTGGACTTTATAGTGTTATCAATATTATAGACTTCATGATTTGGAGTCCAACTAACAACAAGTCTAGACTAGGAGCTAAGTTTTGTTAACTATGTGGGAAATGGCTATCCAACCCCTACGGCATGCCAATGCATATGTTACACTCGTACACCATAACATATACATTGGTCCATTTCTGGGGATAGATAGACATTTCCAACTATTTGTATGTAACTCAAAATTTAGGTTCTTATCCACAACTTGCATTTTAGACTATTATAGAAAATTTTTACAAGCTGGGGATCTAGTAAGTTTCAACTATTATTAAACACGGCATAACTTTGCATTTTATGCGTTGAGACTAACTACTTAGGCACTCAAAGCCCTATATTGGCCAGGAACAAAGTTCCTTAATACCTCAAAATGTGGTCCAAATCACTATCAATTAGAATCCACTTTCTTAAGAATATTTCATAGAAGAAAAATGAAAAATCATAAGGGAATAGTTGAAGAAGATAATAGAAAACCACCAAACATAAAACCAACATACAAAAGGGGTATAAAGCCCAAATACAACAATGGGGTAAGTGCATAGAGATGAGGGACAAATTAATGGCTAACCCTATAACACATATTTTTGATGCTGATACATTTTTAATTCTTTAAATTTTATTTTTTATCATACCGCCCATTTAGACTTGAATTTCAAAGCCTAAGAGTTGAACATCTCTTGTGGCTCCTCAATTCATGTTTTTAATATTAAAAAATTGAATCTACACTTAAACCTCATAAGGTTTACATATTTTGCAATAAGACTTTACAAAATCACCACCAAAATGATGGGCTACTTATTAGCTTTATAGTAGCCATACAATATTTTTATATTCTAAATAAGTTAAGTTATTTAATTTTATTTTCTTTCACTTAAATTTCTTTATATTCTTTAATTACAATTATTATTATTTTTTTATAACTTTGGATCTATTTACCTAAATTTGAAAAAATATATAGGAGGTCTTTATTCTTCATTCCACACACATTCAAAAAAATTACATGTTTTTATTTATTTTGTGTATGTTATGTGTTGTGCATGCTCGATGATGTAACTTTTAGGTTGCATTTACTTCAAATAAGAAAAAAAATAATAATGTTTAATAAAAAAAATTAAACAATATACTTTTAGCATTGACTCTTAGCTATAGTTTGACTAAATAGTTTTTAAAATACCTAGGATTTTACATGAATAAGCACTTATATCAGTCTTTATTGATGACTTTTTTTTATTGAGGTAAAACAAGTTTTGAAGGGACCCTAAAACCCTTTACAAGATTAACATGTTGCCAAAAAGTAAAAAATAAACATGACCTGATAGCCAACCAACAATATTTGTAAAACTACAACAAATAAACACTAACCAAAATAGGGACATAGACCCTAACCAACCTATTGTAATTCCTTGAGGATTTTAGAAACTTTTAGATCTTTCTGAATAAGGTGATCATGAAGATCCATCACCTCCTTGAATGACTTAAGAATGATGACCCACAACTTTGGGTTGGCTTCAAGTTGTAGTAGAAGTTCCATGCACCTTAACTAACACAATTTTTACCTTGATCAAAAAAATGGCCAATAGCACTAGCATCAGTTCCAATATTGTCCTCTCAATCCCCTATAAGCTTGCCCTTATTTAAATTATTACCCATCCCCGAGGCCTGGGCTTTCTCATTAAGAATACAAAGACCCATAGCACTATTCAAGGTAATTGACTAGCTAATGTTCACAATAATATTAATAGATTTTTTAACCAAACTCATCTTTGATTTCTGTAGCGTCGTAAATTGTACGCACTCGCTAGGGTGGTACAATTTCGCACCTAGTTTAGCACCCGCCTTAGTGCATTTTGCATTTTGCATTGCATTTCTCCTTAAGAACTTAATTAATCAAATTAATTAGGTCTAAGGCCCTATTTCATCATTTTCTACATCATAAAGTTGGGCCCTTTCACTAAAGCGTGCCCTTCGCATTTTATTCTTCCAATACACCACTTAATCAAAAACCCTAATTAAGTCCTATTTCGAACTTGGGGGCTTGGTTTCGGGGTCTAAACATCTCGAAATCACCTGTAACTTCGGGATTCTCTCTAAAATCATCATATCCGACGACCTTGAAAATTTGGTGAAAAGTTGTCGCGACCATGGCGCCCGTGCAACATGGTCCCGGACATTTTTCCTGAAATTTTGGGAGCACGATCCAATCATAAAATAAAGCTTAACCCCAAGAAATTGGCGAGATATTCAATCTCTAGGTCGACCAAAATACGAATTTACGACCTAGGGTTTCATACATAAGAGCTCTCTTTTCTCATTTGAAGGGATCGGATTTTTGTTTCTAGGAACTTCATATGCAGCGAAAGAGTAGATCTTTGAGGACTTCAACAACACTCAACATCATTTTATCAAGCATCTATCAAATTCATTCATCCACTTAGGGCTTGGAAGACATTGAAGAACAATAGGAGATCACCGACTGAAGATTGGCTTGTACTCCTCCCTTGAGGGTTGGGTATGATTTCGTATTGTTTTCATGTCTTTGCATAAGCTTTGATACATCATTTATTCATGCTTTAGATCACATTGCATCTTGATTTAGAGCATTTACATTATCATTTACAAGCAATTAGGGTTTACTTTCTAGGTTGCTCTAGTTTGCTTTCTTACATTTTGGACCTTGCACACACACTAGGTCTGCACACACAATACATTTTACAAAACAACTTGGCTATTCGTGGAGGTGGAAATCACCGAAGCGGGGGTTTGACTAAGGCAAAACCCTATATAGCCGCCCCTCCCCCTTTTCAGATATTATTGCAGGTTTCAGGATTCAGACGATGCCGCGGGACACAGATCCGAAGAGAGAAGGTTGAGGCATAACACTGTGTGAAATTGCAGCTCAGAAGACCGGGACAGGGGCGCTGGGCGCCCTGGTCCTTGGGACAGAGGCGTTGGGCGCCCTGGTCCTCCGGACAGACAGCTTTCCGACAACTTTCCAAAAGTGTTTCAGGGTGCAGAACAGTGGTTTCCGGTGCAGTTTTCAGGACAGTGGTGCCCGCGCCCCCGTCCCGAACATTTTCAGTCCGATTTCGACTCCGGGTACATATCTGCATTCTTATTTTATCCTTACACTTACAGTTGTTCATTGTTCAATCTCAATTCTGCAATCTTGTTATTAGTTCATACTTGCATTTTGGGATTAGGGTTTGAACTTGCATTACTTGATTTTACAATTTCAACAAGGGAATAGAAATCCTAATAGATATCCCGTGGCTCTCTCTTTCACCAAAAGAAGTAGCCAATTGTGCGATATCTCTAGGCTCTTTCGTATTCCGTAATGTGTGTCAAAAGGTAGGATTAGGGCATGATTAACCTAGTCTCGCTTTTTTTTTCCTACACATTTTGGTGAACCCGACGTGAAACCTATCATTGCTTCCTCTTGCATTGCATGTGTTAGATCTAGATCTAGATTTAGTGTGTTTTCATTTCATTTCATTAAAAGAGAAAAAGAAAAAAAGAAAAAAAGAGAGAGAACTTGTGTTTCTTTGCATTGTGTGTTTAAATTTTATGCAATCTTTTCAAAATGTTAGATTTTTATTTGAAAAATGTTCATGCATTTGATGATTATTATGAGTATAGCCAAGATGAATTAGATGAAGCTTTAGATGAGTTTTTAAACCCTAAGGATGCTAAACCTTCATTTTACCAAAAACTCATAAACCTTGTTACTATGCCATTTAGGTGTGATGAGAAAGATAAGTCGAATGATTCCTCTCAAGGATACATTCCTATCCACTCTTCCCCTGAATCTAGTAACATGGTTGTTTTCAATAATCCCCTCTATGAGGAGATGTCTCCTTTTGAATCAAAAGACAAACCTTTTAATCAATATGATCATGCTTTGTTGGATGATGCTCTTGATGACTTTGTGGCTTTGTCGAAACCTTTAAACAAAAACAAGACCTCTAAATCGGTTAACATGATAAATTTGAATGAATATAACACACCTCTCTTTGAAGTCCAAGGTGCTTATCCTTCTCCCACCTTTCAAATTCCTAAGACTCCTCTCCTTACTGTCCAAGGGAGGTATGATCATGATTCCTTTTGTACTCCGAATAAACCAATCATCACCGTACAAGGAAGAAAACCTATAAGTCCTTACAATTATGCTAAGCAAATAACTAGAGAGAGTTATCATGCGGTTGCCCATACCTATCATACCAGAAATAATAGGCAACCTAATCTTCCTCCTGTTATTCCAGTCTCTCTTCCTAATCCTCAACCAATTCTCCCTCAAGCTCCCCGTATTTCGCAAGTTATGGGTAAGGAATATGATCTCATAGAACAACTCAAAGCTACCCCTGCTAAGATATCCCTTTGGGATTTGATTCAAACTTCTTCCGCTTATCATGGAATGTTACAAGATGCCTTGAAAGATTTGAATGTTCCTCCACCGAATACATCTAGTAATATAGCATCTTTTGTTAACTCCGTGATGAATCCTAAACCTCAAATTGTGTTTACGCAGGATGAGTTGCCTACTGGTGAAGTCCAACAACAATATGATCCCTTGATGATTGTGGTTGTCATGAAAGACACTGCTATAAGACGAACACTAGTAGATAATGGCTCTGGCCTTAATGTATGTAGCATCAATCTATTGCATAAGATGAATGTGGATACATCTCTTATGGAGCCTGACTCTTGTTCCATTCATGGCTTTGATAATGTGGCTAAGACTTCATTGGGTATCATCACCTTACCTCTCACAGTAGGACCTGTTACTTTGCCTACTCCTATCCATGTTATGCCAGGAAATTTAACATACAACTTGTTATTAGGGAGGCCTTGGATTCACAGCATGCAAGCTGTCCCCTCTACATTGCATAGACAAGTTAAATTCATTTATAACAATAAGACATATACTTTGATGGGAGATACTAATTTTCAAGCTTGTCTACAAACATCTAATTCCAGAGGAGATTCTTCTAAGCCATCCTCGTCTAGTGATGACTCTTTAAACAAGAAACCTATCGATGAGTCTTCACTTTCTGATGATCAAAATCCTTTGGATGAATTCGGATCTCCTGAAGAAAATCCTTCTCGACTTGAAACTACACATAAAAAGGATTTTGATCCTGAGAAGGTTCTCGCAGAAGATGATTGGGGATCTCTTGATTTTAATCCTACCTTTGTGGGTGAATATAAGATTCCTTCTAGAGAACTTAAAGTTGAAAAGAAGGAAGAAGCTGAAAATCACAAAGTTGAAAAGAAAGAAGAAACTAAAAAACAATCAACCCTGCCTGAAGCTATGAGTAATAATTTTGTGACCGCTTCTCAAACTTCCTCTTCTCACATCTATAACTATGAAGAGTTTGATTCTTTGTCTTATGAAAAACCACCTTCTCTTCCTGAAATGGCTGATCGTTATGGTCGTGGTTTTCGCATTTTTGCTAAGCATGGGTATCATGGAAAAGGTTGTGGTGCTAATGAACAAGGGATTAGAGTTCCCCTAGAGACTAATTTTCAACATTATGCCTTTGGACTTGGTTATAATCCCTGCAGACGTACTAAAGCCTCTAAAAGACCATGCATTAGTGTTAATGCTATCTCTACATCTTTATCAATACAACACCCTGAGTATATTGATGAGGATTCTTCGGGTGATTGTGCTCTAGATATCTTCCCTACCGACGATGCTTTAGCTGAGTTCTTGGGAGCCTATGACACTCTTCCTCGTTATCATCACAATAGGGGACTCCCTTATTGTTTGAACACTGAAGCCTATTTTGGAAAAGAGATTGATAATGACAAGATTGTGAAAGAATTCCCTCAGTTAAAGGATACTCCTCAACAAAGTAATCTCCTCATAAGTGACACCACTAATGTTAAGATGGATCCTTGCAATAAAGAGAAAGTCATTAAAATTGGAAAATGTTTGGATGAAGAGGAACAGAAACAATATGAAGAACTATTGCATGAATTCCCTGAGATCTTTGCTTGGGCATATTCTGACATGCCTGGTATAGATCCTAAGATCGTTACTCATAATATTGTCTTAGTTCCTAATGCTAAGCCCGTGAAACAAAAGATTCGAAAAATGAATCCTAAGATAGCTCTGCTTGTTAAAGCTGAGATTGAAAAATTATTGGAGGCTGGATTTATCCACCCTATTGACTATTCCCCATGGATTTCAAACATTGTCGCTATGGCTAAACCAGATAACAAAATAAGAATGTGTACCGACTTTTGGGATCTAAATAAGGCTTCTTTAAAAGATGATTTCCCTCTTCCAAACATTGACATGATAGTTGATTCTACGGCAGGACATGCTCTCTTATCCTTCATGGATGGTTTTTCAGGCTACAATCAAATTTTCATTAACCCTCAAGATCAATTCAAAACCACTTTTACCACTCCTTGGGGTACATTTTGTTGGATAATGATGCCTTTTGGACTTAAAAACGCTGGTGCAACTTATCAATGAGCGATGACCCTTATCTTTCATGATTATATGCATAAGATTTTAGAGGATTATGTGGATGATATTCTGGCCAAATCTTTTCTTCGCATGGATCATGTTAAAATCCTTCGACAAATTTTTGAAAGAATTCGTAAATATCACATGCGCTTGAATCCCCGAAAATGTGTTTTTGGTGTGGATAGTGGAAAACTATTAGGATTTATAGTTTCGCATCGGGGGATTGAGGTGGATACTAAGAAAATAGATGCTATTGTTAACATGCCACCTCGAAATGTATCTCAACTTAAAAGCTTACAAGGAAAGATTCAAGCTATTCGTAGGTTTGTGTCTCAACTTGCGGATCGTACCTTTCCTTTTACTCAACTTCTTAAAAAGGATATCACTTTTCAGTGGAATGAGGATTGTCAGCAAGCATTTGAAGATTTAAAAGTGTATTTGGCTAGTCCTCCTATTCTTCAACCTGCCGAACCTTCTAAACCCTTTATCCTATATACAACTGCTTCTTCTCATGCTCTCGCAGCATTGTTAGCACAACATGATAAAGATGGTAAGGAGTGTCCGGTGTATTACATAAGTCGTACTTTACTCGATTATGAGACCCGATATTCTGCGATAGAAAGACAATGCTTGGCCGTGGTGTTTGCGAATCAGAAATTGAGACATTATCTTTTAAATTCAGAAGTCCACGTCATGGTTAAGTTTGATCCGTTGAAGCATCTTTTCTCTAAAACTGATTTATCAGGACGTCTCGCTAAGTGGGTTATGATGTTAACTGAATTTGACCTTAAATTTGTTTCACAAAGAGCAATTAAAGGACAAGCGTTGACCGATCACTTAGTTGAGGCCCCTTCACCTTTTTCATTCCCTAACCCTGAGTCCTTTCCTGATGACTTCATTCTTTCTATAGAGAAAGATGAAACTTGGGAGTTATACTTTGATGGCTCTAAGTGTCGTACGGGATTGGGGGCAAGTGTTGTTCTGGTTTCTCCTACAAAGAAACCTATTCCCTTGTCATATCGTCTAAATTTCCTGTGTACCAATAACATTGCTGAGTATGAGGCTCTTATAGCAGGAATAAAAGCAGCCTTAGCTCTTAATATAAAACACATACATATCTATGGAGATTCGCAATTGATTATAAGACAAGTAACAGGAATATATCAAGCAAAACAGGACAAATTATCACAATATAAAGACCTAGCTATCTCTTTATTACAAAATTTTGATTCTTATACCATGGAACCTGTTCCTCGAAAAGATAATCGACATGCGGATGCGATGGCATGTGTGGCTTCGTTAGTATCTTTAGAGGACCCTATGGTCGATCTTAACTTTGTTATTCACAATCTTATTTCTCTAGCTATTGAAGATGATTCTAGCTTGGTAACATGTTGTGACTTTGTAGACTCAGATGAATGGTTCTCGCATATTGTAAGATATTTGACCGATGGTACCTTCCCTGATTCTACTAATAGGAACACTAGGGCTAGAATCCACAAGTTATCTGCTAGATATATCATCCTTTCTAATGTCCTTTATCGAAGGGGTTATGATGGTCTTCTCCTTCGTTGTCTTAACAAGTCAGAAATCCCTATTGCCCTTGAAGAGGCACATTCGGGTGCCTGTGGGGGGCACTTTGGGGGCAAATCCCTGGTTCATAGGCTGCTTCGTATGGGATACTATTGGCAAACTATGCAGAAGGATTCCTTTTCATTTGTTAAAAAATGTCATCAATGTCAACAACACAATAACCTGATTCATGCTTCTGCCCAAGAACTCCGCTCTCAAGTAGCTTCTTGGCCCTTCTCCGCATGGGGTTTGGATCTTATTGGAAAAATCTCTCCTCCTTCATCTCAAGGACACACCTTCATTATAACTGCAACGGATTACTTTTCGAAGTGGGTAGAAGCTATTCCTCTTCGCTCTACTACTGCTGAAGTGATTTGTCAATTTCTTCTAGAAAACATTATTTCTCGATTTGGGATACCTTCCACTATTATCTCAGATAATGGAACTTCATTTAAGAACAAGGATGTGAAGAAATTCCTCGAGAAGTATCATATCAAACATCGATTTTCTACACCGTATTACCCTCAGTCAAATGGTCAAGCCGAATCATCCAATAAGATAATTGAGCAAATTCTTCGTAAAACCGTAAATAAGCATGGTAAGGATTGGAGTAACCAGCTAATCTACGCTCTTTGGGCCTACCGAACGAGTGTACGAATTGCTACGGGAACTACTCCTTATAATCTTGTTTATGGTGCTGACGCTATTATGCCCTTAGAGTTAGAAATTCCATCACTTAGGGTTTCTCTTAAAGGTATAATAGATGATGACTCTTATAGAGAACAACGACTTCAACAGCTTGAGATGCTTGATGAACAGCGTATAAACACTCTTGAGCATATCCAAGCGTATCACAAAACTCTATAGCGAAGCTATAATGATAAGGTTATTCAACGTTCCTTCTCAATAGGTGATTTAGTCCTTTATGAGAATCAGCGCAATGTGAATGCCTTGCCAGCCAAAAAGGGAAAATTTAGTCCTAATTGGCTTGGACCATATATCGTCATTGAGGATTATGGATCAGGTGCTTACAAAATAGCGGATGTAGATGGTACGCCTCTTAAAGAACCTATCAATGCTATGCACTTGCGTAGATATTATGCTTAAATTCTTCATTTCTTATCTATCTTCTTTTCAAAACTTCAACATTGGATAATATGTTAGTGTTTCTTAATTAAAGCAAAATAGAATTAAATGTTATATTGTTTAATCTATATTGCTTCGTTCCTGACAAGCGTGCCTTCTTACTTTATAGTTTGTCTTGAATTCATTTATGTAAATTGTGAAAGATTTACATTTCCATTATGCTAGCATATTATACAGTGTCTTTATGTGTGTTAAGTAGAATCGTATCATGTTGTGTTTAAGTTCAAAATTAAATCACATTAGTTATATGATTCTTAGACTTAATGCATATTTCTTCCTTATCATCAATGTTGTACTTGATTAAATATTTTAATTAAGTCACACATGTATCAATTTAATCATGGAGCATTGAGAAATCAATCACATAGAAATTAAATTCTAAACATACATGTACATTTACCAAATGTATTAGATTTAACCAAAACAAAATATACATTGTTTTAGGCATTAAAGATAACACATTTGAGACAAAAATGAGAAGCATGTATATATACATATATATGTGTGGATCGTGTACAAACATAGGTCACTGTATATCCAAAATGTGATCTCTCTCCTACATCATACAATCATCTCCTATCCCTAGGGCTAGTGGCTGGAGAGTGTCGATTGGATGCTCCCTCCTGATCTGGCCGCGGAGGTGGACCCATGGGTGTGTAGCGCGATACAAATCATGAGTGAATCTGAGAGGAACTCCTACGATCCCTATCCATAAGGATCGCACGATAGGTGGTAGCCTCGGTCTGGGCCGCTACTAGATCTCGCCGCACCTGCTGGAGGTCCTCTGATAGGACTCTCTCTCTCTACCGCGCCTAATGGAGATCCTCTGATAGGACTCTCTCTCTCTGCCATGCCTGCTGGAGGTCCTCTGACAGGACTCTCTCTCTCTCCCTCCCTATATCTACCTGTAATCGGAATGGGAAAAACAAATCCTCATGCCGACCCGCGTTCCCCTGAGGCCTGTAGGTAATCTGTGAGGAACTAGGGATCTGTGCTATCATGGAGATGTCTATCATTGCCTGCTGAATCAAGGAACGCCATTCCTGCACATTAGCTATGGCAGTAGAATAGATTTTTGTTAGTACCATTCTATATCATCAAAGCATTAACTAATCAATATAAACCTACTATACCTGGATCTCCCTCACGCCAGTAGGGATCATGATATGGTAGCATCTGTGACTGGGAACTGCTCGGCTCCCCTCGCTCGCATACTCTATCCACGATGGGTGTAGGCTGGACGGTACTGGTGACAGGTCTCCGTATCGCCTCCTGTTCCCCCTGTTGGGGAATAAGAGGTGGATCCAGAGCTATGGTATCGTCTCCTGAATGGTAGGGAGCTGCATCTGACTCCTCCTCATCATCTCTATCATCCTCCTCGTCGTCCTCCTCTCTATCTGCATCCTCCTCCTCCTCCTCGTCACTAGGCTAATCGCCTGTAGGTGGATCAGGGTCTCCTACCTCCTCATGACCCTCTCCCTCCTCTGGCTCCTCTGACCTGGATCCCTCATCCTCGTCTTGGTCTCCATGTCTCCATGGGCCTGGATAGCCTATCGGATGATCTGGTGGAAAGATAGGACCTGGATATGATCTCATGAACCATGAAACATATCTGCGCTGTGCTCCAGGCTTTGCAGAATAGTCAGTGACTACATCCTGATCTGATCCCTCTAAGTCTGTCGTCTCGATATCATCCACCGTCGGTCTCGCTACTGCTCTAGGTCTGGGAAGGACCCGTGAGTGTCGAGTATAGATGGGCACATCGGCTGGAACACACTGCTCTAGTCCGAACTGCCTCCGTACTCGATCAAAGTAGAAAGGGACTATGATGTGTGCATATCATCCTCGCAGTAGGCGGTTCCTCTGTAGACATGCTAACTGTCTCTCCATACCATCCCATCTGTGCATCCGTAGGTAAGGTCTCCACACTATCACCTCGGCTATCAGTCTATCAATAATCACTCTCCAATATAACAAATCTCCAAATCTCCACTCGCTGGTCAGTGGATAAGCGAACACCCTAGGTCGCTCGCTCGCTATACTCAGTGGAAACCCGACGGGCCTAGTGCATGTGAAGTGCTCTAAGATCCACACCTGCAGAAGTGTGCATGTCATCAAACTACAACCCTGTCTGAATACATACTCCTCCAGGTCGTGATAGAGATGTGCAAGCATACTCTGACCCCATGCATACACTCTCCTATGTCTCTCCATCGCTCTGATACACCATGTGAGGCCCCCGTGCATGTGTGTCCCTCGCCCATTAGGGCAGACAGCTAGTGCTATGATGGCTATCATGAGGCGTCTCAGAAGTGGTATCTCCCCTGTAGGATGTAAGAGCCAGCTGACCATAATACGGCCTCTCGTCTCGCTCGGCATGACTCTCCCTATGCAATACATCTGCTCCCTCTGATGATCCTCCGCTACCCGATCAGTCACATATGTGACTGTCGCTCCTCTGATAGGAAGATGCAGTATACGGTACACATCCTTGAGTGTGACCGTCAGCTCTCCTACCGGAAGGTGAAAGGTAGAGGTGTCAGGATCCCATCTCTCCATCAGTGCCATCAGCATCGCAGGATGAAATCGAATGGCCGACATAAGAATCACGTACCACAATCCTACTATCGATAGGGTGTCTCTTTCTGACTGAGTCAGCCGTGGAATCTGATCTTGCAAAGTGCGAAGAATGTGTCCCGCTGTATGCTCTCTCATGTACGGGAGACCCTGCAAAACGAAAAACATGACCATAATCAGTACTCAATCATCGAAATCGCAAATGCAAATTGTCACACACTATATGCTCGCCTTGTAACCCCTTGCCAGGCCCTGATTGGGGACCATGGCGCCCTGTCAGGGACCATGGCACCCTGTCAGGGACCATGGCGCCCTGCAGGGACCATGGTGCCCTTGTCAGGGACCATGGCGCCCTGGGGGGACCAGGGCGCCCCTCAAGGACTAGGGCGCCCTAGGTGGGCCCCCGGTCGGCGTTCAAGGACCGCATACAATCACGAAAAAGTCAAACATGCCAAAAATCAAAAGTCAAACATTCAGTCAACTCACCTCGTCCAGTGGCTCGTCGTCGATCACGGCCTGGCACAGGATCTTGATCCTCATGGGATGCTCCGGTCGTCGTGAAGGCATGGTGATGGCTAGGTGGGCTCCGTTGCACTGAATAGTATCCTGAAATCGACAAAGTGACGAATACAAGTGTCACTTTCAAAGTATATACTCTCGTTTGTTTATTCTTACTTCTTGAAACCCTAATTTTTCTTCTATCATTCATTTTATCATAACTTGAGTTTGGGAGATGCGATTTTTGAGCCGTTTGTTGCGTTGGAATTGTATTTTCCTTCTCCTACTCTCAGGATGTTCCAAAAAGTGCTCTGATGAAGCCTATTTAGTGAACACCCCTCATCAATACTCTATTACACAATTTGTCGCAAGTAAACATGCTACTTTATTTCACCTCCCTAAATAAGCAAGTCGAAACAGGGGGGGCATATAGCTACTCACAAATTTCATCACTTTCCCTAGTAAGCATTAGGTGATTTTGTGATCTAACGTTTGTTTTGTAGGGTGCGGTTCCTAACTGTGTACTGCAGATACCGCTGGGGGCTTCGTCCGACGACTTATGGATATATCCTTTTTCAAATAATGTTTACTTTTTTGTACTTTAGCTTGCATATGCACGTAGTACTCATATGACCGCTAAAGTGGGGGCTAAATGTAGCGTCGTAAATTGTACGCACTCGCTAGGGTGGTACAATTTCGCACCTAGTTTAGCACCCGCCTTAGTGCATTTTGCATTCTGCATTGCATTTCTCCTTAAGCACTTAGTTAATCAAATTAATTAGGTCTAAGGCCCTATTTCATCATTTTCTACATCATAAAGTTGGGCCCTTTCACTAAAGCGTGCCCTTCGCATTTTATTCTTCCAATACACCACTTAATCAAAAACCCTAATTAAGTCCTATTTCGAACTTGGGGGCTTGGTTTCGGGGTCTAAACATCTCGAAATCACCTGTAACTTCAGGATTCTCTCTAAAATCATCATATCCGACGGCCCTGAAAATTTGGTGAAAAGTTGTCGGGACCATGGCGCCCGTGCAACATGGTCCTGGACATTTTTCCCGAAATTTTGGGAGCACGATCCAATCATAAAATAAAGCTTAACCCCAAGAAATTGGCGGGATATTCAATCTCTAGGTCGGCCAAAATACGAATTTACGACCTAGGGTTTCATACATAAGAGCTCTCTTTTCTCATTTGAAGGGATCGGATTTTTGTTTCTAGGAACTTCATATGCAGCGAAAGAGAAGATCTTTGAGGACTTCAACAACACTCAACATCATTTTATCAAGCATCTATCAAATTCATTCATCCACTTAGGGCTTGGAAGACATTGAAGAACAATAGGAGATCACCGACTGAAGATTGGCTTGTACTCCTCCCTTGAGGGTTGGGTATGATTTCGTATTGTTTTCATGTCTTTGCATAAGCTTTGATACATCATTTATTCATGCTTTAGATCACATTGCATCTTGATTTAGAGCATTTACATTATCATTTACAAGCAATTAGGGTTTACTTTCTAGGTTGCTCTAGTTTGCTTTCGTGCATTTTGGACCTTGCACACACACTAGGTCTGCACACACAATACATTTTACAAAACAACTTGGCTATTCGTGGAGGTGGAAATCACCGAAGCGGGGGTTTGACTAAGGCAAAACCCTATATAGCTGCCCCTCCCCCTTTTCAGATATTATTGCGGGTTTCGGGATTCGGACGACGTCGCGGGACACAGATCCAGAGAGAGAAGGCTAAGGCAGAACCCTGTGTGAAATTGCAGCTCAGAAGACCGGGACAGGGGCGCTGGGCGCCCTGGTCTTGCCAGGACAGGGGCACTGGGCGCCCTAGTCCCTGGGACAGAGGCGCTGGGCGCCCTGGTCCTCCGGACAGACAGCTTTCCGACAACTTTCCGACAGTGTTTCAGGGTGCAGAACAGTGGTTTCCGGTGCAGTTTTCAGGACAGTGGCGCTCGCACCCCCGTCCCAAACATTTTCAGTCCGATTTCGACTCCGGGTACATATCTGCATTCTTATTTTATCCTTACACTTACAGTTGTTCATTGTTCAATCTCAATTCTGCAATCTTGTTATTAGTTCATACTTGCATTTTGGGATTAGGGTTTGAACTTGCATTACTTGATTTTACAATTTCAACAAGGGAATAGAAATCCTAATAGATATCCCGTGGCTCTCTCTTTCACCAAAAGAAGGAGCCAATTGTGCGATATCTCTAGGCTCTTTCGTATTCCGTAATGTGTGTCAAAAGGTAGGATTAGGGCATGATTAACCTAGTCTCACTTTTTTTTTCCTACACAATTTCATTCCAAGAAACAATTCTAACCATTTAGACAAGGTTCATTATAGGAGAGAACACCATAACCTAGAAGTAAAACCATCCGTATTATATGATCAAAAGAAATAATAAAATTTCAATGTAAATATAACCAAAAGAATAATAATATGGTATGTGATAAGAAATGATAAATTGTATTAGCTTTCAAATAAGGAAAGGAATTCCTGTGTTTCCTTCTATCATTTCCAATACACAAATATTGACAGAAAGATAGAGAGAGCACGTCAAACTGTTGTGTGGAAATTTAGAATTAGAAAAGTCTTCCATATAACGTTCATTCCAACATATTTTTCAAGGACACATAAAACTCTTCAATGGACAAAATATCATGCACTTTAAGTGACCCAATTTAATCTCGATGGTATGAGTTTGTCTTACACAAAAATTAATTATTTTTACTGATATATCATGTTTATCTAATATATTCAAAGTAAAGGAAATTTGGAAGTGTCATGTTTATCTAATGTATTCAAAGTAAGGGAAACATTATAGCTTTAGGTAGTATCATTTAATTTTATATTTCTTTAATCTTAAATCAAGCTGTAATGTCTTAAGCTTTCACTTAATATATCAGCGATAAAAGATAGATGGACATTTTTTTCTAATACAAATGTGACAACAAACTTATCACATTGTATCTCTATTCTACAAGGTGCAACGGAATAACATAATGACACACATTAGGTGCTTACCAATGCAATTTAAATCATAATGATACAAGTGGAAGATCAACTATGTCATAGCCTCAACATTGTGAGTAAATCAACAAACGGGTCACTCCTCAAGTATCTCAAAATGCTAGAAGAAATAGAACAATCTCCCTTGGTTTCAACTTTCAAGAAGATACTCCAAAAAAATTATAATACTAGAAACAAAGTACATAGATTATAATTTGAAGTTTGAGCTCATATTTACAAGGGCTTGGTGTTCAAAAATAAATTGACTCACCCTAGGAGTTTGGTGTCTAAGTCACATTGTCTCAAACTTTAGAGTTTGGACTGCAAGATACAATTGAAAAGTCAAGGGTGAAATTATAATCTCTCTTAAGAAAACTTTGAGCAAGCTTAAAAATTTGAATTCTAAATTGACATTTGAGCATATTATGGAAATAAATATATGATTGCCATTGAACACCTCAAAATTTAGATTCCATTCGACCTCTTGCAACATAAAAAAAATTTTAGACTACACTAAGTGTTTAGCACTAAGGACCTAAGACTCAGGATTTGAAATTTACAGTGTAATAAATATTTTAGACATCCTATTTGATTAGATCACAGTGTACACATGTTTTTTGTTCATTATTTGATGTGGAAACTAGTGCTTCTCTCTAGGTACCCCATTTATGAATAGCTTCAAATGCCTCTTTGAGAATAAAATTCCTACAATGTCCATTTGTAAAGGGGGTTCCTTCTTAGTTTCTCTTTAGATACTTGCATCTTCTACAACTCTTCTATCTCAAACTATTTCAATGCCTTTGAAACAATAAAATCACTTGTTTCACCTCTTCTCAATTCTAATATGTTGTTTGATTTTTCTTATCTTTCGTAGAGATATATGTCGTATAAAAATGGTTTACATGAAATATCTATGGATTTATTCTTCCCTCCTAATGAATGTCAAATCCATTACCTTTGTATCTAATTTTAACTATTTCTAAATAGAGATATATATGGAATTTCAGGGTTGTAGTCACCAATACATTTTAAGATAATTAATAGCAAGATGGGGAAGTAATACCAATACCTTTCTTTTTTTTCTTTGAGCATTAGCAAGTATTTAGTCCATAATTGTATGATAGAACCATGTTCTTGTAGTTCTATAATGCTATAACAAATTGTTGATAGTTTGGGTCTCCAATACAAGCCACTTGCAAAGGAACTAATGCAAATATATGGTACAAACATCAATATTATAGGGGTTATTAAAGGTATGAATCTTACCTTGCATGACTTTTCAATCGTTTCCATTCTATAAGATATATTTGTGATAGATCTATCACCAATATTTTTCCTTATGCCTTTCCAAATACTTTATCCTAAGGTTGGTCTCACATGTTGTTTAGGAATATGTATGGTACCATGGTAACCACAAAAGTAGAATCCATAGCCAAATAAAATAAATATCCATATGCCTCTAGTGTTGTTAATGAAAATCTAATTGTTGTTGACCAAGAATAACACCTTATTGTCCAATATCATAATACACAAACAAAAAGAATCCTTGATAAACTTCTTTATAAATGGGAAGTTGAAAACCATGTAGTTGATCCATATTAACAAATGGAAGAGGTAGGATTTGGTGTTTATTCAACTCATGATTTTGATTTAGTGATACCTAACCTTGTTAAGAGTGATTAATAGTAGTGCAAATAATAATCCAATGAGGCTTGGAAAAAAAATTGATGTTTCAAGAAGTAGAAATGAATTCAATGGAGGTGTAATTCTTGTATCTCTAAGAGGTGACAAATACAACTGTTATTTTTTAATTTTTTAGTTACACTCAAAATTCATATATAAGTATGCAGCCTTGATTCATTTACTAGGATGGACAAGAAAGAGGAAAGTTTGTTTCTTGCATGTGTTTGGATATAGTGAGCTCATTGTAAATTAGTATAAGGGGTCTTCATGACACAACAAATGATGATTTTAAGTCTTACAAACATAGAGTATGAGATTTCATTGAAGAGTTTGATGCCTTTAATGTGTTGTTCATGGATAGAATAAAGAATAAGCATGTTGATAGGTTGGATGTTATAGGAGCACAATATGACATTCCAAGTGATATCAATAATAACAAGGTACAATAGTATGTAAAAGTAGTGGTAAGGCCTTTTATGCCCTTGCTTGTCTTTTGTACTCATGGGTTTGTACCTTTGTCTAGAAGTGCAAATTATGCATGCCCCATAACCAAGAACCTATTTGTGTCACATTAGTTGTGCGATTATTAGAACCTCTCATTACTTTTATAAAATTTAAAACACTTCTTGTTCCCAACTATTGACTTCTCTATGTCGCTAGCCAAAACCTCTATTATTTTTATGAAAATTTATCATTATTGACTTAGTTATGATGACTAATTACTAAACATGTGGTATTGTATATTTTTATCTTGGGCACATGATTCTCTCACTTGAAGAGTTATAGTGTATCCTTCTATGATGTTACTATTAGCATTTTTCCTTTTTATATATATCACCAAAGTTGATCATGCTTAGTGACATCATAGTAATGTGAGAGAAAATACAATGTCAAAAGTTGTATATCTTATAATTACCGCATTATGCTTTGAGCTTGCTTTGGTCTCCACCTCCCATAGCATATTCTAAGACCATTTTAATCTAGGCTTAGCCTTTTAAGTACTTGTAGTGCTATCATTTTGTTGTGTTTTTGTGTGTTCAACATTATGTGTTGCAATGTGCTTTCCTATGTTAGTTTTATGTTATGTTTCCACCTTGTGAAGTCTTTGAACACATTGTATATGGACATTAGTGCAGTATGTAGATGTATGTGTGGTGCATTTCCATCCTTCAACTAGATATAGCCATATGACCTATAAAGCGACTATATGTAGAAATTACCCTAACTTTAAAGTAAATACGTGAGATGTGTGTTTTAAAATACCTAAACGAAACAAAAATAATCTAATCAAAAACCATCCTTATTATATGACTAAAAATATAATAAAATTTTAAAATAAATGTAAACACAACCAAATAATAATAATTTTATTCCATACAAAATAATTTATGTTCGAAAAAATTACAACATAAAAAAATTGTAAATCTATGAGTTTCACTTAATCAACTAAGCGTATAAAGGTAACATTATTTCATACATTGATTTCATTGTTTACTATAATCCAATCAATAATTCAATACTGCGTTTACTATAGTTATAGCGTTTCCTTTGAATATTCAGAGATGATTAATTTCAAATTGTTGTGCCGAGAAAGGTGGAAAAGTATTTAAATCTATCATGCAAATATTTGAGTTGATTAGAAGTGAGTGAAGCACAAGTAGTCAAACTGCCGTGTGGAAACTTAGAATTGGAAATCTTTGCTGGTGAAAAGTCTTTTATGAACAAAATATCATACGATATTGAAGGATAAAGGAAAGTCTTCAATGGACAAAATATCATGCACTTTTCCTCTCGTTGAGTTGATTAGAAGTGAGTGAAGGGTGTGGCTCGTGAATTTTATCTTCCATATAATATTCTTATTCATTGTAATTGCATCTTTCAAGAACAAAGGAAAGTTTTTTAATGAACAAAACATTAAGTGAATTAATTTAATCATGATGGTATGAGTTTGTTTTACATGAAAATTAATTATTTATTTATAAATTATGTTTATCGAATGTATATTCAAAATAAAGGTAACATTATAGTTTTAAGAAGTATCATTTTAGTCTACTATGTGAGCATTGAAGTTATAGATTTTCTTGATTCTAAGTCAAGTTGTATTGCTTTAGGCTTTCACCTAATACATCAGTAACAAAAATTAGATGAACATTATTTTTAATACATATGTAACAACAAACTTGTGACATTGTACCAGATTGTTCAACCAATTTTGATCAATTGTACAGTATCAATCAAAAGAACAACACCACATTTGCATCGTATCTCCTGCATAACCTATGGGTACTCACTAGCTTGCCATTTCTCCATATTCACTTTGTTTTCTTCCATTCTTTCACCATTATTGTTAATTTCTTTTATTCTACCTCTCCCCCAATTCTTGTTCTTTACGAGAGATAGCTCGATTTTTTGAATTTTTTTGGCCGCCCATCTCTTGAGAGGGAATACCACCCACTAAATTAACATTTATGGGGCATATTTCTTCACACTTTTTTTTTTTCTTTGAAATGACACGATAAAACTGTACCGTCTCAAAAAGGGGCAAATATCAACACATAAATCTATCCACTTAATTAAATGAATATTTAGTATTTATTTGATTATTTAACCATCAATCAATAATTAATATTTAATTAATTCATCTTAACCCTCTTCTCCTATTAATTAAACAAATTATTCAATTTATTTGATTTAATTCACTTAACAAAATTCAGACCATTAATTAAATAAATAAATCATATTTGTTTAATTAAATCTTCTCTCACATTTAAATAAATAAATATTTATTTAAATCCCCAAAAATCTCATCTCTCACATTTAAATAAATTAACATTTATTTAAATCACCTTTATCCTCCACCCACTTGTATTTTCCTACAAATGCAAGTTGCACAACTATTTATTTATTTATTTAAAATCATATTTATCCTCACCCACTTGAAACCTTTAATGGTTTCCCTTAAAGTCTTCAATCTCGATGGATTCCTTCTAGAGTATTCTTAAGCCTTTAATGGTTTCCCTTAAAGTCTTCAAACTTAATAGCTTCCTTCTAGAATCTTCTCAAGCCTTTAATGGTTTCCCTTAAAGTCTTCAAACTCAATGGCTTCCTTCTAGAGTCTTCTTAAGCCTTTAATGGTTTCCCTTAAAGTCTTCAAATTTAATGGCTTCTTTCTAGAGTCTTCTTAAGCCTTTAATGGTTTCCCTCAAAGTCTTCCAGCATTTAATGCTTTATCTTCCTTTTTCTCATGTAAATAAATTAAGATTTATTTAAATAAAATCCAAAATTCACATTCATATTTAAATAAATTAATATTTATTTAAATATCTATCCAAATGCAAATTACACCATTTAATTGAAATAAATGATTTTATTTTAAATGAAAATCTCAAAATTCCTCCCACTTGCATTCTCCTACAAAATCCACTTGCATGCCTAAATCCCTTCTAGATTCTTCTAACTCCTTCTAATTAGCCTAATCCTATCCTAATCATTGTCACATTCCTAAATAAAAGGGAGTCACTTCTCAAAAACCTCCAAAGTCTTCAATAACCATTAAAGGCTTTATGTCTTCAAGTGGTTAACCTCTAGAGTCTTCCAAAACATGAAAGGCTCTTACATAACCATTTATGGTTAACTCGCCTTTTACCTTTGGTTAGAGGCTTTCCTCTAACTTAACCATCCTTTTGACTTATGGGTCTCTTCAAAACATTTATTTCTTTGACTAAGGTAACCATTTAACCCTTGCACATTCATTTATCCCTTGGATAAAAGGAATATCCATTAACCTAACCCTACCCCCACCCCCTAGGGTAACCATCATGTCCCCTTAAGCATTTAATGCTCCTTATCTCTCCTCTCAAGCCTCCTCATGGTGACACTTGTCAACTTGGGATTGGGTTGAAAGTCTCACATAGATTGAATATCTTTCAATCCTAACCCTTGTTAAGATTTCTCAATCTTAACACTTTGTTTCTCCATTTCTTCTATAAATAGAACCCTTCTCCTCAAGAAAACAAGGAAGAATTGGACTATTGTTGATATACTAGTATTAGCATAGAGCTTTTTCATAGCATCACTATCTACACTTGCATAGCATTTGTTTATGATGAATACTAAGAGGGGGGGTGAATTAGTATACAAAAAAATACTGAACTCAAACACTTAAATAGATTAACAGATAACCGGTGTAATAGTTTGACTAATAAACCGGTTAAGATAGATGCAAACCAAATAGAAAAAAAAGCATTCACCCACAAGAGCACAAACACCATAACACAAGATATTTGACTTGGAAACCCAAATGGGAAAAACCACGATGAGCAGAAACTCACAAGTAACTATCTGCAAAATAGAAACTAGACTGGTTAAGGTCAGACCGATTAAGATCTTACAATGTTCTTCACCAGAACAGATCCTGTTAGGAATCTAGATCTTTGTTAGGAGATAAATCCTATTAAAGACTACTTTGTTAGAGGATTTTAGATCCATAGTTGTGAACCACCTTATTAGAAGATTTACAAAGGATTTTATGGGCCTACTCGGTTAAGGGTTTTAGACTTGTCGAAGATGTGAGTAATCAACAAGTGAGTGATCTAGCAAATAGCATAGTCTGCTTGATTAGATCCTTGATATCTTATTGTTAATGCATTTTAGCATTACCTCAGTCTTCAATACATCCACACTCTATCTCTTCTCATAGACCTAATCTTTTCTTCAATGATCACACTCTCAACAACTAAAACCATAGACATGATGTCCTTATAAAGGAATCTGATTTCATGTCGGTCCAATACGTTTTGACAACAAGTTCCTAGGTATTGTGCATCTAGACACATTTGGTAACATGACACAAAATCACCGCCAAAGTATCAGCACCACCAAAGAGTCGGTGGATGATAACTCATCACACATTACAGTGATACCGGTTGGTAACTCATCACAGAGTAATACTGGTTCATACAATATACCGATTATCAGTTTGTCAAAATGAAGACTAGAAAATGTTTAACTACCCCTTTGTTCCTTCGGACCACTTGAGGTCCTCAAACTGCTTGAGGTCTCCATACCGCTTGGATTCTCCATGCCACTTGAGATCTTCAGTCAAATTGTGACCAGTAAACATCTTCTGCAAAAACACCGATAGTCTAAAAGACTATAATACATAATAATATACAATATCGGTTGGAACAATTACTGGTTGAGCATAACTCGTACATAAAGAAAGTGTGTGTCCATCAATGACAATCACAACATCATCAAAATGCCAACAATCTGCCCCTTTGGCATTGATGGCAACACTTAGGAAAATTTTGGCATCTAAATGTTTTTACAAAAATATGCCATAATCAAAATTACTTCCCCTAAGCATATACACTATCCCTTTTTGCAGAAATTACAATGTATACTACTCCCTTAAAGAGATAACATGAAAGTATACATAACATTCACCAAAATTTTGAAATACTACTCCACCTTTGCCAACAATGACAAAGTAATGTAGAAAAACTCTTGTTTCCTTATATATAAAACAGTAAATGTTTATGACAATAAGTAATGAAACTTATCAAAAATAGATTTGAAATCCTGCATAAAAGTTTTCATGACTAATGACCATGGTTCAAGCAAGGAGGTAGCAACCTCACTTTCGGTTTGCATCTAAGACACTTGTTCTTCCATGGAATCAATGGTACTCATCTCTTGAGTTACCGATAAGGCTTCCAAATTGAGAAAGCACTTCTAAAGAATTTGTGGTATCGGGAAAAGAACCAGTTGAAGCTCCTACAAATCTCTTGACCGGTTACTAACTTTTGATTCTATCCTGGTTGACTAAAGTTGATAACGATGGATGGTTTGCCCATACGTAGTGAACGAATCATATGGCATCTTGAAATTTCTTATGTATGCCTGTAGATCAGATTGAAGTTTATCTTTTTGTGTGAGCACATCATCGCAAAATAGATGAGGTTGGCTGATTTTACTCAATAGAATTTTTCCCTCATCCATAACCATACGTATATCCTACAGTTGTTTCTAAAGTTGAGACCGGAGCTCATTCAATTTCTAGACTAAGGCAATGTTGAGTGCCTTTTCATGCTTTTTCTGTGCATTTGCTTTGGCAATTTGTTCCAAGCATTGTACCTGGTCCTCTACAATGGTACACAAAAGTTTTAGTTGAGAAGAGAGGAATCAGTATTGGGGAGATTAGTACTGGGAATCAAACTGGTAAGGGTGTCAACCACAGTTTGAATAACATCATGTTCCTTCTTCCTCCTCAATGCTTTCAGCCTTTCCTGTGTCAATTTGATGCTTTGAAGAAGCTCTGATTCATCTATAGATTGGAGGTCAATAGGATTGGTGATGTCAACTGATTTGGCTTGACCACTAGTTGCCTTGGGAGTCTCCACTTGTGTACTCTTTTCGACTTCCTTCTCTTCTTCCGCTTTCTTCTTATCTTCCTCTTTCTTCCTTTGCTCCTCTTCCTACTTCTCCATTTCTTTCCTTTTCTCCTCTTCTTTCTTCTTCTCCTCTGCTTCTTGTTTCCTCTTCTCTTCCTCCTCTTGTTTTCTCTTCTACTCTTCCTCTTGTTTTCTCTTCTCCTCTTCTTCTTGTTTATGCTTCTCTTCTTCCTCTTGTTTTCTCTTCTCCTCTTCCTCTTGTTTTCTCTTCTCCTCCTCTTCTTGTTTTCACTTTTCTTCTTCTTGTGTCTTTTTCTCCTCTGCCTACTTCTTCTTTTCCACTTCTTTTCTCTTCTTCTCTTCTTTCTTTTTCGCTACCTCTTTCCTTTTGTCTTCCTCTTCCTTTTCTTTTTCCACTTGCTCTTTTTCCGCTTGTTCCTTTTCCTGTTTGTCCTTCTTTGTGTCTGGAGTAACATCCTCTACATCTAATACATCCACGTCAATGGGATCATTTTTATCTATCACTCTTTGTCCTTCACTGTTAAATACCTCATCCAGTTTGGCTAAGGATTGACCCGGTTCAAGATTAGCCTTTTTATTGGCTTCAGACACTTGGTAAGTATGGGCAAAAGTTTGCATAGGTAGATGTGTGTCCTCTTCTACTTCATCAATTCTACCTTCTAATATCCAAAGTTGTCTCCTTCTTATGAAGAAGAGTCCTTTGTTCATGTCCATGATTTCATATAGCTCTGAATTTAACACATCAGGAAAGTATTGGGCAAACACTTTCTCCCTTATTTCTCATTCTTTCTCAATGGCAATGCGCCACTTATTATCTAAATAATTGAATAAAGAATCAGGTATCACCGATCTAATTTCTGATGGTGACCGATCATTTACACATAGATATTTGATGACTTCCTATTCAACTTCCTCCTTTTCATTATCATTAAAATCATCAAAGTGATCTATTAAATCACTTAACACTTTTCTCCTAACATTCTTGATAGTCCTTTGACAATGTGTCAATGGTTTGTAAGAGGAAATGTCTATATTTACTAGTGACGATGTTGCAGGTGAGTTACCGGTAGTTTTTGCCTTCTTGCTTGATTGTCTGGTCTTCTTAGGCTATCCTTCCAGTTCAGTATCCTCTGACTCCGGTGGGCTAGATTTGGTTCTCTACTTCCGCTTGAAGACGTTAGCAGGAGCAACCTCAGGTTTCTTCTTGGCAAGTGACTGCTTGGTCACTTTTGGACTTGCTAAAGTGACCGGTGTCGATACTGATGGCACTACCTTGCCCTTTTTCTAAGTCGGTTGTTCCACCTATGTTACCCCCTTTAAGTAGGTACTGGTTCACTTTTTCTTAGCATCTAGCGGCGAGGCAAGCAGCGTAGAGGCATACCCATCCAACATGTCATACATTACTTCATACCCCATTGGTTCTACTACTTCCTTTTTTGATTCCACCACTTCCATTATACATTTATCTACATTTATGGTGGAGCATATATCCTCTTCATATTTCTTTACAATGTCTCAAGAGATCCTCATCCTTTGGCTCATTTTCCACTTGAATTTGTCAAAATAATTATTAAGAGCCTCAAGGTATCTGGTTCCCACTGCTTGAAGACTTTCCTAGATTTGCTTGGAGGCTAGTTGGTCAGCAGACCATTAAACATCACCTACTCTAGGGAAATAGCCTTGAAAGTAGAAAAATAGGCCGACCAAAAGTTGTCCAAATCTAAACCTTAGAGCACTATCCTGTTTGATGGATTTTAGGTTCAACATCAGTTGCTTCTGCAAATAGGTACACATCACCTTAGAGCACTGTCCTATTTGATGGATTGTAGTTTTATATATATCACCAAAGTTGATCATGCTTAGTGACATCATAGTAATATGAGAGAAAATACAATGTCAAAAGTTGTATATCTTATAATTATCGCACTATGCTTTGAGCTTTCTTTGGTCTCCACCTCCCATAGCATATTCTAATACCATTTTAATATAGGCTTAGCCTTTTAAGTACTTGTAGTGCTATCATTTTTTGTGTTTTTGTGTGTTCAACATTATATGTTGCAATGTCCTTTCCTATGTTAGTTTTATGTTTTGTTTCCACCTTGTGAAGTCTTTGAACACAATGTATATGGACATTAGTGCATTATGTATATGTATGTGTGGTGCACTTCCATCCTTCAACTAGATATAGTCATATGTCCTATAAAGTCACTATATGTAGAAAGTACCCCAACTTTAAAGTAAATACATGAGATGTGTGTTTTAAAATACCTAAATGAAACAAAAATAATCTAATAAAAAACCATCCTTATTATATGACTAAAAATATAATTAAATTTTAAAATAAATGTAAATGCAACCAAATAATAATAATTTTATTCCATACAAAGTAATTTATGTTTGGAAAAATTACAACATAAAAAGATTGTAAATCTATGAGTTTCACTTAATCAACTAAGGGTATAAAGGTAACATTATTTCATACATTGATTTCATTGTTTACTATAATCCAATCAATAATTCAATATTGTGTTTCCCTAGCTAATTCTATCGTTTCCTTTGAATATTTACATATGATTATTTTCAAATTGCCATGCGGAGATGATTAGAAGTGACTTAATTTAATCATGTTGGTATGAGTTTGTTTTACATGAAAATTAATTATTTACTTATAAATTATGTTTATCTAATGTATATTCAAACTAAGGGTAACATTATAGTTTTAGGAAGTATCAATTTAGTCTACTATGTGAGCATTGAAGTTCTAGATTTTCTTGATTCTAAGTCAATTTGTATTGCTTTAGGCTTTCATCTAATACATCAGTAACAAAAAATAGATGAACATTTTTTTAATACATATGTAACAACAAACTTGTGACGTTGTACCTCTACATTTACAAAGTGCAATGGTATAACATAATGACACCCATAACATGTTTAATGCAACAACCATAGCGATACAAGTGAAAGAGTAACTAGGCACAACCTCAACATTGTGATTAAAACAAGCAATGGGACACATCTCAAGTACCTCAAAATGCAAGAAGAAATGGAAAATTCTCTCTTGATTTAGACTTTTGAGATGATACTACAAAAAACTTATATTACTAGAAACAAAGGACATGTGTTAGAATTTGGAGTTTGAGCTCACATTTACATAGGCTTGGGGTTCAAAAATAAATTGACTCACCCTAGTAGCTTGGTGTCTATGTCACATTTTCTCAAATTTTAGAGTTTTGACTACAAGATTCAATCAACAAGGTTGAAATTCTAATCCCTTCTTAAGGAAACATCTCAAACTTCCAAATTTTAATTTTAAATTGGCATTCGAGTATAATAGGGGAAAAAAAAATATAAGACTACCAAATTAACAGCTCAAAATATAGATTCCATTTGACCTCTTGCCACATAAACATTTTTTGGTACTATTCTAAATGTAGAGTATTAAGGACCTAAGACCTAGGACTTGGACTTTATAGTGTGATCAATATTATAGACTTCATGATCACTAAGGCTTCACTTAGTGAGCTTGTGCTATATCATGTGCGTTCATGGCATACTAGAGAATCCCCCTATTTTCAATTTTTTTGCCCCGAACTCATTTTTTGTCACCCCCTCCCAATACATACATAGCCTGAATTAAAAACCCCCTTATTTTCACCAAATACTGTATTTTTTCATAGCCTGAATTAAGGCTCCCCTATTTTCATTAGATAGGCAATATATTGTTTTCACTTTTTGGGATATTAAACACCCCAATATGAATGTAGGTGATATAATATTTCCTAGCCAATGAAGCCCCTGTGTTCATGATTTGGAGTCCAACTAACAATAAGTCTACACTTGGAGCTAAGTTTGGTTAACTATGTCGGAAATGTCTATCCAACCCATAGGATACACCAATGTGTAAGTTACCCTCATACACCATAATTTATGAATTGGTGCATCTTAGGGGCTGAATAGGCATTTCCAACTATGTATGTAGCTCAAAATTTAGGTTCTAATCCATAACTTGCATTTTAGACTATTATAGAAAAAATTTACAAGGCAGGGATCAAGTTCTCAACTATTTTTTAAATCTAGGGCATAACATTGTATTTTGTGTGTTGTTACAAAATGGTGTAGACCAAGTGCTCATAGCCCTATATTGGCCAAAAAACAAAGTTCCTTAATACCTCAAAATGTGGTCCAAACCACTTTCAATTACAATTTGCTTTCTTAAGAATATTTAATAGAATAAAAACGAAAAAAATATCATAAGGGAATAGTTGAAGAAGAAAATAGAACACTACCAAACATCAAACCAATATACCAAAGGGGTATAAAACCCAAAAACAATAATGGGGTTAGTGAATGGAGATGGGGAATAAATTAATGTTGGCCTTAAGATTTAAACAAAAATATGTTCATGTTTTGTAAAACATAACTTATATTTTTAGTGCATATACACTTTTAATACTTTAAATTTTATTTTTTATGATACCACCAATTTATACTTGGATTTCAAAGCCTAAGGTTTGAATATCTTGTGCCTCCTTAATTCATTTTTAAAATATAAAAAATAAAAAATAAAAATTGAATCTACACTTCAACCTCATCAGATATATATATTTTGCAATAAAATTTTACAAAATCACCACTAAAATGAAGAGCTACTTATTAGATTCAGAGTAGCTACTTATTTATTGTATCTACATCTTTCAAGGACAAAGAAAAGTCTTTGATGGACAAAACATTAAGTGACTTAATTTAATCAAGATGGTATGAGTTTATCTTATAGAAAAATTAATTATTTACTTTTAAATCATATTTATCTAATGTATATTCAAAGTAAGGGCAACTTAAAAAAAATTCGAAGTATCATTTTAGTCTATTATGTTTGCATTGAAGTTCTACATTTTTTTGATTCTAAATCATGTTATAATGCTTTAAGCTTTTACATAATACATCAGTAACAAAAATTAGATGAACATTTTTTTCTAATACAGACATGACAACAAACTTGTCACATTGTACTTCTACATCTACAAGATGCAATGATATAACATAATGGCACACCTAACATGCTTACGAATGCACTAAGCATTGTGATACAATTGAAAGAGTAACTAAGCATAGCCTCAACATTGTGACTAAAACTAGCAATGGGACACACCTCAAGTACCTCAAAAGGGAAAAAGTAATGGAACAACCTCTCTTAGTTTAGACATTCAAGATGATACTACAAAAAACTCATATTACTAGACAAATGTGCATAGATTAGAATTTGGAGCTTGAGCTCACATTTACATAGGCTTGGGGTTTAAAAATAAATTGAATCACCCTAGGTGTTTGGTGTCTTAAGTCGCATTTTATCAAACTTCAGAGTTTGGACTACAAGATGCAATCAACAAGTCAAGGGTGAAATTCTAATCCCTTCTTAATAAAACTTCTCAAGCTTCAAAATTTGAATTCTAAATTGGCACTTGAGCATATTAGGGAAAAAAAATTCTAAGACTACCAAATTAACACCTCAAAATTAGATTCCATTGAACCTCTTGCCACATAAACAAGCTTTTGGATTACACTAAATGTTGAGTACTAAGGACCTAGGACCCACGATTTGGAGTTTATAGTGTGATCAATATTTTAGACTTCAAGATTTGGAGTCCAACTAACAAAACCTAGACTTGGACCTAAATTTGTTTAATTATGTGTGTTGCATCCCTCTTGTTCCCAAATATTTTGTTATATTTTAATGCACTGATATATGTTGTTCTATATCATTGAATAGTGATTCAAAATGCATATGTCAATGATTTGTTTGAAAGTCGTTAAGTTTAGATGAGTTATTTAATCATATTTACACATGTTAGAGCAAATAATGACATTCCATATTAACTACATTGTTTTGACCTAGTAGATATAGGGAATTCATTATCCTCTGAGAAGGGAGGTAAAGTATCATCAAGAATGGGAGGTAAGCAAGTTGGTCAATCAAGATTTCTATTTGAGCCTCCAAACCTGTAAGTATGGTCATGTCATGTTTTGTAGATCAAACATAGTATTGTGCACTTGTGTCCTTGGTATCTGATTAACTTGATTCAAGTTTCTGAGTGGAGAGATTAGGATATCTTCTTGTCATAGACTCTTGTTATTGGGTATGTGCAAGATAATGAGTCACAAATTCACGAAAGTGTGCGCATTGGAAAATGTGCTCTGCAAAACGGGCCCCCGTTTTCCATTCTAAAAATATGGGGGCTCGTTAATGGTTCGGCCTCCCAAGCCGAAATGTGACGGGGGGCCGAAGCTAAATAAAACGGGCCCTCATTTCTAAACAAAACGGGCCCCCATTTTTAAATTCTATTTTTACCCTTTTTTTGGGCAAATTTTTCATTTTCACCGTGACAATGAATTGACAAGAGGAGATCAAAAACGGGCCCCCGTGCTGTGGTTTCCATTTCAAGCCTCCACCACTATCCCAAGTACACATTCAGTCATCTATTTTCACATTTCATGATTTTCTTGTATATTTTTCTTGTTTTTTTGTGTATTATTTAGTTTTTTTTGTATTATTTTAGTTTTTTTTTATAGTAGCCTATAAATAAATTATTTTTTATATTTGTAAATTCTTGATTTTGATCTAAAATATTTTAGAACAGTTAACCCTAAACCCTAATCAACAAATTTAGAAATCAAAACCAAACCTAGATAATTAATAAAACGAAATCGACACAAACAAAAAAATGAAAATGAAATGGAAACAAAAACAAAAACATTTGAAAAGGAAATTGAAATAAAACTGAACATATGTACCTAAATTGTTCTTAATCCTCATTAGGCAATACAAAAGTTACCTCTAAATCAGTATAACTTTAAAAGTAATTAACATTACTCTTCAAATTTTAGATATAAAGTTTAGGCTTAGGTTTATGCCATGTCATGGCATAAAGGTCCTATTATGGTCCTATTATGTCATGTGATGGTATAAAAGGATCAATTATGGACACATTATGCCATGATGGCATAATAGGACACATTATGACATGATGGCATAATATGTCCTATTATGCCATGACATTGCATAATGGGTTCATAGTTGGTCCTATTATATCATGTCATTGCATAATAGGACCTATTATGCCATGACATTGCATAATAGTTCACCTATTATGCCATCATGGCATAACAGGTCCATAATAGGACCTATTAAGCCACAACATGACATGATTTTCTAAAAAATTGCCAACTTCATCATCTAATTCATCTCCAACACTGAAACTATACTAATTTGACATGTTTACTTAGTATGATAGGACTAATTATGGACCTATTATGCCATGATGGCATAATATGTCCTATTATGCCATGACATTGCATAATGGATCCATATTTGGTCCTATTATGTCATGTCATGGCATAATAGGACCTATTATGCCATCATGGCATAATAGGTCCTATTATGCCATGACATTGCATAATAGTCCACCTATTATGCCATAATAGGACCTACTAAGCCACAACATGACATAATTTTCTCAAAAATTGCCAACTTCATCATCTAATTCATCTCCAACACTGAAACTATGCTAATTCAATACGTTTACTTAGTATGATAGGACCAATTATGGACCTATTATGCCATGATGGCATAATAGGTCCTATTATGCCATGACATTGCATAATAGGTCCATAGTTGGTCCTATTATTAGATTTTTAAAAACTTATAAATATCATGTGTATCATTTAACATATCCACACCTAAAGGATTTGGTTTTGCATAAAAATTAAAAAAGAGAGAAAAGTAAACATAATTTTTTTATTCATGGGTGAAAACCATTCTTATGACACCTTGGACAAGTACCTTGGCATCATGTATAATTTTTTTTAAAAGTACCTTACACTTGGAGCATACCACAATCCATTCAAATTCTCTTTATTCTCAACCATCCTTGTCATCATCCATATCATGTATCTCACATTCCTAGTTTTTGACCTTGATTCAAGTCTTTTAATCATTTTGAGACATGTTTTAGGAAAATTCTAATATATAAAATCCTATTTATAGAGAATTGTTACAAAAAAATTGAGAAGATGAGTAACATATATCCACATCTCTACCAAAGTAGGGAGTATGAGTTGAACATGTGATGCCTGCCTAGGTATATATCTACCCAAGTAATCTTATCCTATCCTCTAGGTGCAAATATGCAATACAATAGTTAGGTAAATGCAAGAAAATAATGATGCACCAACAAAGTGAATGTACACATTGAGGTGACACATAACATAAAAGAGAAACCACTAGATATCACATGATTTAATATTTTATGTTTACTTCATATTCTATTACTTCATGTGTTTTATCTCCTATTTTTACATTAAATCTAATCTTTATTAGTAACTACTAATTTCCCATATAATGATTGATGTCTTATACTTTAATCTTTGTTCTAGCTTATGATCTTCAAGACTATTTGCTTGACATGTATGTTCATATAGTGTTTTTTTTATCTTATTAAAGCATTATCTTATGTTTTTATATTGGTTAATCTATCTTCTTAAAGTATTATCTTATGTTCGTACATTGTCTTATTATTATAGAGAATATAATAGATTATCACTATTTCATCACGCATTTTTGCATCTTAATATATGTTGGTGTAAATAAATATTCATTTTGGATATTATTACACTTTACTTAAGTTAACTTAGGATAATGTATCTCTTCGTAGTTTGGATTTGAGATACTTAGGGAAGTGCGCACATAGGGATAGAGCTTGTAGGAGAAATTCCACCTTTTGTGCTCTTATTTTGCTGTTACACTCCACATTCGGTGGGTCATCCACCTCTTGTGGAATATTATATTATTTCTCCTACCTACCCCTAGTATTTCTTACCTACCCTTGTTTCTCATTGAGCCACATGTCATAATTGTGTGCTCGTACATCCATATGGCCTTGCCTATATAAGCAGGCCTATATTCATTGTATTGGTTAATCCAGTTGATTATTTGCATATTGATGAGAATACAGTTTGTTCTTATCATTCTATTGTCTCTCTTTTTATGCTTTTCATTGTGCCCTTGATCTTGGCAAAATCCTACATGGTATCAGAGCCATTGGGGCTTCATTGATTGGTTTTTGGAGACATCATGGAAGGCTTCTATTTTCGGATTTGGGGATCTTCATTTTTTCGGGGCGTCATACAGTGATTTGGACATCACCGTTGAATCCGGGAGGCCGTTTCCATAAATTTTGACTATAAAGTTGACCTATTTTGGTGAGAAATTTTTTTTGCCCATTTTGGCTATTATTGTACGGATTTCAAAAAAAAATTCATATTTTCTGAAAAAAAAATTCGAAAAAATAAAAGGAGGAGATCAAATTTTTTGTTAAAAAAAAAAAAAGCGAATAAAAAATTCAAAAAAAAAAAAATCAAAAAAATATATATTGTTTTTTGGGGGGTCTGCAAACCCCCCCCATGCCATTCGTACCTACGTTGTTGCAGGTTGACATCGCCACCGTACCGCGCAGCAGGCACTGCAAACTATGCCGCTGTCAAAGCTCCCGCCATTCACTCACTCCGCACGCTGCTGGCTGCTCTGCACCTCCCACCGGCCGCTCCGCCTACCGCCACGCCTCCACCTCCGGCGACCTGCAACCTCCCGCCGGTGGTCCACTAAACCAATGAAACACGTGCCTGCCACGTGGTAGGTGGCCACTGGCCCGCAGTCAACTAATGTATGCCCAATCAGCTGCCACATCATCTGCCACATAGAGCTAACGCAAACCGCCACGTCAACAATCTATACGCCTAGTTAGCTGCCCAGTCACCGTGCCCAGTCAGCAGTTCATATGGTACGAACGCCCAGTCAGCAGGGAGGTGAATTTTTTGCGATGGTCATACAGTCATCAAATTTAAGCTTGTCAATTACTGATGTCAGCACCACATCAGCAGACTTTTGAAATTTTCTTACCCCCTCTCCATTGAGCTTTTCAGTTTTGTAGTCCAACTTTGAAAGGCCATATCTTGCTCATTTTTGCTCCTTTTTTGGTGCAATTTTTTTTGAAATGGGATAAAATTTCATGATCTTCGCAGTGGTGTGGTTATTTTCTGATTTTGGTGCATAGTGTTTCCAAAAATTTTGGATTCTCTCAGTTGTACCTGTCCAATCCTCAATTCTGCAACTTCAAATGCCTCGTTTGAGCTCATACGACCTCCTTTTCAGGTGCCATTTTTTTTTGAAAGTGCATGTTTTTTTGTCTACTTTCATAATCTATGATCAGATTTCAGAGATTTTGAGTGGAAATTGTACTTTCAGATATTGGTCTTATTTGGCCTATTAAGTACTTGTAATGTGCTTGGATCTTAGTTTAGATCTCTTGCATTATCAGTTTGAGTCTCTTTTGGCCTTATTGAGGCAGTTGTAAAATTGTAATCAGAAGTCCACTTTGCCATTTTTTGCAAGTGGCCCATTGTATATGCACTAATTATAAAGTGTCAAATCATCAGTTTTGGGGGGGTTCTTTGATTGAGTGAATTTGGGGGGTGTCTTGTGTGATTGTGCCTCTCTTTGTTCTCTTTCATTTTTGTTGCAATGAGTCCTCATAAATTTCCACCTTTAACTCCACATAACTATGCATCATGGAAAATTAAAGTATGGAGTAAATTAATGGAAAAGGGTCTCATGCATTACATAGATGGAACAATAGCAGCACCACCTGATCCTAAGGTTGATCCTAATTATTAGTTACAATGGCTCACAAAGAATTGGATGGCTCTTGAAACTTTGTGCAAGTATGTATCAGATGACCTCATTTTTCACATTGAGAAGTGTACAACAATCAAGGAGGCTTGGGATATGTTTTAGAAATTGTATGGTCAAGTTGATGAAATCAGAGGTTACAAAATTGACAATGAGCTCACCAACTTGGATCCCAAGAGTTTTGATACAATCCAAGATTATGTCACCAAAGCAAATGAGCTAAGAGCAAAGCTTAAGGATTGTGGAATTGACAAAAAGGATGCTCAGTTGATATTCAACTTGTTGGACAAGCTTGCACTAGAATATGCAACATTTGTGTCTAGCTTCCAAACTCATCATTTGACAGTGGGGAGTTCCTATGTTATGCCTTCATTTGATGCTTTCATAGAAATGTTAATATTGGAACAATCTAAGTTGTTGAACATGGGACTTCTCAAGTCTTCAAAGTCCAAGGCTTTGGTGGCAAATCAAGGGAATCAAGGAAGTCAAGGCAAAGATTCCAACAAGAAGAAGCACTCTAAGTCTAAGCCACAACAAGAAAAAGGACAATCATCCTTTCCATCACAAGGCAATTTTTCATCCTCTTCCAAGAAGGGGACACCACCTAAGAAGGATAAACCAACTTGTGCATATTGCAAGAAGTATGGTCATGATGAGCATCACTGCCAAGCAAAGCAAGTTGATGAGTTAACTAATCTTCTTAAGAAAAACAACATCAACTTGTCATCCGCCTACACAAAGAAGGATTCATCTCCTTCCTCTTCCTCACATTCTAAGGGAAAAGGGCAAGCATTTGTGGCTACAACAGGTTCTTCACAGCAATGGATACTTGACTCAAGTGCCTCATATCACATGGGTTCTACAAAGGAGCAGTTTTCTTCATTGGAGCCATCTAAGGTACCTCACATTTACATAGGTAATGATACACAAGTAGAGGTTGAAGGGAAAGGTTTAGTTGACATGGATGATGGAACATTTGAGAATGTTCTCTATGTTCCTAACTTGTCTACCAACCTTCTCTCTATATACCAAATCACTCACTATGGGAATGGGAAAAAGGTTGAGTTTACACCAAATTCAGTTGTGGTAAAGGAACTTGATGATGATGCCTTGGTAGCAGTGGGACAAGTCCATAACAATTCAAGGCTTTATTCATTCTCCCACTTTGTGCCAAGTTCACCTTCTAGGGCCTTGCTTACTCATTCAAATTTAGAAAGTAAGCTATGGCATGAGCGGTTTGGTCACCTCAACTACCGCTATCTTTAGCAGCTCAGCACTAAAAACATGGTCACAGGTCTACCTCAAATCAGTTTTTCAGAGGGCATATGTTCAGGTTGTTCCATGGGCAAGCATCCTGAAGAGAAGTTTGATAAGGGGAAAGCTTGGAGAGCTTTGGAAGTTCTTCAACTTGTTCACAACAATGTAGTAGGTCCATTTCCAGCACCTTCATTTAGTAAGGCCCGCTATGTCCTCACCTTCATTGATGACTACTCCTGTTTCACTTGGGTCTACTTTCTTATTCATAAGAGTGAAGTATTTGATAGATTTCAGGACTTCAAGACTCGTGTGGAGAAGCAATCAAGGAAAGTGGTCAAGATTCTTCGCACAGATAATGGAAGGGAATATGTGAACAAAAGACTTGAGAATTTTTGTACATTTGAGGGGATTGATCTTCAACATTCTGTTGCTTACACTCTATAGTAGAACGGGGTTGTAGAACCCAAAAATAGAACTCTCAAAGAAATGGCTAGCTGTATGATACATGCACATTCTCTTGATCCCACTTTTTGGGTAGAGGCTATCAGTTGTGCCACACACATCCAGAATCGGGTTCCTCACAAAGCTTTGCAAGGTATTACTCCTTTTGAGGCTTGGGCTGGTAGGAAACCAATTGTGAGACATTTCAGAGTCTTTGGGTGTCTAGCATGGGCTTGCATACCTCTACAGAAATGCAAGGCATTGGAACCTCAGAGTCAGCCTTGCATATTTGTTGGATATCCTGAGGGTGTTAAGGCATACAGATTGATGGATCCTAAGACACATGAGGTGTTAATTAAGAGGAGTGTTCACTTTGAGGAAAGCTCTCCTAGCTTAGCCTCTCTACCTCCTCCACATTCCTCCATTTTGGATAGTGATGTTAGTGATTCAGATGATGAGACTCCTACAACTCCAACTCATAGGGGTACACCTCCGCCGGGTCCACTTGCAGTTGAGGAGCCTCGTTCTCTACCTCCACCTAGACCTCATTGGGCTTGAAAGACACTTGAGTCTGCGGGTTCTCTTGTTTGGGATCCTTCAGATACATGGAGAAATCGCTCACAGCATCAGGATCTACCACATGCATTCATTGCTACCACTTTCGATCCATAGAAATTTAGGGAAGCATCAGGGGTTCCTGAGTGGGACCAAGCTATGGAGGAAGAGTATAGTTCCTTGATGAGGAACAACACATGGGATCTAGTCCATCTCCCTAAGGGGAGAAAGATGGTTCAATGTAAGTGGATCTATCGGACCAAGTTTGCAGCGGATGGTAGTGTGGATAAGTATAAGGCTCGGCTTGTTGCAAAAGGTTTCTCTCAGGTTGCAGGTGTTGACTATACTGAGACCTTTGCACCCATAGCCAAGATGAACTCCATTCATTGGACACTTGCTATTGCTGCAACTCATTGTTGGGTTGTACATCAGATGGATGTGAAGAGTTCTTTTCTTCATGGTGATCTTGATGAGGAGATTTATATGGAGCAGCCACAAGGTTTCATCCAGGATACTTCCTTGGTTTGTAGACTAAGGAAATCTCTCTATGGCCTTAAGCAGGCCCACAGGGCTTGGTACGCCAAGATGGATTCCTTTCTTCTCTCCGCAGGGTTCACTAGGTGTCATTCCGATCCGAATGTCTACATTTTACAGCAAGATGACTCTCACTTGATACTTGTGCTCTATGTTGATGACTTGATCATTATAGGGAGTACTTCATCCATCATTAGCAGGGTCAAATCTGCTTTGCATGACAGATTTGCTATGACTGACTTGGGTCTTTTGCACTACTTTCTCAGGATAGAGATTTCACAGTCACCTTTCGGGATTACACTATCACAGCCCAAGTATGCTCTTGATCTACTGGCATACTTTCATATGGCTGATTGTAAGCCTACCCCGACTCCCTTTCTTTCAGGAGTCAAGCTTGAGGCTCAGTGTTCTTCTCCACTAGTTGATGCCACTTTGTATCGTTAGCTTGTGGGTAGTCTCATCTACTTGACTCATACACGCCCTGATATTTCATTTGCAGTTGGCATGGTTTCCCGCTTCATGCAGGAACCACATGAGCTTCATTGGAAAGCTACCAAATGCATCCCTCATTACATCCATGGTATACATCACTATGGGATTCACTATGCAGCAGGCACAGGACTTCGCTTGGTTGGTTACACAAACTCCAATTGGGCTGGCGATCTTGATGATCATAAGTCTACTTCTAGTTACAGTTTTCACCTTGGTTCGGGTCCCATTTGTTGGCAGAGCAAGAAGCAACATGCTATTTCTCTCTTTTCGACTGAGGCTGAGTATCGAGGCATTGTTAATGTAGGGACTGAGACCATTTGGCTCCAGTAGATTCTCACAGAGTTTGGATTCACCACTCCATGGCTGACAGTTCTACATTGTGACAATCAGAGTGTTATTGCAATCTCAAAGAACCTGGTCTCGCACCAGCGGACCAAACACATCGAGATTCATATGCACTATATCCGAGAGCTCATTCAGGAGTAGGTCATTGATTTTCAGTATTGTCCTAAAGTAGAGCAAGTTGCTGACATATTCACCAAACCTTTCACCAAGAGTAAGCTCCAGTAGTTGTGAGCTCTCTTGGGGGTGCAAGATGTGTCATTGGGGGGGTCAACTGACTTCTCCTTCCTCTCTTATGGGGGGGACCTTTTCCTCTTTGAGGTTTTGTCCTTCTTCTTTGAGAGTCTTTTGTACATTCATCTCTCTTTTGGGGGGGAGTTTTTTCCCACTGGGTTTTCTCCCTTTCTCCATTTGTGAGAGATTGCATTGCATTTGTTTGCTTGCATTTGCATATTGTACATGGGTACCTATCATGGCCTAGTAGTCGGGACCCATCTTGCATTGCTAACTTGAGTCTTCATTCCCCTAAGTTGCACTTAAGGGGGGGTGTTGGTGTAAATAAATATTCATTTTGGATATTATTACACTTTACTTAAGTTAACTTAGGATAATGCATCTCTTCGTAGTTTGGATTTGAGACACTTAGGGAAGTGTGCACATAGGGATAGAGCTTGTAGGAGAAATTCCACCTCTTGTGGAATATTATATTATTTCTCCTACCTACCCCTAGTATTTCTTACCTACCCTTATTTCTCATTGAGCCACATGTCATAATTGTGTGCTCGTACATCCATATGGCCTTGCCTATATAAGAAGGCCTATATTCATTGTATTGGTTAATCTAGTTGATTATTTGCATATTGATGAGAATATAGTTTGTTCTTATCATTCTATTGTCTCTCTTTTTATGCTTTTCATTGTGCCCTTGATCTTGGCAAAATCCTACAATATCATATGGTTGTGCCTCACATGATGATCTTATGATCATATCTTGGTTTATAGAGCATAATGATCTTACATTTCAATATATTATTTTAAGCACTTATCATCAATCCTTATATATTCTTACACTAGAAGGAGGATCATCTTATTTCTCACTTCTTTATTGATCTTATGTATGAAATATTTTATATTGATTTTAATAGTTGATACATTTTACAAGAAATGAATTTATTAAATTGAATATATAATTGATTTATGATGTTTCATTGAAAGTTTTTATTAAGTTTTGTGCGCAAATTTTATATTTAAAGATTCAATAGTATGTACATGTATATTTTTGTAAGTTCAATTTTATATTATATATTTCATGTGTATCTCATTCAACAACATAGAAATGTTACTATTTATAAATGTTTTTTTTAAATTTAGTAAAATAGATTCTTTTTTGACATAGAGTTGTATATAATTCATGTATATCTTTATATATGCAGGAGCTCTTTGTTATCATGTATGTGTTTGACATAGATGAAATATTAGGTAAAAATCCCCCACCACAACCCCCTCCTCCTCCTCCTCCACCTCAACCACAACCACCACCTCCACCTCCACCCTCTAAATTGGATGAAATTTGTTTAAGAGAACGAATTACTGAAAACCTACAAGTGATTGAACAAAACATTGCTGCTATCCAAAATGAGCAAATCACACCACCCCATCTTGTAGAGTTTGCAAAATCAATGCAAATTGTTGTTGAGTCAGTTAGATCTATTGATTCTCAATTAGATCAATTTCATAGACGACGACAAGAGTTGTGTGATTTTTATGCCGATGGTTTAACTTATAGGCAAATCACTGATTTGAAAATAACCAAAGCTCATTTATGTCCATATTTTACCAGCCCAAAAACAAGAGAACCAATGCAACCTAACCAAAAAAGAATTTCAATTAGGTGGTGTGTGCATCCAGAAATGGCTAGATACTTTTGGGATAGATGGTGGATGGTTTTTGATTATCCACCACATCGTAATTATGAGGTCCCTTTTTATTTTTTGAAGAAATTATACTGTGAGTTTGTAATGAACCAAAAACCAAATTATTTTGACATTAAGTCATTCCAGGGTGTTGGTCATGGAATGCCACATCATAGACTAGGGGCACGGAGTAATAATCCCCTACCGGCTCCACCCATAGTTCCACTTGTTGCTCCATCAATTCCTGTAGATGTCTAAAATACATCATTCATTTCGACATTAGATGCTTTGACTTCCCCCATAGGTAACCTGAGTGAGAAAGCTACTCACATGGCATCTGCTCCTTGATGGATGCCACATATGTGTTCTAGTTGTCATGAGACATGTGTAGGTCCTACTGCTGCTGCAGGATCTACTTCAGTTCCAGCTAAGCATGATGCAACAGATGGTAGTGTGATGACATCTTATATGGATTTTCTTTGCTCGGATGTTCATCTTGACCAAGTATAGATATATATACATGTACATGTCAATCTTTTTATACTTCATTAAATATAGGTATAAACTAAGTGCATCTCTTTTTTTTATACAATCTAATACTTCATTAAATAAATTTTGTTTATGTAGATAAGGACTACACCTAATATTAGAGTCAATATTGCATCTATTGGAACACAACTCGGCACACCTTGAATGCTTCTTTCTCCAGGATTCAAGTCATGGGGGACCCTCTACATCACATCGAGAAGAGGGTCTGACTACTATGACACCATCTATGGTATTTATCTTATAATTCTTAAATTAAATATGAACTCTTACAATATTGTAACTTAACTTGAAATTATTTAGTACACATGTATATGTTAACTAAATATGATTTCATTAAATGCATGTATTTATATCTCTCAAAATACAACATAAAGTATGCACAAACAATAGTAGTCATTGAGGCCAAGTCTACTCTGAGAGACCTGGAAAAAATAAATACATATGATTAATTTTTATAATCAAGATGCATTGAATTTAAAATACAAAGGGATTTGCCTTAAGGGTACCAAAATTTAACTTGTAATTATTCAAAATGAAACATAAAGTATGCACAAATAACTTTGTTTTCATTGATGCCTTCTACTTGTGGTAGACCTGAAACAAAGTTTTACTAGATTAGATTTTATAATTATGATGCATGATATAAAATGCTATATATAATATGCATCATGAATTTTAAAAGGGAGGTGGATTAAGGGTTTAAATTATAACTTACTTGATATTCATTCCATTATACCATCTGCATCCTCTCTCTTTTGCAAAGCATCTATAATTGTCTCATGCTCTTCCATAGAGAGAGTCCATAATTTTTTATTAGCAGGCCTGCCATGATATCTATCCAATTTTATATTAGTTGCCACTACCAAATGCAAGTAATGTATAATCTTCTTCTCTAATTCATAATCTTCAAATGTGGGCAATACATTCTTTCTTGTTAGATATTTGCATAGCCAAGTGCCAACAACAACCATAGATCCTGTTGGATAGTCATAATCATCATCATCTACTCGAGGAGTGGTTAGCTTATGTTTTGGCTCTACACATCGAGCCAACCAATACTCTATCCCCTCTTCATTGTCATCTGGTGCAACAACAACATAGACATGTCCTGTGCACAAAACAATTTTATTTTAATATTTAATGAGAAATAAAAAAACAAAAATAAACACTATAAGATTTCGTAAATATGTGCTATTTAATAAATTAAAACAAATTTCAAAAATAATTTTACCTTGTTGTATAAGATTTGAAATGCGATCATAGTCATTTGATGCAAACATTTGATTCATATCTTCATCAGTTCTTTCATGCGGATCATTTGCATCTATGGGTGTCAATGATCTTTGTTGCCATTCTTCAACCCATTCTTTATTCTCACAAATTTCCCAATCTCCAGAAACACAAAACTGACAAAAGCAAGCAAGTTGCCTTGTGAATATAGTCCATGTGTTTGAATTAGAAGTCTTAAATGAATGCCATTTAGCTGATCCAATGATGCTATTACAATCATGCTGAATAGGAATACTATCTTCCTCTATCAACCAGAAGAAACGTCGAATTGCGGAGTTTTCAGTTGATCCTTTTGACAACTTTGAATTGGACCAATCTACAACTGCATGAGCGTATCTGAATTTCACTGCATCTTCAAATTTCAATTATTCTCTAGCAAGAGCTCTTTTTATATAGGCATCGGCTCCATCGTGTTCCCCCTTACCATGTCCCACTTCAAAAAAACTCCTTAAATGTTGGAAATTGGTTATCTTGTGAACTTTGCATAGCCAATAAAACATTCTTGCATTTTTGAATTGTCCAGTGCAGTTATCTGACCATATCATATGTTGTTTCATGTCAATTTCTCTTTCCTTAAGATTATCATAAAATACCTCGAAGCAATGTTGAACAAACTCTGAAGAGTGTAATCGATTATCACTAACATAGAAATGATACTCCCTCAAAAAAAATTTGTATCTTCTGTACTGTCATGGTCATGTCTATATATAATGTGCACAGATATGGCCACTTGCATTGAGTTGTAGTATTGTGATTGAGTTTCCTCTTGTGGTTTTAGAGTATAATTTTCAGCAAAATCCACAACTGATACTATTGTTCCAATTGGAAATGTGTTCTTGCATATGCGAAATTGTCCATCAAGCCATCGGGCATGTTGGGAATCTTTCACATATTTTGGAACAATATGAGTTTTAAACTCACTAATAAATGCATTCACACTATTATGTTCTATAATCAATTCTAAACGTTTCCCCATCTTTCCATCCTTTAGAGGGTATTCTATATTTCTAAATCTCCTAACATCAACCATTTTTTGTCCAAACTCAGATGAAACATGTTCATGCAAACATTCACCTATTGAAGAATAGTTCCCACATAAATTGCAAAGGCCATAAATGCATGAACTAGAAAGAAATAATTGTTCATTAGGTGGTTTACAAAATAAACTTCTAATAAAATCTTTTATAGTTTCAGGTGGAACATAAACACCACAATCCTACACAAGATCATTACCATGTAAAAAATATTAAAAAGTACTGCCAAATGATGTTAAAAATCTTTGTCAGTAGGGATTTCAATGATAGTGTGGTAAATCAATGCAATCTATCTTTTTTTTATAGTAACGGTTATTTAGAAACAGGGGCCCGTTATTTAAATAACGGGTCCCCGTTTTAAAAACAGGAGCCTGTTATTTAAATAATGGGCCCCCATTTTTAAAACGGTGGGCCGTAATTAAATCCAACGAGCAAAAAATGGAATGGGGGCCCGTTATGTAAAATTTGAATTCACAACCCGCCACTTGCCTTGGGATTAGGCCCGGGATAGGCCTGGGATGGCCACACCTGAGACATGAACCTGCAAATTCAAAGCTCCATGAATGAAAGCACAATAATGAACTTTTGAAATAGTTTACGTGCCTCTAATCAGAGAATTTTTATACGAAATTGAAACCAATTTCAGATTATATTGTCTAGATTCTAAATATGTAAATTAATTTAAAAATTAATTATTTTAACTATTTTTCATTTAATTTATACTAAATGAGGTCCATAAATTTGAAATATTAACTAATTTTCTTAATTTAATAACTTTTTTATTTTAATGAATTTTGAAAAAAAAATTATATGTCATCAATCTACACAAAATTCTTTTCTATTTAAAAAAAAAAATTCAAAAAATGCTAAGTTTACGTCAAATTATGTGGGTCGTACACGTCAAATTTTTAAAAAGATAATTACAGCCATTAAAAAATTAATTGAAAAAAATATTTGAAAAAAATACAAAAAAATATGCTCATCAATCTTCAGTGTGTTACAAACCATTTCCCAAAACGGTTTGAGAAAATAATTTTAATTGTGTCAAAAAGTGTGGGTCGTACACATGCATGGTATTGTCCTGAAACAGACATTTTTAAAACATAGTTTTTAGACCTCCATTCAAAAAGTTATTTTTTATTATGTGGGTATTAAAATAAATTACATATTTGAAAAGTACACTCAGAGAGCTATCTTTTATATTACTGACTTTTTCCAAGATTCAATCTCTAAGTGTTTCAAAATTTAAGCTCAAATGAGACAAAATCTGAAAAATAGGGAAAACACTTCCACTTTTTGGCCAAAAAGTGGACTCATCTTCTTGCACTGACCCTATTGACCTTATTGTTAAACACCCAACACGAGTGAGAGGGTGGTGAATCAGTCTGAAACTTCAAAAACAATTATTATTTCTTATTTAACAATGACACTTTAACAATTAGCACATAAACATCAAGCGTCAACACATGAAAACATGAACACTAAATTTGCGTGGAAAACCCAAACAAGGAAAGTCCACGATGAAAATGTAACTCATAATATGAATTATAACAATGTTAACAACATTTTAGGCATATCACCAAAGAGCACCAACACCTGAAGGACTTTCAAAACTAAGGCACACAACCTTAGGAAAGATGCAAAGAGGACTCAAACAACTGAAGAACACTTCTTCGGGACAAGATATAAAATGGTGTTGAAGGTCTCAGTGCTATCAATCAACAACGAATGAAATAGATGAATTAAAATTGAGAAGTATTCTCCTAATCATGAAATTATCCTTGAACAATTGAATCAAGTGACCAAGATTATGGCAAACATCTCTGATATTCCCCACTATCACAACACATTGTCTTACAGAACATATTACTTTCAAAGCTCTTCTCAAACTGATTTTCACATTGCCACAAACTCAAATCTACTTGCAAATCATTCACATTAAATTCTCACACAATTTACTTCTCATCCACACATAATTCATCTATCTACACATCTTAAATATGAGATAAAACATTGAAAACCTGATTGAGGGTCAACCAAAATAGAATAAGCAATATTATACAAAATAAGGTACCCAGACCTAAAATACTTAGATCAGTTCCTAAGTGGGACCAAGCTATGGAGGAAGAGTATAGTTCCTTGATGAGGAACAACACATGGGATCTAGTCCATCTCCCTAAGGGGAGAAAGATGGTTCGATGTAAGTGGATCTATCGGACCAAGTTTGTAGTGGATGGTAGTGTGGATAAGTATAAGGCTCGGCTTGTTGCGAAAGGTTTCTCTCAGGTTGCAGGTGTTGACTATACTAAGACCTTTGCACTCATAGCCAAGATGAACTCCATTCATTTGACACTTGCTATTGCTACAACTCATTGTTGGGTTGTACGTCAGATGGATGTGAAGAGTGCTTTTCTTCATGGTGATCTTGATGAGGAGATTTATATGGAGTAGCCACAGGGTTTCATCCAAGATACTTCCTTGGTTTGCAGACTAAGGAAATCTCTCTATGGCCTTAAGGAGGCCCATAGGGCTTGGTACACCAAGATGGATTCCTTTCTTCTCTCCGCAGGGTTCACCAGGTGTCATTTTGATTCGAATGTCTACATTTTACAGCAGGATGACTCTCACTTGATACTTGTGCTCTATGTTGATGACTTGATCATTACAGGGAGTACTTCATCCATCATTAGCAGGGTCAAATCTGCTTTGTATGACAGATTTTCTATGACTAACTTGGGTCTTTTGCACTACTTTCTTGGGATAGAGATTTCACAGTCACCTTCTGAGATTACACTATCGCAGCCCAAGTATGCTCTTGATCTACTGGCATGCTTTCATATGGCTGATTGTAAGCCTGCCCCGACTCCCTTTCTTTCAGGAGTCAAGCTTGAGGCTCAGTGTTCTTCTCCACCAGTTGATGGCACTTTGTATTGTAAGCTTGTGGGTAGTCTCATCTACTTGACTCATACACACCCTGATATTTCATTTGTAGTTGGCATGGTTTCCCACATCATGCAGGAACCACATGAGCTTCATTGGAAAGCCACCAAATGCATCCTTCATTACATCCAGGGTACACATCACTATGGGATTCACTATGTAGCAGGCACAGGACTTCGCTTGGTTGGTTACACAGACTCCAATAGGGCTGGCTGTCTTAATGATCATAAGTCTACTTCTGGTTATAGTTTTCACCTTGGTTTGGGCCCCATTTGTTGGTAGAGAAAGAAGCAACATGCTATTGCTCTCTCTTTGATTGAGGCTGAGTATCAAGGCGCTATTAACGCAATGACTTAGACCATTTGGCTCCAGCAGATTCTCATAGAGTTTGGATTCACCACTCCACGGCCGATAGTTCTACATTACAACAATCAGAGTGTTATTGCAATCTCGAAGAACCTGGTCCAGCACCAGTGGACCAAACACATCGAGATTCATATGCACTATATCCGAGAGCTCATTCAAGAGTAGGTCATTGATTTGTAGTATTGTCCTACAGCAGAGTAGGTTGCTAACATATTCACCAAACCTTTCACTAAGAGTAAGTTCTAGCAGTTGTGAGCTCTCTTGGGGGTCCGGGATGTGTCATTAGGGGGGGTCAGCCGACTTCTCCCTTTCTTCATTTGTGAGAGATTGCATTGCATTGTTTTTCTTGCATTTACATATTGTACATGGGTACCTATCATGGCCTAGTAGCCAGGACCCATCTTGCATTGTTGACTTGAGTCTTCATTCCCCTAAATTGCACTTAAGGGGGGGTGTTGGTGTAAATAAATATTCATTTTGGATATTATTACACTTTACTTAAGTTAACTTAGGATAATGCATCTCTTCGTAGTTTGGATTTGAGACACTTAGGGAAGTGTGCACATAGGGGTAGAGCTTGTAGGAGAAATTCCACCTTTTGTGCTCTTATTTTGCTGTTACACTCCACATTCAGTGGGTCATCCACCTCTTGTGGAATATTATATTATTTCTCCTACGTACCCGTAGTATTTCTTACCTACCCTTGTTTCTCATTGAGCCACATGTCATAATTGTGTGCTCGTACATCCATATGGCCTTGCCTATATAAGCAGGCCTATATTCATTGTATTGGTTAATCTAGTTGATTATTTGCATATTGATGAGAATACAGTTTGTTCTTATCATTCTATTGTCTCTCTTTTTATGCTTTTCATTGTGCCCTTGACCTTGGCAAAATCCTACAATATCATATGATTGTGCCTCACATGATGATCTTATGATCATATCTTGGTTTATAGAGCGTAATGATCTTACATTTCAATATCTTTTTTTAAGCACTTATCATGAATCCTTATATATTCTTACACTAGAAGGAGGATCATCTTATTTCTCACTTCTTTATTGATCTTATGTATGAAATATTTTATATTGATTTTAATAGTTGATGCATTTTACAAGAAATGAATTTATTAAATTGAATATATAATAGATTTATGATGTTTCATTGAAAGTTTTTATTAATTTTTGTGCGCAAATTTTATATTTAAAGATTCAATAGTATGTACATGTATATTTTTTTAAGTTCAATTTTATATTATATATTTCATGTGTATCTCATTCAACAACATAGAAAGGTTACTATTTATAAATGTTTTTTTTTAATTTAGTAAAATAGATTCTTCTTTGACATAGAGTTGTATATAATTCATGTATATCTTTATATATGCAGGAGCTCTTTGTTATCATGTATGTCTTTAACATAGATGAACTATTAGGTAAAAATCCCCCACCACAACCCCCTCCTCCTCCTCCTCCACCTCCACCACAACCACCACCTCCACCTCCACCCCCTAGATTGGATGAAATTCATTTAAGAGAATGAATTAATGAAAACCTACAAGTGATTGAACAAAACATTGCTGCTATCCAAAATGAGCAAATCACGCCACCCCATCTTGTAGAGTTTGCAAAATCAATGCAAACTATTGTCGAGTCAGTTAGATCTGTTGATTCTCAATTAGATCAATTGCATAGACGACGACAAGAGTTGCATGATATTTATGCCAATGATTTAACTTATAGGCAAATCACTGCTTTGAAAATAACCAAAGCTCATTTATGTCCATATTTTACCAACCCAAAAACAAGAGAACCAAAGCAACCTAACGAGAAAATAATTTCAATTAGGTGGTGTCTGCATCCAAAAATAGCTAGATACTTTTGGGATAGATGGTGGATGGTTTTTGATTATCCACCACATTGTAATTATGAGGTCCCTTTTTATGTTTTGAAGAAATTATACTGTGAGTTTGTAATGAACCAAAAACCAAATTATTTTGACATTAAGTCATTCCAGGGTGTTGGTCGTGGAATGCCACAGCATAGATTAGGGGCACGGAGTAATAATCCCCTACCGGATCCACCCATAGTTCCACTTGTTGCTCCATCGATTCCTGCAGATGTCTAAAATACATCATTCATTTCGACATTAGATGCTTTGACTTCCCGCACAGGTAAGACGAGTGAGCAAGCTGCTCACATGGCATCTACTCCTTGATGGATGCCACATATGTATTCTAGTTGTCATGAGATGTGTGTAGGTCCTACTGCTGCTACAGGATCTACTTCAGTTCCAGCTGAGCATGATGCAGTAGATGATAGTATGATGACATCTTATATGGATTTTCTTTGCTCAAATGTTCATCTTGACCAAGTATAGATATATATACATGTACATGTCAATCTTTTTATACTTCATTAAATATAGGTATAAACTAAGTGCATCTCTTTTTTTTATACAATCTAATACTTCATTAAATAAATTTTGTTTATGTAGATAAGGACTACACCTAATATTAGAGTCAATATTGCATCTACTGGAACACAACTCGGCACACCTTATGGGGTATAGTATAAATTTCTATCTAGACATTGTACTATCTTTTTAAGTTAATATGTTATCATCGTATACTATATAAATTTTCATGTTGATACATTGAATGCTTCTTTCTCTAGGATTCAGGTCATGAGGGACCCTCTACATCACATCGAGAAGAGGGTCTGACTACTGTGACACCATCTATGGTATGTATCTTATGATTCTTAAATTAAATATGAACTCTTACAATAATGTAACTTAACTTGAAATTATTTAGTACACATATATATGTTCACTAAATATGATTTCATTAAATGCATGTATGCAAGTGGACACTACCATTAGGATAGGTTATACTCATAATTTTGATCAGAGCCAATTTGAATGCACATCGACATCCTTTGAGGTATTAATATGTAATACTTAATTTGATCTTATTTTGACTTTTAATTTAAGATTTAATTGGACACTTTGAATTTGACCTTGTGCAGGAGTTAGCTAGCACTACATTTGGTGTTGATACTACTAGAGGAGATACTGCTAGAGGATCTGATGAGCATATGGTAAGTTTGTAACTTAATTTATGAATTCTACTATATTTGATAAATGATTCTTTTAATAGTTAATTTCAAGTAATATTTTAATATTATTTTTTTATTGTACAACATGAGATGGGTGGATCTAGACCACGTACCGGGGACAAGAGAGATACTGCTAGAGGATCTGATGAGCATATGGTAAGTTTGTAACTTAATTTATGAATTCTACTATATTTGATAAATGATTCTTTTAATAGTTAATTTCAAGTAATATTTTAATATTATTTTTTTATTGTACAACATGAGACGGGTGGATCTAGACCACGTACCGGGGACAAGAGAGATACTGCTAGAGGATCTGATGAGCATATGGTAAGTTTGTAACTTAATTTATGAATTCTACTATATTTGATAAATGATTCTTTTAATAGTTAATTTCAAGTAATATTTTAATATTATTTTTTTCTTGTACAACATGAGACAGGTGAATCTGGACCACATCCTGGGGACAAGAGACCATGGGATGTTATTGATGATAGCACTTTGATTTTATTTGGCTTTGATATGTACTTTTTTATGGACTTTACACATTTGTTTACACATGCACATACTTTATATATATGGATAGTTGCATTATAGGATTAGATCATATATATTTTGTGCATACTTTATATATTTTCTGCACATTAGATATTATGTGGAGTGAACATCATGTTACCATCTAGATATATATATGGATTAGATATTATATGGATTATGTGGACTTGAAATTTTACTGTTTATTTGGCTCTGATATGTACTATTTTATGGGCTTTACATATTTGTTTACACATGCACACATACTTTATATATATGGATAGTTGCATAATAGGATTAGATCATATATATTATGTGCATACTTTATGTGTATTGTGCCCATTAGATATTATGTGCACTTGAAATTATGTGCACATTAGATCATATATATTGACTTGAAATTATGTGAACTTGAAATTTTGTGCATACTTTATATATTATGTGGACTTGAAATTTTATTTATGGAAGTTGTGCTTAAATAACTTTATAGGCATTATGTGGACTTGTAATTTTATTTTTAGAATTTCATTTAAATAGCTCTTGTTATTAGATAAACTAAAGGTGCATACATCATGAACTAAGTATCGAAACATATCTTATAATTATAACATATTCTAAATTAAAAAGTATCAAAACAAATATAATGAATAGAACTTGATTAAAACATAATTATCTCATTCATAAATTTGACCAATAGTCTCTCATTTATGTATATTGTACGCAAAATGTAATCAAGAAGACATATCTAAAATAAAATAAATAGTCTATTTAAATTATAATAATAAGTATTTATATCTCTCAAAATACAACATAAAGTATGCACAAACAATAGTAGTCATTGAGGCCAAGTCTACTCTGAGAGACCTGGAAAAAATAAATACATATGATTAATTTTTATAATCAAGATGCATTGAATTTAAAATACAAAGGGATTTGCCTTAAGGGTACCAAAATTTAACTTGTAATTATTCAAAATGAAACATAAAGTATGCACAAATAACTTTGTTTTCATTGATGCCTTCTACTTGTGGTAGACCTGAAACAAAATTTTACTAGATTAGATTTTATAATTATGATGCATGATATAAAATGCTATATATAATATGCATCATGAATTTTAAAAGGGAGGTGGATTAAGGGTTTAAATTATAACTTACTTGATATTCATTCCATTATACCATCTGCATCCTCTCTCTTTTGCAAAGCATCTATAATTGTCTCATGCTCTTCCATAGAGAGAGTCCATAATTGTTCATTAGCAGGCCTGCCACAATATCTATCCAATTTTATATTAGTTGCCACTACCAAATGCAAGTAATGTATAATCTTCTTCTCTAATTCATAATCTTCAAATGCGAGCAATCCATTCTTTCTTGTTAGATATTTGCATAGCCAAGTGCCAACAACAACCACAGATCCTATTGGATAGTCATAACCATCATCATCTACTCGAGGAGTGGTTAGCTTATGTTTTGGCTCTACACATCGAGCCAACCAATACTCTATCCCCTCTTCATTGTCATCTAGTGCAACAACAACATAGACATGTCCTGTGCACAAAACAATTTTATTTTAATATTTAATGAGAAATAAAAACAAAAATATACACTGTAAGATTTCATAAATATGTGCTATTTAATAAATCAAAACAAATTTCAAAAATAATTTTACCTTGTTGTATAAGATCTGAAATGCGATCATAGTCATTTGATGCAAACATTTGATTCATATCTTCATCAGTTCTTTCATACAAATCATTTGCATCTATGGGTGTCAATGATCTTTGTTGCCATTCTTCAACCCATTCTTTATTCTCAAAAAATTCCCAATCTCCGGAAACACAAAACTGACAAAAGCAAGAAAGTTGCCTTGTGAATATAGTCCATGTGTTTGAATTAGAAGTCTTAAACAAATGTCATTTAGCTAATCCAATGATGGTATTACAATCATGCCAAATAGGAATACTATCTTCCTCTATCAACCAGAAGAAACGTCAAATTGCAGAGTTTTCAGTTGATCCTTTTGACAACTTTGAATTGCACCAATCTACAACTGTACGAGCATCTCTGAATTTCACTGCATCCTCGAATTTCAATTTTTCTCTAGCAAGAGCTCTTTTTATACAGGCATCAGCTCCATCGTGTTCCCCCTTACCATGTCCCACTTCAAAAAAACTCCATAAATGTTGGACATTGGTTATCTTGTGAACTTTGCATAGCCAGTAAAACATTCTTGCATTTTTTAATTGTCCAATGTAGTTATCTAACCATATCATATGTTGTTTCATGTCAATTTATCTTTCCTTAAGATTATCATAAAATACCTCGAAGCAATGTTGAACAAACTCTGAAGAGTGTAATCGATTATCACTAACATAGAAATGATACTCCCTCAAAAAAATTTTGTTATCTTCTGTACTGTCATGGTCATGTCTATATATAATGTGCACAAATATGGCCACTTGCACTAAGTTGTAGTATTGTGATTGAGTTTCCTCTTGTGGTTTTAGAGTATAATTCTCTCCAAAATCCACAACTGATACTATTGTTCCAACCGGAAATGTGTTCTTGCATATGTGAAATTGTCCATCAAGCCATCGAGCATGTTGGGAATGTTTCACATAGTTTGGAACAATATGAGTTTTAAACTCACTAATAAATGCATTCACACTATTATGTTCTGTAATCAATTCTAAATGTTTCCCCATCTTTCCATCCTTTAGAGGGTATTCTATATTTTTATATCTCCTAACATCAACCATTTTTTGTCCAAACTCAGATGAAACATGTTCATGCAAACATTCACCTATTGAAGAATAGTTCCCACATAAATTGCAAAGGCCATAAATGCATGAACTAGAAAGAAATAATTTTTCATTAGGTGGTTTACAAAATAAACATCTAATAAAATCTTTTATAGTTTCAGGTGGAACATAAACACCACAATCCTGCACAAGATCATTACCATGTAAAAAATATTAAAAAGTACTACCAAATGATGTAAAAAATCTTTGTCAGTATGGATTTCAATGATAGTGTGGTTTGATGCAATCTATCTTTTTTTTACGGTAACGGTTATTTAGAAATGAGGGCCCATTATTTAAATAACGGGTCCCCATTTTAAAAACGGGGGCCTGTTATTTAAATAATGGGCCCCCATTTTTAAAACGGGGGCCCGTTAGTAAATCCAATGGGCAAAAAATGGAATGGGCCCCCATTTATAAAACGGGGGCCCGTTATGTAAAATTTGAATTCACAACCCGCCACTTGCCTTGGGATTAGGCCAGGGATAGGCCTAGGATGGCCACACCTGAGACATGAACCTGCAAATTCAAAGCTCCATGAATGAAAGCACAAATATGAACTTTTGAAATAGTTTATGTGCCTCTAATAAGAGAATTTTTATACAAAATTGAAACCCATTTCAGATTATACTATCTAGATTCTAAATATGCAAATTAATTTAAAAATTGATTATTTTACCTATTTTTCATTTAATTTATACTGAATCAGGTCCATAAATTTGAAATATTAACTAATTTTCTTAATTTAATAACTTTTTTTATTTTAATGAATTTTGAAAAAAATTATATGTCATCAATCTACACAAAATTATTTTCTATTTAAAAAAAAAAATTCAAAAAATGCTAAGTTTACGTCAAATTATGTGGGTCGTACATGTCAAATTTTTAAAAAGATAATTACAGCCATTAAAAAATTAATTAAAAAAAATATTTGAAAAAAAATATAGAAAAATATGCTCATCAATCTTTAGTGTGTTACAAACCATTTCCCAAAATGGTTTGAGAAAATAATTTTAATTTTATCAAAAAGTGTGGGTCGTACACATGCATGGTATTGTCCTGAAACAAACATTTTTAAAACATAGTTTTTAGAACTCCATTCAAAAAGTTATTTTTTATTATGTGGGTATTAAAATAAATTACATATTTGAAAAGTACACTCAGAGAGCTATCTTTTATATTATTGACTTTTTCCAAGATTCAATCTCTAAGTGTTTCAAAATTTAAGCTCAAATGAGACAAAATCTGAAAAACAGGGAAAACACTTCCACTTTTTGGCCAAAAAGTGGACTCATCTTCTTGCACTGACCCTATTGACCTTATTGTTAAACACCCAACACGAGTGAGAGGGGGGTGAATCAGTCTGAAAATTCAAAAACAATTATTATTTCTTATTTAACAATGACACTTTAACAATTAGCACATAAACATCAAGCGTCAACACATGAAAACATGAACACTAAATTTGCGTGGAAAACCCAAACAAGGAAAGTCCACGATGAAAATGTAACTCATAATATGAATTATAACAATGTTAACAACATTTTAGGCATATCACCAAAGAGCACCAACACCTGAAGGACTTTCAAAACTAAGGCACACAACCTTAGGAAAGATGCAAAGAGGACTCAAACAACTGAAGAACACTTCTTCGGGACAAGATATAAAATGGTGTTGAAGGACTCAGTGCTATCAATCAACAACGAATGAAATAGATGAATTAAAATTGAGAAGTATTCTCCTAATCATGAAATTATCCTTGAACAATTGAATCAAGTGACCAAGATCATGGCAAACATCTCTGATATTCCCCACTATCACAACACATTGTCTTGCAGAATATATTACTTTCAAAGCTCTTCTCAAACTGATTTTCACATTACCACAAACTCAAATCTACTTGAAAATCATTCACATTAATTTCTCACACAATTTACTTCTCATCCACACATAATTCATCTATCTACACATCTTAAATATGAGATAAAACATTGAAAACCTGATTGAGGGTCAACCAAAATAGAATAAGCAATATTATACAAAATAAGGTACCCAGACCTAAAATACTTAGATCGGTCCACTCTAGGAGAAAGAGGGACCCAAAACATATCAGATTACATCATTCCATGAATGATCTAATAATTTGCAACCACTAACACATATTCCAAAGGGCATTACAAAGTGTAACGTGTAGATGCAATCAACCAATCGGCCATATAACCACTTCCAATGCAAAATACTCCATGTAGATCTCTACACGCCAAGGTGAGACCCAAATTATAATCTCAACACATCTTTGAACACATATCCAAACCAAAAGAATATGATCCATTAAACCGCAATGCAATTAACAACATGTCCGAAGGGTGCCAAAAACATTCCAAACCATCCTGAATGCAGGATGACACAACCAACACCAAAAGCATATATGGGCCAACATCCATCCAAATAATCAAGTTTGACATCAATGACGACCAGACAAGTTCATGTTATCAACAAAATCTGACAATCTTCCCCTTTGTCATTGATGGAAACACCAAAACAATTGTAATACCAAAATAACAACACCAATGATAAATTGATGATCTCATAGCAACTCTCTCTCCCCAAATCTTACAACAACTCTCTCTCCCCAAATCTTACAACAACTCTCTCTCCCAATCTAATAACAACTCTCTCTCCCACTTTCACAATAATGACAAAGGACGTTGAAAAAACCATACTAACCAATTTAAACCATTGCTCCCCCTGAGAGTAGCAACAACATCGATCTAAGAAACAAGAATAAGCACTAAGTCTCCCCATAGAAAAATGCACCACTAAAAAATGCATTTGGTTAGAAAGGGGAGGGCCAGTAACCCCTAACTTCTGCCTAACATACTAGAAAGCATCCTTCACCAAAGTCTTAGTAAAAATGTTTGCTATCTATTCTGATGTAGAAATGTATTCTAGTTTGACTTCTTTCTTTGCAACCTTCTCTCTTAGAAAAAGATAACAGATTGAAATATGTTTAGTTCTTGAATGCATAACCAGATTCTTTGAAATATGTATAGCACTAGTATTATCACACATAATAAAATAGCTTCATCATACACTACTCTTAAAATATTAAGAGCTTCATCCATAAAACTTGAGTGTACAGCAAGATGTTGTGACAATATATTCATCTTCTACAGTGGATAATGATATTTATTCTTGTTTCTTACTCATCCATGAAACCAATTTGTCTCCCAAAAAGAATGCACCACCACTAGTACTTTTCCTATCATCAACACTTCTGGCCCAATTAGCATCTGAATATGCCTTCAACATGAAATCTCTATCTTTCTTGTATCATAAGCCAAAATCCTAAGTACCTTTCAAATATATGAAAATCCTCTTTACTACTTGATCATGAGTTTTCTTCGAACTAACCTGAAATCTTGCAACCAAACATACAACTTGCATAATATCTAGCCTAGAAGTAGTAAGATATAACAATCCTCATGGTGCAGTCGTCGATGAGGAGAAACCTCGAAGAGATCAATCCAGACCAAGAAACAAGAGTAAACACAATAGAAATAAGAAACTATGATGGAGGCAATGTAGAACTAAATGAATTAGATCATGAAAATTGATTACAGATAACCGGTAACATCCGAGTTACAAGATCTGGCTCACTGGCCTGCTACAAACATGTTAAATTATAGAACAAGTCACTCCCAGACCTCCAAACCTAAGATCTATCTACTATATTCTATCTGATTTACTTCTTACTAACTTATAATGCTAAATTATACTAATTTATACAATCCAAGGGGATCCGGTCAACAAAAAGGAATCAAGTGTCGAAGAACAAGATCAAACGTGTAAAACCAATTGGTCGGCCTCCACCAAAGAGATTCCTTCAAAAAATCCAAAGGATGAAGTGTGGATCAAAGGGAAGGTCATTCACACACCAAGGAACATTAGAATCAATGCACATGGATCCACAAATTATAGAAGGGATCTGGTAGATTCACCAATGCAAATATGTCTAAACGGTTTCGGTTCTAGAAAACTGTCTCAAAATCCGGCATCAATAACTTGCCAGAAAATGATCCAAATGCTACATGGTTTAGGAATAAGGAATATGATCACGTCCTCAAGGAAAATCAAACTTCACAAGATCCGATGAGATAATGCAAGAAAATGTAGAATGAAATATCGAAATTGTAAAATAGAAAACAAACTAAAAAAATTTATTTTTTGGTTGATGCAAGATTGCCAACAATCAAGGATGCTCTTGCATCAAACATCTGGGGTTGTTGAAAAAAGTGAGTCTCTCACTTTGCTAGGGTTAGAGGAAAACCAAGGTGATCTACCTCTACCTAAGAAATCCAAGATGAATCTTCAAATGGTATGTCCTTCCATTTTACAAGATACTCCTTATACTGACTGCTCTGGGTGCTACCCCCAATCCTACTATCCAAAATGTCTTCAATCTGATCTGGCTCCTTCTAGGGAAACTATTTCTGCAAGTCTGTAATATTGTCCTCACTTAATTCTGGTTCATGATATCGATGTAGATCTGAAATGTTAAATGTAGGTGAAATACTCAAACTATCTGGTAACTCCACTTCATATGCATTTTCAGAACTGAACTTCCCCAAGATCTTACAAGGTCCAAACTTCCTCATCTGCAACTTGTTATAGGTTCCAACTAGAAATATTTCTTTTCTCAGATACACCATCACTTCATCACCAACTTCAAATTCCTTTTGTCTTCTCTTCTCATCTGATTTCTCCTTATACATGTTGTTCATGTCCTCCAAATGCTTCTTAACCTAAATATGCAAGGCCTTCATGTGATCTGCAAATTCTTTTGCCTCTACACTCTACTTGTCTTCATTACTGACATCTCTTAGTTTTGATATACCTCTAGGGTGTGCTTCGGTAACAATCTCAAAAGGTATTCTTCTGGTACTCTTGTTCACTGAATTATTGTAGGAAAACTCTGCTTGTGCAAGAATCAAATCCCAACTTCTAGTTTTCTCTCCAACCAAGCATCTCAATGAATTTCCCAAGCTCTTGTTTACTACCTATGTCTGTCCATCAGTCTGTGGGTGAAAAGTAGAACTAAACTTCAAATCTGTCTTCATCTTCTTCCAAAGTGTTCTCCAAAAATAACCAACAAACTTAGTATCTCTATTTGAAACTATGCTCTTAGGTAATCCATGCAATCTTACACTTCCTTGAAAAATAGGTCAACTATATGCACTGCATCTGATGTTTTCTTACAAGGTATGAAATGAGCCATCTTTGAGAATCTATCCACTACCACAAATATCAATTCATTCCCTCTATGTGTCTTAGGCAATCCAAGTATCAAATCCATGCTTATATCCTCCCAAGGTCTTTTTGTTACTATCAAAGGCTTATACAATCTCACATTCTAACTACTCACTACTACCTTTGCAACTTGATAAACTCTACAACTCTGTACAAATTTCCTAACATAAATATGAATCTGAGGCCAAAAGTACCACTCACTCACCAATGCTATTGTCTTGTCAACACCGAAGTGTTCGACTGATCCTCTACTATGTTTCTCCTTTATTAGATTATCCCTCATAGAAATCTTAGGTATACATAATTGAACTCCTTTTAATAACATTCCATCTAGAATGAAGTAATCCAACCACTTGCTTCTGTCTACTATAATCGGTTCTCTACATGCTTTCCAAGGTTCTGCAAAATCCAGGTCATCATCATACAAGGTCTTCAACTCCGCAAACCTTAATACTGTCACTCTCATCTATGTCAGCAAATTTGATATAGAGAATCAGGAAACAAACCACCCATATATAACTATCACCAATCCTTTAAGTTCTTTTGAGTCCAAAATGCAAAATAAGACAAACAATCTTCCATTTTTTATGACTGAAATATTGTCCTAATTGTGACAGTCAACATAAAGGTCTTTTGTTGATCTCTTCCAATAAGTTCCAAAGCACATCAAGAGGGGTTTATCTGCATGAAAAATAGAAACTAATAGTGCCTTAAAATATTCATAAACATAGAGAGGTCCCTTACAACAAAGTGAACAAACCAACCCATCATTGTCCCAAATCTTAATTCGTCTGATTTTCACAATAAAATGCAGACTAATAGTCATTAATATCTTTTGAAAATGGAAACATTTAGATAAGCTCAATACAAAACTTCCATAAAATCTATAGAAATATCCAACAGTTCAATCCAAATGTATAGCATTGTTTGTAAAACTGGTAACCCTCATTGAAGGTTTTGACAATTTTCACCAAAACGTGCATACCTTGCTTCAAAGTGATTCAATTGAAATGAAACCAAAGGGAAAAAAATTTAACTCATGCCACTATCATATCCAATATATTTCCAATAGAGACAAAGGATTTTCCATAAAGAAAAACGTGAATGATCAGACATCAATACCCAGAAAACAATGTACAATGTGTAACAACTTCAAATGTTATTCATTTCCTTCCTCCAATCATACACACCCCCATTGGATTCGACCAAATGATGGATTTTATAACCTTCACACATCCATATGGAAGTTACAACTTCCCAAGACCAATTACATCCTTGGTTTGCAACTTTTAGAACATGGTTTGTTGCTTGAAAACACTTTACATCATTGTCAACTTTCACATTTTAGAAAAAATGACCTCTAAACTTCACTTAGACACTTTGAACACCTTTTAATGGACTCAAAACAACCTTTTACATCATTGTTACCCTTTCATGACTCTTTTACACAAGATTGACCTCCTTGACCATATTAGGACCCAAATACCCAACTTGAGTAACTTGTTACAAATGAGTGGCATTTCCTTACAAAATGACTCATCATGCCTTTAATTACATCCAAATGAACTTAAAGACAATCATAGAATAAAAATCTTATGAAATTACTTATGACATGACTGTTGACAAGGTGCTCCTGCACCAAAATTCCTCCTTCTACTCAATGCATCAGCAAATTTGTTAGATTTGCCACTTCTATGCTTCAACATAAAGGTGTAACTGTGCAAAAGCTCTACCCATCTCATATGTCTCTAATTCAACTTAATCTGACTGTTCAAATACTGCAAGGCTTGATGATCGGTATATAACACAAACTCCTTAGGCAATAGGTAATGTCTCCATTTCTTCAAGGCTTGAAGTATGACATAAAATTCCTAATCATACAATGAATATCTTCTCCTAGCATCATTCAACTTCTCACTGAAATAAGATACTTCTCTCCCTTTCTGACTCAATACGGCTCCAATTACAGTTCCACTTGCATCAAAATATACTTGAAACACTTTGTTGAAATATGGTAAAGCTAACATAGGTTTCTCAGTCACTTTCTGCTTCAGCAATTCAAAACTTTTGTTTACTCGGGTTGTCCACTTGAATTCCTTCCTATCTCCTCTCATTGTTTCAGTCATAAGGTTACAAAGTGAACTGAAATTTTTGACGAACTTTCGGTAGAAACTAGCCAATCCATGAAATGATCTTACCTCTCCAATGCTCTCTGGTGTAGGCCATTCAACAATTTATTTTACTTTCTCAAGGTCCATCTTCAATCCATCTGTAGAATCACAAATCCCAAATAGACTAACTCCTCCTTCATGAAAGTACACTTCTTAAGGTTTATCAGAAACTTTTCTTCTCTCAACCTCTGCCAAACTTGTCTTAAATGCAACAAATGCTCCTCTTTTGTCTTACTGAAAATCATAATGTCATCCAAATATACAATAACAAACTTATCCAAGAATTTATTCAATACCCCATTCATCAACCTCATGAAAGTACTAAGTGCATTAGTCAACCCAAAAGGCATCACCAACCATTCATACAATCCTTCATTTGTCTTGAATGCTATCTTCCACTCATCTCCTTCTCTGATTCTAATCTTATGATATCCACTCTTCAAGTCTATCTTTGTCTAACATTTGACTCTACTCAAGCATTCCATTATGTCATCCATCCTAGGTAAAGGAAACCAGTACTTCACTGTGATCTTGTTTATTGCTCTAGAATCGGTACATATCCTCTGTTCTCCATTCTTCTTAGGTGCTAATAATGTTGGTATTGCACAGGGACTCAGACTTTCTTTGATCAAATCTTTCTTCAGTAAATCCTGCACTTGTCTATTCAACTCTTCATTCTCTATTGGTGTCAACCGGTGTGCAACTTTACTAGGCAAACTAGCTCTGGGAATCAAGTCCAGGCAATGGCCGGTACTTCTCACAAGTGGCAATCCATCAGGCACATTATCTGAAATGATGTCTTCATACTCTGTCAGTAACTACTTTATCTCTTCTAGTTGTTCTTCATGCTCTAGGTTCTTAGTCTTCTTTGGAACTAAGGCAAAACTCACATTCTCATGTCTCATTCCATCCATGAATTTCCTTCCATCCACTAAAGAGATTCTAGCATTCATATAGACTTCACTCTTTAGGGGTTCCTCCAAGGGTAACAAGGTTTGTTTCATACCATTTGCTACAATAGTGTATATGTTCTTTCTCCCATCATGTATTGTTTGTCTATCAAACTACCAAGGTCTACCAAATAAAAAGGTGACAAATATCCATAGGCATAATATCACACAAGACTTCATTATGATAATTTCTAGTTTTTAATTTCACTAAACATTTTTCACTTACTAACAGCTTATGATCATCCTAGATCCATGCTATCTGATAAGGCTTAGGGTGTTTCAATATTTCCAACTTCAACTTATTCACCATTTCCTCTAAAACAAGATTATCCAAACTACCACTATCAATAACAACTTTACAACACTTATCGGATACCTTACATCTATTCTGGAACAAATTTTGCCTTTGCAAGGGCTCCTCATCTTCTCTGGTATGACACAAAGCTCTCCTCATTATCAATAGTTCTCCATCTTCCCAATTGTTAGTTGATCCAGTGGGGCTTTCTTCCACCAATGTTGTTCTCCCAATGTTCTATGTTTTCTTACATTCAAAAGCACGATGTCCTTCTTGTCCACACTTACAGCAAGTTCCTCTAAACACTCTTGTCTTGTCTTTTGTCATCCTTTCCAAAGTTTTCATTCTGGTAGCCATCATGTTCTATCATCTAGTAGAAATTTATGTCATCCTTCGAATATGAATTACCTTCTTTTCTTACTTCCTTGTCCTTATTATGATCCATATAGGTTCCTCTTCCTCTGGCATATCCTCTTCCTCCTTGAAATCTTTCTCTAGAAAACCTTCCACCTCTAACTCGTTGTCTTTGCTCATGTCTTTTGTTCAGCTTCTCTTCTGCTTTCAAGGCATACTGGTACACTTCTTCAACACTCTGCAACTTGATCAAACTATGTTTATCTTGTATAGACATTTGTAGTCTATTCAAATATCTTGCAACTTGTTCAACCTCATCATCGACATGTCTGAATCTAATATTAAACTTGTAGAATGCTTTGGTGTACTCCTTCACACTAGATTCCTTCTGCTTCAAGTTCTGCAACTTTCAGAACAAATTTACTTGATAATCAGCTGGAATAAACTTCAATTTTAACTTAGCAACAATCCGCTCCCATAATTTGATCTTCTTTTTTACCTCTTCTCTATCTATCAACCTACAAATTCTCCCACCAAAGAGATGCATGACCTTTCAACTGGGTACAGGCATACTTTACCTTTCTTTCCTATGCGGTGTTTTGAAAATCAAAATACTTCTCCATCTTCGAGATCCAATCCATCAATTCATTTGAATCCAACTTTCTATCATAATCTGATAGGGTAAAATATGGTTTAGTGTTCGCCCTACTCAAAACCCTCAAGAACCTTTCTTCATCTGGATCAATCATCGGTGGATTTGATACTTGTTTTGTCGGGGCCTCTTCTTCCTCATCTTCGCTCACATCTTCAATATGTTGGCCTCTTCTCCAGGCTATCTCAATAGCTTCCAACCGGGCTACAATTACTCACAATATTTCCATCACAGTAGGGTCTACATTCCCACGTGCTCCACCATTCCTATTTCCTCTTGACGGTAGTCCTTTGCAGCTACAAGTCGAATCCACAGTTTATCACCCTACAACAAAATTCTCAGGACAACGGAATCTCTAGAATGAAATCTCACTCTGATACCACTTGGTGCTATCATTGGTTAGGAGGGACCTCAAAGAGATCAATCCAGATGAGGCAGAAAGAGTAAACACAATGAAAACAAAAAACTATGATGGAGGCAATGTATAACTAAATGAATTAGATCATGAAAATTGATTAGAGATAATCGGTAACATCCGAGTTACAAGATCCAACTCACTAGCCTACTACAAACATGCTAAATTATAGAACAGGTCACTCTCAGACCTCCAAACCTAAGATCTATCTACTATATTCTATATAATTTCCTTATTACTAACTTCTAATGCTCAATTACAATGATTTATACAATCCAAGGGGATCCAATCGACCCAAAAGGAATCAAATGCCAAAGAACAAGATCAAATGTGTAAAACCAATAGGTTGGCCTCCACCAAAGAGATTCCTCTGTAAAATCCAAAGGATGAAGTGCGAAACAAAGGGAAGGTCAACCACATGCCAAGGAACATCTAAATCAATGCACAAGGCTCCGCAAACTACGGAAGGGATTCGATAGATTCACCAATGCAAATAGGTATAAATGGTTCCGGTGCCAGAAAACTGTCTCGGAATCCAAAATTGATAACTTGCTGAAAAATGATCCAAATGCTCCACAGTTTAGGAATAAGGAATATGATCATGTCCTCAATAAAAATCCAACTCCACAAGATTGGTGAGCCAGTGCAAGAAAATGCATAATGAAATGCTGAAACTGCAAACCAGAAAACAAACAGAAAAGAAATATTTTTTTGGTTGCTGAAAGATTTCCAAGAATCAGGGATGCTCCTGCATCATCTCCAATCTTAGATCTTTACTTCTGAGATCAACATCTGAAGATGTATTATCTTTTCCTAGCTTCCATCTAACATATAAAGAGGTAGTAATAGGTTTGCAATTCTCCATATCAAACTTCATTAACATCTCTTTAATATACTTAGCTTGAGAAATAAAGATTTCATCATCCAACTGAGTAACTTGAAGACCAAGAAAAAAAGACATTTCTCCAAACATAGACATCTCAAATTATTTTTACAAATTCTTTACACAAACCATCACTTCCTCCAAAAATAATATCATCAACATAAAAAACAACAATCAACAACTTAATGCCTTCAACCTTAAAATAGATATTGTTGTTTGTAGTACCTTTCCTAAAATTTTGTTGTAACAAATATTTGTCCAATCTTGTATACCAAGCTCTAGGTGTTTGTTTTATTACATACAATGCCTTCTTTAATCCGTAGACAATGTTTGGATCATCTAATAGTCCAAATCCATCTAGTTGTTCAATGTATACTTCTTCCAATTCTGTGTTCAAAATTGTTGACTTAACATCCATTTGATATACTCTAAAGTTCTTATAGGTAGAAAACACAAGAAACATTCTAATAGCTTCCATCCTATCAACTGGGGAAAAAGTTTCTTCAAATTCAATACCTTATACCTAAGAGTAACATTTACATACCAACCTTTCCTTATTCTTGTGACTTGTCCTTGCTTATTCAGTTTGTTATGGAACACCCACAAGTAGTTCCTATCATGCATTTTTATTTAGTGGTCTAGGTACTAGCTCCCAAGCCTAATTCTTTTGTATCTAGTTCAGTTCTTCTTCCCAACTTTCTTCTTTTCTTTCTTCTTCATATGATTTAGGTTCAATGAGTGAAAGAAAATAGAAATAATTTTTCTCATTTACCTATGTAACACTTCTTCTTGTCTGAACTCCTTTATTCTTGTCTCCAATTATTTGATCTTCTAAATGATTCCTCTACACATATTTTGGGGTTTTGATTGTTTTCTCTAGTTCTTCTTTGTCTCGTTCTTCATCTTCATTTGATTTATCTTCATTGCTTCCTTCCATAGTTGACTTTTCTTCTACAATAGCAGGAATGGTATCAAATTAAATCTCTTAAACAAGTTCAGGGACACTCTAATCCCATGCCTTGCATATTTTCACATATGTACTCTCCACTATCTTGTTAAATATTTTATTGTAATACCGATAACCCTCATTGTTCATAGTGTATCTCGAGAATATTCCTTCATTAGCTCTGGTATCAAACTTTTTGAGGTTATTTTCTGAGGTCATTCTCATCTCTTCTGATATATCACTTAATCTCAAAGATTCTGAAATATTTCATAGTAGGTGGTCTTCCATACCACAACTCATAAGGTGTCTTTGTGTGATTTATTCTTATCTAAACCCTGTTAAAAATGTGAACAGAAATATGCACAACTTCTTTCCAATACACATTAGTCAAGTTAGCATCTTTCGTCATAGTTCTAGTCATCTCAATAATATCTATATTCTACCTTTCTAGCACACCATTATGTTGAGGAGTTCTCAGAGGAGAAAGATGTCTTCTAATACAATATTTCTCATAGAAATTTTTTAATTCATTTGAAGTAAATTCTCCACCTCTATTAGATCTCAAACATTTGATCCTAGCATCAACTTGATTTTCTATCATTGACTTGAAAACTTTAAATCTTTCAAAAGCTTCATTTTTTTCTCTCAAAAATGTAATCCATGTCATTCTAGAATAATCATCATTGAGTAACATATAATACCTTTCACCATTAAGTCCACTTGTCCTTGTAGCCTGGCCACACAAGTCTTTATGAATTACCTCCAACAGATATGATGTAGAATACTCCTTGTTCTTGAAAATTCTCCTTGTTTGCTTCCCTAACTAACATTCTCTACACACAATGTCAATAGGCTTGATAACTCTTGGTAAATCTTTTATTTCCTTAAAGTTACTAATATTTATCATGTTGTCAAATTTAACATGTCCCATCCTCTTATGTTATAACCACATTCGTTACTCTGACTCAGATAACAATGTTTCCACTTTTGTCTTTTATGTAATAAACATTTCCACTTAACCTAACTCCTTTAGCTAACAACTTTATGGTTCTAACTTTTCTGGTCATATATACATCTAGTTTCTATAAACACAACTTCATAACCTGTATTGTGTGCATCTGACTAACACTCAACAAACTTTGTCTTAAACCTTCTACATAATAAACACCATCAATTTTATGCTTTCCATTAATCAAGATACTTCCTATTCCATAAATTGGTGTCACTTTCTCCTACAAATTTTATCAATTCACCATCATACTTCTTCAAAGTGATAAATTTGTCTGTCTCCAGTCATGTGATTCTAGCATTTGGAATCAATGATCCACGATCTTGGTTCAACTTTAGCATGCAGTGCAATCTTCTCTTTTAGTCTTCTGGATCTTTCCTATTACTTCTCCTATATAGCCAGAAATAAAGATTCTTCATTCGAGTATTCAGTAATCTCTTCTTCAAATGAATATGCCTCCATAGAGGAAAAAACTCTTTTTCCCTTTATCTCTATCATATGTTCTTTTCTTAAAATCATTTCTTCTATATCTACTTTTCTTTTCATCGTCATCAGATTTTGTATAATCTTCTTTGTATATAAATTTAGAACCACAATGACATTTTCTTCTACAATTAAAGTATTTCAAGGGCAAATTTCCTTTGTACTTTCTAGTTCCTCCCTTTTGTCTTCTTACAAAGTTTGCTTCAATCTCATCCAAGTTCTCACTTATTTCTAATTCATCTCCTCATATCCTCAAAATGTTGAATGTAGCTTCTCTTTGATAGGATTTTATATCTTCCATCTCTCCAATTTAATATGCAGACAATATACCGATAAGATGATCAATAGTGTAGTTGTTCAAATAATGGTATTCTTCAATAGCATACTTCTTTAGTTTGTAGGGATTTGTCAATGTAAACAAGATCTTTCTAATGTCATCACTATCTTCAAACACTCCACCAATAGCTTGGATAGCTTTTATTATATCATTCATTCTATGTGTGCAACTCTCAACACTTTCATCATCAGCCATTCTGAAACCTTCAAATTTATGCTTCAGGTTCAAAAGACTTTCTTGTTACGTAAAAGCAAAGGAAATTCTTTTTCTCGATGTGGGGTAGGCAAATTTTTAGTGTTAATAAATATATTGAGTCTTCATTTACTACGAGGAGGAGTTATTAGAACTGGATCAAGTTTTTTTGGAATATGAGTTGAAGCAATAACAACAATATTTTGTTTGATGGTGGTTTCTTTTTCACCATCAATCATATTATATGGATCCCCGAGGAGTTCTATCAATAATGCAATAAGGAAGAAGTAATCATTTAGTTCATGAATTCTTGGAATCCATATGATGCAAGGAGAGATCAATTTTGCCAATTTGAGTGCAAACATGAATTGGATTACTCTTCTCGCAAAATACTCTAGCGGGTTAGGATCCTCTACTCGGTCATACAAAAACATATGAGGTTTTTCTATCATAATGTGCTTTCTCATATATGTCTTTTGGCCTGCCTAACCAGCTGAGAGACCTAAGGATATTTTCATGCTCAAGGTATGATTTTTTAGTTGAAGATGTATACTCAGGTTCATAGCAAGACAAAAGTTTCTACTTCCTCAAAAATAACACAAGTTATTCTAGATTCCCTTAGCTTCTTTATTCCTTTAACCTTTCCAAAAAATTCATCACTAAGATATTTGATAAGAATTCTTCTATCTTTTTCAATTATCTATTGAGCCTTAAACTCATCAGAGTTGATGGTCCATTCAAAGGATGTTGATAACCTATTTGAATAATCTCCCAGATTTAATTTTGTAATTCTCCTAAGACTCCATTATTTCCTTCAAATAATTAAAGTTTGTTCTATCAAACATCAATTCTTTAACATGAAGTTCCTATGCCATCTCTAGATCTACCTCATGTGATTAAGCTTTCCAAAGAGGAACCCTACTTTGATACAAATTGTTGAACACCTAGCAGGACTAAGACAGAGAGGGGGGGATTGAATCAGTCAAAAGCTTCAAAAATAATTATTAATCAAATTATTTAATAATAACATATTAACCATTAGCACATACACATCAAGCATCCACAAATGAACACATGAACACTATATTTACATAGTGTAAAGTGGAAAATTGGAGAACCTTAGCCAATTCGCCACTTGAAGAAAGAGGAAATTCACTAGGCTCCAATTTTCACTTGGGGAGACTTTACATTCAAAAAAGAGGGATGAATCTACTAGATACAATCCCAAAGGATGCAAGGATTGAATACTAATAAAATTAGAATGGAATTAACCCTCTTATGTAAGTTGATTGATTGAATTAGGACAAAGTGTTGAAAATCGAGACAAAGTATGCAAAAATAGTGATCTACAAATTCGAGCTTCTGCCGTGCACCTGCATCTGATAAGTTTGAGACGATTTGGAGCTACTTTAAGAAATTCAAAAAAATTTGTAGGGATCGTGTGTCCGGATAGGGGCACCCTCCTATCAGTCCTCTAAAATTTCCGCACATTGAAAATGGTTTTTCCGTCTCTACGAATAAAGCTTAATTTTAGAAGTACAGTTGTGCACCTATTTTCCACACACAGATAGAAAAGGAAATGTATTGGGAATAGGGTTTTGTCTTCATATCAAATATTGGTTTTGAAATTAACCAAGTGGTTGAAATAAAGTAAAGGAAATGTCTGAAAAAAGGAATCCTCCTCTTTGAGAGGATGTTGAATTGAATGAAATTGAAATTCTTATACCTTCTTGTGAAGTTTTGTCGGGATCCACATGGAATTAGGGTTTCATGAAGTAGAATTTTGATCTCCTCTTCAATGTTTGTAATCTTGTCTCTATTGTTGCTCCAAAGCTTGAAGGAAGACTGAAAAATGCTCAATTTCTCTTGAATGCTTGAATGCTTGATAATGATTGATGATAGATTCAATAGGAAGGGAAATCCCTCTTATATACTTGCCAGTGGGTTTAATTGACTAATCTTTCGACTTGGGCCAACATAGGAGGGAATTCCCACTTCAAACTTCAGTTAGGTCCAAGGGGAGAGGATCAAGGGAGGTCCCAAATAGGGAATCCCAAGGCACCATTCCCTGGTCCTAGTGGATCCTAGGGCACCACGCCCTGGTCCTGCCCTATTTTGGGGCAGGATCAAGGTGCAAGCAGAGTGTAGGGTTGAATTGCAATGTGTTTTTGATGTGCATGAGAATATCCAGCTCTTCGATCAGGACAAGGGATGCAAACACTAAGGTGAAGACCCAAATGTAGTCAAAAATTGCAAGGGGTGCAATTTTAGGACGTTACATTTAGCCCCCACTTTAGCGAGAGCATGAGCTTATGCAAATACTTTTGGTAAAGTACAAGGAATACAAATTGAAATACTTTCACTATATCAAGGAGGCGGGATTCACCAAGCCCCTAGTGGACTTTAAGATTTTATGACTTTAATGATAAGGTAAAAGGGAAGACCATGAGAGAGAGAGAGAAACATGACTACTGTAGACACCTAAAATTTTCTAGTGTAATTAAATAAATATCTTTATTTATTTAATTATTTTAGCCTAATTATTCTCTTTATTAAATAAATCTTTATTTATTTAATTAATTCATTTATCCTCTTCTAGCCTTATTTCTCATTTAAATAAATACATTTATTTATTTAAATTACCTTTTGCCTAAATTAAATAAATACTCTTATTTATTGAATTGATGACACTTCCTCTATTAATTAAATAAATATTTATTTATTTAATTAATTCATTTACTTTTTCTACCTATGACACATGTCATTCATCTCTTAATTCATACACTACCTACCCTCTCATTATTTTCTTATTTTCTCTACCTACCCTTTAATCCTAGCTGACCATTTATCTTTTACACCTCTCAATCTTATCCCTCCATTTCTTATGGTGTCTTCTATATAAGGAGACGCTTCCTTCATTATCAACCCTATGCATCCTAATCAATCATCCTAACTACTTGATCACTTGACTACACTACGCCTTTGCACTTTCATATGCGATCCTACTTGGAACCACATTTCCGTTCTTTGTTGAGCTCTTGTGCACATATAAAATTTGAGAGCAAATATATCAAGCACGATCAATGGAGATAGGAAGAATGGAGATTCAAACCCTATTTGACATGTGATGGTATAATCTTTGTGATTTCATTTGATTTGCATTGTCTTAGGTAATCTTCATATGTTATGGTGGGTCTTTGTTGTTGTTAGGATAGGGTTTTGTGGTTGAATCTATTTAGTCTTTCAATATTGTTGTTGTTATCCATTTTGACCGTATACAACTACAACTAGTAAGGTTCTCTTACTATGAAGCATGAAAGGAATACCAAAAATTTCAAAGCAAAGATGAAATTCGCTTAGTAACTTTAAGTATCAAAAGAGAGAATTATGAGCAGAGTGTATGCCCCTAGGTTAAAGCGATTGTGTACGCCTTATTGGGAGCAATTTCTTTAAGATAGGTTATGCCCAAAAAAGACAAGCATGTTATCAAAATAATTTAGCCCCCAAGAGAGGACAAATCAAAGGATAATGAACACAAAAAAAAAACACAAGGTGATTTCACCTAACTTTTGAGCTAGTATGCTTTTTATGATAACTCATGTATATCATGTATATATATATGCATAGAATTATCCTCATCCCCCAAAGAAAGGAAATCACCATGGAAGAAGGGAACACATTTGTCTTTTGATTCAATATGGGAGAGACCAACATAGATCTCAATGCTTTGCATCGTCCTCAATTAGAAAACACTAGGGATAATAAATAGAAGAATAAGAAGAACAAATAGAATAATCTTACAAACAAGCAAGAGAGGAGAGATAGAGTCTATAGTGCTAATGAATCTAATCAAGCGCATCATCCTCCCCTCGATCTTGTTGATCATTATTTCAGGAAGGTGGACAAAAGGCAAGAGGAGCCACGTTAAGCATAGTAGATAGAGCTATCACAAGTTCCAAACAAGCAACATGCTCTAATGATAAGTCACTTTTTTCATTACTAGGAGCTAGGATTAATGCTTTTGAAAATTTCGTAGATAAGTCATTGTCAACGTCAACATATTCATACTCATCATCAGAAAATATTAAGATCAAGAGTTTCATCATTAAGAATATATTCACCTATTTCTTGATCAAGATGAATAAGAATAGGAGCTCTCATAGGAATAGAACTTGAACCATCATTTGTCTTAAGAATTTTGCATCCTGGAGAATTAGGTTGAACATCATGTTTATGAGAAAATGGAATCATGTCAATTTTTGGTGTTTTGGGAGAAGAAATGGTTTGGGAAGAAACCTCACGATCTTTATTATGACGTCTTCATTGGCATTCTCTCAAACAACAGTTTAGTCTAGTCTTGGTTGAAGTTTGAGGACGGTTAGTTTCATTAGGTATAGGCTGTGTATCTTCTTTCAAGGAAGGATGAATGGGTTGAGGTCTTTTAGGTTAGACAATGGGAGAGGTTGGTCACTTCTCTCTATAAAATGAAGGAGGAGGAACCACACCTTACAAAGGAGCAATAGGAAGTTTAGGAATGAGACCAAGTCCGTCATGAGGAGTAGGTATAGGTCTAACCTTAGGAGGAATAGTTTATTTTTTGGGAGGAAGTGTTTTTCTACCTTTGGAAGGAAGAGGAGACACATCCATGGGAGAAGGAATAGGTTCTTTGTTAAGAAGAGGAATATCTCTTTTCTTGGGAGAAATGATACTCTTCTCCTTAGGAAAAGCAATAGATGCTTCTTTGGGAAGAAGATTATTTCTTTCCTTAGGAGGAAGAACAATCTTATCCTCAAGAAGGGGTATATGATCATCAAGAGGGATGCTAAGTATTACATTTCTTGGTTGAATCAAGGATAAAATAATTTCATTTTTCTATTTTTTATATGATCTACAAAGAGCATCACTTCTAGGTTCAAGAGGCTTGAATTGTTTGGACAAAAAATAATCAATATAAATATCTCCATGCCTTAGTGTAGGTTGAAATATGCTATGATTAACCATTATGATTTCACCATTATGAGGAAATTTCAAACACTTATGAATAGTAGAAGAAATATCTTTCATGGAAGAGAGCCAAGGATGTACCACTTCACATGAAATTGATCAGATGTAGGAATGATAAAAAAATTAACATCTAATCATTTAGTGCCAACATCAATAGGAAGTGTTATAGAACCAATAGCAGGACAAGACAAGCCATCAAAAACTTTAGCTATCACATTAGTATCATCATATATCACTTGATACAATTACAAAGTATAAATAAATTTTTTAGTTATCACATTAACCATCCAAGCAAGATCAATAAGGACTCCTCTAGCAAGTATACCTTTGATTTTTGCACTTATGTATAATGGGCCATCGGGTTCCTTAATGGTCTCACTAGGATCAAATGTATGCACAAATATTTAAGAGGCTCTTTCTGGTCTACAAGGTTCACCACATTATCAGTTTCAAGGGTAACATCATTGGGAGAGAAAGCAAGATGTTTAGTCTTAATAACATTAGTGGAATGGGATGGTAAACGATCAGTGAAAATTTGAAGGTTCTGATTAGGAGGAGCTATAGATTTATTTCCTTTGTCACTCACACCTACCACAGATATAGTGTTGTTATCAATCAATTCTTGAATCTTACTTCTCAATGAAAAACACATCTTAGTATCATGACCCGACTGACAATGATATTGGCAAAAAGATTTAGCATCTTGAAGTAAGGGGAAGTTGTTTTAGATGGATCAATTGGTTTGATTTGGGGAAGTTTTAACACATTATTTTTTATTAATTGAGAGAAAATTCTATGAAAAGATTCATTTAAAGGAGTAAACTCTTTTTCTCTTTTAAAAAGAATTTAGATAAAGGAGGCACACTTGGAGCACCTATGAATGGACTATTGTTGTTGTCATTGAATTTGATGAATCCTTTGTTTGGTTTGAACTTTGAAAATGATTGTTGAGTGTTATTACCCTTATCACTCGGAGCCATGGAAGAAGATGATTGTTCCAATTCACTCATAGTCAGATGATCATTGTGAAGTATTGCACACATCTGCGGAAAGGAAGTAAACTCAGTTAAAAGAAGTTTATCCCTAATGTCTTTTTGTAAATTAGTAATGGAAATATTTTGAATATCTTGATCAAGCATAGGAAAAGAAATCTGAGAATACAAATGCTTATACACAAATAAAATCAGTCACTTTTTCTTTAACACCTTGTTTACAATGCATTGAATCAGTTAAAGTTACTTTAGGACCAATGTTCTATGAAATTGTTGAATAAAAGTGTTAGCCAGTTTTTGAAAAGAAGTAATAGAATAAGGAGGCAAAGAACAATACCATTGCAAAGATCTATCCCTTAATGTTCTAGTAAATAATTTTTCTAACAATATTTGATCATAAGCAAAGTCACTACATAGATTTTAGACTGTTTTAACATGAGTTAAAGGATCACCTTTTCCATTATAAATATCCAATTGAGGACTTCTACATGTTTATAAGGGACAATTCTAACAATGTCATGGGATAATGGGCTCGTGACATCAATGTGGGCACATTATACTTGGATTGATTCATAGAAGCTATGTGTTTTTATAAGGAATACATTGTTTGGGAAAGACTATTGATTATAGCTTCGATAGAAGGATTGAAATTAGACATATTGGACTGAGAGGGAGGAGTAACATTGTTGAATGAAGGAAAACGTTGAGAATAAGGAGGTGGAAAACTATGATAAGTGGGTAATGGAGAATATTGGGTAGCACATGGAAGACTCATGAGAGGAATGAAAGAATTGTGATTAAAGGAGTTGCCCCCTTGACTAACATTTATAGGTGGTGAATTTGAATGGGTAACAAGGGGAACACTCATGGTAGGAGAAATGAAAGAAGACGTATTTCCCCCATGACTAACATTTGTAGGTATGATATTTTGTGTGGAAGTAGCCATGATATTTGATGCAAAGGTAGGAACACTAGTCATAGGAGTTGTCAAAGGAATATAATGATTAACTTGACTAGGAGGTTGTGCATAACATAGATTTTCAGCACAACTCTTCATAGGAATTATATTAGAATCAACAATATGAGAAATACCATGCAAGATATCAACACCATGTTTATCACTTTGAATCATTCTTTTTAATCCTTCAATCAATGAGAGGGCTTCACTATCTGGGTATTCTTGACTCATCCATTGTTGAAGATTATCAAATTGATTGTCCATCTTCACCAATTGGTCAAAAAATACTCTAGTCACTATTTCCTCCTTATTGTGAGAATTATCAAGAGGATAAATAGGAGTATCTAAAGGATGGGAAGAAGAAGCAATATCCTCATTGAAAAAGCTATCCAAATTAGGCTCCATTTCCTTGGTAATTAAACCTTGGGAATCCTTAATTCTACAACTTCTTCTAATGGGGATACTATAGGTAGGACTAATAGTAGTAAAAAATCATGCACTAGGGAAATGAAAATGGAAAGAATAATGCAATCATCTAGGAATTTGAAATTTAAAATTAGGGCTTTGCTTAAATAACCTCTTAATTTTGAAAGTTTGAAAGGAGGGGGAACCAAAATTAAAATTAGTGTTGTCCAAATTCAACCTCTCAATTAAAATTTTTGAGATATTGAGATATTATAGAAATCAATTTAATTTTAAAAATTAGGGTGTGCATAGTGAACCACTTAATTTTAAAATTTAAATTGAAAATGGAAATGTTGAAATTCATATTTGTTTTCGATCTTAGGGTGACCTAAAATCAATAAAATTTCACAAATCTCTAGAATTGTGCAGTAAAATGCAGTCAAAACAAGCTCCCAAAATTTGAGCAAAAAAAGTCGTGACCAAGTAGGTAGCGACTTGGTCTGAACGCACGGTCCAACCAACTTTTTTTCAAATTTTTGGTGAAGCAAAATATTGTGATTTTTATGTGAGTTCCAGAAGGATGTGGAAATTGGAGATGTCGAGTTATGCAAAATTAAGCCTTGAAGGTCGAAATATGACACGCTTACAATTTTTGACAAAAGGATTAATCAGAAGGACAACAAAAAGGGCACACTTAAGGGCCAACTTTTAAGAGGCTTTAGATTTAATTGAATCAATTAAATGCTTAAAGGAAAATTTGAAATTGCACAAGGTTAATTTAATTTTAAAAATTTAAATTTAAAAATTTAAATGTTGAAAGGGGGGAAAATGAATTTTGAAAGTAAAGCCAACACTCAAATCTGAAAATGAATTCAAGATCTACACAATCCACAATGTCGATTTTAAAATTAAAAATTAGGGTTTTATGATTCAACCACTTAATTTTTTGAAAAATTTTGAAAATTGAAAGTGTAAATGAAAACTTGAATTGAAAAATTGAAGAGTTCTCAGATTTGAAATAATCAACCCAATTTAGACAAATGACAAGCTCATTTTTGAATCTAAAAATTAGGGTTTTTGTATATTCAACCTTTAAATTTTTGCAAAGAAATTAATCTTGTAAATAAAAATTTGAGTTTTAAATTGCATACACTCAAATCTGAAAACAAAAATTAGAAGCAACCATAAGAAACGTCGGGTTCACCAAAATGTAAAGTGGAAAATTGGAGAACCTTATCCAATTCACCACTTGGAAAAAGAGGGAATTCACTAGGCTCCTATTTTCACTTGGGGAGACTTTACATTCAAAAGAGGGGGATGAATCTACTAGATCCAATCCCAAAGAATGCAAGGATTGAATACTAAGTAGATTGGAATGGAATTAACCCTCTTTTGTAAGATGATTGATTGAATTAGGACAAAGTGTGCAAAAAATAGTGAGCTATAGATTCAGGATTCAGTCTTGCACTTGGATCTGAGAAGTTTGAGATGATTCAGAGCTGCTCTACAAAATTTAGGAAAAAATTGCAAGGATGATGTGTTCGGACAGGGGTGCCCTCCTATCTGTCCTCTGAACTTTCTATGAATCGAAAAGGGTCTTTTCATCTCTGCGAATAAAGCTTAATTCCAGAAGTACAGTTGCACACCTATTTCCTACACACAGAAAGAAAGGGAAATTTATTGGGAATAGGGGGGTTTGTCTTCATATCAAACCTCAGTTTTGGAATTAACCAAGTGGTTGAAATAATGTAAATGAAATGATTGAAAGTAGAAATCCTCCTTTTTGAGGGGATGTTGAATTAAATGAAATTTAAATGCTCATACCTCCTTGTGAAGTTTTGTTGGCCTCCACATGGAATTAGGGTTTCATAAAGTAGAATGTTGATCTCCTATTCAATGCTTGAAATCTTGTCTCTATTGCTACTCAAAAGCTTGAAGGAAGACTGAAAAACACTCAATTTCTCTTGAATGCTTGATAATGAGTGATGATAGTTTTGATACGATTTTGTTAGATTCCAAATGAGAGGGGAAATCCCTCTTATATACTTGCCAGTGGGTATAATTGACTAATTTTCTGACTTGGGCTGACATAGGAGCGAATTCCCACTTCAAATTTGAGTTAGGTCCAAGGGGAGAGGATCAAGGGAGGTCCCAAATAGGGGATCCAAGGGCACCACGCCCTGGTCCCAATGGATCCTGGGGCGTCATGTCCTAGTCCTACCCTATTTGAGGGCAAGTGTTAGGCATAATATGGAAAGCTAATGTACTGAGAGGGGAGGGGTGAATCAGTACTTTAAATCCTTTCTTCAACAATAACTTTATTGTTATGCATAAACCAAAAACTACTGAAACATAATATAATGCTAAAACAAATAAATAACAATCATACACGATTCACTCCATAACACATATATTTTGGCTACACAGAAACTCTTGGTTAGAGAGAAAAACTGTAGTGGGGATGGCACCCACAACTTCACTACTGCAATAATAAAGGTTGCTCGGTTAGAGCTACATGTTTAGCTATTTCTGATAGCTTACCTTGTTAGGAGTATCAAAGATCATTAGATCTACCTTGCTAAAGGATTTTACAACACTTATTCTAAATGGTGCACCTCGTTAAAGGCTTTACAATTTATAGACTTTGTTAGTCTTTTCACCCTGTTAAAGGTTTCTTTTATAACTCAAAATATTACAAACAAATATTATAAATATCTACAACTTCACATCTAAAATGTTATAGCAGATTCTATGTGCTCAAAATGAGATTACCTTACTTATAGCATACCTCAGTAACCCATATCATAACTCGGTAAACCCTTCTATTTACTTTGTTCATTGACTGTTCTCTGAAATCCTTCTTGGTGACCTCTGTGTCTCTGATAGTCATAACATTCTAATCTACCTTATGTCTTGCTTCACACACACATACACACCTCTTGTACACATTGCTTATGATCCTTGCTTCATGCTGTATAAATAGATCTCTTATGTCGGTGATCTTATTCATTGCTTCGATCTTACAAACATGATTCATTAAATGAATAACCATGCAAAATATTTCATTGGATAGATAACCTCAAAATCATACAAAATCTTTAGGTACAATCTCCTAAGTGATAATGATTCCCTGTTCCTCGATCTTATAACACGTTTACCAATATGTGTCTAGGTTCAATGAATTTGGTAACACGTTTCACTCGGTGTGTGTTAACTGGGTATATCATTCTTGTTGCTTGATAAACATAGAAAGTTACTTGGTAGACAACTTGGTGTAGACTGGGCTCTATGACTGTTTCTTCTGTTACCAACTGTTCTGTGCTTACCGATTGAATATCTCGGTAGTAGTAACTGACTAGAGTATATAGAATGACTTTGATCATGAAAACTAATGACAACTTAGTGAATAGTAACAATCTCCCCTTTTGACATTAGTTGAGATGTTTGACAAAACTAAATTTCAAAGTCATAACTCAAAAATCTATATACTTACAAAATTGACTATACTGACAGTATATACAATTGTCAATAAAATAGTATATTTAAATATACTCCCCTTATCAATATACTGTATTAAATTCTGAATATGCATGCATGGTGATCGATATTTTGTATTCACTGCTTGGTGCTTTGTTCGGTGATCATGGCTCGGTGCACTGCTCCCCCTATCAAAATTATTTGTATTGTAATATACTGATCTGCTTATACTATATACTATACTCCCCATTTTCGACAAACATAAAAAACTAGTTACCATTTGGTGGAGGCAACTAGTCAAAAATGGATTTGTACTTCATTTTTGCATCGGTGAGCGCAGTAGAGAGGGAATCCTTAACACTGTCCATAAGTGTGTTCTGAGCTGTAATGTCAGCTAACAATGAAATAAGTCCATCTAAGGTGGTTCCCTCTGGCTGAGTAGATAGGGAGGTAGCCTTGTTGATCTGCTCCTAGATGGATGACAAGTGGGGAATGAATAGTATTTGAAGTGTCATAATGTCCATCCTGATTCAGTGCTCCTCATTCCTAAGTTCCAATTGTTGAGCCATGAGCTTTTATAGCTTTGAATAGTAATTCTGAATAAAGTTTGGCTCGGTGGTCAACTTATTGGAGAGATCAGTGATCTCTTTCTCAATCACTTCAGTTTTATTCTTGATGTCCTCAATGAATGAAGAGAATGCACAAAGTTTTTTAAATAATGAAAGAATGTGCTTGAGTTGAGGGGACAACTCATCAATAAATTTGACAAGTTTTACGTTGCCAATAGCAATAGCTTTCTGTACCTCTTCAATCATCTTTGCAATGAGCTCTTTGTCCTTCAATTTGCTCAAATATTCAGATGCATCTACTCCAGATGTCTCTATTTTGGTTAGGAGTTCATCCAGTTGAACATGGATGGCTGCATCTTGAGTCACTGTAGCTTTAGGTAGCATGTCGGTTAAGGGTGCTTTTACCTTTTGAAGTCCTTTGTTTTTCTTTTGAATGGCCATTTGCTTCTCCCGTTCTGCTTTGGCCTTGCATAGTTCACCAAATTCAATGAGTGGTTGCCCTTTTAATTTTGAGATGTCTACATTTGGCAACACTATTGGTTTTGACAAATCTAGTTTGAAACTATGCTTCTTCATTTTCTTTTCCTTAGTCTTCATCAGTTGAACTAAGACAATGGCTTGTGAGGCTTATTGACCCTTGGTAAGTTGCTTGGTAGAGACAACACTTTTGCCAATTACGTGAGCCTCTGTAGTAGCCTTCAGTGAATCCTTGCTTGTGGTCTCTGTTGAAACATTCTTAGTACTAGAAGGTGCTTGTGAATTTTGTTCCCTGGTGGCCTAAGAAGTAGCTTCACCTTCTGTAGTCTTGTGACCCTCTTTTTCTTGTTCAGTATCCTAAGGTGCCTCGGTTGAAGTAGGCTGAGTGACCAGAGGATAAGGCTAAACTTGTTGCAAAATAGACTCACTGGATACCAATTGGGCATATGCATTCCCTTCTATCATTTCCTATTTAGGTGCCTCGGTATCCATGATATCCTCATCTATTTTTATTATATTAGTAGGGTCTTTCTCGGTGACATCAACAATTTCAACTTCAACTTGTTCACCAGCATTCTTGATTCTAAAGATGTTCTGCCACTTTTCCTTTGTCTCATTCTCTACATCTAGATAGAGTCCATTCATTAATTTCAAAGCTCTTTGTTTGACAAGGAAGTTGGTTTGGTAGTTTTTCAGATGTTCATTAATTTCAACTACTGACATGTCTAAGAAAAGATGTACTAGGCTCTTTTCTCTCATCTATTTCTCCAAGTCCATAGCATATTTCCACCTGTTGTCAATATGCATATACAGTTCTTTTGGAAGAGAGTTAGATACTTCCAATGGGACCAATTAGAATTTCAGAAGTGTGCAGATGAAAACTTCTTCTATTTGTCTCTTCTCTGCATCATTCCTGGATTCATACTTAACAAACCTGAATGCACTAAAACCACCATATTGTTTCAGATTTGTACAGAAGTTGTCAACACTATGAATATCTTTCGGTTTGCTCTTAACAATCTGAAATTCATTGGCATCTTCAGATTCGGTGTCACTGGACTCTTTGGTCAAAATGAGTCTCCGAGTAGATTTCTTGTAAGTTTTGGTGACCTTTGGTGCAACAACATTCTTTTGTTTCTTACTGGGTGACACTGTAGATGATCTAGTGTTTGGTCTTTTAACTATGGGAGTCAGTGATACTTGTGGTGTGTCCTTTTTCTTACTTTTCAAGATTTTCCCTTTAGGTAGTTCAGTGCTCAAAGTAATAGCAGCCTCCTGGGCTTCAGATTCCTCCTCGGTGATTGCAAGAGTGCCCTTGACAGGTGTGGAGGAAGATCCTTCACCAAATTTCTTTGATAGTGCCTTGATCATTTTTGATGCTTTCCTTGTAGCCTTGGGTACTATAATGCTCATCTTAATTTTATCTTTTACTTCTTCATATGTACCATATCTAAGCTCAGTAGCATGCCTTGGTAGAGTTAGAAAAGCATCTATCTGCTATTGTGTAAGGTCAAAATCAATTTCATAACCCATAGCTGGCAATGATTGAGTCCTCAGTTCCACAGCATTGACATAGTAGTAGTTGGTGTCTACTTCAAAACATATGTCATCTTTGTACTTCTCTACTAGCTGGGGTGGAATCCGATACCTGTTATGCATCTTCTCCTGAAACTTGCTGAAATAATCATCCATAATATCATTAAAATTATCACCTAGCTTCTTAATGAAGTCATTGATTTGATGGGTGATTGGTTAGTGTAGCTCCCAAACTACTTTACCGACTGTTAGAAAGAATTTCTCAAAATAGAAAAACATGCATACCAGAAGTGAACCAAACTTTAGTGTATTTGCTGAGTTGTTCTTCTTTGGTTTCCTAATGGTATTGAGATTCTCAAAAAGGTTTTTCAGTAATACTTCACATAAGTCAATCTTCATGCCTTTCTTCATAATTTTGTATGCAAGATCAACAACTACATAGGGTACACTATTTTCCCTTGTTGATTGAAAGAAACAATATCCTATAACTCTAATTGCAAATTTTAGCTCTGCATCTATGACATTGTTCAGTTTTAGACCTTTACAATTAGATTCTACTCTGGTTAAGCTGATCAACTCCTTTTGTGATATCATTTTCTGAGCTCGAGCATGATCAAAAATAGGGTAACCGGTGATCTTAAATGGTTGCTCCTCTAACCATATAAAGTTATCATGCACTTTGCTCAAAATAAATTTAACCCACTGGGGTTTGAAGACTCGTGGGTAGGTTAGGGCTTCGGTCAATCCCTTGACTCTGATGTGTTCATACTTGCTATCCAGTTTGCCATCGGTACACAATTCATCATAGGTGTCCTTGATTTCTACATGACCTAGTTTCTCAACACGACACTTAGTGAAAAATCTCACATCCTCAACTAACAAAACCCTATCTGGAATGAGTGAAAATGTAGTCTTATCATCCAGTTCAGATGCAACTTTGGGAGTCAGAGAGTATTTCAATGAGGGTTTTTCAATTCTTGCAACAACAACAGGCTTCTGGATCTTAGGTGCCATTGTAGATTTCGGATAAAAAACTAAACACAAGCTCCTTAGGGTTTGAAGAATTTCAAACAGACGCTTACAACTTAGCAAATAGTGACAACTTGATATGCTCGGTAAACTATCTTGACAATGCATGAGATTGATGTAAATACCTTTGAATTCACTTCGAAAGAGATTTGATCGCCTTTGAATCACTTTTCTCTACTCTTGAAAACTTGGTAAGTGTAAAATGACCGCGTAAAAGCTTTAAGTACACAATTTTAACTTATCGGGCTCCATGTAGGTAGGTAAGAAAACATTAAATGCACTCGGTTCCACTCACTTTTCATGCTTTCACTAAGTAGCCAGACTTCCTACATTTACCAACTTGACAAGCTTCCAAAAGAGTTGATAAGATTTCAATTTTCCTAATGCATCTTTAGCTATGCAGATTTTGAATTAAGTACATGATAAAATAGGAACTGTTAAGATATAATCTTGAGAGAATGCAGTCCCTTCATACCTTTATCGATTAATTTGGAATAGGTGCACCTAACTCGGTAGGTAAGGTGCTTTCTTCAATTGACACAATTTCCTTCTTTTTCCAAATCATCTATAATTTGCCTTTTATTTCCTCATTATCTCCTCTAGGTTGATCTCTGCAATCTCTAGCCAAGTGTCCAACTTTGTGACAATGAAAACATGCCATACCAAGATTCCTCCATGATCTTCGGTTGTTCATTCCAAACCTTATAAAATAGTTGGCACTAATATGTCCATATCTTCCACAACATTCACACCATATTCTTATATTATAATCCCATGGTACTGTAGAATAATGTTGGTTAGGATCTGTGTGAGTTCGGTAGCCTCTATTATTTGCTTGGTGTACAGACCACTTATAGTTCTTTTGCTTAAACCAACACTTCTCGGTACTATGTCCATATCTATTGCGATTTTTCTAAAACCCTTTGAATTTTGCCTTCTGATAATTGCTAGCTGACTTTGTCCTACATTGGTTAGATGTGTGACCATATTTATTGCAATTGTAACAATAACCATTTGACCTAGTAGCATTCGGTTGCTTACCTTTTCTGATTTGGCACATCTTAGCAGCATGTCCTTGTTTTCCACAGTAATTGCAAATAGGCTTCTTTACTTTGATGTTCTTCATGTTTCCAGCTTGCTTAGATGATTGTCCTCTCTCGGTAGTGTGGATTCCCTTCTCAGTAGAGTCTTTTCTTTTGTAACCGAGTCCTGCAACTTTGTTGGGTCTCTTAGTATTCAGTTGCTCATCCAATGTCTTTGATGCTTCATAACTCTTTTTCAGTGTTTCTTTGGATTTCTTCTCTATTTCAAGTTCATCGGTCAACCTTGATACTTCAAGTTTCAATGCTTGATTCTCATCATCTTTTAGATTTACTTCATGATGTTCATAACCTATTTGATCTGACAAATTTTGTTGAATCCCAATCAACCTTGTGATTTCATCATTGATTTATCCTCGACTGTCCTCAATGCATCAAGATTTTCAGTCATTTGTGTGCTGAAATGTTCATGTTCTCTTTTCATTGGTTTTAACTGATAATTTAGTGCTTTGTTCTTTTCTTTCAGTTCTCCAATCATTTCTTCAGTCTCTTTAGATATATTGTTCTCAGATGATGTCTCAATTTGTTCCACTAACTCTTGAGAGTCCTGCAAATCATCAGACAATCTTCTTCTAACTTTTAGAGATTTTTGCATTTGTTTCTGCATGTCAGCAATCACTTGATTAGCATGATCCAATTCATTTTGAAGATTCAAAATTCGTTGAGATTGATTATAGCCTTCCATTGATAAGATCTTTCTCTTTAGGTAGTTAAACCCTTTTCCAAGATTGAAGCTCTGATACCAATTGTTAGGCCTAATATGGAAAGCTAATGTACTAAGAGGGGAGGGGTGAATCGGTACTTCAAATCCTTTCTTCAACAATAACTTTATTGTTATGCATAAACCAAAAACTACTGAAACATAATATCATGCTAAAACAAATAAATAACAATCATACATGATTCACTCCATAACACATATTTTGGTTACGCAGAAACTCTTGGTTAGAGAGAAAAACTGCGGTGGGGATGGCACCCACAACTTCACTACTACAATAATAAAGGTTGCTCGGTTAGAGCTACATGTTTAGCTATTTCTGATAGCTTACCCTGTTAGGAGTATCAAAGATCATTATATCTACCTTGCTAAAGGATTTTACAACACTTATTCTAAATGATGCACCTGGTTAAAGGCTTTACAATTTATAGACTTTGTTAGAGTCTTTTCACCCTGTTAAAGGTTTTTGTTATAACTCAAAATATTACAAATATCTGCAACTTCGTATCTGAAATGTTATAGTAGATTCTATATGCTCAAAATGAGATTACCTTGCTTATAGCATAGCTCGGTAACCCATATAGTAACTATGTAAACCCTTCTGTTTACTCTATTCCTTGACTGTTCTTTGAAATCCTTCTCAGTGACCTCTGTGTCTTTGACAATCATAACATTCTGATCTACCTTATGTCTTTCTTCACACACACATACAAACCTCTTATACACATTGCTTCTGATCCATGCTTCATGCTGTATAAATAGATCTCTTATGTCGGTGATCTTATTCATTGCTTCGATCTTACAAACATGATTCATTAAATGAATAACCATGCAAAATATTTCATTGGATAAATAACCTCAAAATCATACAAAATCTTTAGGTACAATTTCCTAAGTGATAATGATTCCCTGTTCCTCGATCTTGTAACATGTTTACCAATATTTGTCTAGGTTCAATGAATTTGGTAACACGTTTCACTCGGTGTGTGTTAACTGGGTATATCATTCTTGCTGCTCGATAGACATAGAAAGTTACTCGGTAGACAGCTCGGTGTAGAGTGGGCTCTATGACTGTTTCTTCTATTACCAACTATTTTGTGCTTACCGATTGAATATCTCAGTAGTAGTAATCGACTAGAGTATATAGAATGACTTTGATCATGAAAACTAATGACAACTTAGTGATTAGTAACATCAAGATCAATGTGCAAGAAAAGTGCAGGTTTGAATTGCAATGTATTTTTGATGTACATGAGCATATTCAAGTCTCTGATCAAATCGAGGGGTACAAATACTAAGGCAAAGACCCAAATGTAGTCAAAAATTGCAAGGGGTGCAGTTTTAGGACGTTACACATGAAAAACCCAAACAAGAAAAAACCACAGTGAGAATCTAACTCACAATATGAATAACAATGTTTATAACTTTTTGGGCATGTAGCCAAGGAGTACCAATAGCTGAAGGACTTGCAGAACTAAGTTGCACAACCTTAGACAGGATACAAAGAGGGCTTGCATAGTTGAAGAACACTTCTTTAGGACAAGGTACAAACTGCTATCAAAGGACTCACTATCAATCAATGACAAATGAAATAGTTGAATTGAAATTGAGAAGGATTCTCCCGATCATGAAATTGTCCTTGAACAACTGAATCAAGCAACCAACATCATGGAAAATATCTCTGATTTTCTCCTTTGTCACAACACATTGTCTTGCAGAATAAATTCCTTTTAAATCTCTTCTCAAAGTAACTTTCACATCACCACAAACTCAAATTTTCTTGCAAATCATTTGCATATACTTCTTACACAATTCTCTTCTCATCCACGGACAATTCATCCATCTACACATCTTAAATATGAGATACAACATTGAAAACCTAATCGAGGGTTGGCCAAAACAAAATAAGAAATATTACACAAAATAAGCCACCCAAACCTAAAATACTTAGATTGGTCCACTACATGAGAAAGAGGGAACCAAAACATATCACAATACATCATTCCAAAAATGATCCAATAATCTACAACCACTAACACATATTTCAAAGGGCATTACAAAGCATAACATGTAGATACAATCAACCAGTCAACCATATAACAACTTCAAATACAAAATAATCCATGGGGATCTCCACATGCAAAGGTGAGACCCAAATTAGAATAATGCGTATTTCAACAGATATCTAGACCAAAAGAATATGGTCCTCTAAATTGCAATGCAATTAACAACATGTTCGTAGGGCGCCAAAAAATTTATGGACCATCCTGAATGTAGGATGACACAACCGACACCGAAAGCATATATGGACCAACACTCATCCAAATAATCAGGTTTGGCATCAATGACAACTATACAAGCTCACACTATCAACAAATTCCAACAATCTCCAACAATTAGTTGTTGATTAACCAAGCTCATTTGATAATAGTATTAATAATGATTTTTAATTTAACCAAAAGTAACTAAAATATACTATATTTATAAATATAATGATCATAATTATATACTATATGAAGCACATTTTGATATAAATTGATGGTCTTGAAAAGTAGTAAGAGGAGGGGGTTGAATTAGTGACACCAAAACAAACACAACTTTAAACACTAATTAGTAAATGAACTTAACCAAGCATTTAGACAAAATACATGCTATTCAAAATGATATAACAAAATCCACAAAAAGTAAAGTATCCACCCTAACACAAGTGTTTATACATGGAAAACCCAAATAGGTAAAAACCACTATGAGATGGAACTCATAATTTAAATATCTGCACTAATAGATAACTAATTGGTTAAGGTCTTACAAAGAGGTCTACTAGGATCAAATCTTGTAGAGATCCCAAGCTTGATTAGAAGCTTATACCCTATTAAGAGTACTACCCTGTTAGGAGTAACCTCGATGGAGGATTTGAGAATCCAAACTAATGGATCACCTTGTTAGAGGATTTGTACAATGAATCTTGTTAGAGCTTACCTGGTTAAGGGATTTGATTATGTTGTAATGGTTAGAGAACAACAATGATGGTTTGATCTATTCTGAGTAGCACAAAAATTGCTTGATCAGATCCTTCTAAGTACATTCAATAATGCTCTTCATCTTAACATTTGTCACTCTTTGATAAAAAGCTTTTTCTTAGTTTTCACATAACACCTCTCTATTTGTTATCAGTTTAAAATGATTCACTGAGATGTCTTTAAATAGACATATAAATCTTATGTCGGCCTAAGGAAATCACAACACAATTTCCTAGGTGCAGTGTATCTAGACAATTAAACATAACTCATCACAAAAATGACCGCCAAGAAAATGGTGCTAGTAACACATCACAAAAATGATCACCAAGAAAACGGTGTTGGTAACTCATCACAAAATCAGATACCAGTTAGAACAGTCAATACCGGTTGGAAAAAAACTAGTGAACCATTGTCTTGGAATCTTTCACATGATTTCCATCTTCATCTTCATTTTCATTTTGATGTCGACTTAGTGTAGTCACAGGTTATCTCTTATGCACATACCGGTTGACACAAAGTACCAATTGGAGATAGACCTTAAACATAGCGGTTGGTAGTGTAAACCAATTGAGGTTACACCGATAGTCAATGTAATCAAATATGTGTGTGAGACTGTTTCATCAATGACAACAAGTGATGAATAAATTACAATCATCATCAAGCCAACAATATTTACATGTATCCTCATAATCCCCTTGAATGTAATACACGAATGTAATATGCCCCCTTAATGCATGCATAAATACAAAAATTTCAAGATAAACACACACATATCATTACTCCCCCTTTGACAACAATACCAAAATGAAAAAGTAAAATATATACATATAAATAGAAAATTTGTATCAAAGTGTTCACCATGTATTACAATTTTAAACAAGTTCATGCATTGGCTATTTTCATGAAAATATTATTGAAATTCTGCTTCATCTGAGATAGAGAATTCTTCCATGATTCCACTATGTTATCCATATACTCGGAGGTAGACAGCAGTTGGGAATAGAATTCTTCCATTGAGTCAAGTGTGCAGGTTTCAGGAGTAGCAAGAATAGCTTCTGCACTGGAGTAGGCTCTTTGAAGAATGTCAACCTGTGAGGTGAGCTGACTCTTGATCTCTCTTAGAGATTGGAATCTCTTAGTTCTCTCATTATCATTCATGTTCAGTTTGTCATGCAGTTCATCTATAGACCAGTTAAAGGCATGAATGGAGTCCTAGAGTGGGACATATGCCTTGCATAACCTTTCTATTTCCTACTTAGTTTCAACTTGATTCTTAGAAATATCAGAATAAAAGAAATTAATATTGGAGGTAGAGGTAAGATACTTTCCTCCAGATTCAATAGCTTTCTTTAACAGACTGCGATTACGAGATACCACCATTTTTCTATTTTCAATGTGCTTAGCTAGTTTATCTCCATATGCCTTGTTGTGGCTTTTCTTAGCAGATATTTGAGTAGAATATTCAAGCGATTTGATTTGATCAGATGCATCTGCAACTAACTAACCAATTTTGCTAATAGGAGTGGGAAGATGTGTGAGAGAGGTTTCCAATAGTAAACCAGACAAAATTTCCACAACATTCTGGATTGTCTCTGCCTCAATTCTTTGCTCTTTCAATCGCTTCTTATGTGCACGAGATTGCATAACATTAGCAATCTTCATCATTTCTGATGCACTCAAGGTATTCATGTAAATAGGTCCTGAAATACTTAAAGAGTCTTCATCATTATCATCAAGTAGTTCTTGCTTTGCTGGTTCAGGGGGTATACTCTTGATAATGGCTCTTTCTGTGTTTTTCTTTGTTGTATCTTTTGTTTGCTGAGTAATAGCTTCCTTAGTAGGCTCCTTTTGAGTAATCTCTATGACCGGTAGAGATTGGGGTTTCTCCAATTGTTCAGTTGCTGGTTCACTGACCACTTTTAGTTGATTACCCAATTGATCACCTGATGTAACCTATACTTATGTGATTATAGGAGGATCCATATCTGGTGCAGTGATGTCTCTAGATAGGTCTACTGAGTCCTGAATATCATCATCAACAAGAATAATGGAATCATCCATCTTCTTGGTTGGATAGACAATATTAGCTTGAACAATTTTCTCTTCATCCATTTCTAGTAGAGAAACATCTTCTGTAGTATCATCCTATTTTCTAGAGTGGACAACTTCTTCCCTTTGTTTGATTAAATGAGCTAGTTGATGTGTCTCAGACTCAACAACTGACCTTTTTGCAATAAGAAGATTCAATCTTCTCACTTTAAAATCAAAATATACTTTGTATTGCTCCACTAAAGCACTAATTCCATCTGATGATAATGTGGGAAAATATTGCACAAATACTTCATCCATAATCTTCTTTTCTAATTGAATGGACTCTTCCCATTTATCTAACAAAGTATTATACAAAGAGATTGAAATATCTTTTTCCAGGTCATGTGGAGATCTATTGTAGTGATTCAAAAAAGTTATTACCTATTGGATTACTTTCTTCTACTCATCTTCAGTAAATGAATCAAAATGTTATTTGGCATTATCAAACTTGTTCCTCCCTAATGACTTCACTGTTCTTTCAAAAATAGTGTTAGGTAGAAATATCAATGGGTGTAGTTGCCTTTGGCACTACCTTTACCTTTTTAGGAGTTCTGTCGATTGCCTTTTCTTTCTTAGGCTCTTCTTCAGAATCTATACCCTCAGACTCTCGTTGCAAAATCAGTTTCCTATTCCTCTTCTTTGGTGTGTTCTCCTTCTTATCAGATATTTTAGGTGTTGGTTCCTTCTTGGTTAGGACACTTCTAGTCACCCTTGTAGTCTTCTTCATAGGATTATTTTCATCACATTTCTTTCTCTTTCCTTTCACTTTGGCTACAGGTGGAGTATCGGTTTCAGTTGGTGCAAATTGGACTGCCACAATGTCCAATATTGCCTTCTTTTTATCTTTAGGTGATGCTAATAGAGTATTAGCATAGCCAACTAGTAAGTCATGATTAACCTCATAGCTCATATCTTCCATCTCTTCTTCTCTTGGTTCAATCGCTTGCATCAAGCAAAAGTTAGTGGTAACCATGAAGATTATGTCTTTTTCAAAGTGTTTTACCACATCTTCAGGTAACCTCATTCTCAAGCTTATCTTCTTTTGGAATTCATTAAAGTGCCTATTCGTGGTAGTTGAAAAAGTATTCTTCACAGTCTTAATGATGCTTTTGATCTGTACATTGACCGGTTGTTCTTTAGACCATTCAATGTCACCTATACCTAGTAGAATGTTCTGAAAATAGAAAAATTACCCAGCTAACAGTTGACCATATTTGAACTTTTGAGTGTTTTCCTTCTTGATGGATTTCAAATTTTAAAATAATTGGACTCTGATAGCTTCGCAAATATCATAGTCTGCATTATCAACAATCATTCTATGTGTTGTATAAATTGTTGCAGATGGAACACTGTTAATTCTACTAGAATAAAATACTTGGTAGCCTATCACCATTGCTGCAAGTTTCACCGCAGGGTCTCTAATATTGTTGATAGAAAAAGCATGCCCATCAGATGTGGAACCGTTTAACTTGTTGACAGTATCTTTTGAAATTCTCCTCAACAAAGGAATTTCATCAGTTGAGAAATAACCTGTTACATCCTTAATAGCTTCCTTGGTTATTGTGTGAGTCCTCTCCAAATACATATTCTCTTCGTGGGCTTGACTCAAAATTATTCTTATGTGATCATCCTCAAAATCTTCAAGAAAGTAGGCAATATTATGAAACCCTTTTTCAAAAACCCTAGCATATTTAATTTCAATCTTTCCATTCTTATTACAGAGTTATTTCAGCTAAGTATAGATGTGAAGAGCTGTCAAATCTTCGATTTTGCAATCTATATAGTTGGACAAATCACCTTTGACCATGACCGCTCGGGACTTGTGACAATGCATTATAAGATATAATTTCATCTTCCTTTAGAGCTTCCTCAGGCTCAGCAATGATCATTAACCTCTCTAAAGGTTTCGACTTAGAATTCGATGGCATTCTAGATAAACAACTTACGAAGCATTATTTAAAGAAATACCTTGTATCTTGCACGTCACTTTGTTTCCCAGTTGAACTATTCGAATGCACACCTGTTCGCTTCTTTGCAACTTCCGATTCAACTTGATTTCTCTAGTCATAGAGCAATTCGCCAATCTACACCAAGACAATCTTGTTTTTCTCTGTAATCACTTCAATTTTCCTTTTTTGAAAGAGTTAGGGTAAAAATGATAAGGTAAAACTTATTTTTATCCTTTTTACCAACCACAATAAATGCTCACACTTTTAGGTTACAAACCCTAATTTCACCACTTAAGCGAAATACCGGTTGATAACACATCAACAAAAAGTCACTACAATTCAAAATTCAAAAATTCTTTCCTGCTCATTTTACAAAATAGGTTCGGAGATGTTTTAACATTACGCTTCCCTTAGCCGTGTTAGACAGGCTTAAGTCACCGATGTTGGATTCCCTTCACTGGGTGAAGAAATGGTTTCTTCTATAGGCAATTCTTCACTTTTCTTCTTCCAAGTCCGGTTCATTTCTTTTGTTTCTTCAATATCAACTCTCTGCTTGCCTTTCTGATCCTTGAAAGAGTTGATTGGTTTGTTGTTTCTTGCTCTGCAGAACTTTGCCAAGTGCCCCGGTTTGTTGCAGTGGTAATAGACCATACCAGATGATCTCCAAGGTCCTGAATTCCCTCTACTTGTTCTTCTTCTGTAGTTCATTGCCACATGACCAAATTTATTGCAAAAGGTACAAACAACATTTGTTACCTTTTTCATTTCGAATGGACTAAACCGGTTGTCATAGGATCTTCACCAGTTCCTATTCACCTGATTATCAAAATTCCTTATCCGATCACCATTTGGTCTAGGATGCATGTGTGGTATAGGATTGTTTGCACCATATCCGCACTCAATATATCTATGCCCATACATTCCACAAGTGTAGCAATGACCTTCAAACTTTCTAGACACATACCTAACATTAGTATTGTAACTTGCATTTCTGTTAGGTTTGTTTCTATGGACATTTGCATTATGACCAGGCTTATGGTAAACAAAGCAGGCAGGTTTAAAACACTTCTTACTAGTAGTCTTATTGACTTTAGAATCAATTTTGTTCTTTGAGTAGATGCTCTTTGTACCAGAGGATTCACCTTTTTCAGTTGTATGAAAACCAACTCTAGAGATATCACCATTCATTATCTGTGATTGAATTTGTTATTCCAACATGGTAGAACTTTTGATAAACTTCTCTGATTTCTCATTGGCTTTAGTAAGCTTTTTGACAAGATCTTCATTATGCTTAGACAGATTCTCTTTCAAAGATGATGCCAATTCAAGATCTAGCTTTAGGTTTTCCTTTTCCTCTATTTCAACAATCAAGTCCTCATGCATAGTGTCTTGTTCTCGTTTGATCTTTAAAATCTCTTGATCTCTTTCCTTGATAAGATCTTCAGCAACTCTTCTGGTTTCCAGTTCCTGACTCATTCAGATAGTGAGACCTTCTAGCTCTCTCCTTAGATTCAGTTTCTCACCCTACAACTTTTCAACTTCTTCTGCTAAAGCATCAATATTAGCTTCGACTAAAGAACTATTGTTAGATATTTCTAACAATTTTTCAGATAGCTCTCTCCTCTTGATTTAGGAAGCTTTCAATTTGCCCCTAAGGGATTCAACTTTATTTTCACTAGCTTCTAGCTCTCTAGCCATCTTGAAGTAGCTTTTGTCCCCCATGGTATTTTCAAGATTCCCTTCTAAGTGGTTAGGCTTCAAAGAAGTTAGGCTCTGATACCAATTGATGGTCTTGAAAATTACTAAGAGGGGGGGGGGGGGTGATTCAGTGACACCAAAAAAAACACAACATTAAACACTAACTGGTAGATGAACTTAACCAAGCATTTATACAAAATACATTGTATTCAAAATGATATAACAAAATACACAAAAAGTAAAGCATCCACCCTAACACAAGTGTTTATATGTGGAAAACCCAAATAGGTAAAAACCACAGTGAGATGGAACTCACAAGTTAACTATCTGCAATAATAGATAACTGACCAGTTAAGGACTTACCAAGAGATCTACTAGGAGTGAATCTTGTTAGAGATAGCAAGCCTGATTAGAAGCTTATACCCTGTTAAGAGTACAACCCTATTAGGAGTAACCTCGATGAAGGATTTGAGAATCCAAACTAATGGATCACCTTGTTAGAGGATTTGTACAATGAAGCTTGTTAGAGCTTGCCTGGTTAAGGGATTTGATTCTGTTGTAATGGTTAGAGAACAACAAGAATGGTTTGATTTGTTTTGAGTAGCACAAAACTTGCTTGATCAGATCCTTCTAAGTACATTCAACACTTCTCTTCATCTTAACATTTGTTGCTCTTTGACAAAAATATTTTTCTCAGTTTTCACATAACACCTCTCTATCTATTATCAGTTTAAAATGATTCATTTAGATGTCCTTAAATAGACATATAAATCTTATGTCGACCTAAATAAATCACAACACAATTTTCTAGGTGCAGTGTATCTAGACAAGTAAACATAACTCATCACAAAATCAGATACTGGTTAGAACAGTCAATACCGTTTGGAAAAAAACTCGTGAACCATTGTCCTAGAATCTTCGCCAATTTGTGTTCACTTGAGTATCAAAATTCCTTATCTGATCACCATTTGGTCTAGGATGCATGTATGGTATAGGATTGTTTGCAACATATCTGCACTCAATATATCTATGCCCATACATTCCACAAGTGTAGCAATGACCTTCAAACTTTTTGGACACATACCTAACATTAGTATTGTAACTTGCATTTCTGTTAGGTTTGTTTCTACAGACATTTGCATTATGACCAAGCTTATGGCAAACAAAGCAGAGAGGTTTAAAACCCTTCTTACTAGTAGTCTTATTGACTTTAGAAGTAGTTTTGTTCTTTGAGTAGTTGCTCTTTGTACCAAAGGATTCACCTTTTTTAGTTGTATGAAAACCAAGTCCAGAGATATCACCCTTCATTCTTTGTGATTGAATTTGTTCTTCCAGCATGGTAGAACTTTTGACAAACTTCTCTGATTTCTCATTGGCTTCAGTAACCTTTTTGACAAGATCTTCATTATGCTTAGACAGATTCTCTTTCAGAGATGATGCCAATTAAAGATCTAGCTTTAGGTTTTCCTTTTCCTCTGTTTCAACAATCAAGTCCTCATGCATAGTGTCTCTTTCTCATTTGATCTTTAAAATCTCTTGATCTCTTTCCTTGATAAGATCTTCAACAACTCTTCTAGTTTCCAGTTCCTGACTCATTCGGATAGTGAGACCTTCTAGCTCTCTCCTTAGATTCAGTTTCTCACCCTGCAACTTTTCAACTTCTTCTACTAAAGCATCAATATTAGCTTCGACAAAAGAAATATTGTCAGATATTTCTAACAATTTTTTAGATAGCTCTCTCCTCTGTACTTGGGAAGCTTTCAGTTTGCCCCTAAGGGATTCAACTTCATTTTCACTAGCTTCTAGCTCTCTAGCCATCTCGAAGTAGCTTCTGTCCCCCATGGTATTTTCAAGATTCCCTTCTAAGTGGTTAGGCTGCAAATAAGTTATGCTCTGATACCAATTGATGGTCTGAAAAGCAATGAGAGGGGGGGGATGAATCAATGACACCAAAAAAAACACAACATTAAACACTAACTAGTAGAAGAACTTAACCAAGCATTTAGACAAAATACATGCTATTCAAAATGATATAACAAAATCCACAAAAAGTAAAGCATCCACCCTAACACAAGTGTTTATACGTGGAAAACCCAAATAGGTAAAAACCACAGTGAGATGGAACTCACAAGTTAACTATCTGTAATAATAGATAACAGATCGGTTAAGGTCTTACAAAGAGCTCTGCTAGGAGGGGATCTTGTTAGAGATCCCAAGCTTGATTAGAAGCTTATACCCTATTAACAGTAGTACCCTATTAGGAGTAACCTCGATGGAGGATTTGAGAATCCAATCTAATGGATCACCTTGTTAGAGGATTTGTATAGTGAAGCTTGTTAGAGCTTACCCGGTTAAGGGATTTGATTCTGCTGTAATGGTTAGAGAACAACAAGAATGGTTTGATCTGTTTTGAGTACCACAAAACTTGCTTGATCAGATCCTTCTAAGTACATTCAACACTGCTCTTCATCTTAACATTTGTTGCTCTTTGACAAAAATATTTTTCTCAGTTTTCACATAACACCTCTCTATCTGTTATCAGTTTAAAATGATTCACTAAGATGTCTTTAAATAGACATATAAATCTTAAGTCAGCCTAAGGAAATCACAACACAATTTCCTAGGTGTAGTGTATCTAGACAAGTAAACATAACTCATCACAAAAATGTATGCCAAGAAAACGGTGCTGGTAACTCATCACAAAATCAGATATTGGTTAGAATAGTCAATACCGGTTGGAACAAAACTAGTGAACCATTGTCCTGGAATCTTCAACAGTTCCTATTCACCTGATTATTAAAATTCCTTATCTGATCACCATTTAGTCTAGGATGCATGTGTGGTACAAGATTCTTTGCACCATATCTGCAGTCAATATATCTATGCCCATACATTCCACAAGTGTAGCAATGACCTTCAAACTTTTTGGACACATACCTAACATTAGTTTTGTAACTTGCATTTCTGTTAGGCTTGTTTCTACAGATATTTGAATTATGACCAGTCTTATGGCAAACAAAGCAGACAGGTTTAAAGCCCTTCTCACTGGTAGTCTTATTGACTTTAGAAGCAGTTTTGTTCTTTGAGTAGTTTCTCTTTATACCAAAGGATTCACCTTTTTCAATTGTATGAAAACCAAGTCCAAAGATATCACCCTTCATTCTCTATGTTTGAATTTTTTCTTCTAGTATGGTAGAACTTTTGACGAACTCCTCTGATTTCTCATTGGCTTCAATAAGCTTTTTGACAAGATCTTCATTATGCTTAGACAGATTCTCTTTCAGAGATGATGCCAATTCGAGATCTAGATTTAGGTTTTCCTTTTCCTCTGTTTCAACAATCAAGTCCTCATGCATGGTGTCTCTTTCTCGTTTGATCTTTAAAATCTCTTGATCTCTTTCATTCATAAGATTTTTAGCAACTCTTCTAGTTTCCAGTTCCCAACTCATTCAGATAGTGAGACCTTCTAGCTCTCTCCTTAAATTCAGTTTCTCACCCTGCAACTTTTCAACTTCTTCTGCTAAAGCATCAATATTAGCTTCGACTAAAGAACTATTGTTAGATATTTCTATCAATTTTTTAGATAGCTCTCTCCTCTTGACTTGGGAATCTTTCATTTTGCTCCTAAGGGATTCAACTTCATTTTCACTAGCTTCTAGCTCTCTAGCCATCTCGAAGTAGCTTCTGTCCCCCATGGTATTTTCAAGATTCCCTTCTAAGTGGTTAGGCTTCAAAGAAGTTAGGCTCTGATACCAATTGATGGTCTTGAAAAGCACTGAGAGGGGGGGGTGAATCAGTGACACCAAAAAAAATAAATTAAACACTAACCGGTAGATGAACTTAACCAAGCATTTTGACAAAATACATGCTATTCAAAATGATATAACAAAATCCACAAAAAGTAAAGCATCCACCCTAACACAAGTGTTTATACGTGGAAAACCCAAATAGGTAAAAACCACAGTGAGATGGAACTCACAAGTTAACTATTTGCAATAATAGATAACTGACTGGTTAAGGTCTTACAAAGAGCTCTGCTAGGAGTGAATCTTGTTAGAGATCCCAATCTTGATTAGAAGCTTATACCCTGTTAAGAGTGCTACCCTATTAGGAGTAACCTCGATGGAGGATTTGAGAATCCAAACTAATGGATCACCTTGTTAGAGGATTTTTACAATGAAGCTTGTTAGAGCTTACTCGGTTAAGGGATTTGATTCTGTTGTAATGGTTAGAGAACAACAACAATGGTTTGATTTGATCTGAGTAGCACAAAACTTGCTTGATCAGATCCTTCTAAGTACATTCAACACTGCTCTTCATCTTAACATTTGTCGCTCTTTGACAAAAATATATTTCTTAGTTTTCACATAACACCTCTCTATTTGCTATCAGTTTAAAATGATTCACTGAGATGTCTTTAAATAGACATATAAATCTTATGTCGGCCCAAGGAAATCACAACACAATTTCCTAGGTGCAGTGTATCTAGACAAGTAAACATAACTCATCACAAAAATAACTGCCAAGAAAATGGTGCTAGTAACTCATCACAAAATCAGATACTGGTTAGAACAGTCAATACCAGTTGGAACAAAACTAGTGAACCATTGTCCTAGAATCTTCTGCTTGATTTCCATCTTCATCTTCATTTTCATTTTGATGTTGACTTAGTGTAGTCACAGGTTATCTCTTAATGTGGTGATAGACTTAAGTGAACAACCACAAACCTTTTAAATTAAGAGGAATGCAACTTGACGCCTAAACTTTAGGAGGTTGCCGTTACTTAGCAAACATTATCATCACATTAAGAAAAAAGAGGCTATCGCAACTAGCATATAAGCTGGAAAATTAACAAATTCACCAATGTGAGCAAAAGTATACTTTTCGCCGAAATGAATTCTTGCAATGAAATTTATCCAAATTAACTGTAATTTCCCTAACTACTTAGAATAAGTAGTAAATGATAAAAATTTGGAATCCATTCTAGAAAAATAGAGGAAAGAAAGATAGGTATTTTGATTCTAAAAAATACTGGGATCAAAACGTACGAACTGCTCTACTTATTTGGAAAGAAAAAAATAACAAATTTAATTCTAAGTTAAGTAATTGGTTCTTCCTTTGTTTGAATTTGAAAGGTTTTCCAATTTGAAATCAATTGCTTTTAGATTAAAGAGTTGTTGTAAGAAAGGCAATAAGCTTCATAAGCTTGAAATCTATCTTTAATTTGTAATGCTATGCAATATTATGTTATGTCATATCACTTTGTTCAAAATATTCATGATTTATTTTTTATAAAAAAATTGTTCTAGATTAGATTGCATCTATGATTGTGTTTTCTATACTACATAATTGGCTTGGAAGTTATATTTTGTTTCAATAATTTAAAATTCATATTAGGACATGATCATTACTCACTAGAGCATCTGTCAAAGAGTTTGATTATTTATTTTGTCAAATTAAATTTAAAACCATCACAAGGTCATTTTAAAACATATGGTCACTAACTAAAGAGAGTATATAATCCTTCAAACATATTCAGGTATCAAACATTGAGACTTGTTTGTCTTGCCATTAATAGCGTAGTGCAATGGTTGAGAATTAAGTTGTTTGGCTGCCCACCTAAAGTTCAAATCTATAGAGCTAAAATGATTACAAGTGTTATTCCCTTGCTTATCTTTTGTACTAATGGGTGTGTACCTTTGTCTAGAAGTGCAAATCATGCATGCCTATTTATGTCGCATTGATCGTGTGATAATTAAACCTCTCATTACTTTTATAAAAATTAGAACACTTGGTGTTCCCAACTATTGACTTCTATATGTCACTAGCCAACACCTCTATTATTTTATAAGAAATTTATCGTTATTTACTTAGTTATGATGACTAATTACTAAAATGTGATATTGTATATTCTTAGCTTGAGCACATGATTCCCTCATTTGAAGAGTTATAGTGTATCCCTCTATGATGTTACTTTTAGTATTTCTCATTTTATATATCACCAAGTTGATTATGCTTGGTGACATCAACCTAGTAATGTGGGAGAAAAATGCAATGTCAAAAGTTGTATACCTTATAATTATCACATTGTGCATTAAGATGGCTTTTGTCTCCACCTCTCATAGCATATTCTAAGATCATTTTGGCCTAGGATTAGCCTTTTATGTACTTTTAGTGCTAGCATTTTGTTGTTTTTTGTGTGTTCAACTCGTTGTGTTGCAATGTGTTTCCCTGTGTTAGTTTTATGTTTTGTTCCCACCTTGTTAAATATTTGTACACTTTGTATATGGGCATTAGTGTGGCATGTGAATGTTAGGACGGTGCACTTGCATCCTTTAACTAGATATAGTCATATGACCTATCAGGTCACTATATATAAAGAACACCCTATAATAAAAATATGTGTTCTACAATACCTAAACAAATCTATGAATTTCACTTAATCAACTAAGTGTATCAATATAAGTTAACATTATTTCATGCATTGATTTCTTTGTTTACTATAATCCAATCAATAATTCGATACTGTCTTTCCCCAAATAATTCTATCGTTTCCATTAAGAAATCGATTGAAGTTAGAGTTTTGTCTAAATCTTGACAAATTCAAATATGGTACGTGATAAGAAATGACAATAAGGAAAGGGATTCCTACGTTTCCAACATGCAAATATTCATAGATTTGAGTTGAAATGACAATAAGAAAAGTGAGTGAAGCACAACATGTCAAACCGCCATGTGGAAGTTTAGAATTGAAAATATTTGTGACCTCACAACTTCAAAATCTTTGCTCATGAATTGGATCTTTCATATAATATTTGTATTCATTGTAACTACACATTTTAAGGATAAATAAAAGTCTTCAATGGACAAAATATTAAGTTACTTAATTTAATCATGATGGTATGAGTTTGTTTTATATAAAAATTAATTATTTATTCATAAATCAAATTTATCTAATGTATATTCAAAGTAAGGGAAACAATATAGTTTTAGGAGCTACCAATTTATTCTATTATATTAGCATAGAATTTCTAGATGTTATTGATTCTAAATCAAGTTGTAATGCTTTAAGCTTTCACCTAATACATCTGTAACAAGAATTAGATGAACATGTTTTTCTAATGCAAATGTGACACCAAGCTTGTCATATTGTACCTCTACATCTACAAGGTGCAATGGCATAACATAATGACACACCTAGCATGTTTATTGTAGACACTTAAATTTGAATGATTAATTTAATCATATCAAATCTCCTACGTCATTTGTATTAATTGAATAATTCATGTTATTCAATTAAAACCAAGTATCTCTTTTGGCTAAATTAATTAAATGAAGTCATGACCCATAGCCAAATTAATTAATTAATCTCTTAATTAATCAAACCTGCCCCTTTCTTCTAATCCTTGAATTAATTAATCAAATTTATTAATTCCCCCTTTTCCATCCCTATATTTGAATTTAATTCAAATATTCCTTTTCGTCACATGTCTCCTAACATTAACTACCCTTCTAACCTAACCTCTAATCTAACCTTCGAGCTCTAACCAACCCTATCACCTCAACCAACCTTATCCTATCCTATCCTAACCTCCGCTCACATGTGTGTTCACACTCATGATTCCCTAATTTCCTTAATATTAGGAAATTGAAGCCTATTTTGGGTGGCTTCCTCCCAAAATAGACATGTGTCCTTGAGGACACATGTCAAGACCCTTCTTGACATTTGTCCCTCTAAAGGACACATGGCCTCCCTTGTTGAGCCAAGTGTGGAATCTTATTCCACATGACATTCTTAGGATTACCACTTGTCCTCTTTGACGACAAGTGTTGCATTTTCAAGGCCCTTCATCTCCCCTCCTTTTGTATTTAATCCCTCCCTTTCCTAAGCTCTCCATCCACCTTTTTTGCATCCACACTATTATAATGCAGCAATTCATCCACCCCTTTCACATCCATATCATCATAATGCAAAATTTCATTCATGCTTTTGTAATCATACCCTCATAATGAAAAAATCCCATCCAATCATGCCATCCATCCTTTCATGCTTTTGATTCAATTCGCACAATCTCGCATCATGGAGCACAATAGAGCATGCGCTACATTATTGAGCACACATCCAACTGGAGAACAATAAAATCAAGAGGACATTGGTTTGCTTTTCATTATTGTTATTTGATGTTTCTAATTTTTTCTTCTATAATGTTCTCAATCTTTAGGTGTTTGAGTGAATCTAGTGTTAGCTTAAATTGCTTACTTTTAGCTTTCAATCTTTCATATCCGATCACAATTTCCTTCACACATTTTTTGGCATGCTCGGTGGGACCCACTTCACAAGTTGATCAAATTGTTTTCTATTATTTAAGTGATTTTGATCATAGGTATTCTCGATGCTTAAAGGAGAAAAAAGCATTCTCACAACTCTATTTGCAAATTTTCATACAAATTTGTATCTGGTAGGTTTTCATTTTTAGAAGGTTTCTAAATCTAACAAGTTTTCATTTTTAGTAGGTTTCTAAATCTGGCAAGTTTTCATTTTTAGCAAGTTTCTAACTGTGCTAGGTTTCTATTTTTAGCAAGCTTCCATTTTTAGTAGGTTTCTAGATCTGGTAGGTTTCCATTTTTAGCAGGTTTCTAAATTTAGTAGGTTTCCATTTAGCAGGTTGCCATTTTTAGAAAGCTTTTAAATCTAGCAGGTTTCCATTTTTGGCAGGTTACCATTTTTAGCAAGTTTCTATTTTTAGTAAGTTCCTCTATTTAATAATAAACTTTTGATGTTGTAATTTTGATTTCAACTACTAATGGTATGTCTGCAACATGTGAGAAGGATCACAAAGACATTTGGATTTCCCAAATACTTACATTTGATGTAGGACATTGTTGAAGACTGTACTTTCAAACTAAGTGTCTTTGATTTTGATAGTTAGACAATATTTCAATTGGGGATTAAAATGAATAAACTTTCTTTTGTTTTTGGCATGCTTGTGCACAAATAGAGTGAACCTACTACTAACATGCACTATCCTCTTCCTTGGCTCTTGTGGTCCTAGGTGCAAGAGAAAAGTGTTAGCGACACTCATCTTTTTCTTTTTATTAGAGATTCACCTCTTGAGGGCCTCATCACCTCAAGGGAGTATTTCAAAACAAAGGCACATTGGGGATATCGTCTCTCCTAAGACATCCTCAAGTGGTGTTTTTCGAGCCACTATATAAAAAATGTGTTCCGATGACTAAAGCGTTGAGTGAATTCGTCATATGTGGAGGCCTTCTTTGCATCAATAAGCTCAATTAAATCCTTAAGTGGCTTTCTTCAAGAATCCATTGTTGGACTGGACCCATCAAAAAACTACTACGAACCATTGTTATAATGGCCCCAATCCTTCTACTTGTTGACTCGGGCATTGTGATACGTGCATGTCGAAGATACCCCTCATGTACCCTTCAATTTGAGATAGAAAATTACTCAAGATCTTGGGATCTTTAGAAATTCGAAGCTTGGCATGCCTGAGAAGTGCATGTCGTGGAATGGGGCCAGTGCTACCAAGCTTCTATTTATCTGGTTGAATATGGTATTCTAGGCAAGGGGATTCAACAAGTATTATCTTTTGACTAGCCTAAGAAGTACATGACTGTTAATGCACTTATTATACTTGCATGTTTGTCATGTTTGGTGTCACAAAATCTTTTTTCAAAAATCAATCCAAAGTGTCAAACATTTCACATCATTGGGTCCTAGCTTGGTCTTGTCCTTCAAGAAATGTTCCTCTCATTCTAGTGGATTTGTGTCAGTTGTCTTGTTACGCTGCCAAAATTTTGTCAGCAGCATCTTTTGAGTTACCTAAGCTATATGTTGAATCAATCTATCATGTATGTCATCATCATTGTGTTTGACAAACCTCGTCATTAATCAAATCTTGGTCATCACTTCTAGCTTACATCATCATTATTGTCTACTACCGTTTCGACTTGCATGGTCGCCTTTACATACTAGTTTCGAGTCATCATCTTGGTTCTCATCATCTCAATTTTTGCATCATCACTATCATCTATCATCATCTCTCATCTTCTAATTTGCATCATCATTGCCTTCTTCCTAGGTCATCAAGCAAACATCAAACCTCCAAAATCGAACATCAAATATCATCCTCTTTCCAACTTCCTTAGAGTCAGTATTTATCCTAGTCTGAGCTTGTCATTCATCATATTCTAAGCTTTGTTCTATCATCCATCTTAATCTTTCATCTCTCCAACTCATCAACTAATTGTCATGTCAAAATTTTATTATGACGAGTTTGGTTATCCTTCATTTTCTTCTACTGCATCCCATTCTGATGATGATGAGAGTATGGTTGATCAAGACAAATATGAATTGAAAAATCTTGATTCTCTCATCCTTAGCAAGACTGCACCAAGTGTCATATACCAAAATCCAACTTTTCATCCTAGCTACCCTACCATTCCTCCATATATATCCACTCATAGTCCTTATCACACCTTTGACAAGGGAAATCTAACACTTATTCAAGTTATGCTTAATTTTCTAGCTCTATTGATTCTTTCATTATTTTTTTAAGTCAAACTTTCATCCATCCTCCCACCTTATTTCTCTTTCCTTGATTCCTTCTAAATATTTTCACCTGATAACTTGTTAAATATTTCCCATCAAAGATTGAGAATTATAATTTCCTTCAACATGGTACTACGTATGAATCAAGCCTAAACTTTGATATCTAAAATTTGAAGAGTATGTTAATTACCTAAGGTTATACATTTGGATTTTCCTCTTCTAAATTGAATTTTTAGTTACCCCAATGTCCAATAGCTCAAATTGTGGTTTTAATTATGGATTTTGTCTAATCCATGAAATTTAAAACATCTCACCTATTTTTTTGACTTCCCATAACCCACTAGAATAGCCCAAAAGGCCACATGGTCACCTAAAAATGATCCAAGGCACTGGAAAGGTACCAATAACTAATAGTAGTAACTTTTTTATTGCCTAATGAGGATTAAGAGCAATTTTGGTACATATGTGATTTAAAGAATTGGAATGGTGGCTTGTTGGAAGTGGTTAATTTTTTCATTTATTGGTTGAAAGGCCCAATACCTAATAAAATAATTCCTAGAAACATTTAACCCAAGTCTCACAAACTGAATATTGAAAGATTCAAAGTTCATTTGAAATTTACTATAATGGATCAAATCTTACTACAAGTAAAGTCTCTTGATGTCGAGCAGTAGTTTTCAATATGGATTTCATGAATTCATTGACTATCTTGCATGTAGATAGTGATGTGATTGGTGAGAAAACTAACATGTCTTAATGGAAAGATCTTGATAGTTCTAGTATGGTTTTTGATGTCAAATTATATTTTTTAGACAACATGGTGCAACATGCAACATTTTTTATAATGGCATAATAGGTCCTATTATGCCATGACATGGCATAATAGGTCCATAATTGGTCCTATCATACCATGACATGGCATAATAGGACCATAATAGTGTTGGAATAGAAGGAATACAAGAACACTGAGAGGGGGGGGGGAGTGTGAATCAGTGTTCTACCGGTGTTATAAGATTTTACCTTATTACAACATACACATATAAACTGGTAAATGAAGAAACAAATAACATGAAGTAAATAAACTAGCCACATGAATGAACAACATAACACACTAAATTTTTTACGTGGAAAACCTCAAAGAGGAAAAACCATAGTGGGATTTGTGACCCAAAATATCAATTCACTGGCCATATGAAAGATATTACATAGCATGGGGGCCTACACATGCAAGAAGGCACACTGCCTAGAGCACACTGCTCATTACAAAGGAGTCTCACTGACTACATGATGAGGAGTTAAAGTAGAAGTTGGTCTTCTTTTGAGGTTGGTGGGCTTTTGTTCTCAATGTGCTTCCCAAATCAATCCCTAGGCACAAATGGGATTCTTCTAGACCTTTCTCCTATCTCCTCCTCTCTATTCAACACTACTTGCACCCTATTATATTGTACATCACTCCTCCTTACCATCCATGCTAAGGCATTCAAATCTGAAATGAGGTCCTCTTGTGTGTCACCAAAAATGAACAAGTTTGGTTGTCCAATTGGCTGAATCTCCTCTCTTCTAGGAATGGGCAACTGTTGGAGAACCATGGTTGCCTAACCTTGTTTGCACCTTTTAAGGATTTAAATCATATTAATGCATTGACTGAGCATCTTGACAGGTTTGCAAAGTCTAATGACTGTCCCTCACCTTTGAAGAGTGAAAGTATCCAAGTTGGATGCAAAGAGCTTTGTTCTACTCAAGGCAACTTTTAGGTTCAAAAGGTCATCTTGATCAAATGACTTAATGAAATGCTATGGAGCTTATAGTAGGGTGTCTTAGGTCTTAACTCATTAATTTTGATTATTCGGAGCAATCATTTACTTCTCCTTCCTTACCATTTTCATGAAATTGTCAAATTTCCTCCAAAAAAAGGCTACTAGGATTAGCCCTAGTTTTTAGTGAAAATTGTTCACCCTGCTCAATCTGCTAAACTTCATGGAAAACCCTTGGAGATGTGGTCAATTGATGATGAAATCTCAAGGATTTTTGCTATGGAAAGTACTGTACAGACTGTCCCACAAAATAGGCATTTTTTAAGGGCTTTTGAATGTTTTAGTGAGGGTTTGCAAATTAGAGGCCTTCTCCATGATACTAGACCCAATTAAATGTTTCAAACCTTGCTATGACATATACCAAACATTCCCAAGGATTCAAACCTCATCTTAGAATATTGTCATTATATCAAACAAATGCCATACTGCTGCTTTTACACAGAAATAACAGTCTAGAGGACTGAGACAACAATTTTTTTAAGGTTTGCATACATTTTTGAACATTGATAAACCAAATACAATGTAAGTCTGTCAAATATAGATGCAACAATGACTTGACATAAGTTGGAACACCCTGCAAAGCAAATAGGAAAGGATTTTTATAACTGTTGCTCATTCACCCGGCATCACTATGCTTTGACAGTCTTAACACTGATACAACTTTCTTTCTTTGTTTTGATTTGCTTCTTCACTTTGTCCATAGCCTGCAAAAATTTGTTAATAGCAAGGTAACACAATGCATATAGCCTCTTCAAAAACCTTGTAAGTTTGAGCACTTAAAAGATGTCACAAAGCATGACAGCCATATAAGATTGTGATAGAGAATACATTTTTCTAGGATCCTTATTTAGGTCCTTTACAACCAACTTGTGCATCTTGTCTTCTTAGCGTTAAAAACATTTGTAAATACATTCCATGATGCAAAAAAAGAGGAATCCATCATTCCATACTGTCCATTAGGGAGGTTGGCAATGAGGTTTTAACAATGAAACAGTGACACACTGTTTTACAGTCTGATTACACCTTTGCTTCTTGCAGCCAACCAAGTCATGATAGAGACAAGGATGGTAAATTTCAATGATAACTCTTTCCAAGTTAATTCTCCTTCAACATTTCAAAGTACAGTGCTATGAACAGCAAAGTACCATTTAAACAACTTTAAGAATACCCAAGCCAAGTTGTCCACTTCACATACTTGCCATGGGTTTACAAACACTTGTGCAATTCTAGAAAAGGAAAATAGATGTATGATACAATATGTACAAAGGGGCCAATAGATTTCCTCAAAGCCATGGATGAATAGACTTTGAAGAAACTAGTTGGACCATGAATGACCTTCCATTGGAACCACAAAACAATGCCTTTCTTGAAAGTACTTCAAATAAAACTTGTTCCAATCACTACTCAAACATCAAAAGAGATCATAGCAATTAAAAACAGGAGTAGTACAGACTCATGAAGCCATGGTATGGACTGTATTCTCAAAAGTGCAAGAAACTAGTTAAAACTCATAAAAAACAAGAGCAAAACAAGTATTTTTCTTACTTTTCCAACATGAACTGCACATACAATGATGGGAACATGGTTTTTATACATGTTCCAACTTATTGAAGCCTTTGTATAGATAGGTACAGGCTGGAACTAACCAAAACCACCAAAAATCACTTTTTTGCACTTTTTGACAACTTTTGACAACTTTTGTTGCTCAAAAAGTTGCATTTTGACTCGCGGTGACTTGGCACTCAAACCAATGACTCAACATCATTAGAAACACTAAATAAACATGCTCCAATTCCTTTCAAGGCTTTACAACATCAAAAATTCAAAAAGGCTCATTTGGACCCAAAATTGATAGTTTTTGGCCCGCTGAGCAAAAAACAAAAATCTTGGAAACTCTTAAACAGCAATGAGTTCCAAACCTTATTACACCACAAAAAAAACCTATTAAACCTACTAGAAGCATAAAATAAACACACATGCTTAATTTGCAACAAAATGCTATACCTGCTAGGATTTGAGCATTCAGGTGCTCAGGTGCTCCTGCACCATACTCCCCTAAGGAAAAAGAAGTCATGTGACTCCTTTGGGCAGTAAAGAAAGAGGAATTCTAACTTTGAGAAAGTCACTTTCAGGTATCCAAGTGGCTTCAGAAACTGGTTTATCCTTCCACTTGATAAGATGCTCCATGTAGGTATGGTGTCTTGTCTTTTTGAGGATTCTTGAATCTAGTACCTACTGAGGAATGGGAGTAGAAGAAGAGGGGAGAGAAAGATTAGAAAGGGAATGAGAAAGATCTGAAACTCTTTGTGAGTCTGATGGTAGCTCCCCTTTGAATGGCACCAAATCCGCAACATTGAAAATAGGAGACATAGAAACTTCATTAGGCAAATCAACTTTGTAAGCATTATGGCCATATTTAGCCAAGATTTTGCATGGTCCTACTCTTCTCATTTGTAACTTAGTAGGCACTCCTTTCTATAACCGTGACTTGTTGAGATGGACCACCACATAATCACCCACTAAAAATTGAACATCTCTTTTTGAAGCATCAACTCTCTCCTTAACTTTTTGAGTAGTTTCTTGTAAAGACTTCTGTACCTGCTCATGAATTTCTTTCATAGACTGTGCCATATCTTCTACTGTACCACTCACTTGCTGCAAATTAGTTACATCATTTAACTCGAAAACACCTCTAGGATGCATTCCATAAACAATCTGAAATGGGCTCTTACCAGTGGATCTGTTTACACTGTCATTGTATGCAAACTCTACCTGATGGATGAGTTGATCCCAACTTTGCCCATATTCTTTGGTAAGACATCTGAGTAGGTTACCCAATGTTCTGTTCACCACTTCTATTTGGCCATCTATCTGTGGATGATAAGCTGAGCCAAAAGACAAGTTAGTACCCAATTTCTTCCATAAAGTTTTCCAAAAATGACCCAAAAACTTAGCATCTCTATCAGATACAATACTGGATGGCAAACCATGAATTCTTACAACTTCCTTAAAGAAAAGAAAAGCAATGTGACTAGCATCATTAGTAGTTTTGCAAGGTATGAAATGTGCCATTTTACTGAATCTGTCAACAACCACAAAAATACTATCACACCCTGCTTTAGTTCTAGGCAAACCTACCACAAAATCCATACTCACGCAATCCCAAGGCCTAGAAGGTATGGGAAGAGACTAATACAAACCAGCATTAGTGCTAGTACCCTTGGCTTTCTAACATACCATGCATTTCTCAACATATTTCCTAACATCTGCCTGCATCTTAGGCCAAAAATAGTGCCTCTGAACCAATTCCAAAGTCTTATTAAGACCAAAGTGACCACTCAAGAAACCATTGTGCTTTTCCTATATCAGATTCTCCCTCATTGAACCTTTTGGCACACACAGCTATCCACCCCTGAATAATAATCCATTCTGCAAAGTATAGTCAGCATATTCACTATGAAAAGTATTCTGAAAATCTTGACAAACCTTGTAAATATCAGCAAAATCAGAATCATGTGGATATAAATCCTTAAAACATTCTATACCAATACTTCTAATCTGAATTTCTTGAATAGTAAGTAACCTCCTACTCAATGCATCAGCAACTTTATTGCACTATCCTTTCTTATGCTTCAAAGTAAAGGTATATGCTTGCAAAGACTCTACCCATTTAACATGTCTGTGACTAAGCTTATCCTGTGAATTGAGAAAACTAAGTGCCTGGTTATCAGTGTAAACCACAAATTCTTTAGGAAGAAGATAATGCCTCCATTTCCTAAGTGCCTGAACCAAAGCATACATTTCAAGATCATATGAAGAATATTTCTTCTTAGCACCATTAAGCTTTTCATTGAAAAATGCAACAGGCCTATTATCCTGACTCAAAATAGCACCAATAGCAATATTACTTGCATCACACTCTAAGGTAAACAATTTGTCAAAACTAGGTAGAATCAACACTGGTTGAGTAGCAACTCTGACTTTCAACAATTCAAATCCCTTGTTGGCTACTTCTATCCACTGAAATTTCACTTTCACACCACCCTTAATAGTTTCCAACATAGGTGCACATATTTCACTAAAACCTCTAATAAATTTCCTATAAAATTGAGCAAGTCCATGAAAACTCCTGACATCACTAGCATTCTTAGGGGTTGGCCAATTAACTATGGCTTCTACCTTACTTGGATCCATCTTCAAGTCACCCCCTGAAACAACAAAACCCAAATAGACCAGCTCTTGCTTAAGGAAATCACATTTCTCTAGATTGATAGTAAATTGTTCATCATTCAATCTTTGTAATACAATCTGCAAATGTTGGAGGTGTTCTTCCTTGGTTTTACTAAAATTAAGATGTCATCAAGGTACATAACTACAAACCTGCCTATGAAGTCATGTAACACCTCATTCATCAATCTCATAAATGTACTGGTTGCATTTGTTAACCCAAATGGCATGACTAGCCATTCATACAACCCCTCATTTGTCTTGAAAGTTGTTTTCCATTCATCCCCCTCTTTGATGCGGATTTGATGATAACCACTTTTTAGGTCTATCTTACTGAAATATTTTGCTCCCTCTAAACAATCCATAAGATCTTCTATCCTAGGGATGGGGAATCTATACTTGATTGTGATCCTGTTTATTGCTCTTGAATCTATACAAAGTCTCCAAGCCCCACCTTTCTTAGGTGCTAACACTGTGGGTACTGCACATGGACTAATACTTTTTCTAATCAATCCTTGGTCTAAGAGCTCTTAGATTTGTCTTGCCACTTCCTGATTTTGTTCAGGTGTCATTTTGTAAGCAACTTTGTTTGGTAAGGATGCACCTGGGATGAAGTCTATCTGGTGGCTAATGGCTCTTTGAGGAGGTAGAGAGGTTGGTTGACCATCATTAACAATTGACTTAAACTGATATAGAAGTTGTTGCACCTCATATGGGATTTCTACCTTCTTTTCTTTCTTTTCATCAACTGGTTTAGTTACCAATGCAAAATCTATGCCATCACCTTCTTTTAGGGTATGAATGAACTCCTTTTCACCAACTAACAAAGTGTTGGGAACTTGTGGTTTTCTGCCCTCACTTTCTTCATTAAGGGACTGAATTTTATAGTTGATACCATTCTTGAAAAATGAGTATGAGTTCTTTTCACCATCATATTGTGCTTTCCTGTCAAATTGCCAAGGTCTTCCTAAAAGCAAATGACAAGCATCCATAGGTAGTATATCACACAAAATATTATATTGGTACTCACTTATGTTAAACTCTACCCATGTTTGTTCACTCACCAATACATGCTGCCCTTTTTCCAACCATGTGACCTTGTAGGGCTCATTGTGTTGTATTCTATGTAGATGAAGTTTTGTAGCAGCTTCTTCTGATATGATGTTTTCAGTTGATCTTGAGTCAATGATAACTTTGCACACCTTTCCTTGGATCTTACATTTGATCCTAAAAAAGAGCTTTCCTTTGAGACATATCTTTCTGAGATGGCTCTTTCATGAGGATCCTCCTGATCATGAGGTTTTCCCCTTCTTCTGATGGTAGACACCTTTGATTTGGTGTGGTTTCATCTTGCACAAAATGGACTCTCTTATCACCTCCTTGAGATGAACTTGGCTTCTCTGGGCATCTATACGCTGGATGGCCTAGTTTCTGACAGTTATAACATTTCATGGTGGAGAAGTATGAACCTCTTCCAGGTCCATTAGATCTACCCCTTCTTGGGTTGCCTGATCTCCTACCCCTATAGTTGGGTCTGCTCTGAGAATCCCCACTTTTCTCAATAAGCTTAGACTCTCCCTGGGACCTATGATCTGTGTATCTTCCCCCAAAACTGCCTCTATGACTGCCTTTGTTTCCTCTACCTCTGCCTCTACCATTCTGTTCTTGTTTCTTCTTGTTTCTCTCTTCTACCTTTAGTGCTAGTTGATAACACTTCTTTAATGTGTTGGGACACCATAGGCTTAACTCTTCCTAAATATTCCATCTTAACCCATTGAGATACCTAGCTACTCTGACATTTTCATCTTCTTGTACCTTAGATCTAAGGCATAGTTTTTTGAATTCTTCAGTGTAACTACTGACATCTACATCTTTCTGTCTCAAGTTTTGTCTCTTCTTATGTAACTAGATTTCATAATCTTCAGGAATGTAGGTGTCTTTGATTTTAGTTACCATTGTCTTCCAGGTGGCTATGGGTTTCTTTCCCTCTTTCACCCTTTCCTCTTGGATGAACTTCCACCAAGTTAAGGTTGTCCCTCTCATTCTGGATTTGGCTACCTTCACTTTCTGTGCTTCAGTAATTCCATCACATTCAAAGTGATTCTCTAGACCCTCTATCCACTCCATTAGTGCTTCTGGTTCCATCTTGCCACTGAAAAGGGACACTCCATCTAGGGCCTTTCCAGTCAAAGCTTTCAAGGCTTGTAAAAAGGTTTTTTGTTCTCTATCCAAGATTGGATCTGGTTTTGGGACTTCTTCCTCTAAGGTTTCCTTCTTATCTTCAGCATTTTCTACTCTCTCACTGACTTCTTCAGTCTTGACTTCTACTTGGTTCAACTTTTTTTCAAGTTGTTGTAATCTTTCCCTAAGGAGTTTTTTTTCTTCAACCTGATCATCCATCCTCTTTGCTAACTCTGCATTGGTCACCATGTTGTTGGTGTTGTCTCCCACTAACTCACTACCTGACATGTGCTAATCTCTCAACCAAAATTTGAATTGGCTCTGATACCACTATGATGAGGAGGTAAAGTAGAAGTTGGTCTTCTTTTGAGGTTGGTGGGCTTTTGTTCTCAATGTGCTTCCCAAATCAATCCCTAGGCACAAATGGGATTCTTCTAAACCTTTCTCCTATCTCCTCCTCTCTATTCAACACTACTTGCACCCTATTGTATTTTACATCACTCCTCCTTACCTTCCATGCTAAGGCATTCAAATCTGAAATGAGGTCCTCTTGTGTGTCACCAAAAATGAACAAGTTTGGTTGTCCAACTGGCTGAATCTCCTCTCTTCCAGGAATGGGCAACTATTGGAGAACCATGGCTGCCTAACCTTGTTTCCACCTTTTAAGGATTTCAATCATATTAATGTGTTGACTAAGCATCTGGATAGGTCTGCAAAGTCTACTGACTGTCCCTCACCTTTCAAGAGTGAAAGTATCCAAGTTGGATGCAAAGAGTACTCAAGGCAACTTCTAGGTTCAAAAGGTCATCTTGATCAAATGACTTAATGCAATGCTATGGATCTTGTAGTAGGGTGTCTCAGGTCTTAACTCATCAATTTTGATGATTTGGAGCAATCATTTACTTCTCCTTCCTTACCATTTTCATGAAATTGTCAAATTTGCTCCAAAAAAAGGCTACTAGGATTAGCCCTAGTTTTTAGTGAAAATTGTTCACCTTGCTCAATCTGCTAAACTTCATGGAAAACCCTTGGAGATGTGGTCAATTGATGATGAAAGATTAAGGATTTTTTCTATGGCAAGTACTGTATGGACTGTTTGAGGACTGTCCCACAAAATAGGCATTTTTCAAGGGTTTTTGAAGGTTTCAGTGAGGGTTTGCAAATTAGAGGCCTTCTCCATGATACTAGACCCAATTAAATGTTTCAAACCTTGCTATGAAATATACCAAACACTCCCAAGGATTCAAACCTCATCTTAGAATACTATCATTATATCAAACAAATGCCATACTGCTGCTTTTACACAGAAATAACAGTCTAGAGGACTGAGACAACAATTTTTTTAAGGTTTGCATACATTTTTGAGCATTGATAAACCAAATACAATGTAAGTCTATCAAATATAGATGCAACAATGACTTGACATAAGTTGGAACACCCTGCAAAGCAAATAGGAAAGGATTTTTATAACTGTTGCTCATTCACCCGCCATCACTACACTTTGACAGTCTTAACACTGATACAACTTTCTTTCTTTGTTTTGATTTGCTTCTTCACTTTGTCCCTGGCCTGTAAAAAGGTGTTAATAGCGAGGTAACACAATGCATATAGCCTCTTCAAAAACCTTGTAAGTTTGAGCACTTAAAAGATGTCACAAAGCATGACAGCCATATAAGACTGTGATAGAGAATACATTTTTCTAGGATCCTTATTTAGGTCCTTTACAACCAACTTGTGCATCTTGTCTTCTTAGCATTAAAAATATTTGTAAATACATTCCATGATGCCAAAAAAGAGGAATCCATCATTCCATACTGTCCATTAGGGAGGTTGGCAATGAGGTTTTAACAATGAAACAGTGACACACTGTTTTACAGTCTGATTACACCTTTGCTTCTTGCATCCAACCAAGTCATGAGAGAGACAAGGATGGTAAATTGCAATGATAACTCTTGCCAAGTTAATTCTCCTTCAACATTTCAAAGTACAGTGCTATGAACAGCAAAGTACCATTTAAACAACTTTAAGAATACCCAAGCCAAGTTGTCCACTTCACATACTTGCCATGGGTTTACAAACACTTGTGCAATGCTAGAAAAGGAAAATAGATGTATGATACAGTATGTACAAAGGGTCCAACAGATTTCCTCAAAGCCATGGATGAATAGACTTTGAAGAAACTAGTTGGACCATGAATGACCTTCCATTGGAACCACAAAACAATGCCTTTCTTGAAAGTACTTCAAATAAAACTTGTTCCAATCACTACTCAAACATCAAAAGAGATCACACCAATTAAAAATAGGAGTATTATGGACTCATGGAGCCATGGTACAGACTGCACTCTCAAAAGTGCAGGAAACTAGTTAAAACTCACAAAAAACAAGAGCAAAACAAGTATTTTTCTTACTTTTCCAACATGAACTGCACATACAATGATGGGAACATGGTTTTTAAAGATGTGCCAACTTATTGAAGCCTTTGTACAGATAGGTACAGGCTGGAACTAACCAAAACCACCAAAAATCACTTTTTTGCACTTTTTGACAACTTTTGACAACTTTTGTTGCTCAAAAAGTTGCATTTTGACTCCCGGTGACTTGGCACTCAAACCAATGACTCAACATCATTAGAAACACTAAATAAACATGCTGCAATGCCTTTCAAGGCTTTACAACATCAAAAATTCAAAAATGCTCATTTGGACCCAAAATTGACAGTTTTTGGCCCATTGAGCAAAAAACAAAAATCTTGGAAACTCTTAAACAACAATGAGTTCCAAACCTGTCAATGTCAATGTCGATGCTGGTGTCGGTTATGACCCTAATTACTCCAATGCTGGTGTCTGTCAGTATCTGTTGGTATCTGTTGGTGTCTACCTTCTACAGAATCTTGTTGCCATCAATGACAACATATGAATCCAATGAGTGTCAATTGCCAACAAATAGGACTTTTATGCCATGACATGGCATAAACAGTCCTATTGTGCCATTTGATGGCAAAATAGGACCTATTATGCCATGATGGCATAATAGGTCCTATTATGCCATGTCATGGTATGGCATGACCAACTATGGACCTATTATACAATTTCATGGCATAATAGGACATATTATGCCATCATAACATAATGTGTCATACCATGACATGGCATAATAGGAATATAATTTGCCATCATGGCATAATGTGTCCTATTATGTCATAGCATAATAGGACCTACTATATTCCTATTATGCCATGGCATGCCTTAATTTATGACATGATGGCATAATATGTCCTATTATGCCATGACATGCCATAATAGGTCCATAATTGGTCCTATTATGTCATGTCATGGAATAATAGGAAAATAGTTATCAAATCTATAATAATTTCACTATGTCAATGGCTAATTCTTAATGAATATTTCATTTTGGTTTTAGTTTTGATACATCCCTTTAGTTTCGGTTTTGTTTTGATTTGGTTTTGGTTTTGATTTCCATTTAGTTTCGGTTTCATTTCAATTTGGTTTTGGTTTTGATGTTTGTGAGATATCTTGTAGCTTGTAAATTTGATATTTTATTTTGTTAGCTATCTAGATTTGGTTTTGATTTGTAAATTTGTTGATTTTGGTTTAGGTTTTAGGGTTAACTGTTGAAGAATATTTCAGATCAAAATGAAGAATTTACAAATGTAAAAACAAATTTACTTATAGGCTGCTTTAAAAAAAAACTTAAATAATACCAAAAATACTGAAATAATACTCAAAAAACAGGAAAAATATACAAGAAAATTAAAAAATGTGAAAATGGATGATTGAATATGTACCCGAGATAGTAGTGGAGGCTTGAAATGGAGTCCATAGCATGGGGGCCCATTTTTTATCTCCTTTTCTTACTTTAGTTGTAGGTGAAAATGACAAAATGTACCCAGAAAAAATGTAAAAAATCAGATTTAGAAACAAGGGCTCATTTTTTAAAAACACGCCCCCATTTTTTTTCAAGCGGGCTCCCATTTGAGAACAAAATGGGGGCCCATTTAGTTTCACCTTGGGGCCCTGTTATGTTTTGCCTCAGGGGCCTGAAGCAAAAACGACCCCCCATTTTTTGAAAATGGGCCCCCGTTTCTAAGAGCGTGTTTTCCAACACGCAGACTTCTACCAATTTGTGACCCATTACCTTGCAGTTACCCGACTAGTACCTCCTTCCTGGTGGGAATCTAGAAGACTAGGGCCAACATATCAAGGGACAAATTAATCACCACTTTTCCATCAGTGTCGAGACATTGCATAGTGTCGGGATTATAGGATTGTGCAATTTGCATTATAAATTCTAGGGCCTCCACTAATTGTAGGAATACAATTGCCTCTACAAGAATGGATCTTTTAATCTGCCTGTATTCTGCACTTAGCCCAGGTTTCTCCAATTTCTTTTCAATGTCTTCGAGATCAATATACCCGATCTACATGTCTGTTACCCACTGAATTGGATCTTCCTGCTTTGAGGTGTATGTTCCCCCTGGTATTGGTATTTCATTGTGACTTGGAGCTTCTCAAGATCTTTTGCCTCTCAAAAAAATTCCATTAACACAGCTAAGCCTGCAAAGCTAACCAAATAGGCATCAAACACTACTCAAAGAAACATCACTACAAAAGCAGCTCACTTCAGGACTCCAGGATCTCGAGGTGAGAAAAAAGAGAAACTACAAAGAAAACCCATGATTTTGTGAGCTCGAGGTCCCAGTTTTTGAAAACCAATGGGATTAGAAAATTAAGAACCTTGGGAACCTAAGATACCCAACTCACCAACAATGCAAAAAGGAACCACTTCAGGAACTTGGGAACCCAGATTTTCGAAGTGGTGAAACTACTAATTATGGAAAAAAACTTGGGACTTCATGGTTCCAAAGTTCTGAGGTAGGACTTTAAGATGCAACAAAAAACTTCAGAGAACTAAAGTCTCTAAAAACTATAAAGATGAAGCATAAAAGAGGGTTCGGGATCCTGAAGTTGCAGGGTTCCCAATCAAACAAACATGCAAAAGAGAAACTAATTCAGGAACTCAGGAGCTCAGGGTTTTGAATTAATTTAAACAAGACCCAAAACACAATAAAACCATCATTTTGGGAAAAGAACCCGAGTTTCTGAATTCACGGAAAACAAACCAACGACCCCTATTTCGGTAACTCGAGAACCCAGGTTTCTGAAGTAGGACAAAACCAAATGAGCAAGGAAAAAATTTAACATTTCGGGAACTCGAGAACACAAGTTTCCAAAATAATAAGACAACGAAAAAAACTCCTAACCCAAAATCTTGGGAGCCCAAGTTTCCGAGGTTAGGGAAAAATAGAAAACCACAAGAAAACAAGCAAACCAAGCAAAATCTAAGAAAACAAAACTAAATCACACAAAATCTAACCTAAGATGCACAAAAATCCGTATGAAGGAGGTGACAAGAGCACCTACCTGGCACAAAGAGTACCTACTCATAAAATAAGACTTGAATATATCGATAGACGGTAGTATCATTTTTCTAATCAAACACACTTATTGGCTCTCTAGTCTACTTCCCATGAGGAAGAATACAAAGATAAGGCTATGTGTAGACTGTAGGGACCTAAATAGAGATTCACTCAAATATTATTACCCACTACCCTCTATGGAATATTTTTTTTCCTTTTATCGGGTTTTGAGAGGTTTTCACTCCTTGATGGCTATTATAATTATAACCAAATTTTGGTGAAAGAAGATGACTAATACAAGGCATCTATTAGAAACTCAAGGATTAGAAGCAAATCCGACTTTAGGCTACCACAAATTATCTATAGTACAGAAATGGATCATCAACCAACTTTAAGAGACATAACCCTTGATTGGAATTTCCATATATAATGGTTGTAAATTATATCCAAAATATAATTAAATGCTAATTGAGAGACATAGTGTGAGATATGCATGAAGCATAGACTAAGACTTGCATTTTGATGATGATCTATAGTTGTGTATTAAGATGAAAGAATGTTTCTTTTGTTGATAATGATGTTTAAATGGTGTATTCTATTAAGTCACTTCTGCATATGATGATTTCTCTTACTATTCCCTTTGGGGCATAAAGCTACTACATAAAATATATTTGGGGTAAAAATCTTCGGCCTGTACTTTCCAACATTGGGGCAACATTTCAAATTAACATGGACACGGATTTTTAGGGATTAATGAACAAGATTGTTCTTGTTTACCTCAAGTGATAATATAACTATTTTTTTAAAAGATGCTAAAGAACATTTTTTATCACCTAAAATATGTCTTTGATAGGTGTAGAGAATATAAAATATCACTCAATATAGAATATCACTTAATCTGAAGAAATAAATATTTATTTTCTATCAAAGTAAACTCCTTGGCTATATTGTCTCAAAACATGGAATTACTATTGATCTAGAAAGGGTAAGTTCTATACTAACTTTTCCTTTACCCATTCATAAGAAACATTCAAAAATTTTCCTTATAAGTGCAATTTTATTTAAAATTTATTTTAATCCCGACTCTATGGGAATTAAGAGTACATTGATGAACAATAGTTTGGCCTTAATGTTTGTAGTAAATAAATACATGTTGATTTTTCTATTCTCAATAATTCTAAAGTATTCATTAAGATCCATTCATGACCATTACTTTACCTAGATACCATTGTACCCTATTATCCTCCCTACATTATTTTATGCCATACCATGGAAAATCATTATATTATTCTTCTTGACAGATCATGTATTCATGCAATGTTTGTACCATAGTCCTCTCTTATATTCGACAATTGATAGCATTCCTCTATGGAGGGAAATATTTAATAATCAAATTATATACTAGCCTATTTTAGTATTACTATATTGTTATCATTGTTCTTTCTATTTCATCTACTATATATGGTAATTTTTGTATTAGTCATACTAGATACACCACTAGTATCTCCTCAATAACTCTTCATCATAGATAGATCATTCAAATTCTTCTAACATATTTATTGGTGATGACATGACCTCCTTATATTTTAACCCTTCTTATCTTGGTGAATGTAAGGCTTACTCTACTCATTTTGGCATCCCTCTATAGATAATGGATCCACATTGTTATGATGAAATAACTTCATTATCTTCTATCAATTATATGACTAGTCCCATATATCAAAATATATTTTATTTCAACAAGGCCAATTATGTGGGCCCTCCTCTTTCTAAATTGGAAAATAATTACAAGCCTAGATTCGAAATACTTTTTAAACATGGATAAAATGAAAATGGTGTTGGGACCATAGGGTAAGGATTTAGAGTCTTTCTAGAACATACTTTTATATTTTTAATTTTAGTTTAGGTTACCAGTTGACCTTCTCCTTTATCGAACATACTCTTTTTCTATTAGTTCATACATCCATGAGTTCTTATTTACATGGATCACACCTTTGTCCCTAGCAAGAAGTGTTAAATTCGTATTTCATATAATCTTCTTTCATCTAAATACTTGGATGATAATTCCTTGATGTAGATAGTTTATCCTCCTAAATATGTCTTACCTATTCTCCTAAAACCCCACTTAATGACACAAATCACTAGTTCACATCGTCTACAAATTCCTTACAGTTTAGTAGTAATAGGTGTCTAAATGTGAATTTTTTTCTAAAAATGTATATTGTAGTGTCAAAGTTGGCAAAAAATTGTAACCCACTATTGTGGGTTCACCCATGAAGGACTTAGTCAGTGCAAATCAGTTTCTTGGAAAGAGGATAGATATAGACAAAAATAAAAAGAAATTATGGTTGTCACAAAAAACTTATGTGGAGAATGTTTTGCAGCACTTCAATATGAAGAATGCACAACCAATTAGTACTCCATTTCCTGTTCATGTTACATTTGTCTTTAGAATAGTTCCCTAGCACAGAAGTAGAGAAGACATAGATGTCTCATGTACCATACTCATCACTAGTTGGAAGCCTTATGTTTTCCATGGTGTGCACCAGACCAAACATTTTACAAGCAGTGAGAGTTGTCAGTAGGTACATGGTGAATCTTGGTACTAATCATTGGACATCTATGAAGTAGATTCTCAGATATTTGAGAGGCACTTCAAATGCTTCTATCTATTATAGTGGGAGTAGTCTTCAAGTTAGTGGCTATGTGGATGCAAATTTTGGTGGACACAAAGATAAGAGAAATTCTACAATAGGTTATGTTTTCTCCTTAGCCAGAGGTGTTATTAGTTGGGTGTCAAAATTCCAAATAGTGGTGGCATTGTCTACTACTAAAGTAGAATATATGGCAACAACATAAGCTAGCAAGGAGGAAATTTGGCTTCATAGACTTTTGGGTGAATTGCAAGTGAATCACTTAGATAACATGGTGTTGTATTGTGACAATTAAAATGCTTTACACTTAACACGGAACTCTGCATACCATTCTAGCACAAAGCATACTGGTATTCAATATCACTTTGTCCAAAATCTCTTACTCTGTAGATATTATGATGAAACCTATTAGTAGAGAGAAGTTCATTTGGTGCAAAATTTCTCTTAGTCTATAGATTATCTGATGATAGATAGCATTGGAAATAGTCTTTTAGTAGAGGAATTATTCATGAGTTTGAAATTTGACTTCAAGTGGGAGAATGTTGGAATGTGAAGTCCAAAAGGGTTCTCATCTAGCAATGGTTGACTCATCTTGGAGTCTCATCTAGATGTGGTTGAGTCATCATGGATTAGGACTCTGCAACTCTATTTTTTCATTCTCCTCGAAGTCATGTTTTGATGTACAGTTTTGAGATTGTTGTAACTTTGTAATTCCTGAGAATCAATATGAAAGATATTTTGCCCATGGATTTTTACTGGTATATTTTTACTAGGTTTTTCCACGTAAATCTGACTGCTATGTGATTTTGGTTTTCTCTGCAATTTTTTATACTTATATTTTTTCTTTAACTAAATTTACTTGTTATTCTTGTAGTGGTGTTGCTTCATTTATTAAGATGCATGAAAAATAGAACAATTGAGTATATAAACATAAATTTAAGTTTCTTTAATATTTATGAGGTTCTAGGAATACTAGATTAAGAAAACTCTATATGTGAGAAGCATGAGATGATGATGGACCCCATAATATAGTTTAAGCAACAATGAAAATTATAAACATTCTTAAGTAATGTCGAGTGAATATTAAATGAGTTATTCACATGATTTGAGAAAACGTAGTAATATTTTTTTGAGGATTTGAACATAATTTATGAACTACTATTTTTTAAAAATTAAAATCATTTCAATAAAATTTAAATATTTCAATAAAATACTACTAGCTTTAACTAAAAAAAAAAAGTAGGCATCATATTGAGCATCTTAAATTAAAGTTAAAATAAAGTTATCTTTAAACTCTAATATACATTAAGGAAATATGAATAAATGTGAGAAATTTTTCTAAGAATTTTTTTTGTAAGTAAATAATTATTTATGTTTTTTTAATGTAACTTTTTCAAAACATTGACTACCATATTTTCAATCTTCCCAACTTTTTAGATTTCAAAAATGATGAATGAAATGATAGTTGTAGATGCTTTTCAAGACATCTATCTATTAAGAATTTGAAGTTTGGACATATAAAAAATAATAATATTTACCCAATAAAATTATAATGAATCATATATTATATTTAGAAATTTTGCGAGTTTCCTAAATAAATAATTTTAATTAATAAAATTTTCATTAAAAAAATTGTCACCATTAGAAGTGAGGTGACAGAAGTCTAAGAAGACTCCCAACTTATGATTTATCTAGAAAAGGTAGGGTTTGCATTCCTAAATCAAATTTTACTACAATCTGGAAATAAATTTTAAAAAGATTTATAAGATAGAAATAAATATCCATTACTTACATATACTTATTTTGAAAAATAAAGCATATAAAAGTATATATTTACATTTTTTATAACATATTTACATATATTAAAAATATATTTGTGATAGAATTATAACATTAATACTTCTAAAATATATGAAGTGCTACTATAATAATGTTTAATTAGTTAACTTTAAAGAAACTTCCATGTCAATTTAGTATAAATGTTTGTAGACGTAATCACAACAATTAACTCTACTATATTTTTTTAAATGCACAAAGTCAACATTGGTTTGTCTGAGCTCTAAGACACATACAACATATGGTTTTGTCCTATTAACATAACTTTCATCCTCGCCAACACATGTATTTGTGAATAACACAAGAAATTGAATCAAAATCATAAAATAATTTCACTTTATGATCGAATACATTCTAGGTGTCAGCCAACATTTTATTTGTGATAAATAAAAAATTACAGTCAAAGGTTGTTCCTTAAAAATGCTAAAATCATTTTTTTGTGCTTCTATTTCACATATAAATAAGTAATATCTTCAATTTTTAAGTTAAAATATTATAATATTTCAAACATAAAAGTGTACTTTATATTTTATTGATATACTATTTATAAAATTATAATATTTAATTAATGAATTAACTTAATATTTATTTATTCTTGTGTAAGAATACAAATACTTTTAATACTTGTTTCATAAATTTGAAAAGAATGACATCAAATTTGTCTAGTTATAATGAAATTACAAGGCAATCTCATTATCATGAGAAGTATTTGAGGATAATGATTTTACAAATTTTCACTATTGTTATCTATTTGTCAATCTACTCAGTAAATTAATTTCCATCTCATCTAATACATGAATGAATCTTCTCCTCCAATTCCTTTTTGTAGCCAAGATTCCAAACACTCCCCAAAATCCAATAGAAACACTTGCCATCCACTCTACATACCAATGCCATGGAATTCCTTCTCCTTCATCATCTTCTTTCTTAAGAAGAGGAGTTGGTATGTTGGGATTTGACCTCTCTCCACATCTACATGATTTGTTGTTAATTAGGAATCCACAAAGATTAGGGTTCCCACTGAAATAAGTAGAATTGAATGTATTAAATTATCTTCCTTTTGGTATTTTTCCACAAAGCTTGTTGTTAGATACAAAGAAAAAACATAGATAGGAAACTTGTAGCATTTCATTTGGAATCCTTCCATGCAATTTATTGTTTGAAAGATCAAGTGACTCTAACTTTGTAAGTAATCCAAAGCTTGTTGGAATCTCTCCTGTAAGACCATTATCTGATAAGTTCAATATGTGGAGACTTTTAAGATTCCCAATTAATGAAGGAATTTCACCTGTTAGATTATTTATAGATAGATCAATGCAGGTTATAAGTAGCATCACTAAACTGCATACACCATTTCTAATCCTTTGTTGAATACTTGGATCTCTTCTTTGTAATAATAAGAGCTGCCATCATTGTCATGTGAGATTCCCACTGAAGAATTCCTCATACTCTTCAATGTTGCTAATTATGGTGGGATAAAACCAATCAATTCAGAGAACTAGCCTAACCAAGATGGTATCTTCCCAGAAAAGAGATTGTTAGCCAAATCTAAAATTTGCAAGATAGAACCATTTTTAAGGCTTGCTGGAAAGTTTCCCTTCAACATATTGCCATCAAGATGAAGTGAATTGAGTTCAATTAACATTCCCACATGATATGGTATCTCTCCCATTAAACCACTATTTGCTAGGTTTAATCTTGTTAAACTAGAGCAATTAGTTATGCTTGATGGTATTTTACCAAAAAAATTGTTGTTTGAGAGATCTAAAACCTCCAAATACTACAAAAGACCAACTGAAGAAGGTATATCACCACTTAGATCATTTGCTGGAAATGACAAAAATTGAATTGTAGGTAGAAGATTGCCAATATCCATTGCAATAAATCTTGAGAATCTATTCTGAGACAAGTCCAATAGTTCCATGTTTGATGTTGGTATTGAAGATAAAGGAAGAGCACCTCGTAACATATTACTATGTAAGTCGATAGTCCAAAGATCTCTTATAATCAAATTGGAGGAAACATGACCTTACAAGTTATTATATGACAAGTTAAAACTTCCCAAAGAAGGAAGCGTCCCTAACCAATCTGGAATATTTCCAAATAGACTATTATTGGAGAGATCCAACTCAGACAATCTATACTGTGTGGAAAGGAATGGTGGAACAATACCCCCAATATTACATGAAGCTAAGTATAGACCATCAAAGTAAATTGTGGGCACCCAATCTGGTTTAATGATGACAGTCAACTCATTTTAGGATAGATGGAGTGAATAAAGACTAGAAAAATTTTGAAAAAAGTTTAGAAAAAGGTTTCCTTGAAGATTGTTTGAAGATAGGTAAATACTAGAAATACTAGGAAGACTTCCAATTGAACTAGGAATGCTACCATTTAGTTGATTATCACTAAGATCAAGGTTTGTTAGAGATGATAGTTCCCCTAACTAGGAAGGTATATTGCCACTTAAGAAATTTGAGGAAAGATCTGAATATATCAAAGAGGAAATTTTTCCCAATTCAGAAGGTATATTTCTACTCAAGAAATTCAAGTAGAAGTCTAAATCCGCCAAAGAGTAAAGATTACCAAGTGATGATGGAATCTTTCCATTCAATGAATTCATGTAAAGATTCAAGTGTTGCAAGGAAGAGAGATTGCCAATAGAAGAAGGAATAGGGCCTTCCATATTTTCCATACCTGTCAAACTAAGATAAATGAGGGAAGAAATATTTGCAATACAAGATGGCATAGTTCCTTTCATATTGGACCCTAAAAGAAAAAAAACCTTAAGTTGCGACCATTCCCCACATAATATTTGACTTAGATTTCCACTAATTAAGTTTTCTTCCCGTAACATAAGCTCTTTTAGAATAGGTAGACGAGAGAGACTTGAGGAAAATGAACCACTTAAAAATGGGCAACCAGACAATGAAAGAGAAACCAGAGTAGTCATGTTTCCTAACCACAAAGGTATCAACCCTTTGAAGTTATTGTAACCCAAGTGGAGGTGGGTGAGGAATGAGAGGTTTTGGATAGCATTGGGAATGTGTCTTGAAAGCATGCATCATAAAAGGTGGAGTTGTTGGAGATTGTATAGATGAGAAAGGGATGCTTCCAATTGATTTCCTATCATATTCAGCACCACACTACTAAGAGACAAGTATTTTAATTTTTGTAGTTTTTCTGTCCACACTAAACCAGGGTTGTGCATTTCCCCATAAACCACAACATCTGTTCCAAAATCATACAATTCTGCAATGGATAGAACCAAAACTTCCAGCTGAGAGAGATTTCCCAATTGGTAGGGAATTGTACCATTGAACCCGGTCATGAACAAGTTGAGATAAGCTAAATTGTGCAAGGTGGAAAATTGCTTTGGTATTTCACCTTCAAAAATATTCCTACTCAAATCAAAATGTCTCAATTCTTGTAGGGCAAATAGACCTACATGGTAAACAAAAATTAAAAACTACCCAGATTACTGTAAGGGAAAGTTTAAATCATAAAACATGGCAGATCACTTTGTAAAAAGTACCTTCGGGTAGAACACCACTCAAAGCATTGAAGCTTAGATCTAAATGTTGCAACCACTTTAATTGGAACAAATCTATAAGAAGTGTTCTATTTCTCTCATCAGACGAAAGATCACTGGAATTCTCTTTTTATTTTGGCTCATATTTTGGTTCCATTCTCTGTCTCCATGTTCTTCTCCCTCACCTAGTACCTCCTTCCTGGTGGGAATCTGGAAGACTAGGGAAGACATACTAGGGGAAAAATCAATCACCACTTTTCCATTAGTGTCGACACATTTCCTAGTGTCAAGATTATAGAATTATACAATTTGCATTATAAACTTTGGGACCTACACTGATTGTGAGAACACAGTTTCCTCTACCAGACCGAATCTTTTAATCTACCTATATTCTACACTTAGTCTAGTTTTCTCCAATTTCTTTTCAATTTCTGGGAGCTCAATATGCCCAATCTCTGTGTCTATTACCCACTAAATTGCATCTTCCATCTTTGAGGTGTATGTTCACCCCTATATTGGTATTTCATTGTGATCGGGAGCTTCTCGAGATCTTTCACCTTTAGGGAAGATTCTATTAACATAGATAAGCCTACAAAGCCAACCAAAAAAGTAGCAAACACCCCTCAAAGAAACATCACTACAAAAGAAGCTCACTTCGGTACTACAGGATCCCGATGTCTCGAGGTGAGAAAATAGAGAAACTAAAAAGAAAACTCAGGAGATCGTGAACCCGAGGTCCTGAGTTTTGACAACCAACAGGACTAGAAAATTTGAAACCTCAGGAACTCAAGATACCGAACCCACCAACAACAGAAAAAGGAACCACTTCGAGAACTTGGGAACCCAGGTTTCCGAAGTGGTGAAACTACTAACTATGGAAACAAACCTGAGACCTCGGTGTTTCGACGTTCCAAGGTGGGATTCTATGATACAACATAGAACCTTGGAGAATCGAAGTTGCTACAAACTACAAAGATGAAGCAAAAAAGAGGGTAGCATCATTTTTCTAATAAGAATTGAATATATTGATAGAGGGTAGCATCATTTTTCCAAAAAAGAGGGTAGCATCGTTTTTCTAATAAGAAAAGAGGGTAGCATCATTTTTCCAATCAAACACACTTCTTGGTGTTAGGTCTCAGAGACAAGTAAGAGGGGGGGGTGAATTAGCTGTCAAATAAATTCAAACCAAAACAACTTAACCAAACTTAATACTTAATACTTAATACTGGTAAACCAAACTTAAAGCCAGTAGACAGTTTATTAGTTAATTGCAGTACCAGTAAAGAAAAATGCATGAAACAGAAAGACAATAACATCCACAACACATAACACCAATATTTGTACGTGGAAACCCTGTAAGGGGAAAAACCATGGTGGGAAACCTTACCCACAATCATATGATACTACTGCAGATAGTATGTGTATATAAATGGGGTTTGCACATGCAGAAAGGCCAACTGCCTAGAGCTCACTACTCAAACATAAAATGGGAGTCACACTGACTACAATTGGATGGTTTAAATCCAATAAATATGTACTGCTCAAAATAGCATCTTTCTATGTTGGATTCAGTACCAGTGTAGTTCTGATATGTCTTCAAAAAGCCTTCCTTCAACCTTCAAGTGATGTCTGCATGTATAGCTCTGCTTATTCTGGCATATATTTTATTATTCCTTCCTTCACATTCACATTCGCATTCCCATCATGATCTTACAAATAAGATCTTACATTTATACCATAACCTAAGACCAATTTTAGTAGGTCGGCTCTAAAAGATATTGCAATAAAAACAATTTACAAGTAAATTAATAACCGATGCAATATCCAATTCAACATGTCATCTTAATGCATTTACAGTAATATTAAATCATCTGCATAGCGTGTCATGCTGATCTAGAATAGATAAGCCTACCGGTGCTTATCCAGGACCTATTTTCCGGTAACAACAAATATGCAAATTCGAATATACCAACAAATAAATCTCCAAGACAAAGTGTCCAAAATGATGTCTTTGACATAACCAGGTGTTTTACATGTTATTCCAAGTGTTGGTGAACAATATATCTCGTCGTTGTACTAGATACCAGTGACTGTGCATAAAATCACTTGCTTGCCGCTAAACATTGTCAATGCTCCAAAGTGCCAGAGTTGATAAGTGTTAGTAGGTGTTGACATCAATGGCAAAACCATATCAACATTACTAAAATACAAAAAATCTCCCCATTTGGCATTGATGGCAACACAAGATGGAAAAACCATCAAAGTGCCAAAACAGAAATGCCAAATACTAAAAACCAACAATCTCCCAAAAGAGATCATAACCAAAAATCAAAATAATACAGATACAGAGAGTAACAATCTCTCCCCCAATGAATAATCTCTCCTGAAAAGATAATGTGTTTTTCCATAGATATCTCTCCCCCTTTGACATCAAATGCCAAAGCAATATAAAAACCACATTCAAATATAGAATACCAACTTATTCAGTATACTAACTACTCCCCCTAAGAAGTAGCTCTCCTCTTTAAAGTCAGAATAAAAGATTTCTCTGTTAATTATGTCGGTTGATGACAAACATCAACTGTCTCAGTTTCTACCGGTGGGGGTATGACCCCAACCTGATCTTTGAGATATTCAAAATTTTCCTTAGGCAGAGGTTTAGTGAAAATATCTACAATCTTCTCTTTAGTATTCACATAAACCAGTTTTACTTCTTTTGCTTCAACATTCTCTTTCAGAAAATTTAGTTTGATAGAAACATGTTTGGTTTTAGAATGTAGTACCGAATTCTTAGATATATCAATTGCTGCAGTGTTATCACAATAGATAGTTATAGGTTCTTTGCATTTTACCTTTATGTCCTTCAACATTTGCTTAAGCCATAATACTTGTGTACAATTGGTTGTTGCTACAACATATTCTGAGTCAGTTGTTGATAAAGATGTGCAACTTTATTTCTTACTCATCCAAGAAATTAATCTACTTCCAAGAAAAAATGCTCTGTTGGTGATGCTTTTTCTATCATCCACATCTCCTGTGTAGTTTGCATCTATGTATGCACATAATTCAAATTTTTCATCTCTAGGATACGATAAGCCAAGATTTGTAATGCCTTGTAAGTACTAGAAAATCCTTTTTACTGCTAATTCATGATTTTCTTTAGGATTACTCTGAAATCTTGAAACAATGCATACTGCATTCATAATATCATGTCTTGTTTGTGTCAAATACAGTAGGCCTCCTATCATAGATTTATACCTAGTTGAATTAATAGGTGTAGATTCATCCCTTAGAGATAATTTGTCATTTGTATTCATAGGTGTGCTTACCAGTTTAGAGTTTTCCATTCCAAATTTCTTTAGTAACACCTTCAAGTACTTGGATTGACTCAAGAATATACCTTTATCAGTCTGTGAAATCTGCAATCCTAAGAAGAATTTTATCTCTCCAATCATAGACATTTCAAATTCTTGTTGCATTTCAATAGAAAAGTCTTTACATAATCCATCTTCTCCTCCAAAGATTATATCATCAACAAAAACTTCTATAACCAAGATGTCCTCATTAGTCACTTTATAGTATAAATTTATATCAGCATTACCTTTAGAAAAACCAATCTTCAAAAGACATTTATCCAATCTTCCATACCAAGCTCTTGGAGCTTGCTTCAACCCATACAAAGCTTTCCTTAACCTGCAAACCATATCTTTGTTATCTATCAAAGAAAATCCATAAGTATGTTGAATGTAAACTTCTTCCTCAAGATCTCCATTCAGAAATGCACATTTAATATCCATTTGATATACTTTGTAGTTCTTGTGTGTTGCAAAAGCCAAGAATAATATGACTGCCTCAATTCTGCCTACCGGTGCAAAGGTTTCATTGTAATCAATTCCTTATTTCTGTGAATATCCCTTACACACTAGTGTTGCTCTATTTCTGATTACCTTACCATCTTCATTAAGTTTGTTTCTGAATACTCATTTAGTTCCAATTATATTTTTGTCTTTAGGCTGGGGAACTAATGTCCATGTGTTATTCTTTTCAATTTGTTCTAATTCTTCTTCCATAGCTTTAATCCAGTGTTTGTCTTCACATGCCTCATTAATTGATGATGGTTCAATTTGAGAAATAAGACATACCTATTTATTTGCGAGTATTCCTCTTGTCATAACTCCTTGATACTTGTTCTCAATTATTTGATCTTCAGAGTGATTCAGTCTTACATACCAGGGTGTCTTTGTTTGTTGTTGTTCCTCAGTTATAGTGGAATTTTCAGATGATACCGGTGTAACTAGATCTTCATTTTGTACCGGTGGGTTCAATGTAGGCTCATTTTTTAGTATCTTTGTTGTTGGTTTAGAGTCTATATACCTTGAAGTTCCTCTAAATTGTTCATCAATCTTCACATTTGTACTCTCAACAATTTTCTGCAATCTCTTGTTAAAACATCTATATGTCTTTCTCTTAGATGAATAACCAAGAAATATTCCTTCATCACTTCTAGGATCAAATTTGCCAATATACTCATCTCTTCTAATATAGCATTTGCTCCCAAATATTCTGAAATATTTAAGAGTAGAAGTAATACAAAACCATAGTTCATGAGATGTCTTACCAGTTTCACCTTTGATGTGAACTTTGTTGAATGTATAGACTGTTGTACTTACTGCCTCCTTCCAATATACATGTGGTATATTTGCTTCAGATAACATACTTCTAGCAACATCCAAGACAAATCTGCTTTTCCTTTCTACAACTCCATTCTGTTGTGGTGTCTATGGTATTGATAATTGTCTTCTGATTCCATTTACTTCACAGAATGTATTAAATTCCTTAGATGTAAATTCACCTCCTTGATCTGATCTCAGACATTTGATTTTCTTACCAGTTTCATTTTCTACCATTGCCTTGAATAGTTTGAATTTCCCAAGTGCTTCTGATTTTTCTCTGAGAAAAGTAACCCAACACATTCTAGAATAGTCATCAATGATTAGCATGAAATATCTATCACCTTGTAAGCTTTTAGTTCTAGCTAGACCACATAAATCAGTATGGATTAAGTCAAGAGCATTATTAGATTTTTTTGGAATACTTTTAAAAGATTCTCTAACTTGTTCTCCAAATTGACATTCCTTACATACCAGATTGTGAGGTTTAACAATCTTAGGTAAATCTCTAACTGCCTTAGTAGTACTGATTTTCACAATGCAATCAAAATTTACATGACAAAGTCTCTTATGCCATAGCCAACTTTCATCAATGTGTGCAATCAAGCATATATTTCCATTGTTATTCAAATGAAAGATATTACCTCTAGTTTGATTACCGGTTGCAATTTCCAAACCAATTCTCTTCATAATTTTGCGTTTCCCATTCTTGAATTATAACTGAAATCCTTTCTCAACTAATTGACCAACACTCAATAGATTGTGCTTTAGACCTTCAACATAGTAAACATTGTCAGTAGTATGCTTACCATCAAGAGATATAGTGCTTTACCTTTCATCAAACAAGATTTATCATCTCCAAATCTTACTAGACCTCCATTATATTCCTGAAAAGTCAAGAATTTACTTTTATCACCAATCATGTGATGTGAACATCCTGAATCAATGATCCATTCATAATTTACTTCAATTTAAGTTGCCAGGGCCTGCTCTACCAGTTGAACAGTAGGTGTCAGTTGATCTTTTGTTATAGCAACAAAGACCCATCCATTGTCTATCGGATCCTCATCAGAATCATCAGTGACTCCTTCATCAGAAAGATAACAAGATTTTTCTTTATTCTTCTTAAATCTGTATCTCTAATATTCAGGGTTAGGCTTGTATGTCCTTCTAGCTTCTTCTATTAGTCTAGCATGTCTATCAGGGCATCTTGAAGCCATATGACCAATCTTATTACAGTTAAAACATTTAAAGGGTGCTTTACCTTCATACTTACTTCCAACTAGACCTTTAGGCATTTTCCTTGCAAATAATGCATATGTTCTTCAAGTTCTCTTGCATAAAAGGATTTCCAATTAGACTTGTCAAATGATGGTGCAGATGATGTTGATGCCTTAAAAGCTAAATCTATCTTTATAGTAGCAATAGGACCAAATTCCTCAATTTCAAAAGATGAAAGTTTTCCAATCAATGTATCCCTAGTTACTGATGTATTAGGCATTGTTCTTAACTCATTTATAGTAGTAGCTTTCATTTTGTATGACGGTGGTAATCCTCTTAAAACTTTTGAGACAATTTCATCTTCACTTAAGGTTCCTCCACAACATTTAATACCCAAAACAATTTCATTTACTCTTTCCATAAAAGAAGAAATCCTTTCATCTTCTTCCATTTTCAAATTTTCATACCTGACCTAGAAGCTTTCAAGTTTTGCAATTTTGACTATGGAATCTCCTTCATTCAATGTTTCCAAATGGTCCCAAATATCTATAGCAGTAGACCTATCTGATAATCCCATGATTTGTTGATCTAATAATGCACTCAAAAGTGCTTCTCTTGCTTTGCAATCATTTTCCTCATCTTTAGTCAAGTTAAATGGATTAGGATGATTCTGAGTAGGAGCAGTATAGCCATTTTTCGTAACTTCCTAGATGTCCTTCCCAATGCAATTCAGATGTGTCTCCATCCTGATCTTCCATATGCCATAGTTGGTTCCATCAAGTTTAGGACTATCCTTCCTGAAATAGTTAGAAGACATTGGGAGAGATGAATGCATGAACCAAGAGTTGAAGAAAATCTTTATCAAGAAAAATGTCATGGCAAATAGTAAGAAATCGAGACAAAATCTCAGAGCCAAGAAAGGAAGGACCAGACTAAGAACCTCAAAATCCACCTAAGGAGTAAGAAAACAAAACACCTTCCCAAGCATCGGAACCTCATTATCCCCCTCAATATGGCACTTTAAAAATGACCCTATATCTTGAAAGAGCAATAGCATTCGACATATGAAAAGAGCCCAACAAGATCAATTCAAATTTGTACTGCTGTATTGAAAATGATATTGGCTTTTAAAGACAAACAACCACAAAAAATGTGAGCCAATCAAATCATACTACCTCATGAATAAAAAGTAAAGGCAATTAAAGAAATATTAAAGCTCATACGAGATAACACATAAATGAAGGACTTGGCATGATGGTGGTGGCTGGAGAAAGTAGTACTTCATATCCCAGCCAATGCCACATAACAAACTACTTACTCCACCATGATGACAACATAAAAGGTTGTGACTAATTACAACCAAAGCACATTCCCTACATACAAAACATAACAATAAAACCTTTAAAACACTCGTATGAGAGCAGAGCAAATAAACAAGCCGAATCATAGTTGCTGACAGGGTGCCACCTTAATACCGTAATAGGTACCCACCCTTGCTGCCTAGGCCAGATCATAACCATACTTAATAGCCAACTAGGAGTTGCCTACTAAGCATCCTTACCACCTGCGCATATACACCAAACATGCTTACCTCTCAAGGCTTAAGGGCACTAATTTTTTTTTTATGATATCCATACTTAGGAAGAACCAAAAAGACTTATTGCTAATGTTTTAGGAAGGAAGCCAGAATCTACTCCATATTTATATCCCACAAATTTGCATTACTGTCAATTGCTAAATTTGCCAAGAAATCCACAATTCTATTAATTTCTTTGAAACAATGAGTGATCAAGAAAGAATCAAAAAAAGCCAACTGTTGTAAAATTAAATCCATAACATATTGTAATTTCCAACAGTTAGATTTCTTCTTCATAACACATTGAATGGTTACCACCGAATCCCCTTCAATTACAAGATCCTTAATTCCCAATGATATAGCCATGTCCAAGCCTAGAGATAGGGCATTAAATTCTGCAAAGTTTTTGGACTTATGCCCAATAGCATGACATCTAGCCTGGACAAAATTAGCATGATGGTCAAAAATCACCAAACCTACTCCTGCCAAACCAAGGTTTCCACGAGAAGCACCATCAAAATTCAATTTAAAATGCCCATGAGGAGGAGGCTTCCATATAGAAGCATTTATTTTGGTTAAAGCATCATTGTTTTTCAAAATTGATCCATGAGAAGGAAAGATAGATAATGGCTTCTAGACCCTAGTCACCCTACTATCCCAGTGCGAGAAAGAAGAAAGATTGTCTAGGTTCCTGAAGATTTAAGTCAAGAAAACTTCTGAAATAGAAGATTTAATTTTCATTAAGATCTCCTCAAGAGAAGAGCTAGTTTTTTTAAAGATCCTATTGTTCCTTTCTAACCAAATATTCCAGATTAAAATAGAAGGAGAAATGATCCAAAGACAAGCATAGAAAGAAGAAGCAAATAGAAGGGGCCACGCTCTGAAGTGAGAAATGAGATCTTTCCCAATAACAAAAGTCAGATTCAATTTATCAAAAAGCCACTACCAACATTGAAATGTAAAATCACAGTGAAGGAAAAGGTGAGAGGAGGATTCCAAATTTTTGTTGCATAACACACAAGAAAAAACATTAGTGATACCAAGTCTATCCAAGCGCATGCCTGTAAGTACCATGTCCTAAACTACTAAACAGGCGAAAGCCCCAGCTTTCGGTAGATAGGGTAAATGCCAAAAAATCTTATGTGGCCAAGAGGATGAGTCTTTAATAGACACAAGAATTATATCCATCTTTAACTGTATATTTGCCCGAGATGTTCCTTGTCCAAACAAGTTCATCATCGGAGTTAGATAGGATAATCATTCCTTCTTCGAAAACCTTTGCATAATGCAGTTTGAGATCTTGCTCAACATCCAAGAACTCAATGGACTTCCATTTAGCCAACTTAAGATCTCCACTATAAATTACCTCAAAGTAATCTGCCACAAAAACCCCCCAAAGGGAAGAAAGGGTAGATATCAAAGGGGACCAATCCTTTATATTTCATAAGGGAGTATGACCATTCTGAACAATCCAAGAAAGATGTGGCAAAATGTTATTCTGACATTTGTAAATAAAATTCCACATTACCGATCCTAAAGGTAAGTTTGAAATTTGAAAAAAATACTCCCTAGGTCCATTATTCAAATGCTTTCCAAACATGATTTGTGCCCAAAAAGAATTAGAATTCTCATACATCTTCTAGAACAATTTAGCTCTCAGAGACACATTCTATTTTTCCAAATTCCTAATTCCTGTACCCCCCAGATCCTTGGGTAGACAAATTTTATCCCAAGCTACTAAAGGTAGTTTATTCCTCCCATCTTTATTATTGTTCTAGAGAAAGGACCTAAGAGTATCCTATAGGCTCACCAACACCAATTTAGGGGTTTTAACACTAACATAAGGTAAATAGGGACCGCATTCAACACAGATTTGATCAGGACAAGTTTCCCTGCAAGGCTTAACCATTTATGGCTCGAAGATAAAATCCTCTTTGAGATGACAAAAATAAGGTTATCCCAAAAGGTTAGTTTGTCTTGTTTGATGAAAATAGGTATACCGAGATACTTACAAGGAAGGATACTAGGTTCAAAACCCCAAAAGGACTACAATCTTTGTTGAACTAACTGGGATGTGTTAAGGAAGAATATTTTTGACTTCTCAATATTCACTTTTTGGCCAGAAAAAGATGTGTACTTTTGAATAATTCCATTTATAGTATTTTCCTCCCTCAAGGAAGCCTGACCAAAAAGAAGAGTATCATCTACGAATAAACAATGTGAAATAGGAATGGGAACCCCATGGATCGCAATCCCCTTCCATAATCCTTTTGACTTTGCAACCTTAATTGCCCAACTAAAGGATTCAGCTAAAAGTATAAATAGGAAAGGGGGCAAAGGATCCCCCTATCTAAGTCCTCTGGAAGACCTAAGAAAAAACCACAAGGAGATCCATTGATTAAAACCAAAAATCTTCTAGAGGAAATAAAAGCATTGATCCATTTTACCCAAGCCTTGGAGAAACCTAACTTGAGAAGAACACAACCTAAAGCCCCCCATTCAACCCTATCATAGGCCTTCATCATATACAATTTGAGAATCATGGATGGGACCCTCTGAGTAGAGATAGAATGCAGCACTTCATGAGCCACAATGGGTCCCTCTGGTGTTTCCCTACCAAGAACAAAACCACCTTGCTCTAAGGAGATGATTTTGGGAAGAATTCTTGCCAATCAAAAGGAAATTGCCTTAGTAAATATTTTATACAGGGTGTTGCATAACGCAATAGGATGAAAATATGCAAAGGGCTTAGTGACATCTTTTTTAGGGATAATAACAATCAATGTGGTACTCAGTTCTTCTAAGATTCACCTATTTGTCCTAGCCTCTTCAAGAGCCAAGAGGACATCTTTGCCCACAAAGTCCCAACACTTTTGAAAGAATAAAGTGGTAAACCCATCCGGCCCTGGGGCCTTGTCGGGATTCATATCAAAAACTGCACATTCGACTTCTTCTAAAGAGAAAGGAGACATCAACATCCTATTATCCTCAAGGGACACTAAGGAGGGAATATCAGAAATAAAATCATTCGAACCACACCCACCCTCTGAGGACAATAATGATTTTAAAAAGATAACTACTTCTAAGGCAATGTCTTCTGATTCAGTAAGAAACTTCCTGTTGGGATCCTCTATGAAAGATATCCTATTTCGACTCCTTTTTAGCTTGGTGGAAGAGTGGAAAAACTTTGTATTTCTATCCCCATCTGAAAGCCAAACTTCCCTAGATTTATGTCTCCAATAAGATTCTTCCCTAGCTAAAACTTCTAATTCTGATTTTAGAGATTTTAATTCATCAAACACATGTGAAACCATGCCATGAGTAAGTACATGCGTGTTTAAGCATTCAATCATATCTTTAATTCTTTGTTTCTCATGAAAAATATTCTTGAAATGTGAGGAATTCCACTCTCTAATAGTTTTCTTCAAAAAGCTAAGTTTCTTGACAATCTGAAACATTTGAGACCCTGGATAGAAAGGAGCAGATTCCCACCATACCCTAAGGAGGGGTAAAAAGGAGGAATCCTTGAACTACATGGATTCAAATTTAAAAGAAGACTTAACACTAGGATTGACCTCCAAAATAGTTAATGAAATCGGAAAATGATTAGAACCTGACAGAGGCAAAATAGAGAGAAAAAACACAAAATCTGATTGTAACCATGATTCTAAAAGCAAGAAACGATCTAGCCTCTCTGCTATTTGAGAAAAATCCCTTCTCATATTTATCCAAGTAAAAAACCCATTTTGAAACTTACAATCAAAGAGGTCCATTTCAAAAATAAAATTCCCAAAATCAACCATAGTTTTTTTAGACGGTAAAATGCCTCCTCTTTTTTCACTTGAGTCTATGATTGCATTAAAATCTCCCCCAAATATGACTAAAGACCCCTACCTCAGGGGAGAAGCAATCCTTTTCAAATCACCCCATAACTTGGATTTTCCCTGAATCGTAGAAGGAGCATAAACATTAAATAACCAAATCTTAACCTTAGAAATCTTACTAATAACCAAAAATAGCATCCAGTTTGTAGCCGAAGTTACTAACTACACATCTTTATTGAAATTATTCCATAGTAATGCTAAGCCTCTAGAAGATCCATTAGCTGGGTGAGAAACAAAATTCCACCTTTTCCAAGATGAAAAAAGCACGTCAGCGAAAGCCTCAGACAATTTAGTCTCTTACAACATAAAGATATCACACTTAAATCCATCTTAGATTTAACCAAGCGTCTCTTGTTAGGGGCATTTAAGCCCCTAACATTCCAAGAGATAATCTTCATTGTCCTTGAGGGGAGGCCAAAGCTCCCCTATTCTCAACATCTAGAGCTTTATTGCTATTACTAAAACAACTCTGTAGGTTTCTTTTAATAGCCCCTGACCTAGTCACAAGAGGACTGGTCAGCAGAGGCTTCCCCTTTTTCTTTTTCCCCTTTAATGGAGTCGAGCTAGATTTTTTAGGTCTTCCCAGGGAAAGAGTCTTTGTCCCCTGACCAATACTAGGAGAAAGGGACAAAGTTTTTTGTAACCCTACATCAATTTCTAGTTGAGTCTGAGCTTTCTTAGGGGGTCTACCTCATCTAGGCAAGCCAACAGGTGGAGTTAAGAATAAAGAAGTTTGAACAATTGGAAAAGTCTTACCAGATTTTGGAGAAGCTAAGCCATCTACCATGACAGACCCCAAATCCTTAGAAGCCAGGATTTCAAAAGGGTTAGCTATTAAATTAATAGGAAGGAAGAATTAATCCCACCTAAATCACTATCAATTGCATCAATAACTCTATCTGCAACTTCCCCTACTAACTGAGGGGCATGTTTTATAAACAAATCATTTACCTGTTCAGCCAATTCTGTATCAGGCAAAATTACTTCCGGCATCATATTACAACCCAAATTTACTTCCTTATCTAAAACATTTTGCCCCTGATGAGTAGGAGAAGAAGCAAGATTCTGAATTTCAGAAATTAGAACCGAGTCTTGTGGAGTTACAACATTAGGAAACTTAAGATTAAATTAAAGTTAAAATAAAGTTATCTTCAAACTCTAATATACATTAAGAAAATATGAATAAATGTGAGAAATTTTTCTAACAAATGTTTTGTAAGCAAATAATTATTTATGTTTTTTTAATGTAACTTTTTCAAAACATTGACAACCATATTTTCAACCTTCCCAACTTTTTAGATTTCAAAAATGATAGTTGTAGACGCTTTTCAAGACATCTATCTATTAAGAATTTGAAGTTTGGACATATAAAAAATAATAATATTTACCCAATAAAATCATAACGAATCATATATTGTATTTTGAAATTTTACCAGTTTCCTAAACAAATCATTTTAATTAATCAAATTTTCATTAAAAAGATTGTCACCATTAGAAGTGAGGTGACGAAAGTCTATGAAGACTCCCAACTTATGATTTACATAGAAAAGGTAGGGTTGGCATTCCCAAATCGAATTTTACTACAATCTTGAAATAAAATTTAAAAAGATTTATAAGATAGAAATAAATATCCATTACTTACATATAGTTATTTTGAAAAATAAAGCATATAAAAGTATATATTTACATTTTTTATAACATATTTACATATATTAAAAATATATTTGTGATAGAATTATAACATTAATATTTCTAAAATATATGATGTGCTACTATAATAATGTTCAATTAATTACCTTTAAAGATACTTCCATATCAATTAGTATTAATGTTTGTAGAAGTAATCACAACAATTAACTCTACTATATTATTTTACATGCATAAAGTCAACATTGGTTTGTCTGAGCTTTAAGATACATACAACATATGGTTTCTTCATATTAACACAAACTTCATCCTCGTCAACACATGTATTTGTGAATAACACAAGAAATTGAATCAAAATCTTAAAATAATTCACTCTATGATCGAATACATTCTAGGTGTCATCCAACATTTAATTTGAGTTAAATAAAAAAACTCACAGTCAAAGCCTCTTCCTAAAAAATGCTAAAATCATTTTTTTGTGCTTCTATTTCACATACAAATAAGTAATATCTTCAATTTTTAAGTTAAAATATTGTAATATTTCAAACATAAAAGTGTACTTTGTATTTTATTGATATACTATTTATAAAATTATAATATTTAATTAATGAATTAACTTAATATTTATTTATTCTTGTGTAAGAATTCAAATACTTTTAATACTTGTTTCATAAATTTGAAAAGAAAGACATCAAATTTGTCTAGTTATAATGAAATTACAAGGCAATCTCATTATCATGAGAAGAATTTGAGGATAATGATTTTACAATTTTTCACTATTGTTATCTATTTGTCAATCTACTCAATAAACTAATTGCCATCTCATCTAATACATGAATGAATCTTCTCCTCCAATTCCTTTTTGTAGCCAAGATTCCAAACACTCCCCAAAATCCAATAGAAACACTTGCCATCCACTCTACATACCAATGCCATGGAATTCCTTCTCCTTCATCATCTTCTTTCTTAAGAAGAGGAGTTGGTATGCTAGGATTTGACCTTTCTCCACATCTACATGATTTATTGTTAACTGGGAATCCACAAATATCACGATTCCCACTGAAATAAGTAGAATTGAATGTATTAAATTGTCTTCCTTCTGGTATTTTTCCACAAAGCTTGTTGTTAGATACAATGAAAAAACTCAGATAGGAAGCTTGTAGCATTTCATTTGGAATCCTTCCATGCAGTTTATTTTTTGAGAGATCAAGTGACTCTAACTCTGTAAGTAATCCAAAGCTTCTTGGAATCTCTCCTGTAAGACCATTATCTGATAAGTTCAATGTGTGGACTTTTAAGATTCCCAATTACTGAAGGAATATCACCTGTTAGATTATTTATAGATAGATCAATGCAGGTTACAAGTAGCATCACTGAACTGACATACACCGTTTCTAATCCTTTGTTGAACACTTGGATCTCTTCTTTGTAATAATAGGAGCTACCATCATTGTCATGTGAGCTTCCCAGTGTAGAATTCCTCATACTTTTCAATGCTGCTAATTGTGGTGGGATATAACCAATCAAACCATTATGTGAAATGTCTAAAACATGGAGGCTTGACAAATTGCTCAATTGATGTGGAATGTGCCCTTCAAATTTATTTGACCTCAAAACAAGTATCATCAATTCAGAGAACTGGCCTAACCAAGATGGTATGTTCCCAGAAAAGAGATTGTTAGCCAAATCTAAAATTTGCAAGCTAGAACAATTTTTAAGGCTTGATGGCAAGGTTCCCTTCAACATATTGCCATCAAGATGAAGTGAACTAAGTTCACTTAACATTCCCATATGATATGGTATCTCTCCCATTAAACCAGTATTTGCTAGGTTTAATCTTGTTAAACTAGAGCAATTAGTTATGCTCGATGGTATTTTACCAAACAATTTGTTGTTTCAGATATCTAAAACCTCCAAATATTGCAGAAGACCAACTGAAGAAGGTATATCACCACTTAGATCATTTGCTAAAAATGACAAAAACTGAATTGCTGGTAGAAGATTGCCAATATCCATTGCAATAAATCCTGTGAATCTATTCTGAGACAAGTCCAATAGTTCCATGTTTGATGTTGGTACTGAAGAAAAAGGGAGAGCACCTTGTAACATATTACTATGTAAGTCCACACTCTGAAGATATTTTTTCATCAAGCTGGAGGGAACATGACCTTGCAAGTTATTGTATGACAAGTTAAGACTTCGCAAAGAAGGAAGCATAGCTAACCAATCTAGAATATTTCCAAATAGACTATTACTGGAGAGATCCAACTCAGACAATCTATACTATGTGGAAAGGAATGGTGGAACAATACCCGCAATATTACATGAAGCTAAGTATAGACCATCAAAGTAAATTATGGTCACCCAATCTGGTTTGATGATGACAGTCAACTCATTGTAGGATAGATCAAGTGAATTAAGCCTAGTCAAATTTTCAAAAACATTGAGAAAAATATTTCCTCGAAGATTGTTTAAAGATAGATAAATACTTGTAATACTAGGAAGACTTCCAAATGAAATGGGAATGCTACCATTTAGTTGATTGTCATAAAGCCAAAGAAAATCTAGAGATGATAGTTCCCCTAGCTAGAATGGTATATTTCTACTCAAGAAATTTGAGGAGAGGTCTAATTCCACCAAAGAGGAAAGATTGCCCAACACAGAAGGTATATTTCCACTCAAGAAATTTGAGGAGAGGTCTAATTCCACCAAAGAGGAAAGATTGACCAACTCAGAAGGTATATTTCCAGTTAAAAAATTGGAAGAAAGATATAAATCAGTCAAAGATTGAATTTTACCAATAGAAGAAGGAATAGGGCCTTCCATATTTTTCATTCTTGTCAATCTAAGATAAATTAAAGAAGAAATATTTGCAATACAAGATGGCATAGTTCCTTTCATATTGGACCCTGAAAGAAAAAAAACCTTAAGTTGCGACCATTCCCCACATAATATTTGACTTAGGTCTCCACTAATTAAGTTTTCTCCCCCTAACACAAGCTCTTTTAGAATAGGCAAACGAGAGAGACTCGAGGGAAATGAACCACTTAATAATGGACAACGAGACAACGAAAGAGAAACCAAAGTAGTCATGTTTCCAGAAAATGATGGGCTACTTATTAGCTTTATAGTAGCCATACAATATTTTTATATTCTAAATAAGTATTATTATTATTCTAAATGATGGGCTACTTATTAGCTTTAATTACAGGTATTATTATTTTTTTATAACTTTGGATCTATTTATCTAAATTTGAAAAAATATATAGGAGGTCTTTATTCTTCATTCCACACACATTCAAAAAAATTACATGTTTTTATTTATTTTTTGTATGCTATGTGTTTTGCATGCTCGATGATGTAACTTTTAGGTTGCATTTACTTCAAATAAGGAAAAATAATAATGTTTAATAAAAAAAATGAAACAATATACTTTTAGCATTGACTCTTAGCTATAGTTTGACTAAATAGTATTAAAAATACCTAGGATTTTACATGTATAAGCACTTATATCAGTCTTTATTGATGATTTTTTTTATTGAGGTAAAACAAGTTTTGAAGGGACCCTAAAATCCTTTACAAGATTAACATGTTGCCAAAAAGTAAAAAATAAAGATGACCTGAGAGCCAACCAACAATATTTGTAAAACTACAAGAAATAAACACTGACCAAAATAGGGACATAGACCCTAACCAACCTATTGTAATTCCTTGAGGATTTTAGCAACTTTTAGATCTTTCTGAATAAGGTGATCATGAAGATCCATCACCTCCTTGAATGACTTAAGAATGATGACCCACAACTTTGGGTTGGCTTCAAGTTGTAGTAAAAGTTCCATGCGCCTTAACTAACACAATTTTTACCTTGATCAAAAAAATGGCCAATAGCACTAGCATCAGTTCCAATATTGTCCTCTCAATCCCCTATAAGCTTGCCCTTATTTAAATTATTACCCATCACCGAGGCCTGAGCTTTCTCATTATGAATACAAAGACCCATAGCACTATTCAAGGTAATTGACTAGCTAATGTTCACAATAATATTAATATATTTTTAAACCAAACTCATCTTTGATTTCATTCCAAGAAATAATTCTAACCATTTAGACAAGGTTCATTAAATGGAGAGAACACCATAACCTAGAAGTAAAACCATCCTTATTATATGATCAAAAGAAATAATAAAATTTCAATGTGAATATAACCAAAAGAATAATAATATGGTATGTGATAAGAAATGACAAATTGTATTAGCTTTCAAATAAGGAAAGGAATTCCTGTGTTTCCTTCTATCATTTCCAATACACAATAATTGATAGAAAGATAGAGAGAGCACGTCAAACTGTCGTGTGGAAATTTAGAATTAGAAAAGTCTTCCATATAATGTTTGTTGCAACATATTTTTAAAGGACACATAAAAGTCTTCAATGGACAAAATATCATTCACTTTAAGTGACCCAATTTAATCTCAATGGTATGAGTTTGTCTTACACAAAAATTAATTATTTTTCCTGATATATCATGTTTATCTATTGTATTCAAAGTAAGGGAAATTAGGAAGTGTCATGTTTATCTAATGTATTAAAAGTAAGGGAAACATTATAGCTTTAGGTAGTATCATTGAATTTTATATTTCTTTAATCTTAAATCAAGCTATAATGTCTTAAGCTTTCACTTAATATATCAGCGATAAAAAATAGATGGACATTTGTTTTCTAATACAAATGTGACAACAAACTTATGACATTGTATCTCTATTCTACAAGGTGCAATGAAATAACATAATGACACACATTAAATGCTTACCAATGCAATTTAAAGCATAACGATACAAGTGGAAGATCAACTATGTCATAGCCTCAACATTGTGACTAAATCAGCAAACGGGTCACTCCTCAAGTATCTCAAAATGCTAGAAGAAATAGAACAATCTCCCTTGGTTTCAACTTTCAAGAAGATACTACGAAAAATTTATAATACTAGAAACAAAGTACATAGATTATAATTTGAAGTTTGAGCTCATATTTACAAGGGCTTGGTGTTCAAAACTAAATTGACTCACCCTAGGAGATTGGTGTCTAAGTCGCATTGTCTTAAACTTTAGAGTTCGGACTGCAAGATGCAATTGAAAAGTCAAGGGTGAAATTATAATCTCTTCTTAAGAAAACTTTGAACAAGCTTCAAAATTTGAATTCTAAATTGACATTTGAGCATATTATGGAAATAAATATATGATTGCCATTGAACACCTCAAAATTTAGATTCCATTCGACCTCTTGCAACATAAACAATTTTTTTGACTACACTAAGCGTTGAGCACTAAGGACCTAAGACTCAGGATTTGAAATTTATAGTGTAATAACTATTTTAGACATCCTATTTGATTAGATCACATTGTACACATGTTTTTTGTTCATTATTTGATGTGGAAACTATTGCTTCTCTCTAGGTACCACATTTATGAATAGCTTCAGATGCCTCTTTGAGAATAAAATTCCTAGAATGTCCATTTGTAAAGGGGGTTCCTTCTTAGTTTGTCTTTAGATACTTGCATCTTCTACAACTCTTCTAATTCAAACTATTTCAATGCCTTTAAACCAATAAAATCACTTGTTTCACCTCTTCTCAAGTCTAATATGTTGTTTAATTTTTCTTATCTTTCCTAGAGATATATGTTGTATAAAAATGGTTTACATGAAATATCTATGGATTTATTCTTCCCTCCTAATGAATGTCAAATCCATTACCTTTGTATCTAATTTTAATTATTTCTAAATAGAGATATATATGGATTTTCAAGGTTGTACTCACCAACTGATATTTTTTATTTTTTTATTTACACTCAAAATTCAATGGAGGTGCAATTCTTGTATCTCTAAGAGGTGACAAATACAACTGATATTTTTTATTTTTTTAGTTACACTCAAAATTCATATATAAGTATGCAGCCTTGATTCATTTACTAGGATGGACAAGAAAGAGGAAAGTTTGTTTCTTGCATGTGTTTGGATATAGTGAACTCATTGTGAATTAGTACAAGGGGTCTTCATGACACAACAAATGATGATTTTAAGTCTTACAAACATAGAGTATGAGATTTGATTGAAGAGTTTGATGCCTTTAATGTGTTGTTCATGGATAGAATAAAGAATAAGCATGTTGATATGTTGGATGTTATAGGAGCACAATATGACATTCCAAGTGATATCAATAATAACAAGGTACAATAGCATGTAAAAGTAGTGGTAAGGCCTTTTATGCCCTTGCTTGTCTTTTGTACTCATGGGTTTGTACCTTTGTCTAGAAGTGAAAATTATGCATGCCTCATAACCAAGAACCTATTTGTGTCACATTAGTTGTGCGATTATTAGAACCTCTCATTACTTTTATAAAATTTAAAACATTTCTTGTTCCCAACTATTGACTTCTCTATGTTGCTAGCCAACACATCTATTTTTTTTATGAAAATTTATCATTATTGACTTAGTTATGATGACTAATTACTAAACATGAGGTATTGTATATTCTTAGCTTGGGCACATGATTCTCTCACTTGAAGAGTTATAGTGTATCCTTCTATGATATTACTTTTAGCATTTTTCCTTTTTATATATATCACCAAAGTTGATCATGCTTAGTGACATCATAGTAATGTGAGAGAAAATACAATGTCAAAAGTTGTATATCTTATAATTATCGCATTATGCTTTGAGCTTGCTTTGGTCTCCACCTCCCATAGCATATTCTAAGACCATTTTAATCTAGGCTTAGCCTTTTAAGTACTTGTAGTGCTATCATTTTGTTATGTTTTTGTGTGTTCAACATTATGTGTTGCAATGTGCTTTCCTATGTTAGTTTTATGTTCTGTTTCCACCTTGTGAAGTCTTTGAACACATTGTATATGGACATTAGTGCAGCATGTAGATGTATGTGTGGTGCACTTCCATCCTTCAACTAGATATAACCTTATGACCTATAAAGTGACTATATGTAGAAAGTACCCTAACTTTAAAGTAAATACGTGAGATGTATGTTTTAAAATACCTAAAAGAAACAAAAATAATCTAATCAAAAACCATCCTTATTATATGACTAAAAATATAATAAAATTTTAAAATAAATGTAAACATAACCAAATAATAATAATTATATTCCATACAAAATAATTTATGTTCGGAAAAATTACAACATAAAAAGATTCACTTAATCAACTAAGCATATAAAGTAACATTATTTCATACATTGATTTCATTGTTTACTATAATCCAATCAATAATTCAATATTGCGTTTACTATAATTCTAGCGTTTCCTTTGAATATTCAGAGATGATTAATTTCAAATTGTCATGCCAAGAAAGGTGGAAAAGTATTTAAATCTATCGTTTCCAACACGCAAATATTTGAGTCAAACTGCCGTGTGGAAACCTTTGCTGGTGAAAATATCATGCCAGACAGAACGAGAGGGAGAGGTTGAGTTACATCAAACTGCCGTGTGGAAATATCGAATTGAAAATCTTCCATATAATATTCATATTCATTGTAACTACATCTTTCAAGAAAAAACGAAAGTTTTTTATGGACAAAACATGGTATGAGTTTTTTTACACGAAAACTAATTATTTCCATATAATATTCATATTCATTTCCAACACGCAAATATTGATAGAGAGACTTGAGGCTGAGTTGATGATAAGTGAGTGGAGCACAAAACTGCCGTGTGACCTCGCAACTCCAAAATCTTTGCAGGTGAAAAGTCTTTGACGAACAAAATATCATGTGATATTGAAGGACAAAGAAAAGTCTTTGATGGACAAAATATCATGCAGTTGGAGAGGGAGAGGTTGAGTTGATTAGAAGTGAGTGAAGCAGAGCATGTCAAACTACCGTGTGGAAATTTAGAATTAGAAATAATTGTGACCTTACAATTCCAAAAAATTTGCTCGTGAATTGGATCTTTCATATAAGATTCATATTTATTGTATCTACATCTTTAAAGACAAAGAAAAGTCTTTGATGGACAAAACATCAAGTGACTTAATTTAATCAAGATGGTATGAGTTTATCTTACACAAAAATTAATTATTTACTTTCAAAGTAAGGGTAACTAAAAAAAAATCGAAGTATCATTTTAGACTATTGGGTTAGCATTGAAGTTCTAGATTTTCTTGATTCTAAACCATGTTATAATGCTTTAAGCTTTTATCTAATACATCAGTAACAAAAATTAGATGAACATTTTTTTCTAATACAAATAAGACAACAAACTTGTCACATTGTACCTCTACATCTACAAGATGCAATGACAACATAATGACACACCTAACATGATTACGAATGCACTAAGCATTGTGATACAAATGAAAGATTAACTAGGCATTACCTCAACATTGTGACTAAAACCAGCAATGGGACACACCTCAAGTACCTCAAAAGGGAAAAAGAAATGGAACAACCTCTTTTAGTTTAGACATTCAAAATGATACTACAAAAAACTCATATTACTAGAAAAAAGTGCATAGATTAGAATTTGGAGTTTGAGCTCACATTTACATAGGCTCTAGGTTCAAAAATAAATTGAATCACCCTAGGAGTTTGGTGTCTTAAGTCGCATTTTCTCAAACTTCAAACTTTGAACTACAAGATGCAATCAACAAGTCAAGGGTGAAATTCTAGTCCCTTCTTAATAAAACTTCTCAAGCTTCAAAATTTGAATTCTAAATTGGCACTTGAGCATATTAGGACAAAAAATTCTAAGACTACCAAATTAACACCTCAAAATTAGATTCCATTGAACCTCTTGCCAAATAAACAAGTTTTTGGATTACACTAAATGTTGAGTACTAAGGACCTAGGACCCACGATTTGGAGTTTATAGTGTGAGCAATATTTTAGACTTCAAGATTTGGAATCCAACTGAAAAAACCTAGACTTGGACCTAAATTTGGTTAATTATGTGTGTTACATCCCTCTTGTTCCCAAATATTTTGTTATGTTTTAATGCACTAATATATGTTGTTCTATATCATTGAATAGTGATTCAAAATGCATATGTCAATGATTTTGTTTGGAAGTCATTAAGTTTAGATGAGTTATTTAATCATATTTACACATGTTAGAGAAATTGATGAGATTCCATATTAACTACATTGTTTTGACCTAGTAGATATAGGGAATTCATTATCCTCTGACAAGGGAGGGAAAGTATCATCAGGAATGGGAGGTAAGCAAGTTGGTCAATCAAGATTTCTATTTGAGCCTCCAAACCTATAAGTGTGGTCATGTCATGTTTTGTAGATTGAACCTAGTATTGTGCACTTATGTCCTTGGCAGTGAAATTTTTAGTGGCTAATATTCGTAAATTGGCTATTTTTTGAAATTTTAGAATCGAAATTTGGCTAATGAGTTCAACTTTTAAGGTGACCCAAATTGCCACATTTTTGCAAATTTTTATTTTAGTGTTATTTAAATCGCCAGAGAATTTATTTTATTAATTTTTTTTAACTCAAAGATTCACCACGATATTCGATACATGATTGGATCAGATTTGCCAACATTTTAGAATTTATTGTAGAAATCTAAATTAATTAACCAATAACTTGCTTTTGAATAGTTGACCTCAATGAAAATCAATGGTCTAAAATAAATTTTTGGCCCTGTGAGTATTACAAATTGTTAGTACATTTTATCTGACAAAATACAAAGAAGGCTATTAGATTAATTTAATTTAATGGTAGAAACAAAATAAAGTAGAGACTACCCCTTAAACTCATTAATGATTTATACCTTTAGGGCTTTACTTTTCTATTAAAAACTATTTTTTTAAATGAAAGGATTTTCAATAGTAATTAATGCGTACTCGTATTATTTTTCAAGATTCAATAATATTTTCTACCCAAAAAATTGATATTAAAAATCCGCCAATAAAATTAATATTTTTCTTTAAAAAGGAAAAATTTGCCAATAAAAAATATTATTACTTAATATACAATTTTTTGAAATGGAGTTTCTTATAATTATCACTGATCTTTGGTATCTTTAGAAAAATTACAATGGAAAAGATTGTAAATCTATAAAATTCACCTAATCAACTAAGTGTATCAAGTTACATTATTTTACACATTGATTTCATTGTTTAGTATAATCCAATCAATAATTCAATACTGTGTTTCCGCAACTAATTATATCATTTCCATTAAGAATTCGATTGAAGTTGGAGTTTTGTCTAAAAGTTGAAGTGGGTAGGTGATAAGAAATTACAAACCGTATTAGTGTTTCCTTTGAATATTTAGAGATGATTATTTTCAAATTGTCGTGCCAAGAAAGGTGGAAAAGTATTTAGAACTATCGTTTCCAACACGCAAATATTTGGGTTGATTAGAAGTGAGTCAAACTACCATGTGGAAACTTAGATTTGGAAATCTTTGCTGGTGAAAAGTCTTTCTTTTTTCTTTCCCTTCACACTATACTAAAATATTTTCATATCATGCATTTAAATATTTTAAGTGGAGGACATATATTCTAGTCATATGTTCATGTCAATGTGCTTTCCAAATCAAAGTGTGGGTGTGGTGATTGATCAATAAGGAGTATTTGATTTGTCACTATATACTAGTTCCTTGAGATTATTTTTCATATGGTAGCATGTATAACTATCATTCAGACAAAGCGGACAAAGCACAAGAGATTGACATAATTATCTTTAAAAATTTAGTAGATATGTTCTTGTTTTCCATTCTTTTCTATTTTTGCACTTTAATTTTTTCTTTTGTTAGATTTTTGTAACTAATCCCAATTTCCTTCATTAAGTGTTTTGGCTCTTTATTTAATAAGAAAAAAAGTGTTTCTACTTGAATCACTAAATAGAGGGATTTAGATGTGAAGGCATATATTGATGAGTTTTATAAGTTGAGTATAAGAGTAGTAAGGGATGAAGATGGAGTTGAGAAGGTGGCTAAGTACCTTGGTGGTCTTAGATTCAATATTCGGGATGAATTGGTTATTGCTAACCCAAGAACTGTGGAAGAATGTTTTAAATTGGCTATCAGGGTGGAGGAGAAGATAAAGAGAAGACAAGACAAGTCTACGAAAGGAAAAAGAAAAAGTGCAAGAGGAAAAGAAAATTTCTCTACAAGCAAACAATATCATGAGGATCAAGAAGAATCAAGTAAAGGTAAGGAACAAGGTGTTGATACAAGAGGTGGCTTTAGAGGTTCAAAGGGCAGATTTGGAGGAGGAAGGAACTCCAATGTATTTATTGGTTGATGCTACAACTACCAGGAGATTGGGTACCTAGTAAGTAAGTGTCCTAAAATGAAAGGCTCCTCAACCAGTGGTGGTGACAAAAGAAGCGAAAAGAGAGTCCACTATGTGCAAGAAGAGGAAGATGAGAGTGTTAACTCTCCACTCAGATGTATTGCTCCTAAAGTAGGAGGGGAATCTTTGATGGTAAGGAAAACTTTGTTGCAAGCACCTAAAGACAGGAATATGAGCCAAAGTAGGAATTTGTTCAGAACTGCATGTAAATGCAAAGATAAAGGATGTAAGATGGTCATTGATTCAAGTTCACAAGATAATATGGTGTCTAATAAGATGGTGAGTAAGTTAAACTTGGATATGATACCACATAGTGAACCTTATCATGTTTCTTGGGTGAAAGATAGTCAAATTGTACTAGAGAATGAACAAGCTTATGTGGACTTTCAGATTTGTGAATATAAAGATAAATTTTGTGTGATATTTTACTATAGATTGTTGTCATATGCTTCTAGGAAGACCTTGGCAATTCGACAGGAAGGAACTATATGGTGGTTGTGAAAATACCTATCTTATTAAAAAGGATGGAAGAACCTTCAAACTGACTTGTTTGCACAAAAATGAGAAGGTGAAGGTAAATGCAAAGATGGTGATGTTTGGCAAGAAGGAACCTCTCAAGAGTAAAGAGGTTGAAGCCATTCCAAGGCTTGAGAATAATGAGGAACCCAAATTGCTTGAAGGGGTAATGATAGGGTCAATCATGTGTCCACTTGTGAAGGAGAATATTTGTGATGAGACACAGATTGTAGGCATAGAAGGGCTGGTTCAGAAGGGAAGAACTAGGAGTGTGTTGGAAAGGGTGCAAGTGCAAGCACCTCATGGCAATTCTTGGTGTAAACCAAGAATGACGATAGTTTGTAATACTTTATGGTCTGATTCACAATTGTGTTCTAATAATTATCCTTTTGTTTCAAGTGTTTCAAGTGTGCAACAACAACATGGACTTGGATTTCCCTCATGGGACATGAGTTCTCTTATAGGGGGTGTATGGTGCAGGAGCACCTAACTTACACTCAAGCCTCTATGAGGCTAAATGTGAAAATTTTGTGTTTTGAAATTTCAAGGATGTAAATAAGGTCTTGAGAGACCATTTATGTTGTAATAAGTTCATTAGTACCATTAGATGTTAGATCTAGTCTTACATGAGTCAAATTGTCAAAGTTACTCAAAATTTGTCAAAATTGAAAAAAATTGTCATTATGTGGAAAATGTGTCTCAATGGGTCAAATTTGATGAATAATGTGATGTAAGGATTTTTTTTACCTATTTGGACCTATTTTGATGAGTTCTGAGTCATAGGAAGGTTTAGAACTAAAAGTTGTCAATGTTGCAAAATGTTGTCACAAAGTTGTCAAGTTGTCATTTATACAAAATGTTGCATTATTGTACCCAATGTACATATGGTTTAAAATTTATTTGGAGAAGTTGTAACCACCATGTGGATGCATAAATAGATCTTGGGAAGGTCTAATCATTATGTATTGGGGAGAAATTAATAAGCATCTTGAAGTTTTCTGCACTTTCCTGTGTTATTCCACGTGATAGTCTTTGCTAAGGGTTTTTTCATTGTCAAAATTTATTCATCTACTTTAAAAGTATTTTTTTAATGATGTATGAATGACTCTTCTTCCATTTATAAGTGGTTTCATTCAGTTTAATTAAGTGTAGAAGAAGATATCTTATTTTTTCTAAAATCTGTTAAAACCCCAAACTAAGGTAATTTGAGAGAAGAAAAAAATGTATTGTGTTTTGTTTCCACGTTGAAAGGATCTACCAATGAATATAAAATATTGTAAATATGTATCTTCTTAAGCTTTTCAAGTCTTCAAGATGCAAATTGCATGTTTTGAAGGTGGATGCAAGACTGGAATCAGTGTCTCGGTCTACCATGATAGCGGGGTTTTGAAGAACCTGAATGGACAGAGTACAAGGCTCCTTGAAGGGTTTTGAGTGTTAGTAGGTTGTATAGGTTGACACAATTCTATGAAAAACAATATTTTCCTTTGATCATACCAAAGTGTTCAATGTTTATTGAATACCCTCTAAACATGGATGTGACTATCACATTAGGACACCAGACTAGGTTTTCTTATTTTGCAAAGTCAATAGTTGATTGTTGGGGCTAGTGTTGAGGTTGGCTGTTAGAGGAATGGTAGGTTGGTTCTCCATATTCATCAAGTGCATTGGGAAGGCTAAAAACAAGGAGTAGGTATGTCCTATTAGTGTTGTTTTGTCTTTGTGAATAGTGTTAGGACAACAAGGTGTCAAGAGGCTCTCTAGGGTGGTTGTGGGGTTGAGACATGTGTTTTGGTTATGGTAGAGAGAGTCACTAATGTGTGATTGAGTAAATTTGGTTTTTTGTGTGCCTAATTGATGTTGGAAGTTGAGTCCTCAAGCATACTTGACTGTCATAGAATGACAGTGTTGCAACAATAGCATATATCACTAATACATTTGGCCTAAAATTTTGATGGCGGTTTCCGACAGAGAAGGTATATTGTGAACAAATTTGATTTCTTTTTGAAAAATTGCCCGTATTCGTCGGAATTCCAATGATAATTCAATATATATTTTTGAGAGAGAAGGAATTGGCAATGAAATTTGTGCTTTTTTACAAAAAGTGCCTGTGTTCGTCGAAATTCTGATGACCGCGGGCATTACTTAAAAAAAAAATACCAAGACATTTCAAAACATTTTCACGGCCTCTTCCCATTCTCACATTGCCACCCCAGCAACGTACTCCCACCTAGAGTAAGTGCACTCTAGGTTTTGGATGAGGCACATGAACCGTGAACCGTTTTAACTGATTAATGCCAGCTCCAAGCATTCTCAGCTCATGTAATAGGGTTTGTGAAAATTGGAGCAATGTCAACGCATGGAATAGGGCAAGTGTAAAGCTCTATCAATATCCTCCATCCTATGCAAAAAATGGGAGCAACGTCGGCTCATGGAATAGGGCATGCTCCCAGGTGGCTTAAGACCAATAGGCTTCATTCCCCTTCTTTCATTCATTAGTATCGGTCACCCATCTATTTTGCACCTACAGATAGTGATGTTTTTGATTCTCCGTTGGCCTGGGTGTAGGTGTAAAGATCTATCAACATCCCCCAACCTATACAAAAATGGGAGCTTTGAAATGGCACACCGACTATTTGATAGACTGCCTCATAGAAATTAGAAGTTTTTGAACAAGGTATGAACATCTATCATAGGATAAATAATAGAGGAATTTTGTTAGATGTTGTAGCTGCGATTGCCATGGTACATGTTTTAAAGATATTTTATATCATAGAATCAACATTCCAATGGCTATTTATTTTTTAAAATTTGGATATCGTATTCCCAACTGATGTCTATTTTCATGAAACTATTCCTTTAGGCAAGGAAAAAAAGCCTAAAAAAACTACACAAGGCTTAAACCATTATTCATAGCCCCTAGAAAATCTCTTCATTACCAAAAAAACCTATTCATACTTGGAAACATTATTCACACCTAAAACATTGTCCATGCCTAAGACAATGATCACAACATCAAATAATATTCATAGTGTAAATAAACACTATTCATGTTTAAAGTACTATTCATAGATTCATTTAACCTCAAAAATTATTGTAGAAGCTCTTGAGTCCAAATTTGTTGTTCTCTATACAAATTATGGGGTTTGAAATCTATTTAGTATGATTATGTAATATCCCTTGTCCAATGATGACTGAAAAACAAAGAATATTCATTGTCAAATTTGTAAGAGTTCTCAAAAAATGGGTGTATGATGATGCAACCTCAAATTCTTCTTATTTCATATCAAAATCAAACAAATACCTCATTGAAAGTCATAAATACATGTTATAGGTAGCTAATGTAAAATTACATGGACTGTCACAATAATGTATCAAAATCAGACTTCACTAGATTATTGACATTTCATCAAACATGTCATGCAATGTCTGAAAACATATTACAGCTACAAGCCCATTCAAGTATTATTATAAACTAGTTCCAATGCAATCATAGGATCTTTACATAGGCTGACTACGAAGAGATATGCTGCTGATTTTTTGAAGACATTAGACAGTCCCTAACTGAAGCATATATCTCAAAATTACAATGAAAGAAGAGGTCTGAAGAACCTGATTAAGCTATGCCCAAGTTTGGCGATGCAAACACCAACATTACTCATCCAGAATAAAGCCATGTTAGAGTTATGATCTTCAATACTTTCTCTTAGACAAGATATAAAATTAAAAAACCACATGATTACTACAATAAATTTATTTTCTTATTAAAAGTATAAATAATTGCATTAGATATATATTCCACATAAAGAAAAGAAATGATGAAAATCATTTGTGTCTTAAATAATGAGATCAACAACTAAAATTGGGAAAATAATATAATAATTACGACTCCCTAATTAGTATAAGATACTATTTCCAATATTATACTAAGGATAAATATTCAAAAAGTATAATAATTACACTAATACATATATCACTCTCATGCCTTCCTTAATTTGATATAAGGTCCCTCTATCCAAATATGAAGTCTCAAGGGAGTTGTATGTGTCAATTATTCAAGCTTCTTCTAAATCTATTCCAACCTCTTCTTCTAACACATGTCTTGATGATGGTTGAGGATCTTTAAACTTTGAAAATATGAATGAACACACTCCTCTAGACAAGATTTAAATACCATATTTAATTATACACATGGATGCAATGGACATGATTTAGGTGACAATGAGTTATACACTCATCATATCCCTTCTAAATGACATTTATAACCTATTATGTTTTTATCTTGCTATATGACATCGGTAGCTCAATTACCTATTAGGGGCTCATTGTCATTCATGGTACTACAATTTCATGTGCAATCATACTTGGGAGGCAATGCAATAGCCTAGTTCTTCTTGTCTCTAAATTGTGGAGCAAGAATAATAGTTGTCAATTGTTCCTCTTTTTTAAGGATCCACTTTACCTTTGTTGATTTTTATCTTTTATAACTTGATATCCTTTCTTGCATAGAATTGTCCTCAATCCAAATTCTCTCCTTGCTTGGACATGTGTGTTCCTTGATTAGGACCTATTTCATTTTTTTGTAGGAAAATAAACAAAGACTTCGACCTCTCCTCTCTACTTATACACAAAATGGCTAATTGAAACCACTTCATATACACAAAATGTCTCCTTGCATTGATCGAGCCTAAAAAATGTGACACCCTTGTTCAACAAGGGTTGATACTCTACAACACGATGCCTATCATTCATGAGCTCAAGGTGGTTTCTTTCATGCTCAATAAAAATATGATCAAAACTTTTTGTACTTTCGTCATCATCATAATATCATTTTTCTATTGTTAACATCATACATCCTCATGTTGCACTGGCAATTCATCAGTCTCTTCAATTTATTCACTCTTTATATGTTAGTGACTACCTTTAACTTATGAACCTTCAAATAAATCATCATAATGACCTTCAAATAAATCATCATAATGACCTTTATTCACTCTTTATATGTTAGTGAGTACCTTTAACTTATGAACCTTCAAATGAACCTTCAAATAAATCATCATAATGACTACCTTTAATTTTTTATTGTTCCACCCTACAATTTTGTATTCGAGGTATGTAAAATAGATTCTCTATAGAGTTTTTTTTATCTCTCTACATTCTTTCGGTTGGCTTCATTTAAATTATGTAATGTTTCCATGATTTCAAAAAATAAAGATTTTAGGAACAAGGTTTGATATGCATATATTTCTTATATACCAGCACAACAATTGAATGTTGGCAGTGTTATGGATATTTTAATATAGACATTTAAAATATAGAAACCCTTGTTATAAAATCTTAGAATTGATTCCAACACCAAGAAGTAGGATTATTTTAGAGAATTTGTAAGTAACTACACATCAAATTTTGGGTGCCTTTGAAAAGAAAGTGGTATGATGAAATCTTTGGGGATAAAATAGATGAAATGCACTCCATACTACTACTGCACAATATTTTCATCGATGATATTTTTAAAATAGTAAAGGAAGGTGTATGGAAGAACCAGATTCTTATCATTATAAACAATGAATATTTTAAGATCCTTTTATGATGTGTAAGTTCAGAATATTTTATGAAAGGTCGCTAAATGAATACACTTTAAATTGATTTTAGCAATGACTATCAGATGTAGACAAAATGAATGCTTTATGGATTAGGATGGTACACATAATGTACTATCAAAAGGTTGTCAAAAATTCTTGGGACTAGGAGGTGTGAACTAGCCTACTCTTCTTCTTTTCATGCCATCAAAATTTGAGTTTTATTATCATCATTTACTTTACCAAATTCTTCACACGTAACTCCTGAGTCAATTTCCTACACACAAAATGACAAAAATAGGTTTGTTGATGGGGACTTTCCTAGGTCAAACCTTGGGTTGTGAATTAACCTTGAATTATAAGGTTTTTCTTTTTAGGGAAAGGATAGATATAATCTAAAAATGCTTAAAATTGAACATGATACCTTGATGAGTCTTTCTTGAATCCTCACACAAGGTTTTAGGATGTCATGCAGATTGTTGATCATGAATGTTGTACTTTAACTTGAATTTTCCTTCAATGCTTGATGAATGTTTGATTACTTGTTCACTTGGAATTGAATTGATTTTATAATTAAGAGATCACTTGAATTGTAGGTAGACCCCTTCAAATGATAGGGTAGGCTTCCTTTTATACCTAATCATACATAAAGTGTTTGAATTTTTTCTCACACATGAGGCAAGAAATGAGGGGTCATATTTTGGGTCCCAATCACGAGTACCAGGGCACCTAAGGCATCCTAGTCTTGTCAATTTAGGATGGGACATGCTAAAGTGGGCATCAATGTCTCTTGATCAGATGGACCTTAAGTGATTGTCTCCCTTGCATATGATTTTTTTGGGTGATAAACTTCACCATTCTACTCACAAGAATTTTATTAAGTCTCAATTATAGGGATCATAACTTATTAATGATGTAGTGAAAGTCCTTCATGAAGGAATTCTAGAAGTATTTTTGGATGAGTCTTTGTCATGTGCAGAGAAAATACAATTGATTCTTAATGGATTTAAGGAACCTTCTTTCAAATTGGATGCCAAAGTTTTGAAGGATGTAGAGAAGAAGGTGGAAGAGAAAAGACTAGAAGTTTTGGTGTATAGATGTGTAACAACACATATCCAACTACAAGAAAGCATAATTTTGTTTTTAGAAAAGTGTAAAGGATGTAGTGGCGGCATACATGTTTTAAAGGGAATGGCCTAAATATACTAAGGATATTAAGGGTCACATAGATATTAGAGCATCACAAATTGTACAACTATCCAATACTATAGACATGAAGAATGATGCAAAAGGAAACATAAGGCTTCAAATAGAAAACTTGTACATGCAATTAAATCCATTGACTAATCAGAAGAACAAAATGAAAAAAATGTTCAATCATCTGAGAGATGTTGTAGACTTGCAACTCACTAGCTACTTAGTTTTTGCGAGTAAGAATTTTTTGTTTGTTTTGGTTATGGTTGTGGTGTTTGTAGGGAGATGTTTACAAATTTATATTTATTTTCACTATTTATTGGTTTATGGGTTTGTAATGGTAATTTAATATATTCTTTCATATTTTTGTATAGATACTTTATAATAGCCTATTATAGTGATTTATTCTATTATGGATAATGATGTGGGTCATATGGCTTTGCTATTGGTGCATGAAAGCATTGCATGAGTTCTACTTTTAAAAATTACATGAAACATTTTTAATTTATTTGATTCAGTGTTATTTGAAAAAAAAAAAGATTATCAATGATGTTTCCTTTCTCCAAGAATTGGATCTAGGATCTTTTCATCAGATAATATGTAACATCCAACGACTAAATATTTTATTTACAAATTCTTATTTTATTTAATTATCATCTAAGCATGAATTATAATTTATATATGTGCGAAAGAAGAAGATACAAGTTGAAGACTCATGTGTAAGTAAAATTCAGAAAAGAAAGCAAGCAGACATTATCTTGAATGGCATGGAAACAAGCTCATCAGCTGCCTAGAAGAGAGAAATTGGAGAAAAGAAGAGGACATTGTTAAAGGGTGATAAATACATAGAAATTATGTAATAAAAATAAACAATGTCTAGAGTGTGTGATGTGATGTCTCTAATTTATGTCATGAGAGACTAACTGGTTTTGGAATTCCTGGGAAACCTATTGGGCCATGCTTGGAGGAAATCAATGTGTTCATGCAAGGGCCGCCTTTTTTATATTATGAGAATGATGTTTTTGCACCGAAGGATATTTGGAAGACAATATTCAAAAATATCTATATTGTGGAACCAGAGTTGGTGGATTCGAAGTACTTTTCAGCTTCCAGAAGACCAAGAGGTTATGTACACAATCTCCCAATAGAAGGGTGATTTCAAGCATTACCTCTCCCCCCCATGACTATTGAGGAGCACTTCCTTAGACAAAGGATGGTCTCCATGGGCTCAAAGAAAAAAATTGAATTGCATAGACTATAGACAATGTGGTGGTGTCCTTCGTGAAGAACTCTGCACCATAATTCAAAATTCATGAGGGAAACTGCAAGATAGTGAACATAAATACATTCTTGAAAAGTAAAAAGAATGGAACTTGGTTTGGGTGGGGCCAAGTCAGGTGGCTCCTCTAGAGGTTGATGAGATAGAAATTATATTATGATTTGAAAAAGATCACACTCGTGGATCTTCGTGTGCGACTGATCGATTGTGCTATTTGGGTAATGCATTCCAAATAGATATAGTTTCATACCATTTATATTTATTGAAAGCATTTCATCCTGATGGCATTAAATTAAAGTACTTTCTCTTCTATATGGTATTGGTGGAGTAGAGGTTGCATTGCATTGACCTAGGATACATATTTTCATAGATACAACACAAGTTAAATGTATCCCAAGTCGATGCAAAGCGACCTCTACTTTAGAGATCACCAAAAAATAGAGAAAGAAATTTAATTTAATGCCATTAGGATAAAAGGCTTTAATCAAGATAGATAAATGGTATGCAATTGTATCTATTTGGAATGCATTACCCAAATAGTGCAATCGATCAGTCACACACAAAGTTCCACGAATGTGATCTTTTTCAAATCCTAATATGATGTCTATCTCATCAACCTCTAGAGAAGCCACCTCACCTAGCCCCACCCAAAGAAAGATCCATTCTTCCCACTTTTCAAGAATGTATTTATGTTCACTATCTTGCAATTTCCCTCATGAATTTTCAATTATAGTGGAGAGTTTTTCATGAAGGACACCACCACATCGTCTACAGTCTATGCTTCAATTTTTTTCTTTGATCCCATGGAGGCCAATAGTCCTTTGTCTAAGGAAGTTCTCCTTGAATAGTCATGGGGGGAGAGGTAATTCTTGAAATCACCCTTCTATTGGGAGATTGTGTACATAACCTCTTGGTCTTATGGAAGCTGAAAAGTACTTCGAGTCCACCAACTTTGGTTCCACACTATAGAAATTCTAGGATATTTCCTTCCAAATATCCTTCAGTACAAAAGAATCATTCTCATAATAGAAAAAAGGTGGTCCTTGCATGAACACATTAATTTCCTCCAAGCCCGGCCCAGTACGTTTCCCAAGAACTCCAAAACTAGTTAGTCCATCCAGACATAAATTAGAGACATCACATCACACACTCCGGACATTGTTTGTTTGTATTGCATATTCTCTATTTATTTATCACCCTTTAACACTTTCCTCTTCTTTTCTCCAATTGCTCTCTTCTAGGCAACCGATGAGCTTGTTTCCATGTTATTCAAGATAATGTTTGCTTGCTTTCTTTTACGAAATTTACTTGCACATGAGTCTTCAGCTTGTATCCTCTGCTTTCACATAGATATAAATTATAATTCATGCTCAGATGATAATTAAATAAAATAAGTATTTGTAGAGAAAAGATTTAGTCATTGGATGTTACATATTATCTGACAGAAAGATCCTAGACAATTCTTGGAGAAAGGAAACATCATTGATAACCTTTTTTTGCAAATAACACTGAATCAAATAAATAAAAAATGTTTTATGCAATTTTTAAAAGTAGAACTCATTCAATGCTTTCATGCACTGATGGTAAAGTCTTCCGACCCACAACATCTAATACCATCAGAATTTCAATGACAACTAAAGAAGCATTCAACAAGGATGTTGTATATTTGATGTCACTTCCTTGTTGAATAGTCATCGAGGAGGAAACAAACCATCTGTTGGAATTCTGACTGTAATTCATCAAAAAAAAATTGTTGGGGGACTAAATATAGCCATCATCAGAAGAGTTCATAACGTTGTGAGAATTACGATGCAAAATGGCATCATCGAAAAGAACGATGATGCGTTTTCGATGGTTAAATTGGTCGGAAGTCCAATGTGGTGTTGTCGGACTTTCAACAATTAGCCATCAGAAATTAGGCCCAAATGTACTAGTGTATTGTGACCTTATGGGTGGTAGGGAGGGTAAAGGTTCATGGTTCTTCTTGTTGGAAGACCCATGGAAGGGTGTCAAAGGATTCATTTGTTTGAGAGTATCTTTTTCCTGATGTGAGTTGAGTATTAGTGAGGTTAGTAACCTTGTGAGGACTCCTATCACTTTATGAAGAGAAATCACCTTTTTGATTAGGTGAGTTGGGAGAAAGAAATCACCCCAATTGGTTAAGTTTGTTGGATGTTGTGCTATCAAAAAAATAATGGGTAAAGAAATCAATTTTACATACAATTATATTGATTGAATTTGGCTCTAGTCCTCTTCTAAGTGTTGGAATATGAAGTCCAAATCGGGTTCTTGTCTATCAGTGATTGAGTCATGTTGATGAGTTTTTTGACACACTCACCAATAATCAGGTAGTGTATGTGAACACTCACCACCTCTCCTAAAAAGCAGCAAGTCTCGGGAAACTAACTACTCCAAGGTCTCTATAGTCTGGTCTCAAGGGTAATGGGAAGCTCAATGGTTCATGTGATTGTACCTGTCAAGGGGCCTGCTGGTTGAAACAACTTCAAATTACCTACTTTTTTTTGTATTTTATGATTTAGATTCTCTCAAAAATAAACAACAAAAGATAGATCAGGGAAACAAGGAAATAACAATGAAATCAACACAATAACAATTGAATAATCCGCATGGTTAGAATTTCACAACCCAATATTATCATTGTATATGGTGAAAATGGATAACAAATAACAACAATATTGAAAGGCTAAATGAATCCAACCACTAAACCCTAGCCTAACAATGAACAAAGATCCACCATAACATATGAAGATAACCTAAGACAATGTAAAATAACCCAAAATCACAAAGATTATACCATCACATGTCCAATAGGGTTTTGATCTCCATTCTTCCTATCTCCATTGATCTTGCTTGATATATTTGCTCTCAGATTTTTGTATGCACAAGAGCTCAACAAAGAACGGAATGTGGTTGCAAGTAGGATCTTAGTGTAGCCAAGTACTCCTAAATCAGTCATTAGGGTTTGATAATGAAGAAAGCATCTCCTTAAATAGAAGACACAATAAGAAATGGAGGGTTAAGATTGAGAGGTGTAAAAAGAGAGGTCGGCTAGGATTAGAGGGTAGGTAAAAGAAATACCAAAATAATGAAAGAGGTAGGTAGTGTATGAATTAAGAGATGAATGACATGTGTCATGTGTAGAAAAAGATAATGAATTAATTAAATAAATAAAGATTTATTTAATTAATAGAAGAAGTAGGACAATTAAATAAATAAAATATTTATTTAATTTAGGAAAGGGATAATTTAAATAAATAAATGTATTTATTTAAATGAGAAATAAGGCTAGAAGAGGATAAATGAATTAATTAAATAAATAAAAATTTATTTAATTAATAGAAGAATTAGGCTTAGATAATTAAATAAATAAAATATTTATTTAATTAGACATGACAATTTTGGGTGTCTACATTTTGCCCCTCTTTGAGACAATGCAGCTTGTCGCGTTGTTTCAAAGAAGATAAGATGAACTGATATAGAGTTGCCCCAGTATGGGAATAATATGCCCCCTCGAGAGATTGGATGAAAAATGTCTGAAAAGATTGCAGACAATCTCTCAATAAGAAAAAAAGGCTAGAATGGACTGACCGAATAAAGTGACAAAGTCACAGGATGAAGAATACTGACTCGGGAAATGAGGGCGAGGGCTAGGGTAGGCTATAAGATCGACCACGGGCAAAAAACATCCTCATTGTCATCCACACCCTTACAAGATCACAGTGCAGAGCAAGAAAAGAGCAGCAGCAGTCAACAGCGATGGCCTTCATTCACAGATTCGACCGTGTTCGCCGATTCCAGCGACCAGCAGATGCAGGATAGTCGGTAAGTACCCGAAAACCTCCTTGTGCTTTCACGCATTTTAATTTTTGTCATTAATGCTTAGTGGGTAGCAATAAATGCACTAGGAATAGGATATTTGAAGAACGCAAAAAAGCGCAACCGCGTCTGTGTCTGTGCCAGGCGCGTCTGTGTCCAACAAGAGCGTCTGTGTCGGGTCCAGGCGCGTCTATGCCTGGGACCGCGTTTGTGATGAATGCGGGCGCGTTTGCAAATTCCAGACGCATTTGTGCCCTGTAGGTGCGTTTATGTTCCCTAGCCGCGTTTGTGAAGTATTTAGGCACGTATGTGTTCAAAAAGCGCGTCTGTGTTTCAGAAGCGCGTTTGTGCAGTCTGTAAGCACGTTTATGAGTTTAAGGCACATTTGTGTGTAAAAATGCATAGTTTGAGTCGTCTAGGTCAAATCGGCAGTTCTGTGATGAACATATGCTGTCGATTGGATAAGCTGCTGAGAGGATACACTCAAACAGGTCCTCTAGGAAGACTAGGATAGATCAAGGCACTTTGTGATGAACAGGGAGCACCAAGAAAGACAACACTTTGTGATGAACAGGGAGTGCTAATGTGAGTAACACTTTGTGATGAACAGGGAATGTCACACACGTAGTACTTTGTGATGAACAGGGAGTACTACTAGGATAGATAGCAACACTTTGTGATGAATAGTGAGTGTCACTAGGATAGATAACCATATGCATTTAGATAGCAAGTAGCATTTTGTGATAAACAGTGAATGCCACGATAACTGACATGATTGATTGTTTGACTGTAGGAGTATCTGCCTATGTTGGAGTCACGGGAGAGATTCCCGTCTACACAGAGATTGCGACCAGAGTTGTCGATTCAGGACAGGATTGCTATTAAGGAGATGGGATTGAGACACATTCTGTATGTGCCTGAGTTTCGGGCAAACATGGGTTTGTTGACTGCGCTGGGGGAGAGATGGCACTCCGAGACTTGCACGTTTCACTTGCCTATGGGGGAGATGACAGTGACCCTTGAGGACGTCTACAGGATATTGCATATACCGATCGATGGAGAGCTGATTCCATATGATCAAGATGGAGACAGAGAGGCACTGAGATGAGTATTTCAGGATCCCGGGTTGGAGATGAGAGCAGGGCATGTGGCATGGGATACCATGACCGCGACAGGTTTAGCATTACCAACTGTTATTGGAGGAGCCATCAGCGGGTTCCTATGTCCAGACAGAGCTACACGAGGATTGGCAGTGGGTTGGGGAGGAGCACTGGAGACACTGGTGACTGAGCACACCAGATATGCATGGGGGCCATGTGTCTTAGCGCATCTGTACTATGAGCTGCATCAGTTTGTCTATCACAGATCAGTGGGACTGGGCTACGGAGTGACTCTCCTACAGGTGTGGGCATATGAGCACCTTCCTATCACACGGCCTATTCATTTCAGGGGCAGAGGACATGGATGGAGCTTTGTACATTTGTATGATATGATTACGTCACAGCCTCAGATTGGCCGTCTGGAGCACTGGAGGCGGGTTATAGATGATATTGATATGGTGATCTGGAGGCCATACCTGGGGTGCGAGGAGTGGGATGACGATGCAGTGGAGCTGCCATATACATTTAGGAGCAGATACCTGATTGGGCAGATGCCCTACATTTTGGAGAGGCAGCTGGTAGACAGGGTTTGCAGACAGTTCGGCCGGATTCAGAGGATGCCACGAGGCTCGGGCATGTATGCCCGTACAGTCAGGGATCAGGCACAGTTCGGGCCACTATTATCGTATGATCAGGCTGTGACACAGTTGGCAGAGATGATGCCATTACCTTGGGATATGTGGCCGGAGGTAGAGGATGCAGGGATGGATGCAGAGTACTTTGCGTATTGGGCAGAGCATCCATTTCCGAGGTTGACAGATCCTGGAGAGCTGTTGGAGGGAGATGTTGGAGGGGATGATGATGATGATGGTGGAGGAGATGGAGGTAGAGGCCGACGGAGGTGGAGGGGAGTAATGGGGGAGAGGCGGGTAGCACCTCGGAGGGAGGGAGGACAGGAGAGAGCAGCCCAGGTGGTGAGGGGTCGAGGTGGATTGCCCCTACAGGTACCAGCAGCACAGGGTCCTAGAGCACAGGGACCTAGACAGGTGCAGGGACAGGGACAAGTATAGAGACAGGTACCTATTCAGGCACCGAGACAGGTACAGGGGGAGGCACAGGTAGAGGCTGAGGGTGGAGATCCTGAGGAGGATGAGTTGTTAGAGCTGAGAGAGATCTGCCAGGGCCAGGCAGATGAGATTGCGGATTTGGAGCGAGAGAGGGATCGCCTCAGGATCAGGCTCAGGGACATAGAGTGGGAGAGAGACCAGGCCATCCAGTGATATACTGAGGCCGAGGCAGCTCTGAGGGCAGGGAGGCAGGTGGCAGAGGATGCAGGGGCAGGCTACGCATATGTGCTGCGAGCTGGAGAGGAGATAGGTTATTGGAGGGACCTGTACTATGGTGCCGTGCCAGCGGATCAACGGGCGAGGAGCTTCCATAGATCATCGCGTACAGCGATGGCTACGGGAGGGAGTCGGAGGAGGCAGGCATCTAGTGGTGGGGTCATGGGTCCTCCACCACCACTAGACAGGCAGGGTGATCCTGGAGTGGGTCCATCTATAGCTCAGCGTTCGTCGAGGCCAGGCGGCTCCGAGGGAGGGAGTTCATCATAGCCATAGAGGGCTCCCCTTTGTATCAGTATATGTATGATTTTTGTATTGTAGACACCTGCGGGTGATTTTGTAGCCATATGATTTTTGACATCATTGTATCATGACACTTTTGATTATATATGAGATGATTCATTTTTGTGGCAGCTATATGCATGTGTACCTTATGTGATGAAATGTTCTTATGTGATACATGTTTTATGATATGGATGCTTATATGATGCAATGCAATATATTTTTGTTCTTTTATGTTGTATATGTGATGCATGATGCAAATGTGAATGTATGTAATGCAAATGAATATGATAATGCAAATGATTATTTACATAATGAAAATGTAAGATGTGCTAACATGTGTTGTATGCAGGATGTGATGCAATTGTGATATCTATATGTATGTATGAAATGCTTATATGTGGTGATGTAGGTGTAACTATATGAAAGGCAAATGTTTTTGGTGTGTCATTATACTCAGTCATGTGATAGAGAGCTACGCAGACTCGAGAAGGACAATGGAAGTCAATCAAGAAAGGGGGATGGAAGACAGAAGATATGAACGTGAAAGAGCTTCTTGTGCGTTATCATCATTGAGCTTTATTATGGCAGAATAGGTTATGACAATCGAGGCATTTGTTCGGCCCAGAAAGTCATTGTACCTGTTTGCATGGAGATAAGATAGTCACAAACAAGGAATGCCCCAGTTCATACTAGACTCACAGTGTCCTCATATCCTTGGACAAGTCATAGCATTACTAAAAGACAATCCACAGACAGCAAATGCAAATAGGTGACGATACCCCATCCTCGCCTTTCTAGTCAAAGACATCCTGGAGATAGAATCTCTAGTCAAAGACATCCTGGAAAAGCTAAAAGACATGTCACCAAAAAGATAAAATCAAAAGAAAACCAAGACTCGACACCAACATCCACTGTAGTCCTCAAGTTTAGTGTCTCTTGTCACTTGTATAGTCATGTTTGATTGTGGTCACAATGTTCACTTTCACAAAAAGGATAGATAGCACTGAACCATATATTGTCTGAGTCTGTTGAAAGATTTGATTTTGTTGAAGCCCACTGTTGCCACTGTGTCTCATTTGAAACTGACTGAATCCATGAAACTGATACTTTATTGTGGAGAAGATGGAACTTTATTGTGGACTGGCGATGCAGATGTTTCTTTATTGCGGATTGTGCACGAATAGACTTGAAGGAAGCTGGAAGAAACTGTACTCCTCAAAACATGTGATGTTCTCAGTTCCACACCCATCACTAGACGTAGGAATTGGCCGTAGTCATAGATAGGATTTGATTTATTATGGATGGAAAGGGAGTGAAAGGGGGGGGGGGTTATGGATGGCTAACCAATCTTAGGTAGATCAATAACAAGCCATGATGGGAATAGGTAAGTTTATTGTGAATGAATAGGTTGTGAGTGTGTGCAATGTGAAAGATGAAAGAGAATCCTAAAAGAGAGAGGAGCAAAGTCTCTACGCATGGCACTGGTGACCCAGTTTTCACCATGGTACTTGCCCAGGGCACCACCGAAGTGGTTTTCACCGTTGGACGAAATTATTTCTCTTTACTTTTTTTTGGATTTTTCAATTTTTTTGTGTCACAAGGCACCTGTTTGCCAGGTTTTCACCAAGTGACGATTTTTTTTGTTTTATAATTTTTTTTTGTATTTTTGAATTTTTTTGATTTTTTTGTATTTTTGAATTAAGAGACTCTGAAAAGCTATGTGTAGAACCTGCGAAGATGCATGCTGTTGATAGGATCCTCCAAGGGTTCACCTTCTGTAGTTGAGAGCTGATATGCCCCAGATCCATATACCGTTGTGATGATGTAAGGACCAAGCTAGTTGGGTTCAAACTTGCCCTTCTTATCTCTGTCTTGCTGATTCTTGGGGTTCTCTCTGAGTACTAAGTCACCTACCTCAAATGCATGAGGCTTAACCTTGTGATTGTAACTGCATTGTTCCTTGACTGAATGATGTGTAGCTTGAGTGACTGTCTTCCTTGATAAAGGAACTGAGATAGAATTACTAGCGTGTGGACTACATAGGCCCATATGCGTTTCACCTGAAGAAGTTTGGGCATCCCTGATAACAAAGTCCCTTGAGGAAGCTCCATTAAAGGTCCATGATGTATTGCCAGAAGGGAAAGGATGTGCGAAACAAGTGGATGAGTTATGAAGGCTTATGATTGTGAAAAGAAGTGAAAGTAGGATAGCATGATGGAGACTTAGGATCAACAAGTGTTCTTTTTTACTTGAAATTTTAGAACTTTTGCCCCCAGTTATTTTGGTATTAGGGGAGATCAACTCTTTCTCTTTTTGCTTCATAGGATTTTTATCCTTGACTTTGATTTTTGCTGAGTCTAGTAGCTTTTGATTTTGATTTGTACTAAAGGACTTATCTTTAGTTTTGACTTTTAGTTTTTTCTTTCCGAAGCTTGATTTTTTATCCCCAATGAGTAAGGGTTTTTGTAATTCTTGTTGATCCAAGTCTGGAAGTGGAGTGGAAATGGAATGAGTGGATGATATGGTAAAGCTATGTGAGTTCTCAAGAGGGCTGGCAATACGCTCAATAGATTCTTTGTTGGAACCACTCTTAGGACTATTGATATCAAGAGTTGCTTGCACCACTAGAGGATATTTGCATTCAAACCTAGTAGCCACAACACTAGGTGGTTCACACCCAATTCCTTGGCATTGCAAATTGTTTGTAGGTTGCTCCTGTTGACTGAATGGCTTAGGAGACTGTGGGAGTTGATCAACATGAAAGATATACTCACCACATCCCATGTCTTTAATCTTGAACTTGTCTTCTTTTAGCTTTGCCTGTTTTGATGTAGAAGCTTTTAAGGATTCAGGATCCACATATGCCGATGAAGGAATAGCTTCGCAATTGACTGGGATTGTTATTTCTGATCTAGGTTGTAGATTGTTGCAATATATGAATGGATTTGGATCCGCTTTGACAGTCACTTCAGCTCCATTGTGTGGGAACTTGATACATCGATGATATGTAGATGGTATTGCTCTCATTTCATGAATCCAAGGGCGTCCTAGCAATATGTTGTATGTGAGATCAAGATCAAGGACTTGACAAACCACATCCTTTGTAACTGGCCCAACTCTGAGAGGTAAGGTGACTGTGCCTTTGGATGAACGCTCTTCATCGTCATATGCCTTGATAGTAATTTTGTTTGTAGAATTCACAACTTTGTCAGAATATCCCAATTGTTTAATGGTGCTCAATGTACAAATGTTTAGACCTGCTCCTCCATCTATCAAGACTCGCTTTATTTGATGTTTATGTATGAAAGCTTCAACGTGTAAAGGTGCATTATGTGGCTGACTTATGGAGGCGTCATCGGCTTCTGTGAATGTGAGGGAATGTGGAATGGAAAGGTATCCCACCATGGCTTGAAACTGGTCCACGTTCAGATCAGTAGGGACAGCAGTATCTCTCAAGATTTTGTCAAGGATAGCTTTATGAGTGGGGGATATGCGTAAGAGATCAAGAATAGAGATGAGCGTGGGTGTCTTCCCTAACTGTTCTACAAGGTCGTATTCAGGCTTGGTTGATGAAGGATTGGTATTCTTAGTGGAGGCACCTGGCAACGTGATTTTACCTCGACGAGTTGTAACATGACATTCAGAGGTATGCTCAGAAGAAGATCCAACACCTCTTAAGACAATCTTGGGTCTCTAAGAAGGATTCTCAGGATTTTTGTTCTTGATAGTAATAGTAGAGATATGATTGTCCATTGAGATGCGATTGATAGTAGAATCATAATTGTAAGGTGCTCTAGTGTAATTGGCTTGATCATTTGTGACTTTGCCTTTTCCTTTGTCATGTTTTGGGAATGGTTCCTTAAACACCTCATGTTCTTGATTAGATGAATGTCCCTCAATCTCAATATCACCTCTATCAATGAGATCTTGCACAATGTTTTTCAATCGATGGCAATTACCTGTCTTGTGACCCTTACTCTTATGAAATTTGCAATACTCATCATCATTCCACCAATTTGGTTTGACCTTTGGTTCATATGGAGGAAAATCTGGAACTGTGATCACTTTGTTTGCCACAATCTTTTTGAATACTGATTCAAGTGGTTCTCCCAATGGAGTGTACTTCCTTCGTGGTCTAGAAGTTGTTTGAGTGTTCACCTGATTGTTGGTAGAACTCGATCCAGAAAAGAGGAACTTGGGTCTCACTGTGTTGGCATCAACAACACCATCATTAACCGTGTTCTTGTTCTTGTTCCAAGATTTTGGTTTGTCCTTTCCCTTGAAGTCCTCTTTGTTTTCTTTGAATAGCTTAATAACTCCTTGTTCAATTAAGACCTTTTCTGTTGCTAGGCCTTTTTCAATGACATCCTTGAATGTAGACAAACAAGCTTTTCTGAGATCATAGCCAATAGCCTTGTTAACATTTTGTGTGAACATTTCTACCATCTATTTTTGCGGGATTTCACAAGAGCATCTGCTAGCTAGGTTTCTCCATCTCTGTAAAAATGTTGCGAAAGATTCTCCTTCCTTTTGTTTCGTATTGCACAAGGTTGTAACTGAGACATCTGTTTCAATGTTGTAAGAAAAATGCTGAATGAATGCCTTTGCTAAGTTGTCCCATGACTTAATATCAGGAGGTAATTGAGAAAACCATTCCATAGCTTGGTCACCTAAGCTCTGTGGGAACAACCTCATCAAGTATGTTTCTTCTGCCGCTACCTCAATGCAAGCTGTGAAGAATTGTCTTATGTGTGCCTTGGGGTCTCCTCTCCCTCTATATTTGTCAAATTTTGGTGTCACAAAGTGTGGAGGAAATGGAGGCATTGGAATGCTCTTATCGAAGGGATAAGGGCATATATCTCTCATAGTATATGTAGGTTTGGATGTACTCATGTCCTCCACTTTCTTTTGTAGATCTCTAATTTGTTGCTCCAAATTATTTTTGGGAGGAGATTGATTTCTTGTAGCATACCCCATGTTTGAAACACCCATTTGAGGAGGAACTTGTTGCATGTATGGATGATACTGATCGTAGACATGTCCATATGGGGGTCTATATTGTTGTGGCATGTATGGAGCACTTGGCATAACTTCTTGTTGAGGGACCCCATATCTGTTTTGTGTATATATACCATATTCAACAGGTCTTTCATTTTCCATTGTGTTGCCCCCAATTTTGACATGAGGTCTCCTTGTGTCAAAATTTTGAGGATGTCCTTGAGTATCCACTTGTCTTGATTGATCCATACCTTGAGCATGTGTTTGAGCATAAGGCCTCCATGATGGTCTTTGAGTGTAAGTATCATATGTTTGAGCTTGTGTATGTGGGATTGCTAGTTTTTGAAGCAAAGCTGATGGTGACTCTGGCATCACATTTGGTCCTCTATTTCCTCCACTATTTGGTCTCCTTTGATCCATGTTGGGTTGAGTTTGTTGGGAGGGTCGACTTTCCATAAGTTGAGATAAGTCAAAATCATGTGGTATTTTAGCTCCACTGTGTGCCATCATGTGTAAAGAGTATTGACGATCTCTCCTCATTATCTCTTCAACCAATCTATTGAAATGAGGGTTCATTATGGATTCTTCTATGTCTGCTGATAGTATTGAAGAATTGTCCACATGGTCATTGTGTGTAGCATTGTTGTTTATAGCATTTGCGCTTTCCACATTTGGATTGTTTCTATAAACACTCATGTCTGGTAATGTAGTGTGCTCAGGATTGTAGAATAAATCATTGTCATACTCATAAGAACTCATGTTTGCGGATTCTTGAGCTTCTTTAGCTATTCTCCTAGATCTTTGAAGGCGGGTTTCAACCATGAACTAGGTGTTTGACCAATATGTGAGAGACTAGATGAAAAATGACAAGAGTATGGAAGACCAAGAATTGTATGGGGTGTAAATGAATCTTGGGGTGTACTTGCAATGTCCAAAGTGTAAGACCAAGTATGTAAGTAGTAGAGTAGGTGTGACTTCCAAAGAGAGGATCGTTTCTCTTGATGAGGTAAGCTGACCTTGACTCTAAGTAAGACCAAATGAGACCCAAAGGTAAGAAACCTTGATGAGGGACCACTTAGCAAAGTGTAGTAGTATGTAGTGTGTTGAAAGAGTATAGTGAGGACAAGCAAGTGACCTTTTTGACTCAAGTTTTAGACAAGTATGAATGTAAAATGAGATGTGAAGCAATGGTGGACTGTATGAGACCCTAGAACAGGCTGAATGCTAGATGAAACCTGAAGAGACAACCTAGGAAGCTCAAGTATGCCGAAAATGATTTTCTTTGTTTACTTGACTGTTAAAGTTTTCAATTCCTGACACAGACGCCTCTGTATACTTCACAGACGCGATTCCTAGACACAGACGCCTCTCTGTTTGACACAGACGCTGATAGAAACACAGACGCTATTCTGTACTTCACAGACGCACTTATCTGACTCAGATGCAGTTAAAACAGACACAGACGCGTTTCTATAACCTTGGTGCAATTTTTCCGATCTGTGAAGTTGTTTTGTTGTGACCAAATCTGACTGTTTGACTATTTTTTCGTGACAAGAGGACACAATATTGATGACTCACTGTTTGCAAACTGTTTAGACTCCAAAAGTGTGTTGTTTGATGTAAAAAGTTTTGCATACACTTGAAGACACAAAAGACACAATGTTTTGTTGTTTTGTCTTGAATGTTTGAGTGTTTAGCATAAGACAAGCACAAATCTTAGGGCTGGCCAAGACAATAGTTGTTGATCCCACATAGGGTTTTACCCCCGAGGCTACGCTATTCAAAGCAGATACTTAGATGCTTGACCTCACTGGCTCCACCCTCGGCACTCACTTCTCGGGTCAGCCAAGCATCAGTCCCCATGAAAACTCCCCATGGTGAACTTTGTATCTCTACTAAGAACCGTATGTGTGTGGGCCGCTACCAGAGGTCCGACCTCCTACCTCAACAACTAGAAGGATTTGGGCTTCTAAAACAAAAAGGTGCTAATAAGGGCATCCGCTCGTGTGGCCATACATGCGGCACTTTCAGCTCTGTAAATACAGAAGGCTCCCAGCCGGTAGGGGTTACGCCCTACAAATGATCAAATAAATTTGATCAAACGGGTTTATGGGGAGACATAGTGTCGGTATGAACTAATCAGCACACGTTATTCATAGTTTTCACCATGAATACATTTGATTATAGTGGCTCGGAAGAGGTGGGTTTTCCTCGCTACCACTTGGGTCGTTCTCTTCTCACTAGTAGTCCTAATGACCACACGGGAAGACAGGCCCTCTAAAGATTAAACAAAAAGAGCCTATTGCTCAAAACACAAAAGACAATGATTCAATTTTAGTGCACCAATTGAAGTGTTTGCTAAGCTATGAAAACAAGGTGCACAATCAAAATTACAAAACCCTAACTAAGGCCCTGCAACAAATTGTTAGTAGTTTGGGTTGTTTCAAATGATAACCCCTTCCTGCAAGCACACAAGTTAGGTAAATTTTAGAAAACCCAAAAGACTTTGTGAAAAGGGGCCTTCAACAAAAATGTTTTTGCCTCCAAAGCAAGCTGCACAAACCAGGTTAGCTAGATCTGCAAGAGATAGCCGAAAATAAACCAGATCTGAAACCCTAAGTATAAAATCCGAAAACCCGAATCAAAGAAAATTGAAAAATTTGCAAAACAGAAATCACAAACGCTGCTATTCCAAACACAGATGTGTCTGTATTACCCAGACGTGGTTCTGTGATGCACAGACGCGTTCACAGACCGCAGACACTATTCTCGAACGCAGACGCTAGCAGATTCAACACAGACGCGTTTTTAATTCACAAATGCGGTTCCAGAGACCTGCAAAAAAAAATAAAATCTGGCAAAAACACAGGCGCGATTCACGATATTGCAGACGCTTCTGAAACACAAAAACGTGATCCGAACACTCGCAGACACGGAAAAACCTGAAATGTCATCGAAAATCGTCCGATCTGCAACTTCAAAAATGCAAAATCTGCAACAAAAGGTTAAATGCAAAGGGACAAGGGTCCCATCGGGCATGCCAAAATGTATATGGTGAAAATGGATAACAAATAACAACAATATTGAAAGGCTAAATAAATCCAACCACTAAACCCTAGCCTAACAATGAACAAAGATCCACCATAACATATGAAGATAACCTAAGACAATGCAAAATAACCCAAAATCACAAAGATTATACCATCACATGTCCAATAGGATTTTGATCTCTATTCTTCCTATCTCCATTGATCTTGCTTGATATATTTGCTCTCAGATTTTTGTATGCACAAGAGCTCAACAAAGAATGGAATGTGGTTGCAAGTAGGATCTTAGTGTAGCCAAGTACTCCTAAATCAGTCATTAGGGTTTGATAATGAAGAAAGCATCTCCCTAAATAGAAGACACAATAAGAAATGGAGGGTTAAGATTGAGAGGTGTAAAAAGAGAGGTCGGCTAGGATTAGAGGGTAGGTAAAAGAAATACCAAAATAATGAAAGACGTAGGTAGTGTATGAATTAAGAGATGAATGACATGTGTCATGTGTAGAAAAAGATAATGAATTAATTAAATAAATAAAGATTTATTTAATTAATAGAAGAAGTAGGACAATTAAATAAATAAAATATTTATTTAATTTAGGAAAGGGATAATTTAAATAAATAAATGTATTTATTTAAATGAGAAATAAGGCTAGAAGAGGATAAATGAATTAATTAAATAAATAAAAATTTATTTAATTAATAGAAGAATTAGGCTTAGATAATTAAATAAATAAAATATTTATTTAATTAGACATGACAATTTTGGGTGTCTACAATCATTATTACTAAATCAACATTCAAATAATGAACTCCAGAAAATATATAAAGTTAGACAACTTCACATACCAAGATAAATGAATATCATCAAACCAATAATCACCCTATCAATTTAATCCTCATATACCATTTACATGCACAATATGATTCATAAAATAACAAAGTATCCGAAAGAACTAGTTCTTGATTCAAATAATAGAAGTTACCAGATAACAAAGAACATAACCATATCAAACACATAAGCAGATCAGGTAGTCCACAAGCTTCTTTTTATATTACACTTCAAAGAGTATCACAAAATCTTCTAAACTCATAAAAATTTGCATAAAAATCTCTAAATGAATCTCTAAATTGGACATCAAATCGTCAATTCACGGACCCTTACAATGAATCAAAAATTTTATTTTATAGAGTTTCAAATCCTAATTCTAGGAATTAAAATCTATTTTAACTAAATGTTACAAAAACAAGGAGTTGCAGTTGACATGCAAGTCTCTTCCTTAAACTCCAGTGAAACTACTAGTCAACTATTAATACGAAACATGCGTTCCCGAAATTAACCATTACAACCATGCAAAATTTTGCCCAAAAACCAAAGTTGGTGTTTTATAGCAATTGAACTCTCAACCTTTGTGGTAATAAAAAATATCTTCAAAAAGCAGTCAAAATTGCATGTGCGGCAACTATATGTTCATCCTTTACTCCTTTTATATCTCTTATAGAACTATTGATAAAACATGCAACTGTGTCTTTAGGAGGATCAACAACATACGAAATCCAAAACTCAGACTTCTTGAAAATTTGCTTTGCCTGCTCCCACCTATCAGCTAACTTATCAATTACTCCCTCTTCATGCATACATTGAGAAGTAAAAAATGAGTACCTATCCATTAACCCTATATTAAACTCCACTGTGGGTGCAAAGTGATGAGCCGCCTATTGGTCACATTGATCTAGCACTATGCCTTCCTCCAAGAGACCATATGCCCCTAGCAACTTCTTTACAAAATTCTCATATTTACCTATTGACTTAAAAAGTGGAGCATGTGCCTCCAAAATCCTTGACCTACACTACTCAAGAACTTCTATTGTAAATTCTATTACAAAAATATAAGACTGCAAACTATGAAAATCATCTCCTCTGAGAAAATCTTCATTTTTACATACTTCTTCACCCAAGGCAAATATTTTATTTAAGTTTTCACACTACTTGGTGAAGTATCAAATTCTCACTTCCCAATTTGTTGAGTAGTCTCTTATTGTTTTCTTTTTTTTGAGGACCCTTTCATAAATGGCCATTTTATGTTATAGAGAATATTTTACCTTTGAAATATTATCCTTTGCCCATGATTTTGTAGTAGTTGCTACTTTCCTTATTTCAATTAAATCTCTCACATTACCTTCTAGGAGTGATGATATAGATGGCAATGTGTCATTGCACTTTGAATCTAAAGGCTTCCCCATCTCCACAATAAATTTCTTATATTGTTCTAATTGTGCATTTACCTATAGATGGGAGTTATGCTCCTTCTCCATTATGCTCCTCACTATACTAGTAGAAAACTCCAAAGTGTCCAACTCTCCCCACTTTGTCTATCTCCCAAGTCTAACCTATGACACTTGATATTTTGAAGGACCTTCTCCTTCAGCCTTCACAAGAGATGCGATATTGGTGATTACTTCACCAGAGCCAGTTCTAGATAAATGATGAATCATTTTAGCCCTCTTTATTTTCTTTGTTTGCTTGGTAATAGCTTTCTTCAATGAAATTTTAGGCAGCACCACCTTTTTCTTCTTATTAAAAGTGAAGGCTAACCATTGTGTTGTTTCTTCATTTGTAATTCCTCCTTGGGTGGTTATTTGTGTCTTTATTCTTCTAGCTTCTTGTGATGGTTCCTCCTCCTATTATTTCTCTTGTTCTACATCCTATGTATTCGAAGGAGTTTGGGTTTCTCCTTGGGTAGGTTTTACTAGTATTGTGAGATGTTTTTGTTGTAAGAGCATTTTCTGAGCCAAGTTTGCTTGTAGAGTGCTATCAATATTAATCTATTGTCGATATTCTTCCAATTTCCCTCACTTTCTCACTAAAGTCTTTGGTTGGCTCTTGACCTTGTTTCTCTATTTCTCCACCTATGATATCTTTTAACAAGTTTTCCACATCCCATGGAGTGAGTACAAGTCTCTCATCATGATCTTCATCTTGTCCGTGTCCCATTTCCCCTATTCACCTTATTGTTGCTCCTGTGGGGCCTGATCATTTGTGTCCGTGGGGGTTACCTATGTGAGTTCTAAAACCTTTTGTATGGCAGCCCCCCTTCATTTCTCTGTACTAGAAGGAGTCATTATTTTCCTCTTCTTGGACTCTACCTTCTTTGGTGCTGGCTCGACCTCCTGTTGGTATAAGTTTGACTCCACATTATGAATAATTAGTGTCTCAGTTGTGGGAGTCATTGCAGGCACAAGAATTTGTGAAACAATAGAAGGTGGAGCAACCATTGTTGTAACCAAAGATGGAGGCATTATCAAGACAACTAGTGCAATAGATGTAATTGATGTGGTAGTGGGAGTTGTTGTTGCAGAGGTAGTAGCAGTGGTGGCAGCAGTGGTGGTAGCCGTAGTGGTAGCACTAGAAGGTTGAGCCTCTTGAGAATTTTTTTATTTTGTTGCTACAACACCTTCAATGGAAGGCCTAGTAGGATGAATTTTTTCCTTGTAGTGTGGCCCCTAGGTCGTCAGTAATCCCTAGGTCGTCAGTAATCCCTAAACTCACCTATTTTGGAAAATATTTGGCCTCTTTCATTTTTTAGTTTAACTTTTTCCTTAGTTCTTCTATGGTCAAATGATTTTCATCTTCCTCCTCTGGGTCCGTAGAGGTGTTCTCCTTGTATATTCCGTATGTATCCTCGATTGAGGATTATGAGTTGGGATATTCTTTTGTTTACCTGTGGATGTAGTTGGTTTAATCCTTAGACTTAACCACTTATTGGTTCTATCTATTATCGGCTGAGAGATGGTATCAATGTCTTCCACTTCTTGTTGTGACCACCTAATTGGAGGAAGCGACATCTTATCCATCCCTGTTTCTCTATACATGGGATCTAGCAAAACATCATCATCAAGCAAATGTTTGGATGTGTTGGTCTAAATACCAAAATCCCTTATTTGAGGAATAGTAATGCGACGGTAGTCTTTATCTCTTGCCTCAAAGGTATCCTAGAGATTGGCCCAAAAATCCTCCAGGGCAGGTTGATGTCCTTCATATAATTTGGGCATCAATCCTTTTAGTTTATTGTATGGGTCATAAAATTTCCTGGCAAAGTTAAAAAGCTTCAACTGTAGTTCATGAAATTCTTGTTCAACAACATTTGCCACATGATTCTTCGGACATGAAAATAATGATAAATTTAAAGGGAAATCCTCGCATGTAACCCCCGTCTTATGTCTTGAGGATAGAAAATTTTGCAAATGCACCATTTGTCTTGCATACTCTAGAAAAATTATTCTATCTGTACAATACCTAGGCAACAAAAATGGTTCTCCAGTGAACCCACTCACTCTCAGATAAGTGTATTAGGATTTTTGTACAAACCAACACCCCCACTTCTTTACTAACTCCATTGCTTCCTTGCTCAACCTAAACCCAATGTCAGCTATTAGCTTTATAATAAGTAGAAAATAATTCATCATTGAATCTTTTGTAGTGTATCCTAGATTCTTTTAGTGGCAACTGGGTATATTGTTCCCACATGGCATTTGTCCTTCTTCTTCCCCCAATGTGCCTTTAGTCTGTAGCCTTGGAAATTGACTAGATCTAGCTACCACCCAAACAATATAAGATGTAAAGAAAAATTTCTTTGTATTATGTACGTCCTTGAGCTCCTCTCTTATGTTATTTGACAAAATTTGAGCCCAATCATAGTATTGTTGTCCATCCAAAATTGTTAGCATGAATGAGAACATCCATGGTTGGAAGTGTCGGCATGCAATTTTTTTGAAGGCCTTGCTAAACATTATTATCAGGTCTCTTTGTGGTTCCTTAAAATCCTCCCTCAAAATCTCATTTTCCTTTAAGCATGTTTTCCTTTCTTCCTCAAACCATTCTTCATTCATTCTCATTTTACATTGGCTCATATTTTGGTTTCATTCTCTTTCTCCATGTTCTTCTCCCTCACCTAGTACCTCCTTCCTGGTGGGAATATGGAAGACTAGGGAAGCTGTATCAAGGGAAAAATCAATCACCACTTTTTCATTAGTGTTGACACATTGCCTTGTGTCAGGATTATAGAATTGTACAATTTGCATTATAAACTCTGGGGCCCGCACTGATTGTGGGAACACATTTTCCTTTACCAGACTAAATCTTTTCATCCACCTATATTCTACACTTAGTCTGGTTTTCTCCAATTTATTTTCAATGTCTTGGAGCTCAATATGCCCGATCTCCATGTCTGTTACCCACTAAATTTCATCTTCCATCTTTGAGGTATATGTTCACCCCTAGTATTGGTATTTCATTGTGATTGTGAGCTTCTCAAGATCTTTTGCCTTCCAGGAAGATTCTATTAACATAGCTAAACCTACAAATCCAACCAAACAAGCATCAAACACCACTCAAAGAAACATCACTACAAAATCAGCTCACTTCGTGACTACAGGATCCCGAGGTCTCGAGGTGAGAAAACAGAGAAACTACAAAGAAAACTCGAGAGTTCGTGAACCCGAGGTCTCGAGTTTTGACAACCAACGGGACTAGAAAATTTGAAACCTTGGGAACTCAAGATACTGAACCCATCAACAACAGAAAAAGGAACCACTTCGGGAACTTGGGAACCTGAGTTTTCAAAGTGGTGAAACTACTAACTATTGAAACAAACATGAGACCTCAGGGTTTCGAAGTTCTAAGGTGGTATTCTAAGATGCAATGCAGAACTTTGGAGAACCGAAGTCCCGACAAACTACAAAGACGAAGCAAAAAATAGGTTTCATGATCCTGGAGCTGTGGGATTTTGAATCAAATAGACATGAGAAACTAATTTGGAATCTCGGGAGCTTGGGTTTCTAAATTAATTTAAACAAGACCAAAAAAATCACTAAAACTATTATTTTGGGAACTCGGGAACCTGAGTTTCTGAATCATGGAAAACAAACCAATGACCCCTATTTTGGTAACTCGGGAACACAGGTTTTCAAAGTAGGGAAAAAGAAAATGACCAAGGAAAAGACTTATCATTTTGGGAACTCAAGAACACGGGTTTCCAAAATGATAAGACAATGAAAAAAAACCCTAACCCAGAATCTAGCGAACCCAAGTTTCAAAGGTTAGGGCCAAACAGAAAAACACAAGAAAAACAAGCAAACCAAGAAAAATCTAAGAAAATGAAACTAAAGTAAACAAAATCTAATCTAAGATGTGAAAAAATTTGTATGAAGGAGGTGATAAGAGCACCTACTCATAAAATAACACTTGAATATATTGATAGAGGGTAACATCATTTTTCCAATCAAACACACTTCTTGGTTCTCCAATGTACTTCCCATGAGGAAGAATGAAGAGATAAGGCTATGTGTTGACTGTAGGGACCTAAATGGATATCCCCTCAAATATTATTACCCATTGCCCTCTATGGAACATTCTTTTTCCTTTTATTAGGTTTTGAGAGGTTCTCATGCTCCTTGATGGGTATTATAATTATAACCAAATTTTTGTGAAAGAAGAGGACTAATACAAGACACCTATTAGCAACTCAAGGATTAGAAGCAAATCCAACTTTAGGCTACCAGAAATTATCTATAGTATAGAAATGGATCATCAACCAACTTTAAGAGACATAATCCTTCATTCAAAATTTCCATATATAATGGTTGTAAATTAAATCCAAAAGATAATTAAATGCTAATTGAGAGATATACTTTAACATATGCATGAAGCAGAAAATAAGACTTGCATTTTGATGATCATCTATAGTTGTGTATTATGATGAAAGAATGTTTCTTTTGTTGATGATGTCATCTAAATGGTGTATTCTATTGAGTCACTTTTTCATATGATGATTTCCCTTACTATTCCCTCTGGGGTATAAAGTTACAACGTAAAATATCTTTGGGGTACAGATCTCTGGCCTGTAATTTCCAACATTGGGGTAACATTTCAAAGAGCCATGGACATGAATATTTAGGGATTAATGAACAATATTGTTCTCGTTTACGTTGATAATATAACTGGTTTTTTAAAAGATGGTAAAGAACATTTTTTATCACCTCAAATAGGTCTTTGATAGGTATAGACAATATGGGATATCACTTAATATAGAATATTACGTAATCTAAAGAAAAAAATCTGTGTTTTCTATCAAAATAAACTCCTTGGCCATATTGTCTCAAAATGTTGAATTAGTATTGATCTAGAAAGGGTAAGTTCTATACTAACTTTTCCTTTACCCATTCATAAGAAGAGTTTTAAAAGTTTCCTTGTTGATTGATTTTGTAACAAGATATATACCTGCTATAGAAAAACTCTTGAAGACACTAAATGCTATGTTGAAAAATAATATATACTTCAGCTATACAAGAGAAGGAAAGAGGATATTTAAATCCACTCATGAAGTTATAGCAAAAGAAACTACACTTATTAATCCTAATTTTTGTAAGTACTTCATACTATATTCTTTTGTGAGCCAAGATATCATCTCAGCAATGTTAGTACAATAGAATGAAGATGTGTTGGATCATCCAATATTATTATTCAGCCAAGGCCTAGAAGTTTATGAAGAGAGTTATAATGTTGTTGAAAATCATGTAGTTTTTGTGATTAAAAATCTCAAAAAAATTGAACATGTTGTTTCAAACAATAATATTTATTTTATGGTTTCTCACATAGGTGCCAAAGAATTCTTTTAGTAAGGATTTAAGTGATAAAAGGGTAATTTGAATAAAAAATGTAATGGAATATGACATGGAAATCAAAGTGACAAAACTAGTAAGAGTACAAGGTCTTTGTGAATAGCTCGATTTTTTTTTAGGAAGTGACCAAGAAAAATAAAACAAAGCCTTTCCTTGTACTTAATAATGAACCTCAAATTGATACATCTATAGATAATACAAGTTGGATACATGACATGGTTAATCATCTTCAAATAGTTGAATGTGCAAAGGGGCTAAAAAATATAAAAGAAGCTATTTGATATTGTAAGTGATTCCCTATTTCCTTATAAGTTGAATTTTATTTAAAATATTTTAATCCTGACCCTATGGGAATTAAGAGTACATTGATTAACAGTAGATCGGCCTTAATGTTTTTAATAAATAAATACATGTTGTTTCTTCTATTCTCAATAAATCTAAAGTATTCATTAAGATCCATTGATGACCATTACTTTACCTTGATACCATTGTACCCTATTATCCTCCCTACATTATTTTATGCCATACCATCGAAAATCATTATAATATTCTTCTTGACAAATAATGTATTAATGCAATGTTTGTACCATAGTCCTCTCTTCTATTTGCCAATTGATAGCATTCCTCTATGGAAGGAAATATTTAATAGTCAAATTATATACTAGCCTATTTTAGTATTACTATATTGTTATCATTGTTCTTTCTATTCCATCTACTATATATGCTACCTTTTGTATTAGTCATACTAGATACACCACTAGTATCTCCTCAATAACTCTTCACCATAGATAGATCATTCAAATTCTTCTAACATATATATTGGTGATGAAATGACCTCCTTAGAGTTTAAGCTTCTTATCTAGTGAATGTAAGGCTTACTCTACTCATTTTGACATCGCTCTATAAATAATGGATCCACATTGTTATGATAAAATAACTTCATTATCTTCTATAAATTATATGACTAGTCCCATCATCATAATATATTTCATTTCAACAAGGCCAATTATGTGGACCCTCCTGTTTCTAAATTAGAAAATAATTACAAGCCTAGATTCAAAATACTTTTTAAACATGGATAAAATGGAAATAGCCTTGGAAGCATAGGGTAAGGATTTAGAGTCCTTCTAGAACATACTTGTATATTTTTAGAATTTTAGTTTACGCTACTAGTTGACCTTCTTTTTTATCTAACATACTCTTTTTCTATTGGTTCATACATCCATGAGTTCTTATTTACCTAGATCACATGTTTCTCCATAGAAAGAAGTGTTAAATTCCTATTTCATATACTTTTCTTTCATCTAAATACTTGAATGATAATTCCTTCATGTAGATAGTTTATCCTCCTAAATATATCCTACCTATTCTCTGAAAACCCCACTTAATGACACAAATGACTAGTTCACATTGTCTACAAATTCCTTACAATTTAGTAGTAATAGGTGTCTGAATGTAAGGTTTTTTCTAAAGATGAATATTGCAGTGTCAAAGTTGGCAAAAAATTGTTACCCACTATTGTGGGTTCACCAATGAAGGACTTAGGAAATGCAATCAGATTCTTAGAATAAGGATACATAGATACAAAAAATAACAAGAAATTATGGTTGTCACATAGAACTTATGTGGAGAAAGTTTTGCAACACTTCAATATGCAGAATGCACAACTAGTTAGTACTACATTTCCCATTTTTTATTAAATTATCTTCAAGACCGTTCCCTAGCACAGAAGTAGAGAAGACACATATGTCTCATGTACCATTCTCATCAGCAGTTGGAAGCCTTATGTTTGCCATGGTGTGAACCAGACCAAACATTTTATAGGTTGTGGGATTTGTCAGTAGGTACATGGTGAATCTTGTTACTAATCATTGGAAAACTATGAAGCAGATTCTCAGATATTTGAGAGGCATTTCAAATGCTTCTATCTATTACAATGGGATTAGTCTTCGAGTTAATGGGTATGTGGATGCATATTTTGGTGGAGACAAAAGATAAGAGAAAGTATACAATAGGTTAAATGTTTTCTCCTTAGCTGGAGGTGTTGTTAGTTGGGTGTCAAAATTGTAGATAGTGGTGGCATTATCTACTACTAAAGTGAAATATATGGAAACAACACAAGATAGAAAGGAGGAAATTTGGGTTCATAGAATTTTAGGTGAATTGCAAGTGAACCAAGATAACATGGTGTTGCATTGTGACAATAAAAGATGTTTAATACTTAGCATGCAACTCCACATACCATTCCAAAACAAAGAATATTGGTATTCAATATCACTTTGTTCATGAAGTGGTGGAAGGAGGACAAATCTCTTTGGCCAAGATTCACACTGATGTAAAACTTGTAGATATTATGACAAAACCTATTAGTAGACAAAAATTCTTTTGGTGCAAAACTTCTCTTAGTTTGTAGATTATGAGATGATACATATCATTGGCAATGGTCTTTCAGTAGAGGAATTATTCATGAGTTTTAAATTTGACTTCAAGTGGGAGAATGTTGGAATGTGAAGTCTAAATTGGGTTCTCGTCTAGAAATGGTTGAGTCATCTTGGATTCTCATCTAGATGTGGTTGAGTCATCATGGATCAGGACTCTACAACTCAATTGTTTTATGCTCCTCGAAGTCATGTTTTGATGTGCAGTTTTGAGATTGTTGTAACTTTTAAATTCTTGAGAATCAATACGAAAGATATTTTGCTCAAGGCTTTTTAATGGTATATTTTTACTAGGGCTTTCCATGTTAATCTGGCTGCTATGCGATTTTGTTCTTCTCTGCAATTTTTTACACTTGTGTTTTTTCTTACACTAGAAGTTTACTTGTTATTCTTGTAGTGGTGTTGGTTCATTTATTAAGATGCATGAAAAACATAGCAATTGAGTATATAAACATAAATTTTTAATAGTTTAAGAGGTTATAGGAATAATAGATTAAGAAAACTTTGTATATGAGGAAGCATAAGATGACGATGGACCCCATAATATAGCTTAAGCAACAATGAAAATTATAAACATGAACTTAAGTAATGTCAAGTGAATATTAAATTAGTTATTTACATTATTTGATAAAAGGTAGTAATAGTTTTTTAGAATTTGAACATAATTTATGAACTACTATTTTTTTAAATTAAAATCATTTCAATAAAATACTGCTAGCTTTAAGCAAAAAAAAAACCAAGCACCATTTTCAAAATGTTAAATTAAAGTTAAAATAAAGTTATCTTTAAACTCTAATATACATTAAGAAAATATGAATAAATGTGATAAATTTTTCTAAGAAATATTTTGTAAGTAATTAATTATTTATGTTTTTTTAATATAAATTTTTCAAACATTGACAACCATATTTTCAACCTTCCCAACTTTTTAAATTTCAAAAATGATAGAATGAAATGATAGTTGTAGATGCTTTTCAAGACATCTATCTATTAATAATTTAATGTTTGGACATATAAAAAATAATAATATTTACCCAATAAAATTATAACGAATTATATATTATATTTTGAAATTTTTCCTGTTTCTTAAATAAATCATTTTAATTAATCAAATTTTCAGTAAAAAGATTTTCACCATTAGAAGTGAGATGACGAAAGTCTATGAAGACTCCCAACTTATGATTTACCTAGAAAAGGTAGGGTTGGCATTCCCAAATTGAATTTTACTACAATTTTGAAATAAATTTTAAAAAGATTTATAAGATAGAAATAAATATCCATTACTTACATATACTTATTTTGAAAAATAAAGCGTATCAAAGTATATATTTAAACTTTTTATAACATATTTACATATATTAAAAATATATTTGTGATAGAATTATAACATTAATTAATATTTCTAAAATATATGATGTGCTACTATAATAATGTTTAATTAATTAACTTTAGAGATACTTCCATATCAATTAGTATTAATGTTTGTAGACATAATCACAACAATTAACTCTACTATATTATTTTACATGCATAAAGTCAACATTGGTTTGTCTAATCTTTAAGACAAATACAACATATGGTTTCTTCATATTAACACAAATTCCATCCTCATCAACACATGTATTTGTGAATAACACAAGAAATTGAATCAAAATCATAAAATAATTCACTCTATGATCAAATACATTCTAGGTGTCATCTAACATTTTATTTGAGTTAAATAAAAAATTACAGTCAAAGCCTATTCCTAAAAAATGCTAAAATCATTTTTTGTGCTTCTATTTGACATACAAACAAGTAATATCTTCAATGTTTAAGTTAAAATATTATAATATTTCAAACATAAAAGTGTACTTTATATTTTATTGATATACTATTTATTAAATTATAATATTTAATTAATGAATTAACTTAATATTTATTTATTCTTGTGTAAGAATTCAAATACTTTTAATACTTGTTTCATAAATTTGAAAAGAAAGGCATCAAATTTGTCTAGTTATAATGAAATTACAAGACAATCTCATGCTCATGAGAAGTATTTGAGGATAATGATTTTACAGTTTTTCACTATTGATATCTATTTGTCAATCTACTCAATAAACTAATTGTCATCTTATCTAATACATGAATGAATCTTCTCCTCCAATTCCTTTTTGTAGACAAGATTCCAAACACTCCCCAAAATCCAATAGAAACACTTGCCATCCACTCTACATACCAATGCCATGGAATTCCTTCTCCTTCATCATCTTCTTTCTTAAGAAGAGGAGTTGGTATGCTAGGATTTGACCTCTCTCCACATCTACATGATTTACTGTTAACTGGGAATCCACAAAGATCACGATTCCCATTGAAATAAGTAGAATTGAATGTATTAAACTGTCTTCCTTCTGGCAGTTTTCCACATAGCTTGTTGTTAGATACAATGAAAAAACTCAAATAGGAAACTTGCAGCATTTTATTTGGAATCCTTCCATGTAGATTATTGTTTGAGAGATAAAGTTACTCTAACTTTGTAAGTAATCCAAAGATTCTTGGAATCTCTCCTGTAAGACCATTATCTGATAAGTTTCAACAATTTCATTAACAATACAGAACTGCTTGACAAAATTATCTCTTTGTCTTTGTAACATGGACTATTCCAACGTCAAATAATTAATCTTACTCCTCACTAGAACATCTTTATCCTTGAAAATATTAAAATATTTTGCAAATTTATTCAGCTCTGACTCCAATGAGTCAATATTTACTTTGTGATTAGCTATCGTAATAGGCCACCTAACACAATATTTGTAAACATTGGCAACAACACCCACACATTTCCTCGTGTCCTTTATGCATTCATTCAATTTCTTCTATGTAGAAATACATTTTCTGGTCATAGCTCTATATACTTCATCTTTAACATTTGGTTGTCCTTATTCAATGGCTTTCAATGCTAATTTCTCACTCAATTATTCAAACAATACATCTATGAGAAAATTCATTAGATTTAAGAACAATATTGTTTTGGAGCAAGAAATCAAATCTTCTATAATATTTTCTTGTCATAAGATGGTTGTGATAACCATATATCTCCTATTTTCTTCATACCATCAGGTTCCTCAAGCATTTTTAGAACTTAAACAACTTCAAAGGGATCTTCATCAAAATAACCAGAGGGTTCCTTCTACACTTCTTCTACTAAAACTATCTCTTTTTGTTTCACATCAGCTTCAATAGTCTCAACATCATCAATGCTAGTGATTTTAGACTTCTTTTCTAGATTACTTTTCCTTATTTGAAACTAGAGAGGGGATCTCGATAGATTTTTTTTTTTTCTTCTTACCAAAGGAGGATCCTTCTGGAGCCATCTATCTAGTAGGTTCTGATCCAATGAGTTCTTCATAAGTACCAAACTTATCTTTAGTGAGATCTACCGATAGTTTAATAAGCCCATCTGCATGCATCACACATTCTTTAGTGCTAATTTAATAACCAAACTTTGTTAACTTGAACTTTTGGGGCAACACAAATTCCATGAAACAATGATGTATATCAACTAAGAAGCTAATATTATCCCTATACATCTCAACACATCTTTCTCAGATTTTAAATCTTAAAATCAAGTTCTTGTGGAGTTCAAAGAAATATTCTTTGCACATCCTATGCTTGTCATTTAAATTATCCAAATATATTTTGATTTGCTTTCACATGGGCAAGCTCTCATCCCAAATAATTTTTTTTTTTTTTCAATAAAAGTGGACATGCCACTAAACTATATTTTATTCATCCCAAATAATATTCTCCTACATTGGTAATGAATTTTAAAAGTAAAATACCAAACATACAATCAGTGATCCAAAATGAAAAGCATAACCATCATTCTTTGTCGATTCAATATTGTTCAATACTTAACAGTTCACATAAATCATAGTTGATTCCTATATTAGCCATATGATAAGTGACACATACTGCAATATAAGATGTAGAACCTATAGACACATAAATCTGTCTACTTAATTAAATGAATATTTAGTATTTATTTGATTATTTAACCATCAATCAACAATTAATTAAATTAGTTCATCTTAACCCTCCTCTCCTATTAATTAGATAAATTATTCAATTTATTTGATTTAATTCACTTAACCAAATTCAGACCATTAATTAAATCAATAAATCATATTTGTTTAATTAAATCTTCTCTCACATTTAAATAAATTAATATTTATTTCTCAAATTATTTCTCATTGTCTCTTTGTTGATGATACTTTGTTGTTTGGTCATGCTTCTTTGTCAGAGGCTAAGATAATTTCAAGTATAATTCAGGAGTATGCTTCATTTTCTGGTTAGAAAGTCAATATTGGTAAGTCTTAAATTTTCTTTCTTAATACTTCACTGATTGTGTAGAAGAGGTTGCATTCCTTTTGGGGTTTTCAGATTGGTAACCTCCCCTGTATATATCTTGGGATTCCTTTTTTTGTTAAGCAAGATAAGTTTGGTTTTGGGGATAAGGTTATTTCAGCCATTTCAAAAAGAATTCTTTCTTGGAATCAAAAATGGTTGTCTTTAGCTAGTAAATTGATATTAATTAAATTTGTTCTGAATTATGTCCCTATTTATTTAATGTTGGTATTAAAATATCCTAAATCTATTATTGTAAACTTGCAAGATACCCTAAGTTCATTTCTTTGGAATAACAATAAGGATGGCAAAAAGAGGTTACCTTTGGTTGCTTGAGATAAAATTTGCCTTCCTCAAGATTCAGGTGGCGTTGGTGTTCATAATTTGGAGAATCAAAATTTAGCCTTGGGGGCCAAATTGGTTTGGAGATTGTATGAGAGGCCAAACTCTCTATGGGCTCAAATTATGTTTACTAAATATCTAAATAATGGTCCCAAAGAAAGTATTTTCAAATTCTTAAATTTACCTTCTGGTTCTGTCATTTGGAATTTCTTATGCAAATGTAGAGTAGTTATTATTCCCCGTCTCTAATGGTTTATTCATGATGGAAAGAAATCTAGGTTTTGGGATGAATCATGGAATGGGCATTGCTCTTTGATTAGTATTAGAGATTGGTCTCCCTTGATTGGTCTCCTCACCTCTCTTTGGGGTGTATTTATGGTGAATTATTTTGATATTGTTTAGAATGGCCCTCTAAAATTAGCCAAATGGAAGTCGATTGATTTCCTTGATGTGGATCTACACTTAAAAGTAGAGTTTGATAAGATTATGAGTGAAAGGTTTGTTACTCTCTCAGATTTTGAGGATGAACTTATTTGGACTGGGAATGCTTCTGGTAAGTACTATGTTAAGGATGGTTATATCTCTCTTTTACCTACAATTTCTTGCTCTTATTGGCCTTACAAGTTGTTCTTGCACTTGGCTTGTTTACCTAAAGCTAGTGCCTTTGCCTGGTTGGCCGTATAAGAGAGAGTTCTAATAGGTATGAGGTTGGATAGATTAGGCATTACTGTGGTTTTTCCATGTGTTTTATGTAATAGGAACCTCGATTCTTCTTCACATTTGTTTCTTTATTGTGATTATGCTTATGACTGTTGGAATTGCTTGCTGAGTAAATTGGGCTTATCTTTTGTTATTGGTAAGGATCTTACTTCCCACTTTTTCTCTTGGCCTCTCATGTTTGTCTCTTCTTTCAATGCATGCCTTTGGGTTATTTCTCCCTCTATTGTCATCTAGAATATTTAGCTAGAATGAAATAATGAGATTTTCAAGAAGGTGAGTTCTTCTGTATCGAATGTTGTACAAAAAATAGAGGCCTCTATTTTGGAGGTTGCTTTGTCTTATATTTATAAGAACTTGGGTAATCAATCTTCCTTTTTGCATTGGGATAATAGGGTTACCAAGGTTTGGGAAGCCCTCTCAATCTTACCCTCTCATGGCTTAGTCTCCAAGAGTAACAATTTCTTTGCGATGTGGTTGTTGGTTAAGTGGAAACCTCCTCCTTCAGGACATTTCAAACTTAATTTCGATGGTGCCTCCCGGGGAAACCCTGGGAAGGCAGGGGTTGGGATGGCTATTTTTAATCATATGCACAACTCATCCTTGCTAAATGTCATAATACTGGTTTTAGAACTAATAATTTTATGGAGTATCAAGCTTTATCCTTGGGTTTGGATATGGCAATCTCTTTAAAGATCAAAAACTTAGTGATTGAGGGTGATTCTATGGTTATTATTCAGAGTGTCATGAAGAAGAAATCAAATTGCTGGAAGTTACAGTATTTACTTGATCATATTTTACAAAAGTTAGATTGTTTTGATTCATTCTTGATATATCATTGTTATAGGGAAATTGACACAGTGGCAGATCTTCAAAGGAATTGTAATGTATCCTTCTATGATGTCATTTTTAGTATTTTTTTCTTTCTATATATCAATGGATCTTATCATTCTTAGTGGCATCAACCTAATAAAGTGGGGAAAAGATTAATGTCAAAAATTTTATATGTTATAATTATCACATTGTATTTTGAGTTGTCTTTGGTACCCACCTCTTGTAGCATGTCCTAAGATCATTTTATCCTAGACTTTTAGCCTTTAATGAACTTGTAGTGAAGGTATTTTGTTGTATATTTGTGTGTTCAGTCCTATGTATTACAAGGTGTTTCCCTATGTTATTTTTATGTTTTGTTCTCATCTTGTGAAGTCTCCAAGCACACTGTACATGGACACTAGTGTAACATATGGATGTTTCTATGGTGCACTTCCATCCTTCAAACAAATATAGTCATATGACCTAGATATCTTCTTTTGACTTCCAAAAATTCTTTTGTAACTATCATTTACCCATTTTTTAAATTTCAATTGTCATGTTTATATTTTGAATACAAAATGTAGTGAACTTAATCTTGAGTATTAACTTTTGTGTAATAAACCTAGAAATGTAACACTCTCAAATTGTTGTCTCATACTTGTATTGATAATTTTTAATGCATGTCTAAAGCATATTTTTCTAGTTCTTTTAATATATTTATTATGCAATATTGTGTTATGTTATATCATTATGTTCAAAATATTCATGTTTTATTTTCTAAAATAATGTTTGTCTTGGATTACATTGCATCTATGATCATGTCCCTTAGGCTAGATCATTGGCTTGGAAGTTCATCTTTTGTTTTAGTAATTTGAAATTCATATATGTTAAGGTGAAGAATATAGGACATGATCATTATTCACTAAAGTGTGTGTCAAAAATTTTCATTATTTATTATGTCCATTAAATTTAAAACCATCACTAAGGTCATTTTAAAACATAAGGTCACTAAATATAGAGAGTATATAATCCTTCAAACACATTCAAATATCAAACATTAAGACTTGTTTGTGTTTCCATTAATGGCATAGTGCAATGGTTAAGAGTTAAGTTGTTTGGTTGGCAACCTTAATTTTAAATCTATAGAGTTAAAATGATCAAAAGTGTTATGCAGTTGCTTGTCTTTTGTACTCATAGGTTCGTACCTTTTTCTAGAGGTGCAACTTATGCATGCCTCATAACCAAGAACCTATTTTTGTCACATTAGTTGTGTGATGATCAGAACCTCTCATAACTTTAATAAAATTTAAAACACTTGTTGTTCCCAACTATTGACTTTTATGTGTCACTAGCCAACACCTCTATTATTTTTATGTAAATTTATCAATATTGACTTATTTATGATGACTAATTACTAAACATCTAATACTATACTGTATCTTTCCCCCAACTAATTCTATCATTTCCATTAAGAAGTCGATTGAAGTTGGAGTGTTGTCCAAATCTTAAAGTTGGAGTGATAAGAAATGACAAATTGTATTAGCTTTCCCTCGAATTGATAGAGAGACTTGAGGCTGAGTTGATTATAAGTGAGTAGAAATTTAGAATTGGAAATATTTGTGACCTCGCAACTCCAAAAAGCCTTTGATAGACAAAATATCATGCAGTTGGAGAGGGAGGGGTTGAGTTGATTAGAAGTGAGTGAAGCAAAGCACGTCAAACTATCATGTGGAAATTTAGAATCATAAATAATTGTGACCTCACAATTCCAAAAAATTTGCTCGTGAATTGGATCTTTCATGTAATATTCATATTTATTGTATCTACATATTTCAAGGACAAAGAGAAGTCTTTGATGGACAAAACATTAAGTGACTTAATTTAATCAAGATGGTATAAGTTTATCTTACACAAAAATTAATTATTTACTTTTAAATCATGTTTATCTAATGTATATTCAAAGTAAGGGTAGCTTAAAAAAAATCAAAGTATCATTTTAGTCTATTGTGTTAGCATTGAAGTTCTAGATTTTCTTGATTCTAAATCATGTTATAATGCTTTAAGCTTTTACCTAATACATTAGTAACAAAAATTAGATGAACATTTTTTTCTAATACAAACATGACAATAAATTTATCACATTGTACTACATCTACAAGATGCCATGACATAACATAATAACACACCTAACATGCTTATGAATGCACTAAGAATTGTGATACAAATGAAAGAGTAACTAGGCATAGCCTCAACATTGTGACTAAAACCAGAAATGGGACACACATCAAGTTCCTCAAAAGGGAAAAAGAAATGGAATGACCTCTCTTAGTTTAGACATTCAAGATGATACTACAAAAAACTCATATTACTAGAAAAAAGTGGATAGATTAGAATTTGGAGTTTGAGCTCACATTTACATAGGCTTGGGGTTCAAAAATAAATTGAATCACCCTATGAGTTTGGTGTCTTAAGTCATATTTTCTCAAATTTCAGAGTTTGGACTACAAGATGCAATCGACAAGTCAAGGGTGAAATTCTAATCCCTTCTTAATAAAACTTCGCAAGATTCAAAATTTCAATTCTAAATTGGCACTTGAGTATATTAGGGAAAAAAATTCTAAGACTACCAAATTAACACCTCAAAATTAGATTCCATTGAATCTCTTGCCACATAAACAAGTTTTTGGATTACACTAAATGTTGAGTACTAAGGACATAGGACCCACGATTTCGAGTTTATAGTGTGATCAATATTTTAGACTTCAAGATTTGGAGTCCAACTGACAAAACCTAGACTTGGACCTAAATTTGGTTAAATATGTGTGTTACATCGCTCTTGTTCCCAAATATTTTGTTATATTTTAATGCACTGATATATGTTATTCTATATCATTGAATAGTGATTCAAAATGCATATGTCAATGATTTTGTTTGAAAGTCATTAAGTTTAGATGAGTTATTTAATCATATTTACACATGTTAGAGAAAATGATGTGATTCCATATTAACTATATTGTTTTGACCTAGTAGATATAGGGAATTCATTATCCTCTAAGAAGGGAGGTAAAGTATCATCAAGAATGGGAGGTAAGCAAGTTGGTTGATCAAGATTGCTATTTGAGCCTCTGAACCTGTAAGTGTGGTCATGTCATGTTTTGTAGATCGAACCTAGTATTGTGCACTTGTGTCCTTGGTATCTGATTAACTTGATTCAAGTTTCTCAGTGGAGAGATTAGGATATCTTCTTGTCATAGACTCTTGTTGTTGGCCTTATTGTTAAACACCCAACACGATTGAGAGGGGGGGTGAATAAGTCTAAAACTTCAAAAACAATTATTATTCCCTATTTAACAATAACACTTTAACAATTAGCACATAAACATCAAGCATCAACACATGAAAACATGAACACTAAATATGCATGGAAAACTTAAACAAGGAAAGTCCATGATGAAAATCTAACTCATAATATGAATTATAACAATGTTAACAACATTTTAGGAATGTCACCAAAGAGCACCAACACCTGAAGGACTTTCAAAACTAAGGCACACAACCCTAGGAAATATGAGTTAGAGGACTCAAACAATTGAAGAACACTTCTTCGGTACAATATATAAAATGGTGTTGAAGGACTCACTGTCAATCAACAAGAAATCAAATAGGTGAATTGAAATTGAGAAGTATTCTCCTAATCATGAAATTGTCCTTGAACAATTGAATCAAGCGACCAACATCATGGCAAACATCTTTGATATTCCCCACTATCACAACACATTGTCTTGCATAATATATTACTTTCAAAGCTCTTCTCAAACTGACTTTCACATCACCACAAACTCAAATCTACTTGAAAATAATTCACATACACTTCTCACACAATTCACTTCTCATCCACACATAATTCATCTATCTACACATCTTAAATATGAGATAAAACATTGAAAATGTAATTGAGGGTCAACCAAAATAGAATAAGAAATATTATACAAAATAAGGTACCTGGACCTAAAATACTTAGATCGGTCCACTCTAGGAGAAAGAGGGACCCAAAACATATCACATTACATTATTCCATGAATGACCCAATAATTTTCAACCACTAACACATATTCCAAAGGGCATTACAAAGTGTAACGTGTAGATACAATCAACCAGTCAGCCATATAACCACTTTCAATGCAAAATACTCCATGTAGATCTCTACATGCCAAGGTGAGACCCAAATTAGAATCTCAACACATCTTTGAACACATATCCAAACCAAAAGAATATGATCCATTAAACTGCAATGCAATTAACAACATATCCGAAGGGTGCCAAATACATTCCAAACCATCCTGAATGTCAGATGACACAACCAACACCAAAAGCATATATGGACCAACATCCATCCAAATAATCAAGTTTGACATCAATGACAACCATACAAGCTCATGTTATCAACAAACTCTGACAATCTCCCCCTTTGTCATTGATGGAAACACCAAAACAATTGTAATACTAAAACAACAACACCAATGATAAATTGATGATGTCATAGCAACACTCTCTCCCCAAATCTTACAACAACTCTCTCTCCCAATCTAATAACAACTCTCTCTCCCACTTTGACAATAACGACAAAGGATGTTGAAAAAACCATACTAACCAATTTACACCATTGCTCCCACTAAGAGTAGCAACAACATTGATCAAAGAAACAAGAATAAGCACTAAGTCTCCCCCTAGAAAGATGCACCATTGAAAAATGCATCTAGTTATAAAGGGGAGGGCCAGTAACCCCGAACTTTTGCCTATGATACTAGAGAGTATCCTTCACCAAAGTCTTAATAAAAATTTTTGCTATCTGTTGTGATGTAGAAATGTATTCTAGCTTGAATTCTTTCTTTGCAACCTTCTCTCTTAGGAAATAATAATAGATTGAAATATGTTTAGTTCTTGAATGCATAACCAAATTCTTTGAAATTTGTATAGCATTAATATTATCAGACATAATAAAATAACCTCATCATACACTACTCTTAAAATCTTAAGAGCTTCATCCACAAAACTTGAGTGTACAACAAGATGTTGTGACAATATATTCATCTTCTACAGCAGATAATGATATTGATTCTTGTTTCTTACTCATCCATGAAACCAATTTTTCTTCCAAAAAGAATGCACCAACACTTCTAGCCCAATCAGCATCTGAATATGCCTTCAACATGAAATATCCATCTTTCTTGTATCATAAGCCAAAATCCTGAGTACCTTTCAAATATCTGAAAATCCTCTTCACTACTTGATCATGAGTTTTCTTCAGACTATCCTGAAATCTTGCAACCAAATATATAGCTTGCATAATATCTAGCCTAGAAGCAGTAAGATATAACAATCCTCATGGTGCAGTCACTGGTTTGGAGAAACCTCAAAGAGATCAATCTGGACTCGGTAGAAAGAGAAAACACAATAGAATCAAGAAACTATGATGGAGGAAATGTAGAACTGAATGAATTTAGATTATGAAAATTGATTACAGATAACCGGTAACATCTAGGTTACAAGATCCGGCTCACTAGCCTGCTACAAACATGTTAAATTATGGAACAAGTCACTCTTGGACCTCCAAAATTAAGATCTATCTACTATATTCTATCTGATTCCCTCCTTACTAACTTCTAATATTAAATTACAATGGTTTATACAATCCAAGGGGATCTAGCTGGCCCAAAAGGAATCAAATTCCGAAGAACAAGATCAAACATGTAAAACAAATTAGTCGGCCTCCACCAAAGAGATTCCTCTGGAAAATCCAAAGGATGAATTTTTGATCAAAGGGAAGGTTGGTCACACACCAAGGAACATCAGAATCAATCCACATGGATTCACAAATTACAAAAGGGATCTGGTAGATTCACCAATGCAAATAGGTCCAAATGGTTTCGGTGCCTGAAGACTATCTCAGAATCTGGAATCAATAACTTGCTAGAAAATGATCCAAATGCTCTATGGTTTAGGAATAAGGAATATGATCATGTCCTCAAGGAAAATCCAACTCCACAAGATCTGGTGAGGCAATGGAAAAAAATGCAGAATGAAATGCTGAAATTACAAAACAAAAAACAAATAGAAAAAATATATTTTTTGGTTGATGCAAGATTGCGAACAATTGTGGATGCTCTTGCATCAGACATCTGGGGTTGTTGAAAAAAAGAAAATCTCTCATTTTGGCAAGGTTAGAGAAAAACCAAGGTAGTCTACCTTTGCCTGAGAAATCCAAGATGAATCTTTAACTGGTATGTTCTTCCATTTTACAAGATACTCCTTATACTGTCTGCTTTGGGTGCTACCCCCAATCCTACTATCCAAAATGTCTTCAATCTGATTTGGCTCCTTCCGAGGCAACTGTTTCTCCTAGTCTACAATATTATCCTCACTGAATTTTGGTTCATGATATTGATGTAGATCTGCAATGCTAAATGTAGGTGAAATACTCAAACTATTTGGTAACTCCACTTCAAATGCATTTACAAAACTGAACTTCCCCAAGATCTTACAAGGTCCAAACTTCCATCTTTCTTTTTTGAGATACACCATCACTTCATCACCGACTTCAAATTCCTTTTGTCTTCTCTTCTCATCTGATTTCTCCTTATACTTGTTGTTCATATCCTCCAAATGCTTCTTAACTTGAATATGCAAGGCATTCATGTGATCTACAAATTCTTCTACCTCTACACTCTACTTGTCTACTTTACTAACATCCCTTAATGCTAATATACCTCAAAGGTGTGCTTCGATAAAAATCTCAAAAGGTATTCTTCTGATACTCCTGTTCACTGAATTATTATAGGAAAACTCTGCTTGTGCAAGAATCAAATCCCAACTTCCGATTTTCTCTCCAACCAAGAATCTCAACAAATTTCCCAAGCTCTTGTTTACTACCTCTGTCTATCCATCAGTCTGTGGGTGAATAGTAGAATTGAACTTCAAATCTATCTTCATCTTCTTCCAAAGTGTTCTCCAAAAATAACCAAAAAACTTAGTATCTCTATCTGAAACTATGCTCTTAGGTAATCCATTCAATCTTATCACTTCGTTGAAAAATAGGTCAGCTATATGCACTGCATCTGATGTTTTCTTACAAGGTATGAAATGGGCTATCTTTGAGAATTGATCCACTACCACAAATATAGAATCATTCCCTCTATGTTTCTTAGGCAATCCAAGTATCAAATCCATGCTTATATCCTCCCAAGGTATTTTCGATACTGTCAAAGGCTTATACAATCCCACATTCTAACTACTCACTACTACCTTTTGCAACTTGACAAACTCTACAGCTCTGCATAAATTTCTTAACATCCTTATGAATCTGAGGCCAAAAGTAACACTCACTCACCAATGCTACTATCTTGTCAACACCAAAGTGTCTAGCTAATCCTCCACTATGTTTCTCCTTTATCAGATTCTCCCTCATAGAACTCTTAGTTATACACAACTGAACTCCTCTGAATAAAATTCAATCCTGAATGAAGTAATCCAACCACTTGCTTCTATCTACTATAACCGGTTCTCTACATGCTTTCCAAGGTTCTGCAAAATCTAGGTCATCATCATACGAGGTCTTCAACTCCTCAAATCCTAATACTGTCACTCTCATCTATGTCAGCAAATTCCTCCTTCTACTTAATGCATCAACAAATTTGTTAGATTTCCTAGTTCTATGATTCAACACAAAGGTGTAACTCTACAAAAACTCTACACATCTCATATGTCTCCGATTCAACTTACTTTGATTGTTGAAATAATGCAATGCTTGATGATCAGTATATAACACAAACTCCTTAGGCAATAGGTAATGTCTCTATTTCTTCAAGGCTTGAACTATGGCATAAGCTACTGCTCTCCCTTTCTGACTCAATACAACTCCAATTACAGTTCCACTTGCATAACAATCTACTTAAAACACTTTGTTGAAATTCAGTAAAGCTAACATAGGTTGCTCAGTCACTTTCTGCTTCAGCAATTCAAAACTTTTGTTTCCTCTAGTTGTCCATTTGAATTCCTTCCTATCTCCCCTCATTGTCTCAGTCATAGGGTTACAAACTGAACTGAAATTTCTGATGAACTTTCGATAGAAACTAGCCAATCCATGAAATGATTTTACCTCTCCAATGCTCTTTGATGTAGGCCATTCAACAATTTATTTTACTTTATCAGGGTCCATCTTCAATCCATCTGCAGATATCACCAACCCCAAATAGACTAACTCTTCCTTCATGAAAGTACACTTCTTAAGGTTTATCAAAAACTTTTCTTCTCTCAACCTCTGCAAAACTTGTCTTAAATGTAACAAATGCTCCTCTTTTGTTTTACTGAAAATTAGAATGTCATTCATATATACAATAACAAACTTATCCAATAATTTCTTCAATACCCCATTCATCAGTCTCATAAAAGTACTAGGTGCATTAGTCAACCCAAAAGGAATCACCAACCATTCATACAATCCTTCATTTGTCTTGAATGCTATCTTCCACTCATCTCCTTCTCTGATTCTAATCTTATGATATCCACTCTTCAAGTCTATCTTTGTGTAACATTTAGCTCCACTCAAGAATTCCATTATGTCATCCATCCTAGATAAAGGAAACTAGTACTTCACTGTGATCTTGTTTATTGCTCTGGAATCGGTACACATCCTCTGATCTCCATTCTTCTTAGGTGGTAATACTATTGGTACTGTATAGGGACTCAGACTTTCTCTAATCAAATCTTTCTTAAGCAATTTCTACACTTGTCTATTCAACTCTTTATTCTTTGCTAGTGTCAATTGGTGTGCAACATTATTCGGAAAACTAGCTCCGAGAATTAGGTCCATGCAATGGTTGATACTTATCACAGGTGGCAATCCATCAGACACATTATCTGATGTTATGTCTTCATACTCTGTTAGTAACTGCTTTATCTCTTTCAGTTGTTCTTCATGTTCCAAGTTCTTAGTCTTCTTTGGAACTAAGGAAAAACTCACATTCTCATGTCTCATTCCATCCACTAAACAAATTCTAGCATTCGTACAGACTTCACTCTATAGGGGTTCCTCCAAGGCTAACAAGGTTTGTTTCATCCCATTTGCTACAATAGTGTATATGTTCTTTCTCCCATCATGTATTACGTGTCTATCAAACTGCCAAGGTCTACCCAACAAAAGGTGACAAATATCCATAGGCATAATATCACACAAGACTTCATTATGATAATTTCCAGTTTTTAATTTCACTAAACATTTCTCACTTACTAACAACTCATGATCATCTTGGATCCATGCTATCTAATAAGGCTTAGGGTGTTTCAATATTTCCAACTTCAACTTATTGACCATTTCCTCTGAAAGAAGATTATCCGAACTACCACTATCAGTAACAACTTTACAACACTTGTCGGATACCTTACATCTTTTCTTGAACAAATTTTGCCTTTGCAAATGCTCCTTATCTTTTATGGTATGACACAAAGCTCTCCTCATTATCAACAGTTCTCCATCTTTTGGTTTGTTATTTGATCAAGTGGGGCTTTATTCCACCAATGTTATTCTCCCAATGTTCTATGTCTTCTTACATTGGAAAGAACGATGTCCTTCTCTTCCACACTTACAACAAGTTCCTCTAAACACTCTCTTGTCTTATCTTCTTTTATCCTTTCCAAAAATTTCATTCCGGTAGCCATCATGTTCTATCCTCTAGTATAAATTTATGTCATCCTTCCGGTATGAATTACCTTCTTTTCTTACTTGCTTGTCCTTGTTATGATCCGTATAGGTTCCTCTTCCTCCGGTATATCCTCATCCTCCTTGAAATCTTTCTCAAGAAAACCTTCCACCTCTAACTTGTTGTCTTTTCTCATGTCTTTTGTTCAGCTTCTCTTCTACTTTCAAGGCATACTCATATGCTTCTTCAACACTCTGCAACTTGATCAAACTATGTTCATCTTGTATACACATTTATAGTCCATTCAAATATCTCGCAACTTGTTCAACCTCATCATCGACATGTCTAGATCTGATATTCAACTTGTAGAATGCTTTAGTGTACTCCTTCACACTAGATTCATTCTCCTTCAAGTTCTGCAACTTTCAGAATAGATTTACTTGACAATCAGCTGGCATAAACTTCAATTTTAACTTAGCAACCATCTGCTCCATAATTTGATCTTCTTTTTACCTCTTCTCTATCTATCAACCTACAAATTCTCCCACCAAAGAGATGCATGACCTTTCAACCTGGTATAGGCATACTCCACCTTTCTTTCCTATGCGATGTTCTCAAAATCAAAATACTTCTCCATCTTCGAGATCCAATCCATCAACTCATCCGAATCCAACTTTCAATCATACTCTAGTGGGGTAAAATATGGTTTAATGTTTACCCTACTCAAAACCCTCAAGAACCTTTCTTCATCTGGATCGATCGCCAGTGGATTTGCTACTTGTTTTGTTGGGGCCTCTTATTCCTCATCTTCGCTCACATATTCAATATGTCGGCCTCTTCTCTGGGCTATCTCAATGACTTCCAACTGAGCTACAATTACTCACAACATTTCCATCATAGTAGGGTCTGCATTCCCACATGCTCCACCATTCCTATTTCCTCTTCACACCAATCCTCTGCAGCTGCAGGTCAAATCCACAGTGTATCACCCTACAACAAAATTCTCAGGACAACAGAATCTCTAGAATGAAATCTCGCTCTGATACCACTTGGTGCAGTCACTAGATAGGAGGGACCTCAAAGAGATCAATCTAGACCAGGCAGCAAGAGTAAACACAATGAAAACAAGAAACTATGATGGAGGCAATGTATAACTGAATGAATTAGATCATGAAAATTGATTACAGATAATCGGTAACATCTGGGTTACAAGATCCGACTCACTAGCCTACTATAAACATGCTAAATTATAGAACAGGTCACTCCCAAACCTCCAAACCTAAGATCTATCTAATATATTTTATCTAATTTCCTTATTACTAACTTCTAATACTCAATTACAATGATTTATACGATCCAAGGGGACCTGGTTGGCCCGAAAGAAATCAAATACCGAAGAACAAGATCAAATGTGTAAAACCAATAGGTCGGCCTCCGCCAAAGACATTCCTCCAAAAAATACAAAGGATGAAGTGTGGATCAAAGGGAAGGTCGGCCACATGCCAAGGAACATCAGAATCAATGCACAAGGCTTTGCAAACTATAGAAGGGATCTGGTAGATTCACTAATGCAAATAGGTCCAAATGGTTCCAGTGCCAAAAAACTGTCTCAGAATCTGAAATCGATAACTTGCCAAAAAATGATCTGGATGCTCTGTGGTTTAGGAATAAGGAATATGAACATGTCCTCAATATAAATCCAACTCAAAAAGATCTGGTGAGACAATGCAAGAAAATGCATAATGAAATTCTGAAATTGCAAACCAGAAAACAAACATAAACAAAATAGTTTTTTTGGTTGATGAAAGATTGCCAAGAACCGGCGATGTTCCTACATCATCTCCAATCAGAGATCTATACTTCTGAGATCAACATATAAAGATGTATTATATTTTCCTAGCTTCCATCTAATATATAAAGGGGTAGTAACGGGTTTGCAATTTTCCATATCAAACTTCGTTAACATCTCTTTAATATACTTAGCTTGAGAAATAAAGATTTCATCATCCAAATAAGTAACTTGAAGACCAAGAAAAATTTACATTTCTCCAAACATAGAAATCTCAAATTCTTTCTACAAATTATTTACAAAAACCATCACTTCCTCCAATAATAATATCATCAACATAAAGAAAAACAATCAACAACTTAATGCCTTCAACCTTGAAATAGATATTGTTGTTTGCAGTACCTTTCCTAAAATTTTGTTGTAACAAATATTTGTCCAGTCTTGTATACCAAGCTCTAGGTGTCTGTTTGATTACATATAATGTCTTCTTTAATCTGTAGACAATGTTTGGATCATTTGACAGTCCAAATCCATCTAGTTGTTCAATATATACTTCTTCCAATTCTCCATTCAAAATTGTCCACTTAACATCTATTTGATATACTCTAAAGTTCTTATACGTAGAAAACACAAGAAACATTCTAATAGTTTCCATCATATGAACTGGGGCAAAATTTTCTTCAAATTCAATACCTTATATCTAAGATTAACATTTACATACCAACCTTGCCTTGTTCTTGTGACTTTCCCTTGCTCATTTAGTTTGTTCTGGAACACCCACAAGTAGTTCCTATCATGCATTTTTATTTAGTGGTCTAGGTACTAGCTCCCAAGCCTAATTATTTTGTATCTAAATCAGTTCTTCTTCCCAACTTTAATCTTTTCTTTCTTCTACATATGATTTAGGTTTAATGAGTGAAATAAAATAGAAATTAGTTTTCTCATTTACCTATGTAACACTTCTTCTTGTCTAAACTCCTTTATTCTTGTCTCTAATTATTTGTTCTAAATGATTCCTCTACACATATTTTGGGGTTTCGATTGTTTTCTCTAGTTCTTCTTTGTCTTCTTCTTAATGTTCATCCAATTTCTCTTCATTGCTTCCTTCCATAGTTGACATTTCTTCTACAATAGCACGAATGGTCTCAAATTCAATCTCTTAAACAAGTTTAGGAGCAGTTTAATCCCATGCCTTGCATATTTTCACATTTGTACTCACCAGTACCTTGTTAAATATTTTATTGTAACACTAATAAGCCTCATTGTTCATAGTGTATCTTGAGAATATTCCTTCATTATCTCTGGTATGAAACTTTTTGAGGCCATTCTCATCTCTTCTAATATGTCACTTAATCTCAAAGATTCTAAAATATTTCATAGTAGGTGGTCTTCCATACCACAACTCATAAGGTATCTTTGGGTGATTTATTCTTATCTAAACGTTGCTAAAAATGTGAACAACAATATGCACAACTTCTTTCCAATACACATTAGTCAAGTTAGCATCTTTCCTCATAGTTCTATTCATCTCAATAATATTTGTATTCTACCTTTCTAGCACACCATTATGTTTAGGAGTTCTCAGAGGAGAAAGATGTCTCCTAATACCATATTTCTCACAAAAATTTTTAAATTCATTTGAAGTAAATTCTCCAAATCTATTAGATCTCAAACATTTGATCCTAGAATCAACTTGATTTTCTATCATTGACTTGAAAACTTTAAATCTTTGAAAAGCTTCATTTCTTTCTCTCAAAAATGTAATCCATGTCCTTCTAGAATAATCATCATTGAGTAACATATAATACCTTTCACCATTAAGTCCACTTGTCTTGTAGCCCGGCCACACAAGTCTTTATGAATTACCTCAGAAGGATATGACGTAGAATACTCCTTGTTTGCTTCCCTAACTGACATTCTCTACACACAATGTCAATAGGCTTGATAACTCTTGGTAAATCTCTTATTTCCTTAAACTTACTAATCTTTATCATGTTATCAAATTTAAGATGTCCCATCCTCTTATGTCATAACCAACATTCATTACTCTGACTTAGGTAACAATGTTTCCACTTTTGTCCTTTATGTAATAAACATTTCCACTTAACCTGATTTCATTTGCTAACAACTTTCTGGTTCTAACTTTTCTGGTCATATATACATCTAGTTTCTATAAACACAACTTCATAAACTCTATTGTGTGCATCTGACTAACACTCAACAAACTATGTCTTAAACCTTTTATATAATAAACACCGTCAATTTTATGATTGTCATTAATCAAGATACTTCCTATTCCACAAATTGTTGCCACTTTCTCTCCTAAAAAAATTATTGATTCACCATCATACTTCTTCAAAATGATAAATTTGTCTTTGTCTCCAATCATGTGATTCTAGCATTTGGAATCAATGATCCATGATCTTGGTTCAACTTTAGCATGCAGTGCAATCTTCTCTTTCAGTCTTTTGGATCTTTGCTATTACTTTTCCTATATAGCTAGAAATAAAGATTCTTCATTCAAGTCTTCAGTATTCTCTTGTTCAAATGAATATGTCTCCATAGAGGAAAAAACTATTTTTCCCTTTATCTCTATCATATGTTTTTTTCTTAAAACCATTTCTTCTATATCTACTTTTCTTTTCATCATCATCATATTTTCTATAATCTTCTTTGTATATAAATTTAGAACCACAATGACCAATTCTTCTACAATTAAAGTAGTTCAAGGGCAAATTTCCTTTGTACTTTCTAGTTCCTCTCTTTTGTCTTCTTACAAAGTTTGCTTCAATCTCATCCAGGTTCTCACTTATCTCTAATTCATCTCCTCATATCCTCAAAATGTTGAATGTAGCTTCTCTTTGATAGGATTTTATATCTTCCATCTCTCCAATTTCATAGGCAGACAATAGGCAGACATTCTTCAATAGCATACTTATTTAGTTTGTAGGGATTTGTCAATGTAAACAAGATCTTTTTAATGTCATCACTATCTTCAAACACTCCACCACCAGCTTGGATAGCTTCTATTATATCATTCACTCTATGTGTGTAACTGACAACACTTTCATCATCAGCCATTTTGAAACCTTCAAATTTATGCTTCAGCTTCAAAAGTCTTTCGTGTTGAGTCTTCGGATCACCTTCATATGCATAACACAAATTATTCTAGATTCCCTTAGCTTCTTCATTCCTTCAACCTTTCCAAAAAATTCATCACTAAGACAATTGATAAGAATTCTTCTATATTTTTCATTTATCTACTGAGCCTTAAACTCATTAGGGGTTGATGGTCCATTCAAAGGATGTTGATAACCTATTTAAATAATCTCCCAGATTTTATTTTGTAATTTTCCCAAGTAAGACTCAATTATTTCCTTCAAATAATTAAAGTTTGTTCTATCAAACATTGATTCTTTAACATGAAGGTCCTATGCAATCTCTAGATCTACCTCATGTGATTAAGCTTTTCAAAGAGGAACCCAGCTTTGATACCAATTGTTGAACACCCAGCATGACTAAGATGGGGAGGGGAAGGATTGAATCAGTCAAAAGCTTCAAAAATAATTACTTATCAAATTATTTAATAATAGCATATTAACCATCAACACATAAACATCAAGCATCCACGCATGAACACATGAATATTATATTTACATGGTGCAAAGTGGAAAATTGGAGAACCTTAGCTGATTTGCCAGTTAAAAAAATAGGAAGTTCACTAGGCTCCAATTTTCGCTTGGGGAGAATTCACATTCAAAAAAGAGGGATGAATCTACTAGATCCAATCCCAAAAGATGCAAGGATTGAATAATAATAAAATTAGAATGGAATTAACCCTCTTATGTAAGTTGATTGATTGAATTAGGACAAAGTGTTAAAAATCGAGACAAAGTATGCAAAAAAAGTTATCTACAGATTCGGGCTTCAACCATGCACTTGGATCTGATAAGTATGAGATGATTTGGAGCTACTCTGCGAAACTCAGCAAAAATTGTAGGGACCATGTGTTTGGATAGGGGCGCCCTCTTATTAGTCCTTTGAACTTTCCGCATATCAAAAATGGTTTTTCCATCTCTGTGAATAAAACTTAATTCCAGAAGTACAGTTGTGCACCTATTTCCCACACAAAAAGAAAAGGAAATGTGTTGGGAATAGGGGTTTGTCTTCATATCAAATCCTAGTTTTCAAACTAACCAAGTGATTGAAATAAAGTAAATGCAATGACTAAAAAAAGGAATCCTCCTCTTTGAGAGGATGTTGAATTGAATTAAGTTGAAATTCTTATACCTCCTTGTGAAGTTTTATTGGCCTCCACATGGAATTAGGGTTTCATGAAGTAGAATGTTGATCCCCTCTTCAATGTGTGTAATCTTGTCTCTATTGTTGCTCCAAACCTTGAAGGAAGGCTGAAAATGCTCAATTGCTCTTGAATGCTTGATTTCTTGATAATGATTGATGATAGATTCAATAGGATTTCATTAGATTCCAAATGAGAAGGGAAATCTCTCTTATATACTTGGTAGTGGGTTTAATTGACTAATCTTTTGACTTGGGCTGACATAGGAGGGAATCCTTTCTTCAAACTTGAGTTAGGTCCACGGAGAGAGGATCAAGGGAGGTCACAAATAGAGAATCCCAAGGTGCCACACCCTGGCCCTAGTGGATCCTAGGGCGCCATGCCCTAGTCCTGCCCTATTTTGGGGCAAGATCAAGGTGCAAGTAGAGTGTAGGGTTGAATTGCAATGTGTTTTTTATGTGCATGAGAATATGGAGCTCTTCAATCAGGACGAGGGATGCAAACACTAAGGTGAAGACCCAGATGTAGTCAAAAATTGCAAGGGGGGCAATTTTAGGACGTTACATTTAGCCCCCACTTTAGCGAGAGTATGAGCTTATGCAAATACTTTCAGTAAAGTAAAAGGAATTAAAATAGAAAGACTTTCACCGCATCAAGGAAGCAAGATTCACCAAGCCCCGAGTGGACTTTAATATCTTACGACTTCAATGACAAGGTAAAAGGAAAGACCATGAGAGAGAGAGAACCATGACTACAACCAGTAAGGTTCTCTTACTATGAAGCATGAAAGGAATACCAAAAATTTCAAAGCAAAGATGAAATTTGCTTAGTAACTTTAAGTATCAAAAGAGAGAATTATGAGCGGAGTGTATGCTCCTAGGTTAAAGTGATTGTGTATGCCTTATCGGGATAAATTGCTTTAAGATAGGATACACCCAAAATAGACAAGCATGTTATCACAATAATCTAGCTCCCAAGAGAGGACAAATCAAAGGATAGTGAACACAAACACAAAACACGAGGTGATTTCACCTAAATTTTGAGTCAGTATGCTTTTTATCATAACTCATGTATATCATACATATATATGCATAGAATCATCCTCATCCCCCAAAGAAAGGAAATCACCATGGAAGAAGGGAACACATTTGTCTTTTCAGTCAATATGGGAGAGACCAAAAGAGATCGCAACATTTTGCATCATCCTCAAGTAGAAAAGACTAGGGACAACAAATAGAAGAATAAGAAGAAAAAATAGAAGAATCTCACAAACAAGCAAGAGAGGAGAAAGAGAGTCTATAGTGCTATTGAATCTAATCAAGCACGTCGTCCTCCCCTTGATCTTGTTGATCATTATTTTAGGAAGGTGGACAACACGCAAGAGGAGCCACATCAGAATAGTAGATAGAGCTATCACAAGTTCCAAACAAGGAACATGCTCTAATGATAATTCACTTTTTTCATTACTAGGAGCTAGGATTAATGCTTTTGAAAATTTTGTAGATAAGTCATTGTCAATGTCAACATATTCATATTCATCATCAAAAAATATTAGGATCAAGATTTTTATCATTAAGAATATTTTCACCTATTTCTTGATCAAGATGAATAAGAATAGGATCTCTGATAGGAATAGAACTTGAACCGTCACTTATCTTAAGCATTTTTCATCTTGGAGAATTAGGTTGAACATCATGTTTACGAGAAAATGGAATCATGTCAATTGTTGGTGTTTTGGGAGAAGAAATGGTTTTGGAAGCAACCTCACGAGCTCTATCACAACATCTTTAGTGACATTCTCTTGCACAATGGTTTAGTCTAGTCTTGGTTGAAGTTTGAGGAGGGTTATGTTCATTAGGTTGTTAGGGTTTCAAGAAGATCCGAAGCAAATATGAACTAACAATTATATGCAGATTTAAATACAAAAGATAAAGGAATAAAATAGGACATAGATAACACAAAGATTTAATGGGGTTCACCCAAAATGGGTTACATCCACCATACACAGTCATCCAATCTTTCTTATTATCCAGCAAAAATAGTACATCAACATTACAATGCCTTAAGCATCCCAGCAGCTTATAACATGAGTTTTTAGGGCAACAAACAAAGTCGGCCCTTTTAGGGTTTTATTACAATGTCAATTTTCATCAACAAAAAATGGCAAAAAAAATTTCTCGGGGGCTACCACCCCCCAACCCTCGTAGCAGGCTTCGCCTGCTTTGGGGGCTGCCGCCCCCAAACCCCCACCCGAGGCCCGACCCGATCCTGGACCCCGGCAAGGATACATGCTGAGTGTACAGTACTTTGTTGATCAGTCACCACATTTCAATAATCTCCCACTTGGAGACTGATCAGGTTGCACACCAAAGAATCTCCCACTTGGAGACTAGAACTACATGACACCACTATACATGCAACATCCACTGGATAAAACACTAGGACTCGACTAGTATAAATTCCATAATTATCAATCAAGAAGACCAACAGAAATTGATGAAAAAATTAGCTTCTCCTGTGGAACTGCCTTCATGAACATATCGACAGGATTCTCACTTGTGTGAATCTTCTCAAGCCGTAACTAACCCTCCTCAAAAATAGTCTGGATGAAGTGGTACCTGAGCTGAATGTGCTTTGTCCTTGAATGAAAAGCAGAGTTCTTCGCAAGATGAATGGCACTCTAGCTATCAGCATACAATGGGTGATCCTCCTGTGTCTGACCCAATTCCTCCAGAAAACATTGTAACCAAATCATCTCCTTGTTGGCTTCTGTAGCAGCAACATACTCAGCTTTAGTGGTTGAAAGTACAACAACCTTTTGCAACCTAGAAATCCAATTGACTACAGTTCCCCCTATAGTAAAAACATACCCTATAGTGTTCCTCCGTGAATCAATATCACCTGCTAGATCAGAGTCAACAAATCCACTCAGAGAACCATTAGATCCTTTGAAACATAATGCCTTTGTAGTGGTTCCTTTCAAATACCAAAGAATCCATTTCATAGCATTCCAATGTTCCATACCTAGATTACTCATAAACCTACTCACAACTCCCACTACATGTGCAATATCTGGCCTTGTGCATACCATTGCATACATCAAACTACCAATAGCTGATGAATACGGGATGTTAGACATTTTCTTTACCTCTTCCTATGCCTTTGGGCACATCTCCTTAGTCAATTTGAAATGACTAGCCAAAGGTGTACTAACTGCTTTTGCATCGTGTATGTTAAATCTTTTCAACACCTTCTTTATATACTCACTTTGGGACAAATTCAAGGTTCTATTTTTTCTATCTCGTGTAATATTCATACCCAAAATTTTCTTAGCTACACCCAAATCCATCATAGCAAATGACCTAGCTAATTTATGTTTAAGATCATTTATGTGTTCCATGTTAGACCCAGCAATAAGCATGTCATCAACATAAAGCAATAGGATAATATAACTGCCATTATCCAATCTCTTAAAATATACATAATGATCAGAATGACATCTATGATAACCTTGTTCAGCCATGAAGCTATCAAATTTTAAATACCATTGTCAAGGTGCTTGCTTTAGGCCATACAAACTTTTCTTCAACCTGCACACCAAGTTCTCCTTACCTTTGACCTCATATCCCTGTGGTTGCAACATGTAAATTTCCTCCTCCAAATCTCCATGGAGAAAAGCTATTTTCACATCTAATTGTTCAAGATGTAAATCATCTGAAGCCACAAGACTAAGTACAGTTCTAATTGAAGTCATTTTTACAACTAGAGAAAATATTTCATCATAATCTATACCCTTTTTCTGTGCAAAACCTTTTACCACAAGTCTGGCCTTATATCTTTTCTGACCTCCTTCCTCCTCCTTCAGTCGATAAACCCATTTGTTAGGCAAGGCTCTTTTTTTTGCAGGTAAAGGGACTAAGTCCCAAGTCTTATTTTTCATTAAGGAGTCCATCTCCTCTTTCATGCCTAGCTCCCACTGTTGTTTGGCATCCACCTGCATTGCTTCTTCATATTCTTCTAGTTCACTAGAATTAGTTAATAATATAGAATACAAAGAAGGAGAAAATCTTTCAGGGGGTCTACTTGACCTTGTAGAACATCTAACACTTGCAGGAGTTTGTGGGACATTCTGTTGTTGTTGAGCATTAGGTACTTGTGGCATTTCATTTTCAGGAATCTCATCCAACACCACATATCCTTGCTTATCTTGTTCATGCTTCTTTTCCCGCATTTGTTCTTTATACATAACCTTCTCATTGAATATAACATCTCTACTTCTAGTTATTTTCTTATTTTCAAAATCCCATAACTGATAGCCATATACATCTATCCCATATCCAATGAAGGTACATTTATGAGATTTAGCATCAAGCTTGGTTCTGTTTTCTTTATCAACATGGACAAAAGCTTCACAACCAAAGGTTTTCAAAAAAGAATAATTTACCTTTTTACCAGTCCATGCCTCCTCTGGAATACCACCATCCAAAGGGGTTGAAGGTCCTCTATTTATCAAATATATAGCAGTATGTACAACAGCTGCCCAAGAATGTAAGGGCAATCCAGCATGCAATCTCATGCTCCTCACACGTTCCATGATAGTCCTATTCATTCTCTCTGACACACCATTTTCTTGTGGAGTTCCTGGAACTATCTTCTGCTTTATAATCCCATTTAAGGAGCAGTAATCTTCAAATACCTTGCTACAATACTCTCCTCCATTATCTAATCTGAGACACTTCAAGCTTTTTCTTGTCTCATTCTCAACCAAAGCTTTCCATTTCTTAAAAGTTTCAAAAACATCTGATTTTTGTTTTAGGAAATATACCCATGTTTTTCTGGTTGAGTCATCAATAAAAATAACATAATAACAAGAGCCACCAAGAGATGATACCTGAGCCGGTCCCCATATATCTAAATGCACAAGCTCTAACTTCTCACTCTTCTTCTCTTTCCCAACCTTGAGAAATCTGACTCTTTTCTATTTGCCATAAACACAGTTTTCACAGAACTCTAATTCAATCTTCTTTAGTCCAAGCAATAGATTTTTGGAGTGAAGGATTTTCATCCCTTTCTCACTCATGTGCCCAAGCCTATGGTGCCACATTATCGAATCTATTCTTGCAACATCTATTGTTGTTGTCCTTGCAGTAACTTTATCTGTAGCAGCTAAGGTAGAGTAAGTGTTACCAGTACACAGATATAATGTGCCTACCTTCACACCTTTAGCTACTACTAATGATCCTTTACTGACCTTCTAGATACTGTCTGATAAGGTAACTATGCAACCTTCACTACCTAGTTGCCCTACAGAAATTAAATTTCTTCTTAAGTTAGGAACATGTCTTACCTCTTGCAAAAACCAGTCATTACCATTTTGCAACTTGATCTTTATCTTTCCTTTTCCAACAATTTGACAGGGTTCATCATCACCCAAATATACCTGTCCAAAATCACCTTGAACATAATCTAGAAAATATTTTCTATGGGGTGTAGCATGAAATGAAGCCCCATAATCTATTACCTAGGAATCATTAACATTATCCAAACATAAGATTAAAGCATCTTGTAAAGTATTACTTGCAATATTAGCTTCCTTACTGCCATTTTCATTTTTGTCTCCTGCTTTGTTTTTCTGAGACCAACAGTCTTTCTTTAGATGACCAGGCTTTCCGTAGTACCAACAATCTTTCTTTCCTCTAGATTGAGAGTGTCCTTTCTTTTACTTCCCTCGTGACTTCTCATTCCAAGGGCCTTTTCCTCTTTCCTTTGATCTTCCTTTGTTCTCCACATTCAAACACTACTTGATGATGTTGGAGTTTCACCTATGCTTTTCCTTCGCATTTCCTCGCTTAGGATAACACCAACAATATCATCAAATACCAAAGTATTTTTTCCAGAGACAGAGTTACTTACAGCCATAACCAAACTATTCCAGCTTTCTGGCAAAGAACATAAAATCAAGAGAGCCCTAACCTCTTCTACAAAAGTAATTTTTACCAAAGATAATTGACTGGTAATTGTATTAAATTCATTTAAGTGCTCCGCTACAGATCCTCCCTCACTCATTTTGAAATTAAACAAATGCTTCATAAGAAATAACTTATTCAAAGCCGAGGGTTTCTCATATAGCTTAGCCAATGTCACCATCAAATCTACAACCATTTTTGCTTCTATTATATTGAAAGCAACATATAGTGCAAGACATAATCGAATGGATCCCAGTGCCTTTCTATCTAAAATGTCCCATTCTTCATCTGACATTGTGGTCACTTTCTTTGCCTTTCCTTCTAGTGGCCACCACAAATCCTTTTGATATAGGTAATCCTCCATTTGCATTTTCAATAACTAATAATTCTAGCTGTTAAACTTTTCGACCTTGAATTTGGAATCCTCCATTGCTCCCACTCAAATCTAAAAGTCCTGCCAATTTATAGAAAACCTCGCTCTGATACCAATTGTTAGGGTTTCAAGCAGATCCGAAGTAAATATGAACTAACAATTATATGCAGATTTAAATACAAAAGATAAAGGAATGAAATAGGACACAGATAACACAAAGATTTAACATGGTTCACCCAGAATGGGTTACGTCCACCATACACAGTCATCCAATCTTTCTTATTATCTAGCAAAAATAGTACATCAACATTACAATGCCTTAAGCATCCCAGCCGCTTATAACATGTGTTTTTAGGGCAACAAACAAAGTCGGCCCTTTCAGGGTTTTATTACAATGTTAGTTTTCATCAACAAAAATGGCAAGGATACGTGTTGAGTGTACATCACTTTGTTGATCAGTCACCACATTTCAACATAGGTATAGGCTTCATCTCTTTTTTTAAAGTAAGGATGAATGTGTTGAGGTCTTTTAGGCTAGACAATGGGAGAGGTCGGTCACTTCTCTCTATAAAATGAAGGAGGAGGAACTACATGATACAAAGGAGGAATAGGAGGTTTAGGAAGGAGACCAGGTCCATCATGAGGAGTAGGTATAGGTCTAACCTTAGGAGGAATGGTTTATTTTTTGGGAGGAAGTGTTTTTCTACCTTTGGGAGGAAGAGGAGACTCATCCATAGGAGAAGGAATAGGTTCTTTGTTAAGAAGAGGAATATGTCTTTTCTTGGGAGAAATGATACTCTTCTCCTTAAGAGAAGGAGTAGATGCTTCTTTAGGAAGAATATTATTTCTTTCCTTAGGAGGAATAACAATCTTATCCTGAAGAAGGGGTATATGATCATCAAAAGGGATTCTAAGTGCTAGATTTATCGATTGACTAAAGGATAAAATAATTTCTTTTTTTTATATTTTTTATATGATCTAAAAAGAGAATCACTTCTAGGTTCAAGAGGCTTGAATTGTTTGGACCAAAAATAATCAAGATAAACATCTCCATGCCTTAGTGTAGGTTGAAATATGATATGATTAACCATTACGATTTCATCATTATGAGGAAATTTCAAATAGTTATGAATAGTAGAAGAAATCTTTTCATGGAAGAGAGCCAAGGATGTCCCAACTTCACATGAAATTGATCAGATGTAGGAATGATAAAAAATTTAACATCTAACCATTTGGTGCCAACATCAATAGGAAGTGTCATAGAACCAATACAAGGACAAGAGAAGCCATCAACAACTTTATCTATCACATCAGTATCATCGTATATCACTTGATACAATTGTAAAGTATAAATAAATTCTTCAGTTATCACATTAACCATGCAAGCAAGATCAATAAGGACTCCTCTAGCAGGTATACCTTTGATTTTTGCACTTATGTATAATGGGCCATCAGGTACCTTAATGGTCTCACTAGAATCAAATGTTATGCACAAATATTTAGGAGGCTCTTGTTGGTCTACAAGGTTCACTAGGTTATTAGTTTGAAGGGTCACATCATTAGGAGAGAAAGAAAGATGTTCAATCTCAATAACATTAGTGGAATGGGATGGTAAAGGATCAGTGAAAATTTGAAGGTTCTGATTAGGAGGAGCTATATATTTGTTTCCTTTATCATTCACACCTACCACGGATATAGTGTTGTTATCAATCAATTCTTGAATCTTACTTATCAATAGAAAATGCATCTCAGTATCACGACTAGGCTGATGATGATATTGGCAAAAAGATTTAGCATCAAAGTAAGGGGAATATTTTTTAGATGGATCAATTGGTTTGATTTGGGGAAGTTTTAACACATTATTTTGTATTAATTGAGAGAAAATTCTATGAAAAGATTCATTTAAAGGAGTAAACTCTTTTTCTCTTTTAAAACGAATTTAGATAAAGGAGGCACACCTGTAGCACCTATGAATGGACTGTTGTTGTTGTTGTCATTTAATTTGATGAATCCTTTGTTTGGTTTGAAATGATTGTTGAGTATTATTACCCCTATCACTTAGAGCCATGGAAGAAGATGATTGTTCCAATTCATTCACAGTCAAATGATCATTGTGAAGTATTGCACACAACTACGGAAAGGAAGTAAACTTAGTTAAAACAAGTTTATCCCTAATGTTTTTTTGTAAGTTAGTAATGGAAATATTTTGAATATCTTGATTAGGCATAGGAAAAGAAATCTAAGAATACAAATGCTTATATCTACCAATAAAATCAATCACTTTTTCTTTTACACCTTGTTTACAATGCATTAAATCAGTCAAAGTAACTTTAGGACCAATGTTATTGTGAAATTATTGAATAAAAGCATTAACCAATTGTTGAAAATAAGTAATAGAATAAGGAGGAAAACAACAATACCATTGCGAAGCTCTATCCCTTAATGTTCTAGTAAATAAATTTTCTAACAATATTTGATTGTGAGAAATGTCACTACATAAAGTTTGGAATGTTTTAACATGATTTATAGGATCACCTTTTCCATTATAAAGTTCCAATTGAGGGACTTCTACATGTTTATAAGGGACAACTCTAACAATGTCATGGGATAATGAGCTCGTGACATCAATGTGGGCACATTATGTAGTATCCCTACCCTAATCAATTTCTAATCTCGGTTTGACCTTGGCTAGTTTATCATAATATAATGTTTTAGTAAGATGTTTTGATTTTAGAGAATACCTGTTAATGTGGTTTACACACTAGTTTGCATGCAATTTTACTAGTTCTACTATTTTGTGATATTAATCTCGGGCTAACACTTTCATTAAGTATATATATGTATGCATGCATGAGTCTTGGTTGCAGGAGATTCCAGGTACAGTACCGCATGGGTGCGAGGTTCATCTCCACTTGGAATTTGTAGGTTTGCGTTTACCTCTTTGATCCTTAGAGTTGGATTAGGTGGTCATAAGACCCTCATTTGACCATAGTCATGCTTAAGTGAGCATCGTCAGTCATCGTCGGTATTCCCTTTGGTTGGATTTGCGGGTCATCTGTTCGTTTGACTTTCTTGGGTTGTGTATTTTGTGTGTAGTTAAATCAAGTAATTAATCCTTAATCTCTAATTTGATTTAATGTGTGTTTTCGCATTAGTATTTTGGGGACCAAATTAAATAGGCTTCCTTTTTATGTGATTAATTGTTAATTGAATTCCTCAATTCAGGTTGGTAGCAAGTTCAATTAAATGGTTGATTTTAATGTTAAATTTATTATGTTTATGATGTTAGAAAAGAAAGATTTAAATTGAATTGCAATAGAATTAATTTAATCTTGTTGGCATTTTGGAAATAGAAAGGTTAATTTCAGTTATTTGAGAAAATCAATTTTAAATTGAAAAGCAAGTTAATTTATATTGATATAGTTTAAAAGAATGTTTTTGTGATTTATTTTAAAATAAAAATTTTAAATCCAAAATTAAAATTTTGGTCAAACCTTTCCTATTTAACCTAGATTTTTGGAAAAATATGGGAGGTGGATTTTGTTTGGAGATTTTTTTTGAAAAATATTTTTGGATGGAAAAATTTGGGGTTTTTGGGAAGAGAAGAAATTTCTTGAGCTAGAGAATTGGGCTCTTCATCAGATCTTGCCAGGAATGCAAGATGAGGTAGGATTCAGATGCATCCCTTTGATTTCTGGTTGTATTGTTCTTGCTTTTCTAAAACCAAATATGGGATATTATTTGGGAATGGTTGTTCATGATGAACTCTTGTTTAAATCTAGATTGGGTGTTCTGAAACTTAAGTTTTATTTTAGAAATTAGTTTGTTTTGGGCAAGATTGGTTGAATGGATTGGATAAATGGTGTAAATCTATCTTAGGTTGCTGTATATGAATATTTGGTTGACAAAATTTGTCTATTTTGATTATGGTTATTCTAAATTTGGTTTTTTGTGAAAACCATGCATTCTGGAAGTTTATTCCTATTTCTTTTTTGTCTCTGCCTAAGACATAGCATTTTGGGGTTGTTGTTTTATTGTTTATATATATATATATATATATATATATATATATATATATATATATATATATATATATATATATATATATATATATATATATATATATATATATATATATATATATATATATATATTCATGTCTCTACTGAGACTGTATTTTTATCTGTTGCTGTTAATTTTTAACAATAAATTTTAAAAATAAAATAAAGCAAACTCCCCCTCCACGTGGCGGGAAAACCCCACCACGTGGGGTGAGGTAGCCTTGCTACCCTTTGGTAGAAGCGCTACCTAAGGTAGCGAACTGCAACCGATTGGTAGCAAGGTAGCAATGCTACCATAGGTAGCATGAGCTACCAAGGGGGACCCACATGGAGGTCCACGTATGTATACCCCCCCCCCCCCTTATTTTATATTTTTTTCTTAAAAAAAAAAGTGGTTTTTTATATATATTTTTTTTAATCAAAAAAAATATATAATAATTTAATATTATTTTAATGTAAATTTTAAATTAAGTTTTTAATAAAGTTTAAATATGGCATTTAATTAATAAAGTATGATTATTTTGAAATTAATTAATTGCATAAGTGGCAATATACATTAATTAATTTTTAAATTCTATTTTATTATTAATGCATGTTTTTCTAATTAGATACTTAATTTGTTAGTCTGTTATTAATTATTAATTGCTTAGATTTTATTAATTGTGGATTAATAAATATATAGTAATTAATATTTAATTTTGGTGATTTTCTATATATGCATAAGAAAATAACAGTTAAGTTGGAAATGGACTATCTTTACTTGGGTTCCTTATATGTATATGTTTCCTTGATCTGTATAGTGTAACTGGGCTCTAGAAAAGATGCATTTGGAAAGATTTTTTTGAGCTAGTATGGCCATGATGTTTCTTTTAGAGATTAAATAGCATATTTATTCGATTAATGTGTATTTAATTATATTCATGTTAACCTGGTTTAAAAACTCGCTATGATGTAATTATGTTATGTTTAGATGCAAAAGAGCCTTAGAGAGTTAGAAAACCAAGAATTATCTGTACCTAGCTGAGGTAGATAACTTCAATCTAACTTAGATCATTTAGAAAACTTGATCGAGATTTTATGTTTAAACAAATTTGGAAAGAGATTGTATTTACCAATTTTTGCCTATGCAAGTTTCATTTCTATATTCGCTTTTGCTTAAGTAATGGCAAGCCTTGATTTTATTGATTGGACCCTATCATATGGATTGACTTGGGGTACCTATTTCAGTCCTCCATCTTGAGTTTGACTATTGTTTTGTGGTGGTGTCGTAATTGGTCGTATCATTTATGCAGGTATCGAATGATGAATTGTGGTTGACCATAGTTGGTCAGGTCTCTAGTTAGAGTACCGTTAGTCAGTGCACCTCTTTAGAATTCATGTTTGACCAAATAGTTGTTCCCTCCATTTTGAACTCCATTTGCTTGACCATGTGTATTCCTTGGTTTATCGAGTTCGTTTGAGTATAGTCTAGTATCGTATGGGAAAGTGGCTGCTAGGTAACCCATCGAAAGTGAGTCTAATAAGTGATAACCTAATATTATATTAGAGTGTTGTTAATAAATTTTTAAGTAAGATAATTGTGCCTCACACATGGGATGAGTGCTAGTACAGAGTCGACATGTAGTGAGAAGGCCTGAGATGGAAAACCATGTCTTCACGAAAGGATATCTGGGTCCACATGAGGCTTGGATGGCCCAGAGGTTCGGATTAGGTTGCTAGAGTAACCCAGTGTATGGGGTCAGAACATATGAAGACTTGCCATGGTAACCATACCAGGTTGTGTGATGACACTTGTCCCTATGTTCACTAGTGTGTTGTCGTATTGTCTTGATAGGAGCACTTTTGTGGAGTCCTCCTGTTGTTTGCCCTTGTGAGTACCTGATTTCATGCTAGACCTTGGATAGTGATGACTTAGTTTTATGGATGCTCCAGTGGACCTTTTTATTTTCTTCTATTATGTTCAATTGGATCCTTTCCTATTCAGGGATCATTTATGTATTTATTGACCGACATGGTCGTTTGTATATTGGTTATGTTTCACCTTGATGGCAGGATTGTAAACGATGTGAACCTTATGTATTCTTAACTTATTTTATGACCAGAGGGGTCTTGCAGTTGAGCAGACCCAAAGATGTAGCCCTCTAGGGGTGAACTCTGAGATCAATTTGGTGTTATGTGATGCTTATGTTCTTATGTTTCCTTTTTCAGTTTTAGCATGTACGGATGGCATTTTGATAGAATGTATAAATGGATTATATGAGATTTATTGTAAATACATGTATGCAGTAATCTTTTAGATGCAGTAATGTGAATCATGAAAGGATGTAGTTTTGAACAATAGAATGCATTCAGTTATTGTTAATAAAATTAAGTATGTATGGAAAGAACTCATTAGTATATGATGAAATTCAAGTGTGTTATTAAATTAGATGTTGGACTTAAATTTTAATGAAAAGTATGAATGAAGGGTACAGATAAATCTTAATGGATTAACCTTATCTTGGGATTTATATTTTCATCTTCTGAAAGAAATTATTCTTGTTTAAAGTATTATCTCGTTATTAAGATAATCAGCTTATTGGATTAATTAGCGTGAGTTAAGTTAAATGTGGAATTAAGTAATCACATTGGGAAACCCTTTATGTCTTAGTTGATGTCTTCTGCTATGTAATCTGAATTTTGATATCTCTTTGTATCTTAATCTTGTGTTTATCTTTTAAAAAAAAATAAAAAAATTGCACTCTATTCATGTGTTTTAGCTTATCCCTTCGGGGTTTCCTGGCGGGGCATTACATTTGGTATCAGAGCCCAAGTTGCAAACATTGGGATCTTTGGCTTCGTTGTGCCCTTAGTTGGTGTGAGGTGTATGAACCTTATGTGCATGGTTGTCCTCCTTTTTGTATGTGATTGATTGGGAAGACCTTAACTTGTGTGTAATGCATGTGTTCACACCTTGTTTTCACCTTCTTGATGTTGGTGTTTTTGAGTGATTATATGTGCTTTGTTTCTTATTGATATCTTGGTCTACAATTATTCATATTCTGAAAGAGAGTCGTATGTACCTTCCTTATTGATTGTTGTACTCTTTAGAATAATCCATTTGGGTTGGTCAGTGCTTGTCTAGAATCTAAAAGTATGAAATGTGCTTGTTTAAGATTATGATCTAGCTTAGTGTTGTCCACTTGAAGGACTAGTATGGTAAATGTTGAATGCTTATTTTATAGAAAATTGAATGATCATAACCCTTCCTCCTCTCTCTCTCTAGAAATTAAATGTTTGTGATATGTGTAATTATCTCTGATTTGAGTTTTCTTTTTGCGAAAGAAAAAGGGTGTGATTTCTTGAATGCTTGTGTGAACCCTATGATGCTTATGTGTTTTTAGATAATAAAAAGGGCTTTGGGTTGAAAGTTCATATTGGTTGTTGGGAGAAAATAGTATGTCTATATTTAAGAATTATCCATGTGTTTTGTAAGAGTAACATAATTAAATTCTATCTTAAGTGAGATGCATTAATATGCGAATAGTTGTTATGTGAAACTACTTTGTTGTAAAAGAAGTATTAAAGGGAACATGTTATAGTAGCTTCAAGAGTGTATTAATTTGTTCCATGAAATATTGTTTTATGTGTTTAATTAAACCAGTTTGACTGAGGATTTATTTTGGCAATGCTCCATTGAACTTGCTTTTGGGTATATGTAATTACCTTATTATGTTTAGAAAGTGTGAATGAAAAGACGGTTTGATGTGCATGCATTAATATGTATTATTTTGTTGATAGCTCCTCACTTACCTTTTGATCGTAATTTGATTTTCAATGATAGGTTGCAAATTATGATATGTGTCTGTAATGTATTAAAGTAGTGAGTGTTCACAAGAGACTTGGTATTATTGAAAAGATTGCCTATTTTGATCTTTGTTGTTTGGAAAAATAGAACATTTAATTGCAACCATAATAATTGGAAATGTCATGTTAGGCTATTTGGCAGCCTTCTAAAATGGTAGCGAAATGAAAACTGTGCAATTGAAATGATAGGCTTATAGTGAGAAATTTTAGCATATAGTGTGACCTTGTTGATCTTGTGTCCTTGTCGGAAACAATTTGATTATAAAACTCTCTTTCCCTTCTCTTTGCCTAGATTATAAGATTTTTAGAAATGGTATTAAAGGATGCATTGATTTAAGTAGAATGTTTATAAAACATGTGAAATTGTACTGTTGCATTTTGGCTTCATATTGAAAGATGGAAGTCTTAAGCTTTGGAAAAGAAATTTGCATAGTTAGTAATGTGGTTATGAATGCTTAGGTGAAATTGAGAAAGATATAGGAATGATGTTATTTCCTTATGTAATTGTGAATTGTAATAATTTTAGCACTTGTATCTAGAGTAAACTTTATTCAGTTATTCATGTGGGAAGCATAATTAAAACCTTCCTTGAGTAGATGATAGTGTACTGAAAAGTACTCCCCGTAAATGTGACTAAACTAGTACTAGTGTATTCGTGTGTATTGTAAGAAACCAGTGCTTATTATATGTGCCCATGGGTTGGTGAAGTAATCAACCATGGAGGATATGTTGCTTATGAGTATGAGAAACCATATTGTTTATGTGATGTTGTTTATTTGTTTCCCTACTAAGTACCAAACCTTGGGTTGTGGGTAATTCAATATGTTAAGGGGTAGTATTCAAAGTCACTAGTCCTTGAATAGTATGGATTGGCATACGAGTAATATCAATGCAAAGCGACTTTAGTTTCTCTATTTCGAGGAATGATATAGTTATACTATAAAAATATATCAAAGGTGTACTCAATACTTTCCCTTTTGATGAATCTATTTATAGGTTTATGTGTGACAACCTATTCCTTTCCTTTATTTGAGTATTTTGATGGAATTTCTTGAGCATAGTGATGGTGTATTTTGGAGGATCCTTTGCCTTGTCTTCATGAAAGGTAGGTTTATCCACATGAGTTGCTAATTAGTATGAGTTGGTGGACATGTGGGTGGACCTTAGTCATGTATACCTCTGGCTTATGACGAGTATCCTTATAGATACATCGCTATGCGGGATGTGACCTGCACGTGCTTGTTTCAACGAGGTACACTACAATGCGGGATACGTCCATTGCATGTCTTCTCCACTTGGGGTATTTTCATGTCGCATGAAGACATGATGCGGGGTGATGCTGAGGTGCACACTGCCATGACGTGTGGATGTGTGACTTGGCCACACCACATGATCTACTGCGACATTTTTTCAATTGTTCCTTCCTTCCTCGTTGGTGGCTAGATGCTAGTCATATAGTGATGTTATGTGCAATTGTAATATTCTTATTTATTTCTTTGTAGACCAGCAATTTATTCTACTTTGACTTTGAAGGTTTAGCCACTATCTTGTGATCTTTTGCATTCTTGATTTGGTGTTGCAAATTCCAGATTATTTTCTTGTCTTACTATTTGAATTGATGATTTATTATCTTTATTCATCTGTACATTGGTGGCTAAACTAATTTATCCTTATTGTTTTTGTATGTTGTTCTTGTGTTGAAATGTGGAATTCCTCTCCAAGGATGTATGAGACGGTCTTGGTAGAGTGTGTATGAGGAAGTAGACATAAGGAACCTTGAGGATGGGGGTATGTGAGGCTGTGATGCAGCTAGGATCCACTACCTACCTATGTGTGGTGACTATCTCTTGGAGGCTAACCACCTTACTCAAAAAGGGATGTTCACGAAGGTCTTGTATGGAAGGTAGCACCGCTATGGTGTGCCCTAGCACCATTGAGCCTTGAGTGAGATATTGGATATTTATGATCATTTTATTGTTTCAAGATCAAACATAGAGATGTTGACCATGTATGTTATCTTTGACTGAGCATTAGACATGCTCACATGTGGCCTTTTGAGTCGTGCATTCCAATTATGTGGATGGTTATTATGTGTATCATGGAGTAAATTGTGTTAACTTGTCACTATGTTATGGGACATAGTCATTGGAAAGGTTTTTGTGTTCCTGGCAAGTGTAAAAAATTGAGTAATCTATGTTGCTCTTATTTCATGGAAGTTAACTTGGCTGTAGAAATTGATATTTGAAGCTAGTTCTATACGATAAAATTTTGTGAAAAGATGGGTTGGTAAAAGAAATTGATCATGATGGTATGTTTTCTTGTCATGTTTGATAGATGAGTATGGTAATTTTTGCTTACCTCTTTTAATGCTTTAATTTGGTGTAATGAAAGGGAGAAAATTCTTGTTTCTCTGCTATGATTATAGATGGTTCCTAGAATATTTTAAGAAACGTATGGATTTAGATGTATCTTGCCAATGGATAATGGCATTCGTAAAGGATTTAGCAATAATGTTTCATTTATTTATGGAAAGATTCCTATGTGCAGTTTGATTTTTGTTGAATGAGTTTTAGGGCTAATGTGCATGACATGTTCTCCATCTAGCCTTACGACTTCCAAGAGTAAGTTAGAACCTAGGGGGGAAGAATGTAGTACCCGTGCCCTAATCAATTTCTAATCTCGGTTTGACCTTGGTTAGTTTATCATTATATAATGTTTTAGTCAAATGTTTTAATTTTAGTGCATACCTATTAATGTGGTTTTCGCACTAGTTTACATGCAAGTTTATTAGTTCTCCTATTTTGTGATATTAATCTCGGGCTAACACTTTCATTAAGTATATATATGTATGCATGCATGACTCTTGGTTGTAGGATATTTTAGGTACAGTACCGCATGGGTGCGAGGTTCATCTCCACCTAGAATTTGCAGGTTTGAGTTTACCTCTTTGATCCTTAGAGTTGGATTAGGTGGTCGTAAGACCCTCGTTTGACCATAGTCATGCTCCAGTGAGCATCGTCAGTTGTCATCGGTATTTCCTTTGGTTGGGTTTGCGGGTCATCTGTTCATTTGACTTTCTTGGGTTGCATGTTTTATGTGTGGTTAAATCAAGTAATTAATCCTTGATCTCTAATTTGATTTAATGTCTGTTTTCGCATTAGTATTTTTGGGACTAAATTAAATAGGCTCCCTTTTTATGTGATTAATTGTTAATTGAATTCCTTAATTCAGGTTGATAGTAAGTTCAATTAAATGGTTGATTTTAATGTTAAATTTATTATGTTTATTCTATTAGAAAAGAAAGATTTAAATTTAATTGCAATAAAATTAATTTAATCCTGTTGGCATTTTGGAAATAGAAAGGTTAATTTTAGTTATTTGAGAAATCAATTTTAAATTGAAAAGCAACTTCATTTATATTGATATAGTTTAAAAGAATGTTTTTGTGATTTATTTTAAAATAAAAATTTTAAATCTAAAATTAAAATTTTGGTCAAACCTTTCCCATTTAACCTAGATTTTTGGAAAAATATGGGAGGTGGATTTTGTTTGGAGAATTTTTCTGAAAAATATTTTTGGATGGAAAATTTTTGGGGTTTTGGGAAGAGAAGGAATTTCTTGAGTTGGAGAATTGGGCTCTTCATTAGATCTTGCCAAGAATGTGAGATGAGGTAGGATTCAGATGCATCCCTTTGATTTTTGGTTGTATTGTTCTTGCTTTTCTAAAACCAAATATTGGATATTATTTGGGAATGGTTGTTCATGATGAACTCTTGTTTAAATCTCCATTGGGTGTTCTCAAACTTAAGTTTTATTTTAGAAATTAGTTTGTTTTGGGCAAGATTGGTTGAATGGATTGGATAAATGATATAAATTCATCTTAGGTTGCCATATATGATTTTTTGGTTGAGAAAATTTGCCAATTTTGATTATGGTTATTCTAAATTTGGTTTTTTGTGAAAACCATGCATTCTAGAAGTTTATTCATGTTTTTTTTTGGGTCTCTGCCTAAGACTTAACATTTTGGGGTTGTTGTTTTATTGTTTAAAAAAAATAAAAATTTCATCTCTTTGCTGAGACTGTATTTTTTTCTATTGTTGTTAATTTTTAACAGTAAATTTTTTTTAAAAAAAAAAAAAAGCAAACCCCCCCGCCACGTGGTAGGAAAACCCCACCACGTGGGGTGAGGTAGCCCTGCTACCCTTTGGTAGCAATGCTACCCAAGGTAGCAGACTACTACCAATTGGTAGCAACGCTACCAAGGGTAGCGATCTGCTACCATAGGTAGCTTGAGCTACCAAGGGGGACCCATGTGGAGGTCCACGTGGTTATCACCCCCCTCCCCCCCTTTTTTATTTTATTTTTCTTAAAAAAAAAGTGGTTTTTTTATATATATATTTTTTAATAATTTAATATTATTTTAATGTAAATTTTAAATTAATTTTTTAATAAAGTTTAAATATGGCATTTAATTAATAAAGTATGATTATTTTGTAATTAATTAATTGTATAAGTGGCAATATACATTAATTAATTTTCAAATTCTATTTTATTATTAATGCATATTTTTCTAATTAGATACTTAATTTGTTATTCTGTTATTAATTATTAATTGCAGATTAACAAATATATAGTAATTAATATTTAATTTTGGTGATTTTCTATATATGCGTAAGGAAATAATTATTAAGTTGGGAACGAACAATCTTTATTTGGGTTCCTTATATGTATATGTTTCCTTGATCTATTTTTTAATAAAGTTTAAATATGGCATTTAATTAATAAAGTATGATTATTTTGTAATTAATTAATTGTATAAGTGGCAATATACATTAATTAATTTTCAAATTCTATTTTATTATTAATGCATATTTTTCTAATTAGTTACTTAATTTGTTATTTTGTTATTAATTATTAATTGCTTAGATTTTATTAATTGCAAATTAATAAATATATAGTAACTAATATTTAATTTTGGTGATTTTCTATATATGCGTAAGAAAATAATAGTTAAGTTGGGAATAGACTATCTTTACTTGGGTTCCTTATATGTATATGTTTCCTTGATCTATATAGTGTAACTAGACTCTAGAAAAGACACATTTGGATAGATTGTTTTGAGCTAGTATGGCCATGATGTTTCTTTAGAGATTAAATAACATATTTATTTGGTTAATGTTTATTTAACTATATCATGCGAACTTGGTTTAAGAACTCGCTATAATGTAATTATGTTATGTTTAGATGCAAATGAACCTTAGAGAGTTAGAAAACCAAGAACGATTTGTACCTAGCTGAGCTAGATAACTTCAATCTAACTTAGATCATTTAGAAAACTTGATCGACATTTTATGTTTAAACCAATTTGGAAAGAGATTGTAGCTACCAATTGTTGCCTCTACAAGTTTCATTTCTTTATTCACTTTTTCTTAAGTATTGGCAAACCTTGTTTTGTTTGATTGGACCGTGTCCTACGGATTGACTTGGGGTACCTATTTTAGTCCTCATTCTTGAGTTTGACTATTGTTTTGTGGTGGTGTCATAATTGGTCATATCCTTTATGCAGGTGTCAAATGATGAATTGTGGTTGGCCATAGTTGGTCAGGTCTCTAGTTAGAGTACCATCAGTCAGTGCACCTCTTTAGAAGTCATGTTTGACCAAATGATTGTTCCCTCCATTTTGAACTCCTTTTGCTTGACCATGTGTATTCCTTGGTTTATTGAGTTCGTTTGAGTATAGTCTAGTGTCGTATGGGAAAGTGGCTTTCGATTGGGGGCTGCACCCAAAGTGGCTGCTAGATAACCCATCGAAAGTGATTCTAATAAGTGATAACCTAATAGTATATTAGAGTGTGTTAATGAATCTCTAAGTAAGATAATTGCGCCTCACACATGGGATGAGTGCTAGTATAGACTTGACATGCAGTGAGAAGGCCTAAGATGGCAAACCATCATCCTTGTCTTGACGAAAGGATGTGTGGGTCCACATGAGGTTTGGATGGGCTGAAGGTTCAGATTAGGTTACTAGGGTAACCCAGTGTATGGGTCCGGAACCTATGGAGACCTGCCATGGTAGCCATACTAGGTTGTGTGATGACACTTGTCCCTATGTTCACTAGTGTGTTGTCGTGTTATCTTGGTAGGAGCACTTTTGTGGAGTTGTCTTGTTGCTTGCCCTTGTGAGTACCTGATTTCATGCTAGACCTTGGGTAGCAATGACTTAGTTTTGTGGATGCTCCAGTGGACCTTTGTATTTGCTTCGGTTATGTTCAATTGGATCCTTTCCTATTTAGGGATCATTTATGTATTTATTGACCGATGTGGTCGTTTGTATATTGGTTATGTTTTGCCTTGTTGGTAGGATTGTAAACGATGTGAACCTTATGTATTCTTAACTTATTTTATGACCAGAGGGGTCTTGCAGTTGAGCAGACCTGGAGATGTAGCCCTCTAGGGGTGAACTCCGAGATCTATTTGGTGTCATGTAAAGCTTATGTTCTTATGTTTCCTTTTTCATTTTTAGCATGTATGGATGGCATTTTGATAGAATGTATAGATGGATTAGATGAGATTTATCGTAAATGCATGTATGCAGTCGTCTTTTAGATGTAGTAATGTGAATCATGAAAGGATGAAGTTTTGAACAATAGAATGCATTTAGTTATTGTTAATGAAATTAAGTATGCATGGAAAGAACTCATTAGTATATGATGAAATTCAAGTGTGTTATTAAATTAGATGCTGGACTTAAATTTTAATGAAAAGTATGAATGAAGGGTATAGATAAATCTTAATGGATAAACCTTATCTTGGGATTTATATTTTCATCTTCTAAAAGAAATTATTCTTGTTTAAAGTATTATCTCGTTATTAAGATAATCAACTTATTGGATTAATTAGCGTGAGTTAAGTTAAATGTGGAATTAAGTAATCACGTTGGAAAACTCTTTAGGTGTTAGTTGATGTCTTCTGCTATGTAATCTAAATTTTGATATCTCATTATATCTTAATTTTGTGTTTATCTTCTTTTTTTTTTGAAAGTAAAAAATTATTTGCACTGTATTTATGTGTTTTAGCTTATCCCTTCAGGGTTTCCTGGCGGGGCATTACACATTATACTTGGATTGATTTATATAAGCTATTTGTTATTTTAAGGAAGACACTATTTGGGAAATACTATTGATTATAGCTTCGATAGAAGGATTGAAATTAGACATATTGGATTGAGAGGGAGGAGTAACATTGTTGAATGAAGGAAGAGGTTGAGAATAAGGAGGTGGAATACTATGATAAGTGGGTAATGGAGAAGATTGGGTAGCACATGGAAGACTCATGGGAGGAATGAAAGAATTGTGATTAAAGGAGTTGCCCCCTTGACTAACATTTATAGGTGCTAAATTTGATTAGGTAACAAGGGGAACATTCATGGTAGGAGAAATGAAAGAAGAGGTATTTCCCCCATAACTAACATTTGTAGGTATGATATTTTTTATGAAAGTAGCCATGATATTTGATGCGAAGGTAGGAACACTACTCATAGGAGTTGTCAAAGGAATAGAATGATTAACTTAACTAGGAGGTTGTGTATAACATAGGTTTTTAGCGCAACTCTTCATAGGCATTATATTAGAATCAAAAATATGAGAAATACCACACAAGATATCAACACCATGTTTATCATTTTGAATAATTCTTTTTAATCCTTCAATCAATGGGAGAGCTACACTATCTAGGTATTCTTGACTCATCCATTGTTGAAGATTATCAAATTCATTGTGCATCTTCGCCAATTGGTCAACGAATACTCTAGTTATTGTTTCCTCCTCATTGTGAAAATTATCAAGAGGACAAACAAGAATATCTGAAGGATGGGAAGAAGCAGCAATATCCTCATTAAAAAAGCTATCCAAATTAGGCTCCATTTCCTTGGTAATTAAACCTTGGGTAGCCTTAATTCTATAACTTCTTCTAATGGGGATACTATAGGTAGGACTAATAGTACTAAAAACTCATGCACTAGGGAAAAGAAAATGGAAAGAATAATGCAATCGTCTAGGAATTTGAAATTTAAAATTAGGGCTTTTCTTAAATAACCTCTTAATTTTGAAAGTTTGAAAGGAGGGATAACCAAAATTAAATTTAGGCTTGTCCAAATTTAACATCTTAATTAAAATTTTTGAGATATTGAGATATTGCAGACATCAATTTAATTTTAAAAATTAGGGTTTGCATAGTGAACCACTTACTTTTAAAATTTAAATAGAAAATGGAAATGTTGAAATTCATATTTGTTTTTGATCTTAGGGTGACCTAAAATCATTAAAATTTCACAAATCTCTAGAATCGTGTAGTAAAATGTAGTCAAAACAAGCTACCAAAATTTGAGCAAAAAAAGTTGGGACCAAGTAGGTAGCGACTTGGTCTGAACACACGGTCCAACCAACTTTTTTTCAAATATTTGGGGAAGCAAGATATTGTGATTTTTATGCGATTTCCAGAAGGATGTGGAAATTGGAGATATCAAGATATTCAAAATTAAGCCTTGAAGGTCGAAATAGGACACAGGGTGGTTGCAAGAGTCCCACTTTTGGGTAAAAAGTGGAAGTGTTTTCTCTGTTTTTCAATTTTTTTGTCATTTGATGTGAAAATTTGATGCACTTAGAGATTGAATCTCAAAAAATTCTAGTAATAGAAAATGTAGTGTTCGGAGTCTACTTTTCAAATATGTAATTTATTTTAATACCCACATGGTAGAAATCACTTTTTAGTAGGCATGTTTAAAAACCATTTTTTCAAATTGCTTGTTTCAGGACCATACCACACGTGTACGACCACCATTTTTTAATTTAGATAAATGAATTTTTGTAAATCCTTATGGGAAATGATACCTAAGACACCAAAGATTGATGAGAATATTTTTTCTTATTTTTTTATTGAATATATTTTTTTAATTAATTTTTAACTAACAATAAAGTATATTTTCAAAACATCAGGTGTACGACCACCATAATTTGATGAAAATTTCATATTTTTCAATTTTCTTTTTTTAAATATTCAAAAGAATTGTATGTAGATCAATGTCATATAATTTATTTTTCTAAAATCCTAAAAACAAAAAAGTTATTAAAGTTTTAGTGAACCTTGGTATTTTAGGTTTAGGTTCCACTTTTGATTAATAAATAATAAAAAAATAGTAAAAATAATCTTATCACTATGAAAGTTACATTTTTGAAATCAAGACGCTCAAAACTCTAATGGGTTTTCGTTTTGTCAAAAAATTCAATCAGAAAGGCCCTAAAAAAATTAAGCCAAGCTAGAAATCTAATGTCACTTTGCCTTAGTCATTTTTTTGGAGGTCTAAGCATAGGCTTGGTGGGACCAAGCCTATCCTGAAGCAAAAAACAATGCTAAGGGTTATTTCCTGCCCCTAATTTTAACAAATGGGTGCCCATTTTTTAAATTCAAAAAATGGGCGTCCATTTCGCTTTGTACCGTTGAAAGCGAAATGGGTGCCTGTTTTTAAAAACGGGGACCTAATTCTAAAATGGGCACCTGTTTCATTAAATAATGGACGCTTGTTTTTGAAAAGATCCCTTGGGCTAGAATCCCAATTATTGAATGATTTTTCAATCATTTCTTGACAATTACGATCTACAAAGAGAATGTTTTGATTAATCATTCTCTTTTTTTGTCTTATTGTCTATTTGGTAAGGAGATTGATTCAAATTGAAAATTTGGTGCAGCCATGGGATCAAATCAATGCAAGAAGAGGCAAAGGAAGGTTCTGACAACTGAGGAGATTGCAACAAATAGGGAGAAGGAGGTAATATGTCAACAAGAGAGAAGATCAAGAATGAGACAAGGAGCTTCAAGTTCCACAATCATTTTAGAAAAGGAGAACATCAATGTGACCATAAATGTTGACAAAGGAAACACAATAGAACCATTTAATTTAGGTCCATCTTCTAATCCATTATTGGATACATGTATGTATTCACAGCCCTATATTTTTTCTCATGAAGAAATTGGTGATTTAGTAGAAGTAGGTTACTTATTAAATCAAACGCCAATTGAAAATCAAACCCCAAATAAAATTAGAACTCAAGTTGAAATTGAAATCCAAATTGAAACAACAAATGAAACTAGATCTCAACTTGAAACTGAAACTGAAACCAAATTTGGAACTCCAAATGAAATTGAAAATCCACCTGCAAATAAAACCAATAATGTGTATGTAGACATGTAAACACCAATTGAAAATGAAACATGTTTGAATGATAACCAAACAAATGAAAATTTTGAAGTTAAAAGTGATGTACTAGACAACCTTCCTGGCTTGGTTTCATGGAGACAGATTAGGACACATGCAAATAGATTGTTTAGACATTTTTTATAATAAGAAATTTGAGTTTTAATGTCAATTAATGGTACAACTATTTAAAATAACTAAAATGCAAAAAGTGATGAAGAAGTTAGGCTTTTATGTCAAACCCAAGAAGAAGGACGAGTCTTTAAAACAAGTTGTATCGACTGTCGCTAGCGCCTTTGATACAATCAGAAAGAAAAGTTGTTCTAAAGATAAAAATGTGGCACGATGGGCAATAACAACAACTTTAGTAAGCCAAACAACTTCTAATAAAATAATGATGAGTAACATAAGTGGATATCTTAATATTCATTGTAAAACTTTGTCAAGAGTTGTAAAAAGAAGAGTTCATTTTGAAAATGATCCAATAAACAAATTGTGGACTTTTAGTGGTAGACTACCAAGGTTTGATATGAAACTTACTGGTGAAGTCAAAAATTTGATCAAAAAATTCTGGCATGACAATATGAGAGTATCACCTAATGTTAGAGATGTTCTTAAATTAAGAGTTGGGTCAAAAATTTGTGATCCACATCTAAAATACCTATTGGACAAGACTCAAACTAAATTGTACAAATTTTTTCTGGATGATAAGGTGTTGACTATTAGCATTTGTCAAAGGTCTTTTGAAAAGTGTAAACCTTAGTATGTTCGAATTAACAAGGAAATTGTCACATGTTGCAAAACTCATGTTCAATTTCACTACTATTATGATGTATTTCAATTCAATATATACATGTTACCATGCATAGTAATGGAATGTTCCAAGAATGTGGTATAAATATACCACCTGGAAACTATAAAGGATTTTATATCAAGTTTGTTTTGCAACCCACCAAATGAGCAAAATTTTCTTTTCAATGCATGTGTTTCTGGTGTATGTGATATATGTGGCAATCTTGCATTGTTGGATGAATGTTTGCATAAAAATATTTCAAATGATTTTGGACAACAATTAGTTGATGTTAAAAGATTTAAAAATGTTGAGTATCCATAGAAGGATGGAAAGGTTGGAATATGATGTGATCTAATCACTGAAAAAGTTAGCGTTTATGCATTTACGAATGAATTTAAGAGTAAAATCGTACCTAAATATGTTAAACACACTCAAAATGCTATATGGCTCAATGGTCAGTTTTGAATATGCAAGGATACATTTCCTATTGGTAGTATACTTTCGGTTGTTAACCTTACAGAGAACTATATGCTTGCACCACAAGATGAGGTCCAACCACAATACTACAATTCAGTGCAAGTGTCGATTTTTGTCCATATTGTCTATAGGCATGCACCCGATAGTATAGAAGAGGATCAAAATTTTTTGAGAGAGTACCATTTCTATGTGAGTGATAATAAATTACACTCATCTGAGTTTGTCCAGTATTGCTTCAAGACCTTTTTTCAAAATTTGAGGGAGAGAGAAATTCAGATGACACAACATCTAATATGGTCTAATAATTGCACAGGGCAATTCAAGAATGCTAGAATGTTTTATTGGTTGAGTAGGATTCATAAGAAAACTAATATCAAACACATGTGGAGTTTTTTTGAGGCTGGACATGGGAAAGGAGAACATAATGGTGTCGGTGCATGTGGTAAGAGAGCCCTTTGCAGAGCATCTCAAATTCAAGGAAAAGGCTAAATTTAAAAATGCAAGTGCAATTGTGGATTGGTGTAGTGCAATTTTATCCACATGATCAAGTCAGAACTCTATAATTAGACATTTCTTCTGGCTATTTAAAGAGGAGAATATCCTTCCAAGATATGATTGTGATACAATCAATGGGTCAGCTAGATGGCATTCATTTAAGAGTTATAATTCTAACACTTGGACTATATGGACTAGAGAGTTTGCATGTTTTTGTCAATTTTGTGTTGCAGGTGAATGCGAAGAATGCGAGAATATGAAATGGGTCAAAGAATGGCAACACAAATCCTTAATACCTAGTGAGACACAATATCAAGATGTTAGAAGGAATGAAGACCCAAATCATGCATTTGCATCAAAAGATTATGATCATGTTTCAAACCTCATACAACCTAGTAATTTAATTCAATTTCTTGTTTATAACTTTAAATTATATATATTTTATGTATTGTTATATAATTTATGATTGTATTTGAATTATAAATTCTAACAAGTTTTATTTCTACATGTACTTAAATTTGTTTTCTAGGACATGTGTATGTTGTTGTTGCACCTAAGGATAATGATGAGCAGGTTGAGTATTGGCTAGCTAGATGTGTATAACCTAAGAAAAAGTTTATATGTGATCAAGTAGATGATGATGGTTTTTAGTATTCAGTTGGGTCTGTTGTGGTAGTTGGCACATGGCTACACAAATACTTAACAAGAAGGAATGGCTTACCAACTTATGAAGACTACCAATCAAAAAAGAAGATTATACACTATTCTCATTTGGTGGTGGCAAAAAACATCAAATTAGAAAGATACAAAGGTAGACCTGCTAATAAGGTATTGTGGACACTTTCAGTAGAAGAGCATGAGGCAATCATAGACGCATTGAAGAAGAGAGAGGATGTAGATGGTACATTAGGTTAAATCAAATTTATATGCATGTAAGTTTGTGTTACTTGTGTGAACTCTTTTATATTTAATCATGATAATTATTTTTATTTGTCCCTTTAACATTGTATTTGTCTACATTTGATACAATTTTGGTTTTATGAACAACATTGTATTAGTTATCTTCTTCTTCATGTTATTTTGTGCACATTGTAATTATGTTACAATCATTCTAATTTTTTATGATATATTTATTTTATTGCAATCTCTTCATAGATTAATTGTAAGTTCTTGATTTTATTATTATTTTAAGAATAGGACATTATTGTAAATTGGGATAATTATTTTATTGAATTATAAATTATTGCACTATAAGATGATCAATCACAATGTTCAAATATAAAGTCACAAATAGATCATATATAATCACTAGAGGGCACCAAATCACAAAACAACATCACATATATATAATCACTAGAGGGTGCCAAATCACATAACAAGACCTAATATCATAATAGCAATGAAATGACATAATAAAAATTCCTATCTATAATCACATAACAATTCTTGATGACATAATAACAAGTTTTGGAAAAATAATAATAAGGAAATGACATTAAAAGAAGTCCAAATAACATAATAACAAAACAACATCACATATATAATCACTAGAGTGCACCAAATCACATAACACGGCTAGATATCATATTATCAACAAAATGACATAATAAAAAGTCCTATATATAATCACATAACAACAAGTCTTATATATAATCACATAATAACAAGTCCCGGGATAACATAAAAAGTGTCATCATAAAAACTCCATAATACAATAACATGACATGATCTAAAATATATAATCTAAGAACTCACATGCATCTCATTTATAGTCCTCTTCACTCCACATGAAGGTGGCTAATATGAATCATCCTGCTGCACGTAGTCCTAAGATGCACCATCCTATGTGTATGCAGTATCAGTGTCTCCACCCTCCTGTACATTGTTAAAAGATTTTACATGATAAGAATATTTAACATTAGAAGAAGATACTTGCATAATTCACTTATAAAGTAATTAAATACTAAAAATTTAAAATAAATTACCATACGACTGTGCTCTACAATGCCCTCACTGGTACATGGAGGTCCACTATCATGAACAAGAAAAGTGGTTGTAGTCAAGTTCTGCAAAAAAAACATTGCACAACAATTTTGATAATCCCTATAAAAGCCAGGTACACAGTATAAACAAATTAGAAATTATTTTTCTAATCATCACCACAAATGACAATGTCAACGGTTGCATCTAGCTCAATCCCATAGCCATACAATACTGGTAGTGGTGTCAACCTGAACAACATATATAAATCATGAATCAAACTTGTATATATACATAAATTATAAAGTATATATATAGACTACAAGTTTATCGTAGAAAAGAATACATGTGATGTAGACAAAGTAACTGATGGGTGAAGGTGCTCATGTGATGACCATCAAACAATCTAGAAGCCTACAATTGCAAAAAATAACAAACATGAATCAAAGTTGTACATAAATTAGTAAGCATATAGACACTTCAAATTAATGGATGAAAAACATACTAGTGGTATATGACGTTGAGCCTTAGCAGTCCATGGGTCACGTGAAGAACTACCCACCTCGGTGATACACAAAGCACCCTACAAAATTGAAAAAACATATCATACACATCATTACATTAAAAATTTATTGTTTATTTTAAATGTAAATATCAATATGTACTCACAAAGCTGGTTCCCACTTTTTGGCACATCCTGATTTTTGCTGAAATCATACATTTTTAAAAAAATATAATTATTTAAGCTCTAAGATGTCCCATTTGAAGTAATTAAGTGAAGAGAGTTAGATCAAAGGCTCTTAGATCAAAATTTCTTGGATAGAACCTCTCTACTTCTAAATCGTACTTGCAATGGAGTCTCCTTTGCATCTATCAAATGCTGATAAAAAACCAATTTTACATTAGCTTTTGAGGGGTCAAATGAATTCATTTAGAAGTTTTGTTTTCTTAAGGATTTAGCCCTTACTATAAGCTTTCCAAATAGTATAATTTTTACTATATTTAATTTCATTAATATACTTTTATTTTATTTTTTATGAATGTAGGTTTTTCACCGAACATGAACTTCTTTGTTCAATGCATTGGGAAAAATAGTAAAATAATTCAAAAAAATTCTGAAAAATATCTATGCACTAAGTATTGATGTCTTCTTTCTAACAAAAAAAAAACAAAACTGAATTTTGATATATCTAGAACAAGTTATGTGTTCAAACGTACACCTATATTTAAATTATAATGAGTCAGACTTCAAACCTTAATAAAATAAAAAATATTCAACATATCACTATCAAACCAACTATATGCCCTGGGTATTGATGTCACAAACTAAAATTTAAAAGAGATAAGTTTCTATCATTTATAGAAAAAAAGTTATACATTTTGGGATGCACATGACTCTTAAAAAATGTTGTTTGTTGTAAAAAACTACTTTTGAGGGAGATGGAAAAATCAATAAAATTTTATTCAAAAACATTTGAAAAAACTATATTTACAAATCACTAGTTTACATTATCTTCAAATTCTTAACGATTTAAAAGTTATAGGTGTCAAAAAGTGAAGGTTTTTTGCAAAATGTTCATCTAAGTGTCAAAGCTGGTTAAAAAGTGGGAACCAGTATTGTGAGTTCACCTAATGTATCTAGATGAAAGTGCATACCGTAAATGGGGCACCAACATCTCTAGGTATCGAGGTAACATGATGTTAGTTCCTCAATGATGTGATATGATCCATCCTCTATTCAGAAAAAATTGACTCATGTTATGGTTCATATGTGTATATATAAGGAATTTAATATTGCACTGTAAATTATATAAATAAATTTGTACCTCTATAGGCTGATCATCATCTGGCCATAGGAGATCAACATATGAAGAGACGACATCAGCATGTGCAGCCTCCTCAACATCATCATAACCACCATGGGCAGCATCAACATCATCAAAATCACCATCTACTCCAGGGGAAACCTCACTCTATGGACCCGTACATACATTCTTGCAGCTTGTGCAAACAAGTGCTAAGCTGGGGGCAACCCTCACCTCGTGCAACTGCTGTACCAAATTGCCCGACAAGGCACTCAATGAACCAAGAGCAGAATCCACTACTCGATGATGGGAAGGTTCAGGAACAACTAGTGTAGGAAGAGGAACCAAGGGATCATCACGCACACGGTTTCTAACCCTGTTGCTTAATTTGGCTCCTAGCCTATCCTGGGGCATGCCTATCCCGACCTCCTGAAATGATCTAATGTCAAAGTAATTGATCTTTTTACCCAATTCAAATTTGGCCCATAATTTTTTCAAAAAATACATCAGGACCTCATGATTGGAGTGTGGTGGATAGTCAACGACCATCCACCACCACTCCCAAAAGTGTCTAGCTATGCCTGGGTGCCTACACCATCGAATTGAGATCTGTGGCTTCTTTAGATCTATCTCTTCACCTGTCTTGGGGTTCACAAAATATTGTTTCAAATCCATTTTTGTTATTTTTAATTCATTGAATTGTTTGTATGTTAGGCCATCAACGTAAAATGCACTCAATCCCTCCCGCCAACTATGATAGTTATCCAGCTCGCTATCTAAAGCCTATACAAACTGTACAATCCCTTGCATATTATTTGCAAGGCGTAACAAATACGGAGGTGGATGAGGCTCACATCTAATGGTATGGATATCTCTAATCAAAGAATCAATATTCCTCCTAATAGTATCCCTCAACTAATCAAGTGGAGGTGGAGGTGGAGGTGGAGGGGGTGGAGGTGGAGGTGGCGCTAGACCTAATAGCTCATCTATCCCAAACTCATCCATTCTGTAAAAATAATCTGCATATATATACAAACATGAAAATTTACAATTACTATTTAATTTACATTTCACCTTCCAAAAAAATATATAAATAAATACAATTTACCAACTTAAATATAAAAAAGGGAAACTCACATAGATCTATAATATTATTAATAGGTGGGTCTATTTTAATAATAAGCATCATTTAAGAAATATTATCCACTTAAATCAAAGTATAAGAAATATTCTACAAAATAAAACATCGTAATGCCCATGCAACTCAAACAATACGTTTTAACATCTAAAGATGCATTAGTATAAGTTCCATCAAAATCATAAAAATAATCATGAGAGAGAGAGAGAGAATAGATAATGAATAAAATGACTCCATAGATTTAGATAATGAATAATCATCTCCTCTAGACTCGATTGAGGGCTCATTCTCAATTAATATTTTTTTTTAGTTGGCATTTTGGGCCATCATGGTGCATTTGTATGTTTGTTATAGAGAGATGGTTGCTTACAATACCTATGATAGTTGTACTTTGGGACCCATAATAGTTGACCATATTGTCATTAGAGGCTTCTAATCATAGTTTGATGGTAGCATTGTGTAGTTCATCTTTTCAAAGAAGGTAACTTCCATGGAGTTGCAATTTAGTACCCTTGCAATATTTAACCATTATCGTCAATTAGGCTACCACTTTATATTTTCAACTTGATAGGAATTGATTCAACTACTCTCTTTTGGTTTTAACTAATTTCATTAAAGTCATAAAGTATATCTATGAACTTTTCAATACATGTATTGCTTTGTTGTGTTCTTTTCTAGAATCATGGGATGATTTAGTGATGACAACTAGTAGTACTACACTAAGTTTAAGCTTGAATAAATAGTAGGTTCTCTACTCTTGGAGGAGTTAAAACAAAAAAAAACTGATTTTTTTAAAGGAGGCATTGGTTATTAGAGGAAGATAAAATGATAAAGCAAAGAGAAAAAATCAGAAAAAGGACAAAGCTCCAAATATAAAGTGAGATCTAAGTCTCTCAATAAATCCTATGTTAAGCTTTATAATTATGTCAAGGAAATCCACATAAAAATGAATGCAAGAAAAATATTACAAGAATGAATTAAATGATGATTTAGATTCAATAAATTATTAGCATGACAATAGTGATATAATTGTTATATATTTGGAATGCATATATGTGAGGATACATGGATGATTAAATATAGAGATTCTTTCCACATGACATTCTATTTCTCATCGAGGAATATTTTTACATTTAGTGTAATGTTTTTTAAGTTCAAAAACATCTTTAGATGCACATTGCAACATTGGTAGAAGGTGGACTTTAGGAGTAGTTGGAATTTAGTATAATAATGTCATTTTAGAAACAATTGGGATACTTCACCAATACTATCACTTTGATGACAAGTTGAATCTTTGACAAATTTTTATGATACTTTAACAATGCTTAATGTTACTTCAATAAGAGCTAGCATTTAGTGGAAATCTATCACTTTGGTAGCCATTGGACTTTATGGACATAGTACCTCTAGGTTGGAATTTAATATCTAGCATCTTAATGACTCAAATTTAGAAAAAATGCTTTCAACAACCATGTTTTCAAAGAAAAATAGGAATGACTTCAATTTTTTCTTTGCTAAGCAGTATAAACAATTGAAAGCATTGCATGTTGGCAAGGATAGGGAGATCACTAAAATGATTGGTGATTCATGGAATAATCTAAAAGAAGAAGAAAAATCCATGTTTTCAAAGCACAAAGTTTGGAAAGAAGAAAGTTTAGTAGTAGGATTGTTCAACATGTTATTAAAAATATAAGGACTTGCAAACTCAAATTGGATATGGGATGTTGACATTAGGAAGTCTAACATTGACTATGTATTTAGTCTATGTGGTGGTGCAATTAGCTGGATGAGTAGGTGATAGGTTGTGGTTTCTCTTTCCACTATCAAGTCAAAGTATATGGCATGTTATCATGTTTGTAAATATACATTATATCTTTAGAGATTGGGCTAAGTTAGGAAGTAGTGAGGATTAATTGTGATAGTTAGAGTATTATCAAATTTAAGAACCCTATCTATCACACACACAAAAAAAACATTCATATTCATTACATTTTAAAGTTCAATTTAAACATAAATTAAACATATAACTTTTACAAAAGAATCCTATAATTAAATACAACATTTAGAAATATAAATTTAAATGTTCAAACTTTTACACATGATTAAAATAGAGAGAGAGAGAGAGAGAGAGAGAGAGAGAGAGAGAGAGAGAGAGAGAGAGAGAGAGAGAGAGAGAGAGAGAGAGAGAGAGAGAGAGAGAGAGAGAGAGAGAGAGAGAGATGGAGAGTAGGTAATTTGAGATACAACGAGTTAGAGAGAGAATAGATAATTTAAGAGATAGAGATTAGTTAATGATAGAGAGAGGGTGATGTGTGAAAGAGAGAGAGGGGGTAATGCGTGTGTGTGTGTGAGAGAGAAGGGATAATGAGAGATTGAGAGAGGGAGAGAGCGTAATGACAGAGATGGTAACATGTACCTGTGTGAGAGAGAGAAGGGGGGTTTATTGTTGATTTTCATCTAGGATTTATTGTTTGTTAATTTTTTAGGGTTTGTTGTTCATTTATTTTCTAGGGTTTATTATTCATTTTGTTCTATCTAGGGTTTAGTGTTCATTTTTCTATTCAGGGTTTATTGTTTGTTTTTGAGTCTAATGTTTATTGTTCATTTATGTTTTTGTTTTTGTTTTTTTTCCTATAGTTTTTGCTATTCATGTTTTTTGCAATATTTAAAAACTAAAAACTATTTTAAACATGAAATAAAGTAAAATACAAATTTTTTTTCAAACTTTAAAACACTAAAATTGAAAAAAAAAAAAAATTAACATTTTTTTAATAAAAAATAATAACAATAAATTAATATTTTATTATTGAAAAATAATAAAAATAAACAAAACAGAGTATAAAAAGTAAAACTACGTACCTGGAAGGAGGTAAAAAATGGTCTTGGAGGTCAGCTGGGATGAAAAAAATGGATACCCGTGCTCCTCTGAAACGTTTACCCATTTTTGAAATAGTGAAAATCATGGAAAATGGTTTAAAAAAAAAAATACATTCAAGAAATGGGCGCTCATTTTTTTCAAACTAGTTGCCTGTTTAGCTTCGAGCACCGATTTAGCTTTGGGCACCCATTTTTGAATGAATCAGGCACTCAAAGCAAAATGGGTGCCCAATTTGTAAAAATCGGGCACCCATTTATAGAGGGCTCTTTTTGCAACCTGTGGACTTCCACGGGATTGGGACCCAACTTTGTGCATTTACCCCATGCTTACAATGTTTAACAAAAGGATTAATTGGAAGGACAACAAAAAGGGCACACTTAAGGGCCTTAAGAGGCTTTAGATTTAATTGAATCAAATAAATGCTTAAAGGAAAATTTGAAATTGCACAAGGTTAATTTAATTTTAAAAATTAGGGTTTGTTGCATAAACCGCTTAATTTTAAAAATTTGAATTTTACAAGGAGGGAAAAGGAATTTTGAAAGTAAAGCCAGGACTCAAATCTGAAAATGAATTCAAGATCTACACAATCTACAATGTCAATTTTAAAATTAAAAAATAGGGTTTTATGATTCAACCACTTAATTTTTTTGAAAATTGAAAGTGTACATGAAAACTTGAATTGAAAAATTGAAGACTTCTCAGATCTAAAATAATCAACCCGATTTAGACAAATCACAAGCTCAGTTTTGAATCTAAAAATTAGGGTTTTTGTACATTCAACCTTTAAATTTTTGCAAAGAAATTAAGCTTGTAAATAAAAATTTGAATTTTAAATTGCATGCACTCAAATCTGAAAAACAAAAATCAGAAGAAAGCATAAGAAATGTCGAGTTCACCAAAATGTAAAGTGTAAAATTGGAGAACCTTAGCTAGTTCACCACTTGGAAAAAGAGGGAATTCACTAGGCTCCTATTTTCACTTGGAGAGACTTTACATTCAAAAGAGGGGGATGAATCTACTAGATCCTATCCCAAAAAATACAAGGATTGAATATTAAGAAGATTGGAATGGAATTAAGACTCTTTTGTAAGTTGATTGATTGAATTAGGCCAAAGTGTGCAAAAATAGTGAGCTATAGATTCAAGATTCAGTCTTGCACTTGGATCTGAGAAGTTTGAGATAATTCAGAGCTACTCTGCGAAATTCAAGATAAAGTTACAAGGACAGTGTGTTTGGATAGGGGTGCCCTCCTATCAGTCCTCTGAGCTTTTTGTGTGTCAAAAAGGATTTTTTCATCTCTGCGAATAAAGCTTAATTCCAGAAGTACAGTTGCGCACCTATTTCCTATAGACAGAAAGAAAGGGAAATGTATTGGGAATAGGGATTTGTCTTCATATGAAACCTTGATTTTAGAATTAACCAAGTGGTTGAAATAATTAAAATGAAATGACTAAAAATAGGAATCCTCCTCTTTGAGGGGATGTTGAATTAAATGAAATTGAAATGCTTATACCTCCTTGTGAAGTTTTGTTGGGCTCCACATGGAATTAGGGTTTCATGAAGTAGAATGTTTATCTCCTTTTCAATGCTTGAAATCTTGTCTCTATTGCTACTTGAAAGCTTGAACGAAGACTAAAAATGCTCAATTTCTCTTCAATGCTTGATAATGAGTGATGATAGATTAGATACGATTTCATTAGATTCCAAATGAGAGGGGAAATCCCTCTTATATACTTGCCACTGGGTTTAATTGATGGATTTTCTAACTTGGGCCGACATAAGAGGGAATTCCCGCTTCAAATTTGAGTTAGGTCCAAGGGGAGAGGATCAAGGGAGGTCCTAACTAGGGGATCCTAGGGAACCATGGCCTAGTCCCAATGGATGCTAGGTCATCATGCCCTAGTCCTACCCTATTTGGGGGCAGGATCAAGGTGCAGATAGAGTGCAGGTTTGAATTGCAATGTGTTTTTGATGTGCATGAGCATATTTAGGTCTCTGATCAGGTTGAGGGGGGCATAAACTAAGGCGAAGACCCAAATGTAGTCGAAAATTGGAAGGGGTGCAATTTTAAGATGTTATACATGGAAAACCCAAACAAGAAAAAACCACAGTGAGAATGTAACTCACAATATGAATAACAATGTTTACAACTTTTTAGGCATCCAGCCAAGGAGCACCAATAGCTGAAGGACTTGCAAAACTAAGTTGCACAACCTTAGGCAAGATACAAAGAGGGCTTGCATAGTTGAAGAACACTTCTTCAGGACAAGGTACAAACTTCTATTGAAGGACTCACTGTCAATCAACGACAAATGAAATAGTTGAATTGAAATTGAGAAGGATTCTCTTGGTCATGAAGTTGTCCTTGAACAACTAAATCAAGCGACCAACATCATGGCAAACATCTCTGATATTCTCCTTCGTCACAACACATTGTCTTGCAAAATAAATTCCTTTAAAATCTCTTCTCAAACTAACTTTTAAATAACCACAAACTCAAATTTTCTTGCAAATCATTTGCATACACTTACACAATTCTCTTCTCATTCACGCACAATATGAGATACAACATTGAAAACCTATTGAGGGTTGGCCAAAACAAAATAAGCAATATTACACAAATTAAGCCACCTAAACCTAAAATACTTAGATCAGCCCACTATAGGAGAAAACGGGAACCAAAACATATCACAATACATCATTCCAAAAATGATCCAATATTCTACAACCACTAACACATATTTCAAAGGGCATTAAAAAGCATAACATATAGATACAATCAACTAGTCATCCATATAACCACTTCCAATGCAAAATAATGTTATAGTGTATCATTCCCTCACTTGAAGAGTTATAATGTATCCTTCTATGGTGTTACTTTTAGTATTTCCAATTTTATATATAACCAAGTTGATTGTACTTGGTGACATCAACCTAGTAATGTGGGAGAAAAATGCAATGTAAAAAATTTATATACCTTATAATTATCATATTGTGCGTGAAGTTGGATTTGGTCTCCACCTCTCATAGCATATTCTAAGATCATTTTAGCATAGGCTTAGCCTTTTATGTACTTGTAGTGCAAGCATTTTTTATTTTTTTTGTGTGTTCAACTCATTGTGTTGCAATGTGTTTCCCTATGTTAGTTTTATGTTTTGTTCCCACCTTGTGAAATCTTTGTACACTTTGTATATGGACATTAGTGCAGCATGTGAATTTTTGGACGGTGCACTTCCATCCTTTAACTAGATATATAGTCATATGACCTATCAGGTCATTATATATAAAGAACACCATAAACTAAAAATATGTGTTCTACAATACCTAAATGAAATAAAAATAATCTAATCCAAAACCAAAATAAATAATTAATTTCAAGATAACTATAAACACAACCAAAAAATAATAATTTTATTTCATACAAAATATTTTTTCCTTAAAAACATTACGATAGAAAAAATTGTAAATCTATGAATTTCACTTAATCAACTAAGTGTATCAATATAAGTTAACATTATTTCATGCATTGATTTCATTGTTTACTATAATCCAATCAATAATTCGATACTGTCTTTCCCCAAATAATTCTATCATTTCCATTAAGAAATTGTTTGAAGTTAGAGTTTTGTCTAAATCTTGACAAATTCAAATATGGTATATGATAAGAAATGACAATAAGCAAAGGGTTTCCTGCATTTCCAACACATAAATATTCATAGATTTGAGTTGATAAGAAGTGATTGAAGCACAACATGTTAAACTGCCATGTGGAAGTTTAGAATTGAAAATATTTGTGATCTCACAACTTCAAAATCTTTTCTCATGAATTGGATCTTTCATATAATATATGTATTCATTGTAACTACACCTTTTAAGGATAAATAAAAGTCTTTGATGGACAAAATATTAAGTTACTTAATTTAATCATGATGGTATGAGTTTGTTATCTACAAAAATTAATTATTTATTCATAAATCAAGTTTATCTAATGTATATTCAAAGTAAGGGAAACAATATAGTTTTAGGAACTACCAATTTATTCTATTGTGTTAGCATAGAAATTCTAGATTTTATTGATTCTAAATCACATTGTAATTCTTTAAGCTTTCACCTAATACATCCGTAATAAGAATTAGATGAACATTTTTTTTCTAATGCAAATGTGACATGAAACTTGTCATATTGTACCTCTACATCTATAAGGTGCAATGGTATGACATAATGACACACCTAGCATGTTTATTGTAGACACTTAAATTTGAATGATTAATTTAATCATATCAAATCTCCTACGTCGTTTGTATGAATTGAATAATTCATGTTATTCAATTAAAATCAAGTATCTCTTTTGGCTAAATTAATTAAATGAAGTCATGACCCGTAGACAAATTAATTAATTAATCTCTTAATTAATCAATCCTACCCCTTTCTTCTAATCCTTGAATTAATTAATCAAATTTATTAATTCCCTCTTTTCCATCCCTATATTTGAATTTTATTCAAATATTCCTTTTAGTCACATGTCTCCTAACATTAACTACCCTTATAGCCTAACCTCTAATTTAACCTTCGAGTTCTAACCAATCCTATCACCTCAACCAACCTTATCCTATCCTATCCTAACCTCCCCTCACATGTTTGTGCACACTCATGATTTCCTTATTTCCTTAATATTAGGAAATTGAAGGCTATTTTGGGTGGCTTCTTCCCAAAATAGACATGTGTCCTTGAGGACACATGTCAAGCCCCTTCTTTACATTTGTCCCTCTATGGGACACATGGCCTCCCTTGTTGAGCCAAGTGTGGAATCTTATTCCACATGGCATTCTTAGGATTGCAACTTGTCCTCTTTGATGACAAATGTTGCATTTCCAAGGCCCTTCATCTCCCTTCCTTTCCTATTTAATCCCTCCCTTTCCTAATCTCTCCATCCACCTTTTTTGTATCCACGCTGTTATAATGCAAAAATTCATCCACCCCTTTCACATCCATATCATCATAATGCAAAATTTCATTCATGCTTTTGTAATCATACCCTCATAATGAAAAAACCCCATCCAATCATGCCATCCATCCTTTCATTCTTTTGATTCAATTCGCACAATTGAGTATGTGCTACATTATTAAGCACACATCCAACCGGAGAACAATAAAATCAAGAGGACATTGGTTTTATTTTCATTATTGTTATTTGATGTTTCTAATTTTCTCTTCAATAACGTTCTCAATCTTTAGGTGTTTTGATGAATCTAGTGTTAGCTTAAATTGCTTAGTTTTAGCTTTCAATCTTTCATATCCACTCACAATTTCCTTCACACATTTTTTGGCATGCTTAGTGGGACCCACTTCACAGGTTGATTAAATTATTTTCTAGTATTTGAGTGATTTTGATCATAGGTATTGTCAATGCCTAAAGGAGAAAAAAGCATTCTCACAACTCTATTTGCAAATTTTCATACAGATTTGTATCTGGTAGGTTTTCATTTTTAGAAGGTTTCTAAATCTGACAAGTCTTTATTTTTAGTAGGTTTCTAAATCTAGCAAGTTTTTTCATTTTTAGCAAGTTTCTAACTATGGTAGGTTTCTATTTTTAGAAATCTTCCATTTTTAGTAGGTTTCCATTTTTAGCAGGTTTCTAAATTTAGTAGGTTTCCATTTAGCAGGTTGCCATTTTTAGCAAGCTTCTAAATCTAGCAGGTTTCCATTTTTGGCAGGTTACTATTTTGACCAAGTTTCCATTTTAGCAAGTTTATATTTTTAGTAAGTTCTTCTATTTAAAAATAAACTTTTGATGTTGTAATTTTGATTTCTACTACTAATGGTATGTCTGCAACATGTGACAAGGATCATAGAGACGTTTGGATTTGCCAAATACTTACATTGAAAGTATTAAAACATTTGATGTAGGACATTGTTGAAGATTGTACTTTCAAACTGGGTGTCTTTGATTTTGATAGTTAGACAACATTTCAATTAGGGATTAAAATGAATAAAGTGTCTTTTGTGTTTGGCATGCTTGTGTGCACATAGAGTGGACCTACTGCTAACATGCACTATCCTCTCACTTGGCTCTCGTGGTCCTAGGTGCAAGAGAAAAGTGTTAGCAACACTCGTCTTTTTTATTTTTATGAGAGAATCACCTCTTAGGGGCCTCATCACCTCAAGGGATTATTTCAAAACAAAGTCATATTGGGGATATCATTTCTCCCAAGACATCCTAAAGTGGTGTTTTTCGAGCCACTATATAAAAAATGCATTTCAACGACTAAAGTGTTGAGTGAATTCATCATATGTGGAGGCCTTCTCTATATCAATAAGCTCAATTAAATCCTTAAGTGGCTTTCTTCAAGAATCCATTGTTAGACTGGACCCATTGAAAAACTACTACGAACCATTGTTATGGTGGCTCCAATCCTTCTACTTGTTGACTCAGGAATTGTGATACGCAGATGTCGAAGATACCCCTCATGTACCCTTCAATTTGAGATAGAAAACTATATGAGGTCTTGGGATCTTTAAAAATTCGAAGCTTGGCATGCCCAAGAAGTGCATGCCATGGAGTGGAGTGAGTGCTACCAAGCTTCTATTTATTCAGTTAATATGGTATTTTGGGCAAGGGGATTAAACAAGTATTATCTTTTGACTAGCTTAAGAAGTACATGACTGTTAATGCACTTATTATACTTGCATATTTTTCATGTTTTGTGTCACAAAATCTTTTGTCAAAAATCAATCCAAAGTTTCAAATATTTCACATCATTGGGTCCTAGTTTGGTCTTGTTCTTTAGGAAATGTTCCTCTCATTCTATTGGATTTGTGTCAATTGTCTTGTTACGCTACCAAAAGTTTGTTAGCAACAGCTTTTGAGTTACCTAAGCTATATGTCAAGTCAATCTATCATGTATGTCATCATCATTGCATTCAACTACCCTCTTCATTAATCAGATCTTGGTCATCACTTCCAGCTTACATTGTCATTATTGTCTACTACTATTTTGACTTGCATGGTCACCTTTATCATACTAGTTTTGAGTCATCATCTTGGTTCTCATCATCTCAATTCTTGCATCGTCACTATCGTCTATCATCATCTCTCATCTTCTAATTTGCGTCATCATTTCCTTCTTCCTAGGTCATCAAGAAAACATCAAACCTCCAAAATTGAACATCAAATATCACCCTCTTTCCAACTTCCTTAGAGTCAGTCTTTATCCTAGTCTGAGCTTCTCATTCATCCTATTTTGAGCTTTGTTCTATAATCCATCTTCATCTTTCATCTCTCCAACTCATCAACTAATCGTCATGTCACAATTTTATTTTGATGAGTTTGGTCATCCTTCATTTTCTTCTACTGCATCGCATTCTGATGATGATGAGAGTATGGTTGATCAAGACAAATATGAATTGAAAAATCTTGATGTTCTCATCCTTATCAAGACTGCACCAAGTGTCAGATACCAAAATCTAACTTTTCATCCTAGCTACCCTACCATTCCTCCATACATATCCACTCATAGTCCTTATCACACCTTTGACAAGGGAAATCTAACACTTATTCAAGTTATGCTTAATTCTGTAGCTCTATTGATTCTTTCATTATTTTTTGAAGTCAATCTTTCATCCATCCTCCCATGTTATTTCTCTTTCCTTGATTCCTTCTAAGTATTTTCACCTGATAACTTGCTTAATATTTCCCATCAAAAATTGAGAATTATAATTTCCTTTGACATGGTACTAGGTATGAATCAAGCCTAAACTTTGATATCTAAAATTTGAAGAGTAATGTTAATTTCTAATGTTATACATTTGGATTTCCCTCTTCTAAAATGAATTTTTAGTTACCCCAATGTCCAGTAGCTCAAATTGTGGTTTTAATTATGGATTTTGTCTAATCCATGAAATTTAAAACATCTCGCTATTTTTTTGACTTCCCATAACCCACTAGAATAGCCCAAAAGGCCACATGGTCACCTAAAAATGCTCCAAGGCACAAGAAAGGTACCAATAACTAATAGTGGTAACTTTTGTATTGCCTAATGAGGATTAAGAGAAATTTTGGTACATATGTGATTTAAAGAATTGGAATGGTGGCTTGCTAGAAGTGGTTAAATTTTTTCATTTATTGGTTGAAAGGCCCAATACCTAAAAAAATAATTCCTAGAAACATTTAACCCAATTCTCACAAATTCAGTATTGAAAGATTCAAAGTTCATTTAAAATTTACTATAATGGATCAAATCTTACTACAAGTAAAGTCTCTTGATGTCGAGGAGTAGTTTCACTATGGATTTCATGAATTCATTGACTATCTTGCATGCATATGGTGATGTGATTGGTGAGAAAACTAACATGTCTTAATGGAAAGATCTTGATAGTTCTAGTATGGTCTTTGATGTCAAAATTATATTTTTTAGACAACATGGTGCAACATGCAACATTTTTGATCATGTCATAATAGGTCCATAATTGGTCCTATCATACAATGACATGATATAATAGGACCATAATAGTGTTCGAATAGAAGGAATATAAGAACACTGAGTGGGGGGGGGTGAATCAGTGTTCTGTCAAGGTTATAATATTTTACCTTATTACAACATACACATATAAAATGGTAAATGAAGAAACATATAACATGAAGTAAATAAACTATCCACATGAATGAACACCATAACACACTAAATTTTATACGTGGAAAACCTCAAACAGGTAAAACTACGGTGGGATTTGGGACCCACAATATCAATTCACTGGCCATATGAAAGATATTACATAGCATGGGGGCCTACACCTGCAAGAAGGCACACTGCCTAGAGCACACTACTCATTACAAAGGAGTCTCATTAACTACAAGCTTCAACTGAGATAAATCAATAATGGTAAACTCACAAAATGCATCTACAATGCTAAAAAAGAGTTTTGATTATAGCTTTGTTCTGTACTAGTTCATAAACTCTAAACCCTTTTACCGATATCTCTTTTGCACTAAGAATGCTTTACAAAACATACTGTGATCATTGCATGATATTAATTTCCCATACAAATGATCAACATACATATTCTTTGCATCATTTTTCTTCTCCAAATTGTTATATATCAAAATGACCTAATAAACTGACTTATATACCCTTTATAAACAATATGCCTTATGTCAGCTCTATACAATAATTACAAAATGATTTTACAAATAAAAGCTTTCCCGGATCCTAGATTGATGTCAGCTTTACTGAAGTGTTGGATGTCAGTGTTGGTGTCAATGTCGATGCCGGTGTCTGTTATGACCCTAATTACTCCAATGTCGGTGTTTGTCAGTATCTATCGGTATCTATCAGTGTCTTCTGGTATCTGCTAGTCTCTGCCTTCTATAGAACCCTATTGCCATCAATGACAACATATGAATCCAATGAGTGTTAATTGCCAACAAAGAGGACCTTTATGCCATGACATGGCATAAACGGTCCTATTGTGCCATTTCATGGCATAATAGGTCCTATTATGCCATGTCATGGTATGGCATGACCAACTATGGACCTATTATGCAATGTCATGGCATAATAGGACATATTATGCCATCATGACATAATGTGTCATACCATCACATGGCATAATAGGAATATAATTATCCATCATGGCATAATGTGTCCTATTATGTCATGGCATAATAGGACCTCCTATGTTCCTATTATGCCATGGCATGCCTAAAATTTATGAAATGATGGCATAATATGTCCTATTATGCCATACATTCCATAATAGGTCCATAATTGGTCCTATTATGTCATGTCATGGAATAATAGGAAAATAGTTATCAAATCTATAATAATTTGACTATGTCAATGGCTAATTCTTAATGAATGTTTCATTTTGGTTTTTGTTTTGATACATCCCTTTAGTTTTGGTTTTATTTTGATTTGGTTTTGGTTTTTATTTCCATTTAGTTTCGGTTTTGTTTCAATTTGGGTTTGGTTTTGATGTTTGTGAGATATCTTGTATCTTGTAAATTTGATATTTTATTTTGTTAACTATCTAGATTTGGTTTTGAATTGTAAATTTATTGATTTTTGTTTAGGTTTTAAGGTTAACTATTGAAGATTATTTCAGATCAAAATGAAGAATTTAAAAATGTAAAAACAAATTTACTTATAGGCTTCTTTAAAAAAAACTTAAATAATACTCAAAAAATAGGAAAAATATACAAGAAAATTAAAAAATGTGAAAATGGGTGATTAAATGTGTACCTGGGATAGTGGTGGAGGCTTGAAATGGATTCCACAACATGGAGGCCCATTTTTTTATCTCCTTTTCTTACTTTATTTGCAGGTGAAAATGACAAAATGTGCCCGAAAAAAATGGGAAAAATGGGATTTAGAAACAAGGGCCCATTTTTTAAAAATAGGCCTGCATTTTTTTCAAGCAGGCTCCCATTTGAGAACAAAATGGGGGCCCATCTAGTTTCACCTCAAGCCCCCGTTACATTTTTCCTTAGGGGCCCATCCCGTTTCTAAGAGCATGTTGGCAGTGGGCCAACATCCCTCGCAGGGATTCGCGAAATGGTTTAATAGCCTCCTATGGATTCTATAAGTCTAGTTGTTGTATCGGGCATTGACAGGTCAATCTTTTGGTGCAACAACAACCCTAGCTTGTAACAAGTGGTATCGGAGCTTGGTCATAGGTTCGAATCACGCAAGCCACAGTGAGTGATGCTAGGAGGGGGATTGTTGGCAGTGGGCCAGTGTCCCTTGCAGGGATTCACGACATGGTTTAACAACCTCCTATGGATTTTATAAGTCTAGTTGTTGTATCAGGCATTCGCAAGTTGATTTTTTGGTGCAATGAAAACCCTAGCTTATAACAGAGTGTTTTTTCCAACACGTGGAATTCCACCTATTTGTGACCCATTACCTTCCACTTAACCAACTAGTACCTCCTTCCTGGTGGGAATCTAGAAGACTAGGGCCAACATATCAGGGGACAAATTAATCACCACTTTTCCATCAGTGTCGACACATTGTGTAGTGTCAGGATTATAGAATTATGCAATTTGCATTATAAACTCTAGGGCATCCACTAATTGTAGGAACACAATTGCCTCTACCAGACTCTGCACTTACTCTGGGTTTCTACAATTTCTTTTCAATGTCTTCAAGATCAATATACCCGATCTACGTGTTTGTTACCCACTGAATTGCATCTTCCTGCTTTGAGGTGTATGTTCCCCCCGGTATTGGTATTTCATTGTGACTGGGAGCTTCTCAAGATCTTTCGCCTTTCGAAAAGATTTCATTAACATAGCTAAGCCTACAAAGCCAACAAAACATGCATCAAACACTACTCAAATAAACATCACTACAAAAGCAGCTCACTTCAAGACTTTGGGATCCCGAGGTGAGAAAAAAGAGAAACTACAAAGAAAACCCAAGAGTTCATGAACTCGAGGTCCCGACTTTTGAAAACCAACAAGATTAGCAAATTTGGAACCTTGGGAACCTGAGATACCAAACTCACCAACAATGCAAAAAGGAACCACTTCGAGAACTTAGGAACCTGGATTTCTGAAGTGGTGAAACTACTAATTATGGAAACAAAATTGCGACTTCATGGTTCTGAAGTTTTGAGGTAGGACTCTAAGATGCAACACAAAACTTCAGAGAGCCAAAGTCTTGAAAAACTCCAAAGATGAAGCAGAAAAGAGGGTTCAGGATCCCGAAGCTGCGGGGTTCCAAATCAAACAAACATGCAAAAGAGAAACTAATTCAGGAACTTGGGAGCTTAGGTTTCTGAATTAATTTTAAAAAGACCCAAAAAACAATAAAACCATCATTTTGGTAACTCGAGAACCCGATTTTTTGAATTGATGGAAAAAAAACCAACGGCCCCTATTTTGGTAACTCGGGAACTTGGGTTTTCGAAGTAGGGCAAAACCAAATGACCAAGGAAAAAAATCATCATTTCAGGAATTTGAGAACATGGGTTTCCAAAATAATAAGATAATGAAAAAGACCCCTAACCCAGAATCTCAAGAGCTCGAGTTCCTAAGGTTAGGACAAAATAGAAAACCACAAGAAAAACAAGCAAACCAAGCAAAATATAAGAAAACAAAACTAAAGCACACAAAATCTAACCTAAGATGCACAAAATCCATATGAAAGAGGTGAGAAGAGCACCTACCTATCACAAAGAGCACTTACTCATAAAATAAGACTTGAATATATTGATAGAGGGTAGCATCATTTTTCCAATCAAACACACTTATTGGTTCTTTAATCTACTTTCCATGAGGAAGAATAGAGAGATAAGGCTATGTGTAGACTGTAGGGACCTAAATAGAGATTCACTCAAATATTATTACCCACTACCCTCTATGAAATATTTTTTTTCTTTTTATCGGGTTTTGAGAGGTTTTCACTCCTTGATGGGTATTACAATTATAACCAAATTTTGGTGAAAGAAGATGACTAATACAAGGCATCTATTAACAACTCAAGGATTAGAAGCAAATCTGACTTTAGGCTACCACAAATTATATATAGTATAGAAATGTATCATCAACCAACTTTAAGAGACATAACCCTTGATTGAAATTTCCATATATAATGGTTGTAAATTATATCTAAAATATAAATAAATGCTAATTGAGAGACATAGTGTGAGATATGCATGAAGCATAGACTAAGACTTGCATTTTGATGATGATCTATAGTTGTGTATTATGATGAAAGAATATTTCTTTTGTTGATGATGATGTCTAAATGGTGTATTCTATTAAGTCACTTCTGCATATGATGGTTTCTCTTACTATTCCCTTTGGGGTATAAAGTTACTACATAAAATATATTTGGGGTAAAAAAATTTGGCCTGTACTTTTCAACATTCGGGCAACATTTCAAATAGCCATGGACACGGATTTTCAAGGATTAATGAACAAGATTTTCTCTTGTTTACCTCAAGTGATAATATAACTAATTTTTTAAAAGATGCTAACGAACATTTTTTATCACCTAAAATATGTCTTTGATAGGTGTAGAGAATATAAAATATCACTTAATCTGAAGAAAAAAATATTTGTTTTCTATCAAAGTAAACTACTTGGCCATATTGTCTCAAAACATGGAATTACTATTGATCTAGAAAGGGTAAGTTCTATACTAGCTTTTCCTTTATTCATTCATAAGAAACGTTTGAAAAGTTTCCTTATAAGTGGAATTTTATTCAAAATTTATTTTAATCCTGACTCTATGGGAATTAAGAGTACATTGATTAACAATAGTTTGGCCTTGATGTTTGTAGTAAATCAATACATGTTAATTTTTCTATTCTCAATAATTCTAAAGTATTCATTAAGATCCATTCATGACCATTACTCTACCTAGATGCCATTGTACCCTATTATCCTCCCTACATTATTTTATGTCATACCATGGAAAATCATTATAATATTCTTCTTGACAATCATGTATTCATGCAATGTTTGTACCATAGTCCTCTCTTATATTCGACAGTTGATAGAAATTCCTCTATGGAGGGAAATATTTAATAATCAAATTATATACTAGCCTATTTTAGTATTAATATATTGTTATCATTGTTCTTTCTATTCCATCTACTATATATGGTATTTTTTGTATTAATCATACTAGATACACCACTAGTATCTCCTCAATAACTCTTCATCATAGATAGATCATTCAAATTCTTCTAACATATTTATTAGTGATGGCATGACCTCCTTAGAGTTTAAACCTTCTTATCTTGGTGAATGTAAGGCTTACTCTACTCATTTTGGCATCTCTCTATAGATAATGGATCCACATTGTTATGATGAAATAACTTCATTATCTTCTATCAATTATATGACTAGTCCCATATATCAGAATATATTTTATTTCAACAAGGCCAATTATGTGGGCCCTCCTCTTTCTAAATTGGAAAATAATTACAAGCCTAGATTTGAAATACTTTTTAAACATGGATAAAATGGAAATGGCCTTGGGAACATAGGGTGAGGATTTAAAGTCCTTCTAGAACATACTTGTATATTTCTAATTTTGGTTTAGGTTACCAGTTGACCTTCTCCTTTATCTAACATACTCTTTTTCTATTGGTTCATACCTCCATGAGTTCTTATTTACATGGATCACACCTTTCTCCCTAGAAAGAAGTGTTAAATTATTTCATATAATCCTCTTTCATCTAAATACTTGGATGATAATTCCTTGATGTAGATGGTTTATCCTCCTAGATATGTCTTACCTATTCTCCTAAAACCCCACTTAATGACACATCACTAGTTCACATCGTCTATTAATTCCTTATAGTTTAGTAGTAATAAGTGTCTAAATTTGAAGTTTTTTCTAAAATTGAATATTACAGTGTCAAAGTTGGCAAAACATTGTAACCCACTATTTTGGGTTCACCCATGAAGGACTTAGTCAATGCAAATCAGATTCTTGGAATAAGGATACATAGAGACAAAAATAAAAAGAAATTATGGTTGTCACAAAAAATATATCTGGAGAATGTTTTGTATAACTTCAATATGAAGAATGAACAACCAATTAGTACTCCATTTCCTGTTCATATTAAATTTATCTTTAGAATAGTTTCCTAGCACATAAGTAGAGAAGACATAGATGTCTCATGTACCATACTCATCAAAAGTTGGAAGCCTTATGTTTTCCATGGTGTGCACCAGACCAAACATTTTACAAGCAGTGAGAGTTGTTAGTAGGTACATGGTGAATCTTAGTACTGATCATTAGACATTTGTGAAGTAGATTCTTGGATATTTGAGAGGCATTTCACATGCTTCTATATATTATAGTGGGAGTAGTCTTCAATTTAATGGGTATGTGGATGCAGATTTTGGTGGAGACAAAGATGAGAGAAAGTCTACAATAGGTTATGTTTTCTCCTTAGCTAGAGGTGTTATTAGTTGGGTGTCAAAATTACAAATAGTGGTGGCATTATTTACTACTATAGTAGAATATATGGCAACAACACAAGCTAGCAAGGAGGAAATTTGGCTTCATAGACTTTTGGGTGAATTGCAAGTGAAGCACTTAGATAACATGGTGTTGTATTGTGACAATTAAAATGATTTACACTTAGCACAAAACTCCGCATACCATTCTAGAACAAAGCATATTGGTATTCAATATCACTTTGTTCATGAAGTGGTGGAAGGAGAAAAAATCTCTTTGTCCAAGATTCACACTGGTGTAAAACCTGTAGATATTATGATGAAACCTATTAGTAGAGAGAAGTTCATTTGGTGCAAAAATTCTCTTAGTCTATAGATTATGTGATGATAGATAGCATTGGAAATGGTATTTCAATAGAGGAATTATTCATGAGTTTGAAATTTAACTTCAAGTGGGAGAATGTTGGAATGTGAGGTCCAAATTGGGTTCTCATCTAGCAATGGTTGAGTCATCTTAGACTGTCATTTAGATGTGGTTGAGTCATTATGGATTAGGACTCTGCAACTCGGTTGTTTTGTTCTCCTCAAGGTCATGTTTTGATGCACAATTTTGAGATTTTTGTAACTTTGTAATTCCCAAGAATCAATACGAAAGATATTTTGCCCATGGATTTTTACTAGTATTATTTTACTAGATTTTTCCATGTAAATCTGACTGCTATGCGATTTTGGTCTTCTCTACAATTTTTTACACTTGTATTTTTTCTTACACTAAGTTTATCTGTTATTCTTGTAGTGGTGTTGCTTCATTTATTAAGATGCATGAAAAACAAAACAATTGAGTATATAAACATGAATTTAAGATTCTTTAATATTTATGAGGTTCTAGATATACTAGATTAAGAAAACTCTATATGTGAGAAGCATGAGATGATGATGTACCCCATAATATGGCTTAAGCAACAATGAAAATTATAAACATTCTTAAGTAATGTCAAGTGAATATTAAATGAGTTATTTACATGATTTGAGAAAAGGTAGTGATATTTTTTTAGGATTTGAACATAATTTATGAACTACTATTTTAAAAAAATTAAAATCATTTCAATAAAATACTACTAGCTTTAACCAAAAAAAAAAAGTAGGCATCATTTTGAGCATCTTAAATTAAAGTTAAAATAAAGTTATCTTTAAACTCTAATATACATTAAGGAAATATGAATAAATGTGAGGAATTTTTCTAAGAAATTTTTTTGTAAGTAAATAATTATTTATGTTTTTTTAATGTAACTTTTTCAAAACATTGACAACCATATTTTCAATCTTCCCAACTTTTTATATTTCAAAAATGATGAATGAAATGATAGTTGTAGATTCTTTTCAAGACATCTATCTATTAAGAATTTGAAGTTTCGACATATTAAAAATAATAATATCTACCCAATAAAATAATAACGAATCATATATTGTATTTTAAAATTTTGTGAGTTTCCTAAATAAATCATTTTAATTAATGAAATTTTCATTAAAAAAATTGTCACCATTAGAGGTGAGGTGACAAAAGTCTAAGAAGACTCCCAACTTATGATTTACCTAGAAAAGGTAGGGTTGGCATTCCCAAATCACATTTTACTACAATCTGGAAATAAATTTTAAAAAGATTTATAAGATAGAAATAAATATCCATTACTTACATATACTTATTTAAAAAAATAATGCATATAAAAGTATATATTTACAGTTTTTATAACATATTTACATATATTAAAAATATATTTGTGATAGACTTATAACATTAATACTTCTAAAATATATGAAGTGCTACTATAATAATGTTTAATTAGTTAACTTTAAAGATACTTCCATATAAATTTAGTATTAATCTTTGTAGAGGTAATCACAACAATTAACTCTACTATATTATTTTACATGCACAAAGTAAACATTGGTTTGTCCGAGCTCTAAGACACATACAACATATGGTTTTGTCCTATTAACACAAATTTCATCCTCGTCAACACATGTATTTGTGAATAACACAAGAAATTGAATCAAAATCATAAAATAATTTCACTTTATGATCGAATACATTCTAGGTGTCAGCCAACATTTTATTTGAGTTAAATAAAAAATTACAATTAAAGGCTATTCCTAAAAAATGCTAAAATCATTTTTTGTGCTTCTATTTCACAGATAAATAAGTAATATTTTTAATTTTTAAGTTAAAATATTATAATATTTCAAACATAAAAGTGTACTTTATATTTAATTGATATACTATTTATAAAATTATAATATTTAATTAATTAATTAACTTAATATTTATTTATTTTTGTGTAAGAATTCAAATACTATTAATACTTGTTTCATAAATTTGAAAAGAAAGACATCAAATTTGTCTAGTTATAATGAAATTACAAGGAAATATCATTATCATGAGAAGTATTTGAGGATAATGATGTTTCAAATTTTCAATATTGTTATCTATTTGTCAATCTACTCAATAAACTAATTGCCATCTCATCTAATACATGAATGAATCTTCTCCTCCAATTCCTTTGTGTAGCCAAAATTCCAAACACTCCCCAAAATCCAATAGAAACACTTGCCATCCACTCTACATACCAATGCCATGGAATTTCTCTTGCTTCATCATCTTCTTTCTTAAGAAGAGGAGTTGGTATGTTGGGATTTGACCTCTCTCCACATCTACATGATTTGTTGTTAATTAGGAATCCACAAAGATTAGGGTTCCCACTGAAATAAGTAGAATTGAATGTATTAAATTGTCTTCCTTTTGGTATTTTTCCACAAAGCTTGTTGTTAGATACAATGAAAAAAATTAGATAGGAAACTTGTAGCATTTCATTTGGAATCCTTCCATGCAGTTTATTGTTTGAAAGATCAAGTGACTCTAACTCTGAAAGTAATCCAAAGCTTGTTGGAATCTCTCCTGTAAGACCATTATCTGATAAGTTCAATAGGTGGAGACTTTTAAGATTCCCAATTACTAAAGGATTGTCACCTGTTAGATTATTTATAGATAGATCAATGCAAGTTATAAGTAGCATCACTTAAATGGATACACCATTTCTAATCCTTTGTTGAATACTTGGATCTCTTCTTTGTAATAATAAGAGCTTCCATCATTGTCATGTGAGATTCCCACTGAAGAATTCCTCATACTTTTCAATGTTGCTAATTGTGGTGGGATAAAACCAATCAAACTATTTTGTGAAATATCTAAAACATGGAGGCTTGACAGATTGCTCAATTGATGTGGAATGTATACTTCAAATTTATTTGACCTCAAAACAAGTATCATCAATTCAGAGCACTGGCCTAACCAAGATGTTATGTTCCCAGAACAGAGATTGTTAGCCAAATCTAAAATTTGCAAGCTAGAAAAATTTTTAAGGCTTGATGGCAAGTTTCTCTTCAACATATTGTCATCAAGATGAAGTGAACTGAGTTCAGTTAACATTGCCATATGATATGGTATTTCTCCCATTAAACCAGTATTTGCTACGTTTAATCTTGTTAAACTAGAGCAATTAGTTATCCTCGATGGTATTTTAACAAACAATTTGTTGTTTGAGAGATATAAAACCTCAAAATATTGCATAAGACCAACTGAAGAAGGTATATCACCACTTAGATCATTTGCTGAAAATGACAAAAACCAAATTGCTAGTAGAAAATTGCCAATATCCATTGCAATAAATCATGTGAATCTATTGTGAGACAAGTCCAATAGTTTCATGTTTGATGTTGGTATTGAAGAAAAAGGAAGAGCACCTTGTAACATATTACTATGTAAGTCGATAGTCCAAAGATCTCTTATAATCAAATTGGAGGGAACATGTAGTACCCTTACTCATTTGAACTTATTAGACATATTTTATTATTGTTTACTTTCGGTGGATTCATTACCATGATGTGTTATTCAGACTTATATGTCATTATTTCATGCTTTATCTGGATATGAGATGCACAATTTATTTGCAATATTTCCTTACTTATGATTTATGGCATTTTATGGATTATTGCTATGAACTAACACTTTACTTTATCTATGCAATGTCAAATTATATGTTTCATGTCTGTGAGTGTATTGGATGCAAGGGGACGATTTTCCTTCACTCATTTCGATGAGATAGGGAATGCCACAATTTTCCTTCATCGGTGTGTATGCCATGTTTTCTATATTGTATATATGCATGTGTGGTTCGGTGATGCAAGATATTGCAGGTACAAGTACCAGGTAGGTACAGGGTATCGTCTCCACTTGGTTTCACAGATCTGAGCATGCCTTATATTTTTTGATGGAAGTGGAGGAGATAGTTGACCCTATTTTACTCAGTTACACTCTTGTGAGTGTCATTAGTTGATCATCCTATCAGTTTGTTCGGCCATCATGTATTGTCGTTTGATATTTTTATGAGTATTTGCTTAAGGTTTGCTCAGTTTGTGTGTTTAGTGGTTTTAAATTAATTAATTAAATTTATAGAGTTATCTCATAGTTGGTATTTTTGAATTATGTATTTTATGCGTTGAGATTATAAATTTAGTTAATTAAAAGAAGTTATTAAATTAAATTGCAAGTTGCATGATATTAGAAATATATTTTATTTAACTTTTAGTGGAAAAATAAATTAGATTAATTGCATTTATTGTTTCCTAGAATTTTAAATAAATAAAAGAATTAATGAATAAAAGAATTAATTAGAATTATAGTATTTCTTTAATTTCTTTATTTAGAAAATTAATTAATTTGCATGAGAAAACAAAAGAAAGAAAAATGATATTTAATTATTGCATGTTAACTCATCCTTTGTTAGAAAATTAGAAAAGAAAATTAAATCACTTTTATTACTAAATTTAGGTTTTTGGGAAAAATATATTCAACCTCAAATTTTAGTTTAAAAAGCGGAATAGGTCTTTACTTTAGGGAGACACGGGAAACAGGTTAGGCATTTAGGTGAAGAGAAATTTATTTGGAAGCTTGTTGAAGGATTGGTTCTTTTCTACAAATTGCTTCTAGGAAATCTATACCAGGTTGGGTGGCTTCTTTTGATTGTTTTTTTTAAAGAAAATATTTCTATTTCTTCTATCTTTCTGAATGATGTGTGTGTTAAGATGTTTGTCAAATCTAAAATCTTGTCTGATTATTTCTCGTTCTTGGCTAAAGTCCATTCCTGAAGTTAATTTCTAGTTTATGGAAAGAAGTTATTTCCTAGGTGTTTGTAGATTAAATTTTGAGAAAATTGGGAAAAGTTATTATGGCAAATTTTTCCAAGATTTTTATTGTGCATGGAAATTGTAAGATCTGGGAGGAATGCGATTTACCAGAGAAATCATTCCCTCTTGTTTGATTTTTGTTTCAATAATTGGCTATGGCAGTCCTTTTTAATATTTGTGTATCTCTGTGAAATTATTTATTTACTATAGAAATAAGTTTAATGATTAATTAAATTTATTTGATTATTTAAGTTTTGGGAAAATTGTTTTATTTAACAATTTTTGAAAAAAAAATTGTATTAAATAAATTTTTGAGAAATAAATTTTTATTAGAAAAATAATTTTAATTTATTGTAAATTTTAAATTTAAAAAAAAAATATTTCACCCTTTAGTTGCCTATTTGTGTTGTTTTCCTTTAGGGTTCCTAGCGGGGCATTACATTTGGTATCAGAGCCCATGTTTCAACACTGGGTACTCTAGGTTTGTAGTGAGCCTTTCAGTTGACGTTTTTACTTAGGTCTTAATGTTTGTGTTTCTCTTGTCTTATCCTTGCCGTAGATCTGAACCGTTTTTCTTTTACAGTGCTAGGTCATGGCTAGGAAAGCTAGGGGAGATGGCCAGTAGAGTTGTCTATAGGTGTCCGTGTTTCTATAGATGCCTTTATTCCTAGTTGTGAGTTGGACCTAGGAACCATAGTTACCTCAGTCAACCTTCGAGTAATTCCTTTGGGTTCTTATGGAGTTATGTTGGGGATGGATTGGCTATCATCTCACAGTGCTCGTGTAGAATTTCGCAAGAAGACAGTGGAGTGTTTAGATGATCTTGGCAAAGAAGTGGAGATTGTTGGAGTTCAGAGATTGATATCCCTATGTATGATTTCTGCTATGCAACTTAAGTGGTGCATGTGTAGAGGGTGTCAGCTTTTTGCAGTTACTCTTAAGGATGTGGATGAGTCAGAGAGTCGAGAAATCACTCTTGATAGTCACCCTACTCTTCGAGAGTATGCTGATGTGTTTCGATTGGATATTCCTTTTATGCCTCTGAAACGAGATATAGACTTCCGCATTGATTTGGTTCCTAGTGCAAAACCTATTTCGAGAGCTCCATATCAGATGGCTACTCAGGAGTTGAGTGAGCTGAAATTCCAGATAGAGGAATTGTTGGCCAAGGGATTCATTCATCCTAGTGTTTCCCCTTGGGGTGTGCCTGCTATCTTCGTTAAGAAGAAAGATCGTTCTCTTCAGTTATGCACTGATTACCAACAACTGAATAAGGTAACCATCTGGAATAGATATCCATTGCCTCATATAGATGACCTTTTTGATCAGGTTAAGGGAGCCAAGGTGTTCTCTAAGATTGACTTGAAATCTAGATACCATCAGTTGTGCATTTAGGATGTAGACATTCATAAGATAACATTTTGTACTCGTTATGGTCACTATGAGTTCACAGTTGTGCCATTTGGGTTGACGAACATGCCTTCAATTTTCATGAGCCTCATGAATGGGGTTTTTCGCACCTACCTTGATCATTTCGTCATTGTATTCTTGGATGACATTCTGATTTATTCTAAATCTATTGAAGAGCATGAGGGTCACTTAAGTTAGGTATTGCAGTGCTTGAGGGAGAATCAACTTTATGCCAATTTGGCGACGTGTGACTTCTTCCAGTCTGAGGTGAACTATCTTGGTCATGTGGTTTCGGGAGAAGGTATATTCATGGATCGTTCAAAGATCCAAGCCATTGTTGATTGGCCAACGCCGACCAACATTTCAGAAGTTAGGAGTTTTATGGGTTTGGTTGGATATTACCAATGCTTTGTTGAAGGCTTTTCCCTGATAGGATAGCCGATTACTTCTCTTCAGAGAAAAGGGAAGAATTTTGTATGGTCAAAATAGTGTGAGGCATCTTTTTGGACCTTGAAGGAACTCCTTGTCAGTGCTTCGATTTTGGCAGTTCCTGATCCATCTAGAGATTTTATGCTATGCACAGATGCCTCTTTTGAAGGTATAGGTGCAGTGCTTATGCAGGATGGACATGTGGTTTCTTATGGGTCTCACAAAGTCAAGAACCACGAGTTGAACTATCTAGTTCATGATTTAGAGTTGGCAGACGTAGTTCATGCTCTGGTTAGATGGTGACATTTCTTGTTAGGGTGTCGGTTTGAGCTAAATAGTGATCACCATAGTCTGTAGTATATATTCACATAGCTGAACTTGAATGCTTGACAACAGAGATGGATGGAATTCGTTTGTGAGTATGATTTTGAGGTTTGTTACATTCAAGGGAAAGAGAACGTAGTGGAAGATGCTTTGAGTCATTGGTGGCATGAAGTTTCAGCATTGTCCCTTGGAGTAGACTTGAGAGAGAGGATTCTTGGAGTTCTTCCTTAGGATACTTGGTATCAGGATGTTAGAGCCATGATAGAGTCCGAAAGGCCTTTAGAGCATAGATTTTCTGGATATAACCTTGAGGCAGATGGACTTATTCGTCACCTTGGACAGATCTATGTACCTCCTTTAGAGGATCTTCGCATTTTGATCATGACTGAACCCATCCTGCATCTTATTCGGCACATCTAGGTGTCAAGAAGATGCACACAGATCTTAGACAAATTTATCATTGGGCTGGTATGAAACGCAATATTTTTTATTTTGTGTTGAGATGTTTAGAATGTCTGTGAGTGAAGACAAAGCTTTTATAGCCTAATTTGGTACTGGATTAGAAATGGGATATCATTTCCATGGATTTGATTGCTGGTTTGCCTATCTCTTCATGTCGTCATGATGCTATCATGGTCATTGTTGACAGATTGACTAAGGTTGCTCATTTTGTTCCTATTCAAGCTTCCTATACGACAACAGTGGTGGCATGAGTCTTCTTGGATGATGTAGTGAGATTGCATGGGATTCTGAGGTGGATCATATCTGATAGAGATCCTATCTTTACCTCAGCATTATGGACCTCACTTCAACATGCTTTGGGGACTTAGTTTAATTTTAGTTCAGTGTATCACCCAAAGATAGATGGTCAGACAGAGCATGTGAATTAGGTGTTAGAGGACATGCTTCACATGTATGTTATGGACTAGTAGTTGCGCTGGGAGGATTATATCTATCTAGTGGAGTTTGCTTATAATAATGGATATCATAGGTCCATAGGTATATACCCCTTTCAAGCATTGTATGGTCATCCTTGTCGTACTCCTTTGAGTTGGGATCGGCTAGAGGAAAGGGTTCTTATAGGATCGGATATTCTTTGGGAGATGGAGTAGTAGGTAGAGCAGAATCATGAGCATTTGGTAGTTACACATGATAGGTAGAAGAAGTATGCAGATGCTCATAGGGTAGATCATCAGTTTTCTGTTGGCGACCATGTATTTTTGAGAGTGCATTTGTGGAAGAGTCCGATCCATTATGGAAAGGGTTCTAAGTTGGCATCTTAGTTTGTTGGACCTTTTGAGATCCTTGAGAGGATAGGACCTATTGTCTACCATCTTGCCTTGTCACTGAGTCTATCTTGCATCCACAATGTCTTTAATGTTTTAATTCTTCGACATTATCATACTGATGTGACACATGTTCTTGATTGGAACTCTTTGCAGGTCGAGGACGGACAACTTTCCATGGAGCCCATGCACATTTTTTAATGTTGGGATTTGATCCTCAGGGGTCGTACCATCAACCAAGTAAGGGTTGTATGGGACCTAAATGATGAGATTGTGGTGACTTGGGAGGATGTAGCGAAGATGAGAGAGCTCTATTTTTATTTTTTTTAGGCTTCCAGGAGTAAGCCTAGTTTTGGGGGGGAGAATGTAGTAGTACCCCTACTCGTTTGAACTTATAAGCCTAGTTTTGGGGGGGAGAATGTAGTAGTACCCCTACTCGTTTGAACTTATTAGACTCATATTTAATTATTGTTTACTTTCGGTGGATACATTACCATGATGTGTTATTCGGACTTATATGACATTATTTCATGCTTTATCTAGATATGAGATGCATAATTTATTTGCAGTATTTTAGTACTTATGATTTATGGTATTTTATGGATTATTGCTATGTACTAACATTTTACTTTATCTATGCAATATGAAATTATATGTTACATGTCTATGAGTGTATTGGATGCAAGGGGACAATTTTCCTTCACTCATTTCAATGAGATAGGGAATCTCACGATTCTCCTTCATTGGTGTGTATGTCATGTTTTCTATATTGTATTATTGCATGTGTGGTTCGGTGATGTAGGATATTGCAGGTACAAGTACCGGGTAGGTACAGGGTATCATCTCCACCTGGTTTCATAGGTCTAAGAGTGCCTTATATTTTTTGATGGAAGTGGAGGAGATAGTAGTTGACCCTATTTTACTTAGTTACACTCTTATGAGTGTTGTCAGTTGGTCATCCTATCAGTTTGTTCAACCATCATGTATTGTTGTTTGATCTTTTTATGAGTATTTGCTTGAGGTTTGCTCAATTTGTGTGTTTAGTGGCTTTAAATTAATTAATTAAATTTATGGATTTATCTCAGTTGGTATTTTTGAATTACGTATTTTATGCATTGAGATTATAAATTAAGTTATTTAAAAGAAGTTATTAAATTAAGTTGCAAGTTGCATGATATTAGAAATATATTTTATTTAAATTTTAGTAGAAAAATAAATTAGATTAGTTACATTTATTGTTTCCTAGAATTTTAAATAAATAAAAGAATAAATGAATAAAATAATTAATTAGAATTATAGTATTGCTTTAATTTTTTTATTTAGAAAATTAATTAATTTGCATGAGAAAAGAAAAGAAAGAAAAATGATTTTTAATTATTGCATGTTAACTCATCCTTTGTTAGAAAATTAGAAAAGAAAATAAAATCGCTTTTATTACTAAATTTAGGTTTTTGGGAAAAATATATTCAACCTAGAATTTTAGTTTAAAAAGGGGAATAGGTCTTTATTTTAGGGAGACACGGGAAATGGGTCAGGGATTTAGGTGAAGAGAAATTTGTTTGGAAGCTTGTTGAAGGATTGGTTCTCTTCTACAAATTGCTTCCAAGAAAGCTATACCAGGTTGGGTGGCTTCTTTTGATTATTTGTTTTAAAGAAAATATTTCTATTTCTTCTATCTTTCTGAATGATGTGTGTGTTAAGATGTTTGTCAAATCTAAAATCATGTCTGATTATTTCTCGTTCTTGGCTAAAGTCCATTCCTGAAGTTAATTTCTAGTTCATGGAAAGAAGTTATTTCTTGGGTGTTTGTAGATTAAATTTTGAGAAAATTGGGAAAAGTTATTATGGCAAATTTTGCCAAGATTTTTATTGTCCATGGAAATTGCAAGATTTGGGAGGAATGGGATTTACCAGAGAAATCATTCCCTCTTGTTTGATTTTTGTTTTGATATTTGGCTATGGCCATCCTTTTTAATATTTGTGTATCTCTATGATATTATTAGTTATTATAGAAAATAAATTTAATTATTAATTAAATTTATTGTATTATTAAAAGTTAAAGGAAATTATTTTATTATATTATTTTGGAGAAATTATGTATTAATTAATTTCCCTGTAAATAAATATGATTGGAAATAAATTTTGGTTGAAAATAGAATTTAATTGTTTTAGATTATTGTATTAAAAAAATATTAAAAAGAAAAAGAAATTAATATATATATATACAATTTAAAGTTTGGGTGTTTTCAGAAAAGCTTGTAATTTTTAGATTTTATATTTATGCTTGGAAACACATTAGGAGATTAATTTTTATGTGATTGTTTAATCCTTATTGGACAAATGACAAAATTGAATTCTTTGTATTAATATAGTTATTTATGCAAAGTTATTTTCTTATTGTCTGGAAAATCTTTAATTGCAAGTTATTTATGCTTTTGGCTATTTTAAGAAAAGATTGTCTATAATAGGATCTTGTGTAAATGGTATTTGTAGTCAAGCTTAATTTCATTGCAATTTTGGTTGAGTTGCCATTATGTCATATATTATTAAATTTCCTTGGTCAAGTGTTGTTGTATAACCCCGTTGATGTGAGTCATTGTGTGTTTTGTCTAAATGGTCAATCTTGGGTTATTGATTGTGTATCCTTCACCTATGGTTTGTCAGGATTATCTATGGTTGTATGTTTCATCATAGAGTTCTTGTAGAGAGAGACCTTTCTTGTTAGTATCCTATGAGAGAGAGTGGCTTTCGAGCGGAGGCCATGACCAAAGTGGATGGTAGGATAAGCCCTCGAAATTCAGTTAAGAAGTGATAACCTAATAATTGATTAGGAGGTGGGTAGATTAAATATTAATTAGAATAATGTACCTCGTGCATAGGTGAGTGCTAGTACAGGGCTCATAATGTTACGAGAAGGCTTGGAATGACAAAATTACCACCTTGTCTTCACGAAAGGATTGGTAGGGTCTGCATGAGACTTAGATGGAGCCGAAGGTTCGGGTGAGGTTACCAAGATAACCCAGGATGTGGGCCAAGACCTATGGAGGCCTACCATGGTAACCACCGTAAGCCATGCAATGACACTCTCTCCTTAGAGTCTCTAGTGTTTGTGAGTTGAGTCACATGGATGTTTGCGGAGTCTTACAATCCTTTCATACTTTTCTTATTTTGCTTGCTTGAGGGTCTTCTACTATCTCCTAGCACGGAGGGGTGGTTCCATTTTGGGATCACATCGTCATGTGGTAGTGCCACTTCCCATCGGATGTTCTAGATTGTATCTTTAGGCGAGGAAAATCTTCACTGGTGTTTCTTGGTTCGTGGTTCATGTACTAGCTCTTGTTCATGATCATTGTTCAGTTGAGACCTTGTGGTCATTGTATCAGACTTTTATGTAACCTTGATATTGTAACTTTTGGATTCCATGGTATTTTTCGAAGCCATGTAATTATGGATATTGTAATATTATGCTAGTGGAATGTATGTTAATTCAGTTGCTTTGATCTTATGTATAAATGAAATATGGATAAATAAATGCATTGGCATACTTTGATTCTTTCATTATGGAATTTAGATGTATGTGTAGGTTTAATCTTAAGCATTTAATTTATCTAATTAAATAGAAAATTGGATTAACCATGGTGTTAATATAATCTATGAATTAATCTTCATTGGTAACTCTTAGGAAATCATGTGTTGGACTTCCACTATGTTATTAAATGTGCAATTGTTATAATTAATGCACTTAATCTTTAAAAAAAAATATTTCACCCTTTAGTTGCCTAGTTGTGTTATTTTCCTTTAGGGTTCCTGGTGGGGCATTACAGAACATGACCTTGTAAGTTATTATATGACAAGTTAAGACTTCCCAAAGAAGGAAGCATCCCTAAGCAATCTGGAATATTTCCAAATAGACTATTATTGGAGAGATCCAACTCACACAATATATACTGTGTGGAAAGGAATGGTGGAACAATACCCACAATATTGCATGAAGCTAAGTATAGACCATCAAAGTAAATTGTGGGCACCCAATCTAGTTTAATGATGATAGTCAACTCATTGTAGGATAGATGAAGTGAATAAAGACTAGTCAAATTTTGAAAAAAGTTTAGAAAAATGTTTCCTTGAAGATTGTTTGAAGATAGATAAATACTAGAAATACTAGGAAGACTTCCAATTGAACTAGGAATGCTACCATTTATTTGACTATCACTAAGATCAAGGTTTATTAGAGATGATAGTTCCCCTAACTAGGAAGGTATATTGCCACTCAAGAAATTTGAAGAAAGATCTAAATACATCAAAGAGGAAAGTTTTCCCAATTTGGAAGGTATATTTCCACTCAAGAAATTCAAGTAGAGGTCTAAATCTGCCAAAGAGGAAAGATTACCAAGTGATGATGGAATCTCTCCCTTCAATGAATTCATGTAAAGATTCAAGTGTTGCAAGGAAGAGAGATCGCCAATAGAAAAAGGAATAGGGACTTCCACATTTTCCATACCTGTCAAACTAAGATAAATGAGGGAAGAAATATTTGCAATACAATATGGCATAGTTCCTTTCATATTGGACCCTGAAAGAAAAAAAACCTTAAGTTGTGACCATTCCCCATATAATATTTGACTTAGATTTCCACTAATTAAGTTTTCTTCCCGTAACATAAGCTCTTTTAGAATAGGCAAATGAGACAGACTTGAGGGAAACAAACCACTTAAAAATGGACAACTAGACAAAGAAAGAGAAACCAAAGTAGTCATGTTTCCTAACCATAAAGGTACAGACCCTTCAAAGTTATTGTAACCCAAGTGGAGGTGGGTGAGGAATGAGAGGTTTTGGATAGCATTGGGAATGTGTCATGAAAGAATGCATTCTAAAAGGTGGAGTTGTTAGAGATTTTAGAGATGAGAAAGGGATGCTTCCAATTGATTTCCTGTCATATTCAACACCACTCCACTAAGAGACAAGTATTTCAATTTTTGCAGTTTCTCTGTCCACACAAAACTAGGGCTGTGCATTTGCCCATAAACCACAACATTTGTTCTAAAATCATATAGCTTTGCAACAGATAGGTCCAAAAATTCCAGATAAGAAAGATTCCCCAATTGGTATGGAATTGTACCATTGAACCCGACCGTGAACAAGTTGAGATAAGCTAAATTGTGCAAGGGGGCAAATTGCTTTGGTATTTCACCTTCAAAAATATTCCTACTCAAATCAAGATGTCTCAATTCTTGCAAGGCAAATAGACCTACATGGTAAACAAAAACAAAAAACTACTCAGATTAAATCAGAAAACATGACAGATCTAAATGTTGCAGCCGCTTTAATTGGAACAAATCTATAAGAAGAGTGCTTATCATATGAAAACAACTTGCGAGAGAGAGAGAGAGACTTGAGACTGAGTAATCTCTTTCATGACGCAGTTGACAAAGAGAGAGATTTGAGACTGATTAATCTATCATTTCATCATTTCCATTAAGAAGTCGATTGAAGTTGGAGTGATGTCTAAATGTTGACAGATTCAATAATATTCATTATAACTACATCTTTCAAGGACAAAGAAAAGTTTTCGATGGACAAAATATTAAGTGACTTAATTTATTCCTGATGGTATGAGTTTGTCTTACATAAAAATTAATTATTTACTTATAAATCATGTTTATCTATTGTGTATTCAAAGTAAAGGTAATATTGTAGTTTAACCAAGTATCATTTTAGTCTATTGTGTTAGCATTCAGTTCTTGATTTTCTTGATTCCAAATCAAGTTGTAACACCTAATATATCAGTGACGGAAATTAGATGAACATTTTTTTCTAATACAAATGTGATAACAAACTTGTCATGTTGTACCTCTACATATACAAAGTCCAATGGCATAACATAATGACACACTTAACATGCTTACCAATGCAATATGCATAATTATACAAGTGAAAGAGTAACTAGGCATAGCCTCAGCATTGTGACTAAAACAAGAAATGAGACACACATAAAGTACCTCAAAATGCAAAAAGAAATGGAAAATTCTCTCTCGATTGAGACTTTTGAGATGATACTACAAAAAATTTATTATTAGTAACAAGGTGCATAGAATAGAATTTGGAGTTCAAGCTCACATTTACATAGACTTGGGGTTCAAAACTAAATTGACTCACTCTAAGAGTTTGGTGTCTAAATTGCATTTTCTCAAACTTCAGAGTTTGGACTACAAGATGTAATCGACAAATCTGTTGGCATTACAATAAGTTTGTTGGTTGATGATATTGACAAGGTTGTTGGAGATTAATAATATATAATCGATAAAGGATGATTACTGTATTGATATTATTATTTTGTCATTGATGTCAAGCAATTGATTTTCTGATTCAGTATGATGTTGCCATATCTTAAAGAGTGTGTTTTAATGAGTATAAAGATGTCGGTAAGTGACACTGAAAGAATGTGAAAATGAAGGGGAGTAATAAGTTCTTCAATGGGCAACTATTACCGAGTTAGATAGTGATGAGATTATGATATTTTGATTGTTTTGATATCCTATATATGTGTATTTGAAAACTAAATAAGAAGGAGAAAAGATTTCATGCAATAGATTGAGTAAAGGTTTTATACTTTTCTATTTTATCGACCAAAGAGCCAGTCGGTAAACTCCAAGGTTATCGATGTCGGTTAAAGAAGGAAGAAGTCATCGAGTGTCATTAGCAAGCTAAGAAACCAAGACGAGAATGTCTACCAAGTAAAGTTAAGAATTAACCAAGCATCAAACGAGCAGTAACAAAATGCATTGAATGAATAAATACATCATTAAATGAAGGATGCCAATGAGCTGGAGATTGATAGATGATTGGAATGTCATGCAAGAAGTTTGTTAAGGATCAATGACAATCAAAATTCAAGAGCTAGATCTACAACACATATTGAACGGTCATAACCGAGCACAAGTACTAAGGAAGGAATACAAGTTTCAAGGCAAGATAAAACGTTTTTCAGTTCGAAGGATTCAATGAACCTAGTCAAGTTTGAAGTTCTGATGGTTAAGATTAATCATGCAAAATGTGATTAAGGAGATTAAGAGGTTAGGAATTTCTTATAAATAAAGAAAAGTTGATGAACAAAAGATGTGGGCAAATAGAAGCACAGTGATGCTGCAGAAGTGATTACAAAATACAGAAGATTGAAGATTTGATTGAAGAACAGAGTGAGAAGCTCAACAAGGAGAAAGATAAGTCTTATGACAACATTATTTTGAGCACATAGAGTCTGCTATAACATTTCAGATGTGAAGTTGTAGATATATTTTATTACTATTATTTATTTTTATAAGTGACAGGAAATCTCTTAACTGAGTGGACCTAACAATCTTATTTGTAAATCCTCTAGCAAGGTAACATTATAATTGAGAGTTTGAAATCCTTTGACAAGGTCACTTCTAACAAAGTACAAGATTCTAATAGATCTGAGGGAAATGCCTTGATTGGGTCACATCTAGCAATGTGTTTATATAATCTTTAATAGGATTGGCTTTTAACCGAGCATACTCTAGAAGAGTATATTTTCTTGTGGGTCCGAAATCCCACAGTAATTTTTCCCTATTTGGGTTTTCACATTATATCTGGTGTCTAATGTGTTTTGATGTTTCAAATTTATCTGTTTATGAGTTCAAATGATTTATAGTCATAGTTGCATATTAAGTAAGTTCTACCAAGGTTGAATCTGATTAGAACATTGCATTGTGAGTTTATCTGATTCATCCCCCCCCCTCCTCTCATTTAACTAACAATTGGTATCAGAGTTGGGACTCTGAAAGAAAAGTTTAAAGGAAATTAAGGCAAGATCCGAAGATGTATAAAAGGGATGCACCAAAGTTGAACAAGTCAAGTTTCACCACATGGCAGAAAAGGATGAAGCTGCACTTATCAGGAATTGGAGAATATGCAACATATTATCTGGAGAATGATTACATTGCACCTAGCACCTACCTTATGACAATGGAAGAAATAAAGGCAAAGCAAGAACATATTTAAACAATGATTATGATAACATCATCTTTGACCGACTCAGATTTTAATGATCTAGAAGGTTGTAATGATGCCAAAGCTATGTGGAATAAGCTCACATCTATGTATGGTGGTGATGAAAATGTTCAAAGAGCAAAAGTAGATAGTCTAAAAGGACAACTTGAATGCATGAGAATGAATGAATGTGAGAACATAATCCAATATAATACAAGGTTCAAGGAAACTGTCAATCAAATCAAAGGAGCAGGAGGAACTACTGAAGAAAAGGATGTAACAAGTAAGTTGCTAAGAACACTTCTACTTGCTTATGCCATTTGAGTCTCTACAATTAATTAATTAAGGTTTTATCAAACATGCCAATCTCTTTGGATGCTACTATCAGTAAGCTACATGCTTTTGAGTTAAGTAATTTTGATAACAGTGGGTCTTTGGTAAACAAAGTTGAATCTGCTTTTAGTTATTTTCATCTCGGTGAATCTAAAGATTACAATGATAGAATGTATAAGTATGATGAAGGAAATCATAGTGGAGCAAGTGAGAGATTTCACAAAAACATGGAAGAAGTACACAAATTATATGAGGAAATCAAAAAGCAAGAAGAGTTTGAATAATTATTGGCTAGAAGGTTACCGAGAGGCAAAGGTAAGTATAAAGGGAAGTTACCTTTAAAATGTTTTAATAATGTGATAAAATTGGACATATGGCTTCTAACTGTCTTGACAAAGATGATGAAAAATGAGAATACTGAGATGACAGACGTAAGGACAACCAATATAGAGGGCACCGAGACTTCAAAAGGAGAGATAAAAAGACATGCCTAGTAGTTGATGAGGAATCCAATGATGATAAATCTTATGGGACTAAGATAGAGGAAGTTCTATATGTGGCTATCAAAGATGGATCAGATGAAGAAAGGTACAAAGAAAAAGCCTTAATATCACACATAAATAATAATGATTCTTGGATCATAGATAGTGAGTGCTCACATCACATGATAGGCGATAAACACAATTTTGTTAAATTAGAAGATTATGATGGAGGTTATGTAAGATTTGGTAATGATGAACCATGTCCTGTGAAAGGTAAAGGTTCTATTACACTTCTCGACAATGCTAAATGTGATGATGTATATTGGGTTGAAGGTCTAAAATACAATTTGTTGAGTTTATCACAGCTAAACAATACAGGATACCGAATAGAATTTCATAAAGGAATTGTCAAAGTTCATGAAAATATGGAAAGTTGGCTGCTACCGGGACTCAACCAAGAGGTAATACATTTCACCTTGACTCAACTCAGAACAATTGTCTGTATGCAAAAATAGAAGATATCTAGTTATGGCATAAAAGGTTTTGTCATGTAAATTTTGATAACTTGATCAAAATAAGTAAGAAGCACCGTGTAAGAGGTCTACCAAGCTTGGAAAAAACTTAGAATGCATTATGCCAAGGATACCATATGGGTAAGATGAAAAAATCAAGCTTTACAAGTAAGTCTTACACTTCTAAAGGAATTTTAGATCTTGTGCACACTGATCTTTATGGTCCTATGAAAGTTCAAAGTTATTATGGTGATAAATACTTCATATTATTTATGGATGATTACTTAAGGATGATGTGAGTTATGTTTCTAAAAGAGAAATCGGAAGCTTTTCAAATGTTCAAATGGTATAAGGAAAGAGTTGAAAAAGAAACAGGAAGACAGTTGAAATGTCTAAGATCTAATAGAGGAGGAGAGTTCATTTCTGATGAATTTAACTTATTTTGCAATGATCATGGTATAAAGAGACAAGTGTCTACATTGAGGACACCACACCAAAATGGGATAGCTGAAAGAAGGAACACATCAATTGTAGAGTGTGCCATAATTTTGATGATAGAAAAGAGAGTACCTCAAATATTTTGGAGAGAAGCAATAAGCACTGTAGTTTACACCTTGAACTGAGTACAACTGAAGAAAGGAACTATGAAGACACCATATGAAATTTGGTATGACAAGAAACCAAATGTAAGTTATTTTAAAATATTTGGAAGTAGATGTTATGTTCACAAAGATGACAGAAATGGAAAATTTGATCAGAAAAGTGAGGAAGGAAAATTTGATCAGAAAAGCAAGGAAGGAAAATTTCTTGGTTATTCCTCTAGGAGTAAAGCATTTAAATGTCTGATCAAATCATCTAACAAAATTATGGAAAGTGCAAATGTGAAAAATTGATGAATTTGCAGAAAGGAATGATGAAGGAAATTCCAAAGAACCAAAAGATTATGAAGAGTTTGTATATGTACAATCGAGAAGTCTTACTGAGAAATCCAATGAAGAAAATACTCCGTTACCGAGTGATGAAGGAGATCATACATAACCTACCGAGCCTATATTAGCAAAATATGTCAGAAGAAATCATGCATCAAATCAGATTATAGGAGATAAGGATGCTCCAGTGATGACAAGGAACAAACTTAGACACAACACATGTCTGATATCTGAGTTTGAACCGAGGATAGTAAAATAGGCACTAAGCAATGAAGATTGGGTGAATGCTATGACAGAAGAGATTGAACAAATCAAGAAAAATGAAACATGGACACTGGTCCCAAGACCAAAAGAGAAAAATGTAATTGATACAAAGTGGATTTTCAGAAATAAGCTAAATGAAAAAGGTGAGATCATTCGGAATAAGGCAAGGCTAGTTTGCAAAGGTTATGCTCAAGAAGAAGGAATAGACTATGGAGAGACTTTTGCACCTGTGGCAAGACTTGAGGGAGTAAGAACATTGTTGGCATATGCTGCCTACAAAAATTTCAAGGTATATCAAATGGATGTTAAATCTGCTTTTTTGAATGGTATAATAGAAGAAGAAGTCTATATTGAACAGCCTGCAGGATTTATTGAAGAGAAGAATAAAGATCAGGTATGTAAGTTTAATGAAGCTTTATATGGCCTAAAGTAAGCATCTAGAGCATGGTATGAAAGGTTGCACTCTTACTTCATAAATATTGGATTTATGAGAACTAGTGAAAACAACAACATGTATTTGAAGAATGATGAGGATAATGGAATATTGATTTCAACCATATTTGTTGATGATATTATTTTTTGTGGAAATGATTCTTTATGTAAGAACTTTAGAAATGAAATGTGCAAAGAATTTGAGATGTCATTAAGTGGTGAAATAAAGTATTTTATAGGTTTACAAATACTGCAAATCAAAAATGGGATTTTCATTACTCAATCCAAGTATATAAAGGAAATCTTGAAGAAATTTGGAATGGAGGATTCTACACCTGTAAGTACTCCGATGACTACCAATTGTAAACTAACAAAGAATGATGAATCTGTATCTATTGATGAGATACTTTATCGATCTATGATTGGAAAGTTGCAATATGTAGTTCATAGCGGCCTGATATAGCACATGCAGTAGGTATAGCTGCAAGATTTTTTGCAGATCCCAAAGAAACCCACATGACAATAGTCAGGAAAATTTTTAGATACTTGAGAGGCAATGAAGATAATGATTTACTATATAAAAAGAGGAATGATTTTGACTTAAAAGTCTATACTAATGCTTATTGGGCAGGATATATTGATGACAGGAAAAGCACAAGTGATGGAGCTTTCTTTTTGGGAGAAAGAGTAGTGAGTTGGCTTAGCAAGAAACAAGGATGCATTTCATAGTCAACAGCTGAAGCTGAATATTTCGTTGCAGCATTAAATTGTACCAATATAGCATGGATCACACAACTATTGAAAGCTATGAATGAGGCAGTTACCAAGCCAGTAACTATATTTTGTGATAATACAAGTGCTATTAACATTTTGAAGAATTCGGTAATGCACTCTAAGACAAAGTATATTTCTATAAAGTATCATTATCTAAGAGAAGAAGTTCAAGAAAAGAAAGTTGTGCTGGAATATGTTAGCACAAAGGAACAAATAGCAAACATCTTCACAAAGCGACTGCCAAGGGACACTTTTGAGTATCTCAGAAGTAAGTTAGTAGTCCTACCCCTATCAAGTACTCACTGACAAAGTTCGGTGAAAGCATCAATTCTATGACTCCACAGAATACTATTTTTGAGTTGATGTTGATTTACACACTTTAGAAGGTTGTCTAAAGTTGTGCAGGAAATAGTGAATGAAGACAAGATGCTCTGATTAACATACATTTGTATATGTTTTAACAAGGAAATTACTTCATAGGGGAAGTAATCATGGATCAGTTTTACTTTTGGCACTGTTGTTAAAGGGGGAGAAGACTAATGATAGGAGGAGAAGATTACAAGAGAAGTTTACAGCTCAAGGATAACAGGAGAAGATTAACAACATTCTAATTAATTGGAATAAATCAAGTCGGTATTGCCATCAATGCCAAACGGGGAGATTGTTGGCATTACAATAAGTTTGTTGGTTGATGATATTCAGGAGGTTGTTGGAGAGTAATGATATAATTGATAAAGGATGATTACTGTCTTAATATTATTATTTTGTCATTGATGTCAAGCAATTGATTATCTGATTCACTATGATGTTGCCATATCTTAAAGAGTATGTTTTGATGCGTATAAAGATGTCAGTAAGTGACACTAAAAGAATGTGAAAATGAAGGGGAGTAATAAGTTATTCAATGGGCAACTATTACTGAGTTAGACAGTGATGAGATTATGATATTTTGATTATTTTGATATCTTATATATGTGTATTTGAAGACTGAATAAGAAGGAGAAAAGATTTCATGCAATAGAATGAGTAAAGGTTTGATACTATTCTATTTTACCAAGCAAAGAGCCAGTCTGTAAACTCCAAGGTTATCGATGTCAGTTAAAGAAGGAAGAAGTCACTGAGCATCGTCAGCAAGTTAAGCAACCTAGATGAGAATGTTTATCGAGTAAAGTTTGGAATTAACTGAGTATGAACCGAGCACTAACAAAATGCATTGAATGAATAAATACATTATTAAATGAAGGATGCCAATGACCTAGAGATTAGTAGAAGATTGGAATGTCATGCAAGAAGTTTGTTAAGGATCAAAGGCAATGAAAATTCAAGAGTTAGATCTACAGCACAGATTGAACGGTCATAACTAAGCACAAGTACCAAGGAAGGAATACAAGTTTCAAGGCAAGATAAAACATTTTTTAGTTCGAAGGATTCAATGAACCTAGTCAAGTTTGAAGTTCTGATGGTTAAGATTAATCATGGAAAATGTGATTAAGGAGATTAAGTGGTTCGGAATTGCTTATAAATAAAGAAAATTTGATGAACAAAGGATGCAGGCAAATAGAAGCACAGTGATGTTGTAGAAGTGATTACAGAATATAGAAGATTGAAGATCTGATTGAAGAATAGAGTGAGATGCCCAGCAAGGAGAAAGATAAGTTTTAATCGAGGGGACCTAACAGTTTTATTTGTAAATCCTCTATCAAGGTAACATTCTAATTGAGTGTTTTAAATCCTTCGAAAAGGTCACTTCTAACAAAGTGCAAGATTATGATAGATCTAAGGGAAATCTCTTGACCGGGTCACATCTAGCAATGTGTTTATGTAATCTTTAACATGATTGGCTTTTAACCAAGCATACTCTAGAAGAGTATATTTTCTTGTGGGTCTGAAATCCCATAGTGGTTTTTCCCTATTTGGGTTTCCACATTAAATCTGGTGTCTAATGTGTTTTGATGTTTCAAGTTTATCTGTTTATGAGTTTGAATGATTTACAGTCATAGTTGCATATCAAGTAAGTTCTACCGAGGTTGAATCTAATTAGAACAATGCATTGTGAGTTTATCTGATTCATCCCCCCCCCTCTCATTTAACTAACAATTGGTTTCAGAGCTAGGACTCTGAAAGAAAAGTTTAAAGGAACTTGAGGCAAGATCCGAAGATGTATAAAAGGGATGCACCAAAGTTGAACAAGTCAAGTTTCACCACATGGCAGAAATGGATGAAGCTGCACTTATCAGGAATTGGAGAATATGCAACATATTATCTAGAGAATGATTACATTGCAACTAGCACTTACCCTATGACAATGGAATAAATAAAGGCAAAGCAAGAACATATTCAAGCAATGATTGAGATAACATCAACTTTGACCAACTCAGAGTTTAATGATCTAGAAGGTTGTAATGATGTCAAAGCTATGTGCAATAAGCTCATATTTGTGTATGGTGGTGATGAACATGTTCAAAGAGAAAAAGCAGATAGTCTAAGAGGACAACTTGAATCCATGAGAATGAATAAAGGTGAGAACATAATCCAATATAGTATAAGGTTAAAGGAAACTATCAATCAAATCAAAGGAGCAGGAGGAACTATTGAAGAAAATGTAACAAGTAAGTTGCTGAGAACACTTCTACCTGCTTATGCCATTTAAGTCTCTGCAATTAATGAATCAAGGTTTGTACCAAACATGGTAGTCTCTTTGGATGCTACTATCGGTAAGCTACATGCTCCTTCCTTTCTTTCTCGTTCTTCCTATTGAGATCGGCTAGTTTGAGTTAAGTAATTTTGATAACAGTGGGTCTTCGGTAAACAAAGTTCAATCTGCTTTTAGTTCTTTTCATCTCCATGGATCTGAAGATTACAATGATAAAATGTATACATATGATGAAAGAAATCACAGTGGAGAAAGTGAGAGATTTCATAAAAACATGGAAGAAGTCACAAACTATATGAGGAAATCAGAAAGCAAGAAGAGTTTGAAGCATTATTGGCCAGAAGGTTATAGAGAGGCAAAGGTAAGTATAAAGGGAAGTTACCTTTAAAATGTTTTAACTGTGATAAAATTGGACATATGGCTTCTAATTGTCTTGAAAAAGATGATGAAAAGAGAGAATACCAAGATGACAGATAGAAAGACAACCAATACAGAGGGCACTGAGACTTGAGAAGGAGAGATAGAAAGACATGCTTAGTAGCTGATGAGGAATCCAATGATGATAAATCTGATGGGGCTAAGATAGAGGAAGTTGTATATGTGCCTATCAAAGATGGATCAGATGAAGAAAGGTATGAAGAAAAATCCTTAATATCACACATAAATAATAATGATTCTTGGATCATAGATAGTGAATCCTCACATCACATGATAGGTGATAAACACAAGTTTGTTAAACTAGAAGATTATGATGGAGGTTATGTAAGATTTGGTAATGATGCACCATGTCCTCTGAAAGGTAAGGGTTCTATTACACTTCTTGACAATGCTAAATGTGATGATGTATATTGGGTTGAAGGTCTGAAATACAATTTGTTGAGTGTAGCACACCTAAACAATACATGATACCAAATATAATTTCAGAAAGGAATTATCAAAGTTCATGACAATTATAGAAACTTGGCTGCTACTGGGACTCAACCAAGAGGTAATACATTTCACCTTGACTCAACTTGGAACGATTTTCTATATGAAAAAATAGAAGATACCTGGTTATGGAATAAAAGGTTTTGTCATGTAAATTTTGATAACTTGATCAAAATAAGTAATAAGCACCATGTAAGAGGTCTACTGAGCTTGGAAAAACTTGAGAATGCATTATGCCAAGGATGCCAGATGGGTAAGATGACAAAATAAAGCTTTACAAGTAAGTCTTACACTTCTAAAGGAATTTTAGATCTTGTGCGCACTGATCTTTGTGGTCCTATGAAAGTTCAAAGTTATTATGGTGATAAATACTTCATATTATTTATGGATGATTACTCAAGGATGATGTTAGTTATGTTTCTAAAAGAGAAATCAAAAACTTTTCAAATGTTCAAATGGTATAAGCAAAGAGTTGAAAAAGAAACAGGAAGACAGTTGAAATGTCTAATATTTGATAGAGGAAGAGAGTTCATTTCTGATGAATTTAACTTATTTTGCAATGATCATGGTATAAAGGGACAAGTGTCTGCACCGACGACACCACACCAAAATGGGATAGCTGAAAGAAGGAATAGATGAATTGTAGAATGTGCCAGAACTTTGATGATATAAAAGAGAATACCTCAAATATTTTGGAGAGAATCAATAAGCACTATAGTTTACACCTTGAACTGAGTACAACTAAACAAAGGAACTATGAAGACACCATACGAAATCTGGTATGACAAGAAACCAAACATAAGTTATTTAAAATGTTTGGAAGTAGATGTTATGTTCACAAAGATGACAGAAATGGAAAATATGATCAGAAAAGAGAGGAAGGAACATTTCTTGGTTATTCCTCTAGGAGTGAAGCATTTAAATGTCTGATCAAATCATCTAACAAAATTATGGAAAGTCCAAATGTGAAAATTGATGAATTTGCAAAAAGGAATGATGAAGGAAATTCCAAAGAACCAGAAGATTATGAAGAGTTTGTATATGTACAACCGAGAAGTCTTATCGAGAAAGCCAATGAAGAAAATACTCAGTTACCAAGTGATGAAGAAGATCATACAAAACCTACTAAGCCTATATTAGCAAAATATGTCAGAAGAAATCATGCATCAAGTTAGATTATAGGAGATAAGGATGCTCCAGTGATGACAAGGAACAAACTAAGACACAACACATGTCTGATATCCAAGTTTGAATCGAGGATAGTAAAAGAGGCATTAAGAAATGAAGATTGGGTGAATGCTATGATAGAAGAGATTGAACAAATCAAGAAAAGTGAAACATGGACACTGGTCCCAAGACCAAAAGAGAAAAATGTAATCGATACAAAGTGGATTTTTAGAAATAAGCTAAATGAAAAAGGTGAGGTCATTCAGAATAAGGAAAGGCTAGTTTGCAAAGGTTATGATCAAGAAGAAGGAATAGACTATGGTGAAACTTTTTCACCTGTAGCAAGACTTGAGGGAGTAAGAACATTGTTGGCATATGTTGCTTACAAAAATTTCAAGGTATATCAAATGGATGTTAAATCTGCATTTTTCAATGGTATAATAGAAGAAGAAGTCTATATTGAACAGCCTGAAGGATTTATTGAAGAGAAGAATAAAGATCAGGTATGTAAGTTGAACAAAGCCTTATATGGCCTAAAGAAAGCACCTAGAGCATGGTATGAAAGGTTGCAGTCTTACTTAATAAAGATTGGATTAATGAGGACTAGTGAAAACAACAACATGTATATGAAGAATGATGAGGATAATGGAATACTGATTTCAGCCATATTTGTTGATGATATTATTTTTTGTGGAAATGATTCTTTATGTAAGAACTTTGGAAATGAAATGTGCAAAGAATTTGAGATGTCATTAATCAGTGAAATAAAGTATTTTATAGGTTTACAAATAGTGCAAGTGAAAAATGGGATTTTCATTACTCAATCCAAGTACATAAAGGAAATCTTGAAGAAATTTGGAATGGATTATTCTACACTTGTAAGTACTCCTATGACTACTAATTGTAAACTATCAAAGAATGATGAATCTGCATATGTTGATGAGACACTTTATCGATCTATGATTGGAAAGTTGTAATATGTAGTTCATAGTAGGCCTGATAAAGCACATGTAGTAGGTATACCTGCAAGATTTTCTGTAGATCCCAAAGAAACCCATATGACAACAGTCAAGAGAATTTTTAGATACTTGAGAGGCACTCAAGATTATGGTTTACTATATAAAAAGAGGAATGATTTTGACTTAAAAGTCTATACTAATGCTGATTGGGTAGGAAATATTGATGATAGGAAAATCACAAGTGGTTGAGCTTTCTTTTTGGGAGAAAGACTAGTGAGTTGGCTTAGCAAGAAACAAGGATGCATTTCACAGTCAACAGCTGAAGCTGAATATGTCGTTGCAGCATTGAAGTATACCAATATAGCATGGATCAAAAAATTGTTGGAAGGTATGAATGAGACAGTTACAGAGCCAGTAACTATATTTTGTGATAATACAAGTGTTATTAACATTTCTAAGAATCCGGTAATGCACTCTAAGAGAAAGCATATTTTTATAAAGTATCATTATCGAAGAGAAGAAGTTGAAGAAAAGAATGTTGTGCTGGAATATGTTAGCACAATGGAACAAATAGCAGACATCTTCACAAAACCACTGCCAAGGGACACTTTTGAGTATCTCAAAAGTAAGCTAGGGGTCCTACTCCTATCTAGTACTCACTGATAGAGTTAGGTGAAAGCATAAATTATATGACTCCATAGAATACTATTTGTGAGTTGATGCTGAATTACACACTTTAGAAGGTTGTCTAAAGTTGTGCAGGAAATAATGAATGAAGACAAGATGCTCTAATCAAGATACATTTGTATATGTTCTAACAGCAAGGAAATTACTTCATATGGGAAGTAATCATGGATTAGTTTTACTTTTTGCATTATTGTCAAAGGGGGAGAAGACTAATGATAGGAGGAGAAGATTACAAGAGAAGTTTACAGCTCAAGGATAACAGGAGAAGATTAACAACGTTTCAATCAATTGGAATAAATCAAGTTGGTATTGCCATCAATGCCCAAGGAGGAGATTGTTGGCGTTAAAATAAGTTTTTTGGTTGATGATATTGAGAAGGTTGTTGGAGATTAATGATATAATTCATAAAGGATGATTAGTATCTTAATATTATTATTTTTTCATTGATGTCAAGCAATTGATTTTCTGATTTAGTATGATGTTGCCATATCTTAAAGAGTATGTTTTGATGAGTATAAAGATGCCGGTAAGTGACACTGAAAGAATGTGAAAATGTAGGGGAGCAATAAGTTATTCAATGGGAAACTATTACTGAGTTAGACAGTGATTAGATTATGCTATTTTGATTATTTTGATATCTTATATATGTGTATTTGAAGACTAAATAAGAAGGATAAAAGATTTCATGCAATAGAATGAGTAAAGGTTTGATACTATTCTATTTTACTGAGCAAAGAGCCAGTCGGTAAACTCCAAGGTTATTGATGTCGGTTAAAGAAGGAAGAAGTCACCGAGTGTCATCAGCAAGTTAAGCAACCGAGACGAGAATGTCTATCGAGTAAAGTTTAGAATTAACCGAGTATGAACCGAGCAGCAACAGAACGCATTGAATGAATAAATACATTATTAAATGAAGGATGCCAATGAGCTAGAGATTGATAGAAGATTGCAATGTCATGCAAGAAGTTTGTTAAGGATCAATGGCAATGAAAATTCAAGAGTTAGATCTACAGCACAGATTGAACGGTCATAACTGAGCACAAGTACCAAGGAAGGAATACAAGTTTCAAGGCAAGATAAAACCTTTTTCAGTTCTAAGGATTCAATGAACCTAGTCAAGTTTGAAGTTCTGATGGTTAAGATTAATCATGGGAAATATGATTAATTTAAGCAGTTAGGAATTGCTCATAAATAAAGAAAAGTTGACGAACAATGGATGTGGGCGAATAGGAGCACAGTGATGCTGCAGAAGTGATTACAGAATACAAAAGATTGAAGATCTAATTGAAGAATAGAGTGAGAAGCCCAGCAAGGAGAAAGATAAGTCTTATGACAAGATTATTTTGAGAACATAGAGTTTGCTATAATATTTTAGATGTGAAGTTGCAGATATATTTTATTACTGTTATTTATTTTGGTAAGTGACAGGAAATCTCTTAACCGAGTGGACCTAACAGTCTTTTTTGTAAATCCTCTAGCAAGGTGAAATTCTAATTGAGTGTTTGAAATCATTTGACAAGGTCACTTCTAACAAAGTGCAAGATTCTGATAGATCTGAGGGAAATCTCTTGACTGGGTCACATCTAGCAATGTGTTTATGTAATCTTTAACATGATTTGGTTTAAACCAAGTATACTCTAGAAGAGTATATTTTCTTGTGGGTCTGAAATCCCACAGTGGTTTTTCCCTATTTGGTTTTCCACATTAAATTTGGTGTCTAATGTGTTTTGATGTTTCAATTTTATCTTTTTATGAGTTTGAATGATTTACAGTCATAGTTGCATATCAAGTAAGTTCTACCAAGGTTGAATCTGATTAGAACATTGCATTGTGAGTTTATCTGATTCACCCCCCCCCCCTCTCATTTAACTAACAAAGTCAAGGGTGAAATTCTAATCGCTTCTTAAGAAAAATTTTCAAGCTTCCAAATTTAAATTCTAAGTTGGCACTTGAGCATATTAAGGAAAAAAAAAATCTAAGATGACCAAATTAACACCTCAAAATTAGATTCTATCCAACCTCTTACCACATAAACAATTGTTTGTAGTACACTAAATGTTGAGTACTAAGGACCTAAGATCTATGACTTGGACTTTATAGTGTTATCAGTGTTATAGACTTCATGATTTGGAGTCCAACTAACAACAATTCCAGACTTGGAGCTAAGTTTTTTCAACTATGTGGGAAATGGCTATCCAACCCCTAGGATGCGGCGATGCATATGTTACACTTGGACACCATAACATATACATTGGTCTATTTTAGGGACTAGATAGACATTTCCAACTATGTGTATGTAACTCAAAATTTAGGTTCTTATACACAACTTGCATTTTAGACTATTATAGAAATTTTTTACAAGGTGGGGATCTAGTAAGTTTTAACTATTGTTAAACATGGCATAAGTTTGCATTTTGTGTGTTGTTACAAAATTGTTTAGACTAACTACCCAGGTACTTAGAGCCCTACATTGGCTAAAAAAAAATTTCCTTAATACCTCAAAATGTGGTCCAGATCACTTTCAATTAGAATTCACTTTCTTAGGAATATTAATAGAAGAAAAATGAAAAATCGTGAGGGAATAGTTGAAGAAGATAATAAAACACTACCAAACATCAAACCAACAAACAAAAGGGGTATAAATCCCTAATAAAACAATGGGGTAAGTGCATAGAGATGAGGGACAAATTAATGGATAGCCCTAAGATTTCAACAAAATATGTTCATGTTATGTAAAACATAACACATATTTTTTATGCAAATACTTTTAGCATTGATCTCTTAGCTATAGTTTGACTAAATATTTTTAAAAATACCTAGGATTTTACATGAATAAGCACTTATATCAGTCTTCCATATAACGTTTGTTGCAACTATATTTTTCAAGTACAAATAAAAGTCTTCAATGGACAAAATATCATGCACTTTAAGCGACCTAATTTAATCTTGATGGTATGATTTTGTCTTACACAAAAATTAATTATTTTTACTGATGTATCATGTTTATCTATTGTATTCAAAGTAAGGGAAACTAGGAAGTATCATGTTTATCTAATGTATTCAAAGTAAGGGAAACATTATAACTTTAGGTGATATCATTGAATTTTATATTTCTTTAACCCTAAATCAACTTGTAATGTCTTAAGCTTTCACTTAATATATCAGCAATAAAAAATAGATGAACATTTTTTTCTAATACAAATGTGACAACAAACTTATCACATTGTATCTCTATGCAATGTAATAACATAATGACACACATTACATGCTTACCAATGCAATTTAAATCATAGCGATACAAGTGGAAGATGAACTATGGCATAGCCTCAACATTGTGACTAAATCAACAAATGGGTTACTCCTCAAGTATCTCAAAATGCTAGAAGAAATAGAACAATCTCCCTTGGTTTCAACTTTCAAGAAGATACTACAAAAAAATTATGGTACTAGAAACAAAGTACATAGATTATAATTTGAAGTTTGAGCTCATATATACAAAGGGTTGGTGCTCAAAAATAAATTGGCTCACCCTAGGAGTTTGGTCTCTGATTCACATTGTCTCAAACTTTAGAGTTTGGACTATAAGATGCAATTGAAAAGTCAAGGGTGAAATTATAATCCCTTCTTAAGAAAACTTTGAGCAAGCTTCAAAATTTGAATTCTAAATTGACATTTGAGCATATTATGGAAATAAATATAAGATTGCCATTGAACACCTCAAAATATAGATTCCATTCGACGTCTTGTGACATAAACAAATTTTTGGACTACACTAAGTGTTGAGCACTAAGGACCTAAGACTCAAGATTTGGAATTTATAGTGTAATAAATATTTTAGACATCCTATTTGATTAGATCATATTTTATACATTTTTTTGTTCATTATTTGATGTGGAAACTAGTGCTTCTCTCTAGGTACCATATTTATGAATAGCTTTAGATGCCTCTTTGAGAATAAAATTCCTACAATGTCCATTTGTAAAGGGGGTTCCTTCTTAGTTTCTCTTTAGATACTTGCATCTTCTACAACTCTTCTATTTCAAATTGTTTCAATGCCTTTGAATAAAAAAAATCACTTGTTCAACCTCTTCTCAATTCTAATATGTTGTTTAATTTTTCTTATCTTTCCTAGAGATATATGTTGTACAAAAATGGTTTACATGAAATATCTATGGATTTATTCTTCCCTCCTAATGAATGTCAAATCCATTACCTTTGTATCTAATTTTAATTATTTTTAAATAGAGATATATATGGATTTTCAAGGTTGTACTCACTAATACATTTCAAGATAATGAATAGCAAGCTGGGGAAGTAATAGCAATACGTTTCTTTTTTTGCTTTGAGCATTACCAAGTATTTAGTCCTTGATTATATGATAGAACCATGTTCTTGTAGTTATATCATGCTATATAAAATTGTTGATAGTTTGGGTCTCCAATACAAGCCACTTACAAAGGAACTAATGAAAATAGATGGTACAAACATCAATATTATAGGGGTAATTAAAGGTATGAATCTTACCTTGCATGACTTTTCAATATTTTCCATTCTATAAGATATCTTTTTGATAGATCTATCACCAATATTTTTCCTTATTGCTTTCCAAATACTTTATCCTAAGGTTCGTCTCACATGTTGTTTAGGAATATGTATGGTCTCATGGTGACCACAAAAGTAGAATCGATAGCCAAATAAAATAAATATCCATATACCTCTAGTGTTGTTAATAAAAATATAATTGTTGTTGACCAAGAAGAACACCTTATTGTCCAATATCATAATACACAAACAAAAAGAATCCTTGATATAATTCTTTATAAATGGGAAGTTGAAAACCATGCAGTTGATCCATATTAGTAAATGGAAGAGGTAGGATTTGGTGTTTATTGAATGAATGTTTTTTATTTAGTGATACCTAACCTTGTTAAGAGTGATTAATAGTAGTGGAAATAAGAATCCTATGAGGTTTGGAAAAAAAATTGATGGTTCAAGAAGTAGAAAAAAACTTGATGGAGGTGCAATTCAGAGAGTTTTTAAGTGGCGAATCTTCGCCAATTGGTGAATTCTGCATTTTTTTTTGAGGAAATGGCAAATAGTCTGGGGCAACATAGTGGTCAAATCGCCCATAATTTTGGGGTTAATGGTACACTGTATTCTAGCTTTTCCATTGACCACACACCGTTCAATGTGCATGGCCGTAATATTCATCTGGAATCACTCAAACGTGGGTATTAGATTACCTCCGTTATTTGCCAAAAATAGTAAAATGACCACATACCCAAGACCTAATTCACCAACGGTAAATTAAATGTTCATTGCATGCGTTGGCCAAATAATAAATTCACCACTATCAATTAAAACATTATATGCATTTGAGGACCCATTTCACCCTTGTTAAATCAAGATGCATTTTGAAATGCCCATGCAATTCGCCAAAAATGCAATCATGGATTGATATAAATAAACTCTTTCTTACAATTTGTTCATGTCTGATTAGTAAATTTGGGAGCTCTCGATTCACATTCCACAATTTGAGTTGGAATGTCGAAGTTCACAATAGGGCAGAGAGCCAAAGTTACAATCCTGCAATCTTGAATACCCGACTGAGAATGAAGATGAACCTGTTAGTACTAGTTAGTTTCCAGATCTTGAGTCCATTTGGGATATAGAAGCCTCAGACTAAGTCATTGAAGTGAATTAGGAGTCATTTTATAGGTATTTATACTACAGTTCTTGAGTCATATTACAATTTACAATACTATAGTTGTCATTGATGATTTTTTATATTGTATTCCTTGAATTTGTCGATTTGAATGGATACTTATTTCATATTTTTAATTGTGAATTTGAATTATTAGTAAACAATTAGAATTTATTTTCTGAATTATTAGTAAACAATTGAATTATTACTAAATTGGTTCCACATTATGTTGAACATGAAATGCAACAATTTGTGTCACAAGATCCATAAAATTATTCATATTGCATAACTATTAGAACCTTTCTATTTTGCATTAAATGCTTCACATGATGTTCATGGCAATTAGGGTTTTGTGTTTCTTTTTTTTCTTAGTTGGCTAGTAAACCGAAGTTGTTGTGCATTGAAAATCTGAGTTGTCCTCTCTTTATTTGTCCATGTCAACATCAAGGGTGGTCAAATGGTTGGTCAGGCAATGAGACATGTTTAATGTTTCATCTCTAACTTTCATGTTTAATAATTTAAGTGGCGAGTTAGCGAGTGTTGGTTTGGGTTTAAATGGTGAGGTGTCTAGTTTTTTGGGTGTTAGCATTTTATGTTAGCAAGCTGGAGATTGTTAATGAAATTACTTTGGTCACGAGGTCTCGAATTGGTTTGATGTCATACATTATAGCCACAAGAGTTAGTGAGTAAGTCATTAATGGTCTATGTGTCACTACTCACACCTATTTATTAAGGTAATACTAATTAACATAAAACATTGATTTTTGTTGGTACTTGTTGGGTCACTGCAGTCAAGAGATAAATAGTTTTGAGATTTTATGGTTATCGCTAGGTCCCAGGTCCTTTATCATCAAGTCAGTTTAAGTCGCGAGCTTGTGAGTACTGGGAGATTTTAGTTGTCACTACCTCACAATATGTTTTGCACTTGATCATTTTATGTTGTGAGGTTCTGACTGGGTGTGATTTTATGTTATCGCAAGGTCACGAGGTGTTCGTGGTTAAGTCATTTTAATTTGTGATCATTCGATGCTGTTGGTATCGTAGCTTAGCTGGTTTCGTCACTTGCTTGTTGGTTTTGAAGTTGTTTAGCATTTTATGTTGTGATCTAGTGACAAGTAAGTTTTGGTCTGATTTTGTCATTGCATGCTCACGAGTTTGTAAGTCTTAAGTCAAAAAGTGTTGCGAGCATGTGATGGCGATAAAGTGTCTTGTTGTCGCGGGATTGAAAGGGTTTAAGTCAAGTTAAGTTTTGAGTTGTGAGCTTGCGATGAAATAATTATTTTGTTATATTTGTAGTGGTCGCCAGCTTGCATGTAAAGAAAGAATATTACAAATGTTGTTGCGAGGTTGTGACTGAAGGGCTTGATGAAGATCAATGGTTGTCACTCACTCGGGTGATTCTTTGAGCATTCGTAAAAGGGGTTGCGAGCTTGCGATTAAGAGGATTTGGTAGCATTGTCAGTAACTCGTCAATTACTTTCCAAATTGTTATAACTAATTGTGAGTGTGCAATTAAAGATGGGGATTGACACGTGGACTTGTTTGTCGGGTTCTGTAATATTTTTGCCATGTGTTTTAATGACAATATCTTGAAATCACCAATATTTTTTTTTATGGTTTGAAAATAGCTTGAAATCACCAATATTTTATTTTTATGGTTTGAAAATAGGTTGAAATGGCCAATATTTTTTTTAATGGTTTGAAAATAGCTTGAAATCGCTAATGCAATTTTTTTTCTAGTTTTAACAACATCACAATTCGCCCTCGCAAATATTTTTTTGGTTTTACAAACATTAAAATTCTCCAGGATTTTTCACAAACTTTGAACGATCATGGCTAATTCGCTAATAGAGATTATTATTTTTTTTCTGTAAACCACAAAAATTCGCTAGTAAAATTAAAATTTTCCTCAGCACTCATACAACTTTAGCCAGGTTTTTACACCTTGTCTGAGGGGGGGTTTCTTAAAGTTTTCCATGGTGCAATTCTTGTATTTCTAAGAGGTGACAAATAAAATTGTTATTTTTTATTTTTTTAGTTACACTCAAAATTCATATATAAGTATGCAACCTTGATTCATTTACTAGAATGGACAAGAAACATGAAAGTTTGCTTCTTGCATGTGTTTGAATATAGTGAACTCATTGTGAATTAGTACAAGGGGTCTTCATGACACAACAAATGATGATTTTAAGTCTTACAAACATAGAGTATGAGATTTGATTGAAGAGTTTGATGCCTTTAATGTGTTGTTCATGGATAGAATAAAGAATAAGCATGTTGATAAGTTGGATGTTATAGGAGCACAATATGACATTCCAAGTGATATCAATAATAACAAGGTACAATAGTATGTAAAAATAGTGGTAAGGCCTTTTATACCTGATAATAACATTCTTTAGCATGTTTTTTATAGTTATCATAAAATTATAAATTTATTAGAAGAAGAGGCTAAGTTTTCAGCCAATAATTAAGAAAAGTTACAACACTAGTACAAAGATTAGAATATACAACTTAAAAAATAATTTTCTAAGGTTGTTGGTGCAGTCACCGATTAGGAGGGACTTCAAAGAGATCAATCTGAACTAGGCAACAAGAGTAAACATAATGAAAATATGAGGATATGATGGAGGCAATGCAGAACTGAATAAATTAGATCATGAAAAGCTGATTACAAATAATCACTAACATCCTAGTTAGAAGATTCGACTCACTGTCCTGCTACATAAATGCTCAATTACATAATTGGCTAGCTCTGGACCACTAAATCTTAAGATATGCCTTCTTTGTTCTTCCTAACTTGTTTGGAATGAATTATAATGCCTAGTTACTATGATTTATATGATCCAAGGAGATCTAGTCAGTCCAAAAGGGATCAAATGCTGAAGAACAAGATCAAACGTGTAAAACCAACAACTCAACCTCCATGAAAGAGATTCCTCCAGAAAATCCAAAGGATGAAGTGCAGAACAAAGGGTAGGTCAATCACATGCCAAGGAACATTGGAATCAATGAATTGGGCTCTACAATCTATGGAAAAGATCCGCAAGATTCTCCAATAGCAAAATAGGTCCAGGCGGTTCTGATGTCCTAAGCTAGAAAATTGTCTTGGAATCCGGAATTGATAACTTGCCAGAAAATGATCCAAATACTTTGTTGTTTAGGAAAAAGGAAGATGATCATTTTATCAAGAGAAATCCATCTCTGCAAAATCCAGTGAGCCAATGCAAGAAAATACAAAAAGAAATGTTGAAACTGCAAAACAGAAAACAAATTGAAATGGAAATGTTTTTTTTTTCTTTGGTTGATGCAAGTTTGTCAAGAACTGGGGATTCTCTTGCATTAGTTGTTAGTGACTTTAGATTCCACTTTCAACTTAGATGATCAATTTGGGAAAGAAAATACAAACATTTCATTTAAACAATAACATTATAAGAATGTTGTCACCTAAAAGAATAGCAATATGATAACAAACTTGTCATTCTCTACATATACAAAGTGCAATGGCATAACATCATGACACACTGAACATTCTTACCAATGCAATAGGCATGATTATACAAGTGAAAAAGTAACTAGGTATAGCCTCAACATTGTGACTAAAACAAGAAATGAGACACACCTTAAGTACCACAAAAGGCAAAAGGAAATGGAACAAACTCTCTTGGTTTAGACATTCAAGATGATGCTACAAAAAAATCATAATACTAGAAACAAAGTGCACTGATTAGAAATTAAACACCTCAAAATTAGATTCTATTCAACCTCTTACAACATAAATAATTCTTTGGATTACACTAAATGTTGAGTACTAAGGACCTAAGACCTATGAATTTGGACTTTATAGTGTGATCAATATTTTAGACTTCAAGTTTTGGAATCCAACTAACAATACCTAGACTTGGAACTTAGTTTGGTTTACTATGTGGGAAATGGCTATCTAGTCTTTAGGATGTATCAATGCATAACTACCCTCATAAACCATAACTTATACATTGGCGCATCCTATGGGTTGGATAGACGTTTCCAACAATGTGTATGTAACTCAAAATTTAGGTTGTAATCCACAACTTGTATTTTAGACTTATAGAATTTTTTAACAAGGTGGGCATCTAGTAAGTTCTCAACTACTGTTAAATAGGCTATAACTTCATATTTTTTGTGTTGTTATAAAATGGTTTAAAGCAAGTCCTCGGGCACTCATAGCCCTATATTGGCCAGGACCAAAGTTCCCTAATACTTCAAATTGTCGTCCAAACCACTTTCAATTTTAATTCACTTTCTTAAGAATATTTCATAGAAGAAAAATGAAAAATATCATAAGGGAAAAGTTGAAGAAGATAATAGAACACTAAAACTAGCCCTAAGACTTCAACAAAGATTAATGGGGTAAGTGCATGGAGATGGGAGAAAAATTAGTGGTTGGCCCTAATACTTCAACAAAATATGTTCATGTATTTTTATTAAATAAGTAGCAAAACAAGGGTGTTGGCCCTGTTGGGACCTCCAAAATTTAGCTAAATTTTGAGGGCCCATGTAAAATTTTACTTGCAGCACTTACAGATACCCTTGAAAAAACTTGCCCAAGTAGCTCACTTTGGAGAGCTCCATTTTGAAGCCCATTGATTGTTATGCAAAGTCACTTTGGAAAAGTGTTAGAGTACTTATCAGAGATGGCATATTTCATCTTGTTCCCTCCATAACCAAATTGGATGCATTTTTCAAGCACTTGATTTGAGGGGTCAGTAGAGGTTCACTTTGTGCACATTTTCATAAAAGCCTGAGTAGCCCACTTGGAGGGCTAATATTTTGCACCCTGTTGATTTTCATAACAAATTGTTTGTTCCCAATTATTCCCTACAATTTTGTGTACCAGTATGCCCATTCTTAGATCCCCAGGTCATTATTTGACATATTTGTCAAGCCCAAACCTTTTTCAATATGTTATTTTTTGCAGATTGCTCAATGCAAAGTGTATCCAGAGGGTTCACTTTGAGTGTTTATAACTTTCATTTAGATGATTATTTCACTAAACCAATTGGTTTTTTGAATTCCTTGAAGTTAAATGAGCTTGTATGCAAGTATCCAAACCCTCATGATGTCATTAGCTATTTTTTGAAAATGGATTTGAATCAGGGTTTGAAGGTGGTTTTGACTAGCTCCAATGAAGAAAAAGATGAGTAGTCAAATTTGAGGTTTAAAATCTTCCACTCTGGGAATTTTCATGAGAATTCGTTTTGCTACATGATTCCAAATATATCAGTCTACATGCTCTTCAATTTCTATGACCTTGGAGGATCATTTGATCATTTTTTTAGGGCATTTTACAAAGGTTCCGAGCTAAATTTGGTATCCCAAAAAGGTTGCAAAATTCAAAAAATGGAGAATGTCATAGGTATTGGTATGGTATCAAAAGTCTCTAGTTTTTCTCTTGTCAAATTGTAAGCCCGTTTCACATATTATTTTAAAGTTTATATTTTGTCGCTACTAGCTACGACAAGTTAGTTTACAAAGGAAGTACCTCAAATTTGCACGCTTATAAGAAAAAACCCATGTTTTCTTTTAATTATCATAGCCTCTTGCAAGTATTCACGCCTTCAAGATGTCTGATCCACCTGCAGTGAAATTTCACCGTTTATCCCACATGCAAAATTGGAAAATGCAATATTTCTAATTTTTTAATGTTTAAGTTTTAAAGTGTTTTTAAATGTTTTAAAATAAAAATGGGAGACATCTATTATGGTTTTAAATTTTCAACATATTAAAATTAGGGCAAGTGAATAAAAGTGGCAGGCTTGCAAGGAATCGTTTTGTAGATAGATTTTTAGCAATGGTGAAAGGAAGTGAAAGGGTTGATTTGCATATTGGAGGTAATGCAATACACAAATGGCTTGAAAAGGATGTCAATGATATGTTCATATTTACATGAATGTTGAAGATACAGTAACCCTACTCAATGCAATGGATGCCCATAGTTCTGTTTAAATGGAAAATGTCATTGATTATTGTTGTTCGCATTGCTTGGATGGATAAAAGTGTTTGTGCTCAGTTTAACACTACAATGATAGGTGAAAAATAATAAAGGGTTTTGTCCAGTTCAATGCAAAATTAAGTTGGGAACTTAATGCTCCAAATTCTCATTAATTTGATCTATGCCTTCAGTGAAAGAGGTGGAATGTATTAGCCTACGCAATGCAATGTATGCCCATAGTTCTATTTTAAATGGAAAATGTCATTGATTGTTGTTGTTCGCATTGGTTGCATTGATAGAAGTGTTTGTGCTCAGTTTAACACTGCAACGATAGGTGAAAAATTAAGGGTTTTGTCCAGTTCAGTGCAGAATTAAGTTGGGAACTTACTGCTCCAAATTCTCCTTAATTTGATCTATGCCTTCAGTAAAAGAGGTGGAATGTATTAGCCTGGAGCTTTTCAAGAAAATGAGTGGATTCTATTGTTCTTAAATGCAACATGGAGTCTGATCCCATATTTCTAAAGATGGGTGTTAATGAAAATTATTATTTATCACCTGGTAAAATATCTTCATGTGAATTATGGCCGAGAGGAACCTAATGAAATGAGAGAATAAAGACAAAGTAGTTGCAATTCCATAAAGTGAAAGACAAGGATGAAAGAGTGCTTCCATGAGAAAAAGATGAAACTAAAAATCAAATAATTTTTGGGCAAGCAAAAATAAATTCAAGGAATAATATTCCGTAGAACAGATTTGTGGAAAAGGATAGCTGTCAACTACAAGACTATTCCAGAGGCTTCTCTCATCTATTAATTCTATCTTTCTGCCATTGTAAAGGGTTCCAGTTTTGGGTGCAGGTGGTTTTGGACAAGAAAGCAACTCTGGTTTAGGAGTCTTTGAAATTCAGATCCAGAAATGTTGAAATTTCTTAAGAGGTGGCAAATAGTTTAATTTGAGTTTCAATGAGCTATGTTACATTGTTGATGTCTCTTTAATGTGATGCAGGATTATAAAGGTTTTTATTGCACATTTGTTGTAATGAATTTTTAGCTGATGACTTATGTCTAACAAATGGATTAAATCTGGCTTTCAGATAAATGTTGTGAATATTATTGTTATGTTTAAGATTTGGTAAGAATATCATGTTGGCAACGATACAACAAACTAAGAGGGGGTAGGCAGAAGAGGGGGGTTGAATCAGTTTGCTCAGAAACTCTACACAACTCATACTTAAATTCAGATCTGATTAATAGCAATGAAAGTATAAACAATCACCACATCAATAACACACATAACACCAGTATTTTTTATGTGGAAAACTTGGTTAAGGGAAAAACCACGACGAGAACCTACCCACAATGACAATAGGTTTTCCAATGAATATAGTCTATGATAGAGACTCCAAGTTTATCGGTCACTTCTCAAGGACCTTGTGGAAGAAACTTGGCACAAACTTGTCCTATAGTTCAGCCTACCATCCACAGAGGGATGGCCAAACAGAGGTTGTCAATAGGTCATTGGGGAACCTATTAAGGTGCCTTACTGAGGAGCATCATCAGGCTTGGGATTTGATTTTTCTTTAAGCAGAGTATGCCTATAATGACTCCATAAGTAGAAGCATTGGAAGAAGTCCTTTTGAAGTTGTTTATGGTATGCATCCTAGAGGTATCTATGATTTGAGAGATCTGAAAGGTATGAAGGAAAGGAATGCTCAAGGGGAAGACTTTGCTAGTTCTATGAGAGACATCCATCAACAAGTTAGGGATACCCTTCAAAAGAATGTGGAAAACATGGGGGCTTCACTTAGTGAACCTGGGTTATAGCACGTATATTCATGGCATACTAAAGAATCCCCCTATTTTCAAAAAATATTGCCTTAAACTCCTTTTTTTCACTCTCTCTCAATACATAGGTTGAATTCAAATCACCCCTATTTTTGTCAAACATAGCATTTTTTCATAGCATGAATTAAAAACCCCCTATTTTCACTGATAGCCAATATGTTGTAGCCTCATTTTTGGGATATTAAACCCCCCAATATGAATGCACGTGATATAATATTTCCTAGCAAGTGAAGCCCCCGTGGTGGAAAAGTATAAGGAAAGGGCAGATTTGAAAAGGAGAGATGTTCAGTTCAAAGTTGGTCATTTGGTACTTGCACACTTGAAGAAAGAGAGGCTTCCAAAAGGAAAATACACAAATCTCATGATGAAAAAGATAGGACCTTGTAGGGTGGTCCACAAATTTGGCCAAAATGCATATGAGATTGAGTTGCCCCCCAGGGATACCATATCTCCAATTTTAATGTCTTTGATTTGTACCCTTTCCAAAGTTATATGGTTGTAGGTGAAGGTACATGTATGACATCAACTGAAGATGATTATTGGGTCAGGGAGTTACCCCCTAGTCAACCTTTGAAACTTCAAAGCATTCTAGACACCAAGGAGGTGAAGAGAACTAGGAGGAAGATCTATAAGGAGTATTTAATCAAATGGTAAGGCTTACCTAAGGAGGATGCCACATGGATGACTGAGGAAGACCTACAGAAGCATGGGACATCCATTGCAAACTTGAACTCAAATGGGACTTGAGATTTTTCTCTCCTCGGGTGTATGGTTTAGGAGCACCTAGGCACTTGGATTACCTTGTGAAGGTTTTTTAGGTGCAATGTTTTGTTTTGGTGTTTTCTCAAATTCAATAAGGTCCAAGGGACCACATGTTTATCACTCTAATGTTTTGTAAGGCACTTGAATTCTAACTATTTCAATAAGACCTATAAGGTCCTGAAAAGGTCAGTTGTAGTCAAACTATGCATATGTGACCCAAAACATGGGGAAATGATGTAATTGGTGTTTTTGAGTCATTTTTTATTGGTTTGTAGGGTTCTTTCAGAATTTGGAGTCCATTTCAAGTAAGTTGTAAAAGTTGTCATCGTTGCTTGACAACTTTTCAAGTTGTCAAGTAACATTTTTTAAATTCTAATGGCTAACCACCTTGAATAGCAATTATAACCATTTAAATTGTTGGGAAACATGTATAAATATGCCTCTTTGGGTTGAGGAAGGGGTTGGCATGTAATTTTGGTGAAGATTTTCAATAGACATATAACTGATTCTGCATTTTTCCTGAGAAATTCATTGTTGTAGCGCTTATAATTTTTTGTCTTTGTTTTAATTGAAATAAAAAAACCATGGATTCATAGGGAAAGGATTCTACTTCATTTTGGTGGTAGAATGTGGCATCAAGTTCTAAGGGAGATCCACTCATTTTTCTAAAAACAGCCCGTGACCCCTCTTGACCTAAGGTTTTGAGACAGATTAATCAATAACTCCCATGTCCACTGTGGGAAAATTCTTATTATTGGTTGAATGCTAGGTTTTCAAGTCCTTTTCAGGATAAATTTGGTTGCAGAGTAGTATGTGGTGTGTCGAAGGATATATGTGATGCCCTAGGCTTGGCATCTCAATATGACAAGCCTAGGAAGTGAGACTGTGAATGCTAATTGAGTTGTTGGGTAAAAATTGAGAGGTTTGGGTGATGGTAACCTCTAAAATTATTGGTTTGAGGTTGAATACAAAGTTTTCCAACCATTTGTCAAGTTAAGAAGCAAGTCTTTGAGGCACTCCCCTTGTAAAGGTGTCCTAATTGCCCTTAAAAAAAAGTTAGGACAGGAAACTTTTGACTTGTTTGATCCAAAGAAACCCTAGGAAAGTTCAAGATATGTTGTGTAAGACTTAAAATGGAACTCTAAAACAAGTTTCATTTTATTCAGAAGACCATTGGATGAATTTTTTTTTCCAAAACCCCAAAAATAGGGTTGGTGGGCCTAATAGGACAATCTAAGGGATGAGTTTTTGCAAATGACTTTGGGAACTTACAAGTTAGATTTTTTGATGTATTTGGAGTCCTCCTATATTAGAAGAACCCTGAAATCAGTAACTCCATGCAATGGAGGTTGGTCTTTTTGTTTTGTCCTTGTAACCTTGAAGACAAGACCTTCTTGTCGCCTTATTGGCATGTTTTTAAGCTCAATGATGTGCTCTATCTTTTTGACGTATTGTAAGTCCATTTGATTATTTTAGAATTATATTTAAGAACTCTACATCATAATACCCTATTAGGAGTAAATATAAATATTACAATGGTGAATGCACATGCATTGAGGCACACTGCCTAGAGCTCACTGCTCAAATACAAGAAGGTGTACAACCCTGAGGAAGGCTCACTGCCTTACAAGATTTGAACAAAGATTCAGATTACATGAACTCTGAAAATAGCATCTCACAATGCTTGGTTACAGTTCTGGTTAAGCATAAATTTTCAAACTCTAATCTTCACACGTATTCACACTTTTTCACACTTCTCCTCTATTGTTGAAAGATTAATCCAATGTTCACACATTAAAACACATCTCTCACATTAATATTACATATATTTATACAAATCATCAACCTATATTTCAAGATTGGCTAAACCCTCAACACAAATTATAAAATAATAACCTCACATGCTACAACAATATGTGTGGACCAAAACATATCTAGACTAGTCTACCTTGATCATAGTCAGCAGTCCCCTTCAGATATCTAAAGATCCTTTTCACAGCAATAACATGAGTCTCTTTAGGATCTGATTGAAATCTAAACTAGACTAGATATTTTTTGGACCAGATCACTAAAACCAATAAGGAATAAAGTATTCCAACATCCCAAATAAACAAACCAATCATATCAACTAAATACAATCACTGGAACACCAAACAACACTCTCCAACATAGGAATATGTTGACATCAATGACAATAGCATATTGTAGTAGCAGCAATATCTAAAAATATCCTCCTTTGTCATTGATGACAACATATGAATGTGAAAAATAATCAATACAAAGGAAATAAATCAACATCAGCAATCTGCAACAAACTCCCCCTAAAATAATGCACACAAAGCTCCGAAGATAAAGCAGTTTTTCACATGACTCTCTCCCCCTTTGACAGCAATGCCCAAGATAGAATACAAATCATGCATTCTCCCTCAAAACTCATGTTTTAAGAAGGATAAACCCATAACTAAAAATCTAAACAAGTGTGTGGTTCAAAAACTGACTAGTCTAGCTGACTAGTAGCACCAACTCATCAACCTAGATAAAAAGATAATGCTCTGACATCCACCGGATTGGTGCAACTCCATTCATCTTGTCTCTCAAATAAGAAAATGTATCTGCAGGAAAAGGATTAGTGAAAATATCTGCAATCTCATCCTTAGTATATACATATTCCAATCTGACTTCCTCATCGCCGACCTTCTCCCTCAAGAAATGATACTTTATGGACACATGCTTTGCTTTAGAATACAACATCAGATTCTTTGAAATATTGATATCACTTGAACTATCACAATATATAATAGTAGGCTCATCATATATAACTCTGATATCCTTCAACATCTGCTTCATCCAATTTACCTATGTACAGTTACTAGCAGTAGCAATGTATTCAGCTTCATGAATAGATAAAGATATAGCATCTTGTTTCTTACTAGACCATGAAATCAACTTCTTTCCCAAAAAGAATGCTCCACCAATAGTTCTCTTCTGGTCATCCACATCACCAACCCAATCAGCATCAGTATAGGCACATAGCAGGAAATCATCATTCTTCAGATACCACAAAGTATAGTCAATAGTCCCCTTCAAATATCTAGAGATCCTTTTCAAAACAATAACATGAATCTCTTTAGGATCTAATTGAAATCTAGAACAAAGGCAAACAACATGCATAATATCTAGTTTAGTCTGAGTTAAGTACAATAATCTAGCAACCATAGATCTATTTAAATTCTGATTAACTTTTTGAGATTCATCATTCTTAGATAACTTGCATCCAATCACCATAGGAGTTCCAACAGGATTAGAGTGATCTAATCCAAATTTCTTCAACACTTCATACTTAGATTGAGAAATGAAAATACCTTTATCAGTTTGAGTAATTTGCAATCCTAAGAAGAATTTCATTTCACCTATCATAGACATCTCAAATTCCTTTTGCATATCATCAACAAACTTCATACTCAAATCATCATCTTTGCCAAAAATGATATCATCAACAAAGACTTCAACAATCAAAATGCTATCATTCTCAACTTTGAAATATAAATTACTATCAACAATACCTTTAGAGAATCCCAACTTCAACATATACTTATCCAATCTTTTATACCAAGCTCTAGGGGCTTACTTCAGTCCATACAGAGCTTTCTTCAATTTGCATACCATATCTCCTTCATCTGATAAATAAAATCCATCTTGTTTCTCAATGTAGACTTCCTCTTCCAAATCACCATTCAAAAGGGGTGACTTGACGTCCATCTGATATACCTAGAAGTTCTTGTAAGTAGCATATGAAAGCAATAAACTACAAACTTCAATTCTAGCTACAGGAGCAAAAGTTTATTCATAGTCAATGTGTTCCATCTGAGAACAACCTTTGCATACCAATCTTGTTTTGTTTATGACAACTTCATTGACTTCATTGAAAATGTTTTCCTATGTTGGTCTAACACGGAAAATCAGCTAAATACCCCTAATTGGCAAGTATATAAGGAGCACTTTTCCCTCCTATTTACATAAGCAAAAGTAAGGTGAACAAGTGAGAAGTCTCCATTATCATCATCAAACATTCAAGCATTCAAGCATTCATTCAAACATTGGGCATTTCAAGTCTCCTTTCAAGGCTAAGTGTTGCATTCAAGTCAAGGATTCAACCATTGAAGAGGAGATCTCTATCAACATTCAAAGACATCTTATTCCACATATCCTTTCAAGCAAATTCATCAACATTTTAATTTCATCCCCTTCTTGAGGTGGATTTTACTTCAGACATCTCCTTTCATTTACTTGCAACATTTTTCAATCACTTGATTAATTCCAAAACATGGTTTGACCTGAAGGCAAACCCCCATTCCCAACAACATTTTCCTCTCTTTTATGTGTGTAAGTTGCAAGTGCATGGCTGTAATTGCAGGTTTAGGCTTCATTTTTAGAGATGGAAAAACCCTTTTCGGTGTGCAGATTTTTCAGAGGACTAGGTGCAACTTCAGTCGAGTCCTGACAACTTTTTCTTGAATTTGCAAGGAAGCTTCATCTTGATATTTTATTGCTAATTCTAGGTGGACAACTTTATCTCGCATCTCTATCTCAAGATATAATTGCTTGTTTGTCATCTCTACACTTAGTCTCAATTTGCTTAATTCAACTTGTCTATTTTAAAAGAGGGTTAATTTACTTTCCAAATACATTCCAAATTCCTTACAATTCACTTAGCATTCAATCTCTTTCCATTGGAATTGGATCTAGTGAATTCAACCCCTCTTTTAAATATAATGTGTCTGAAAACTTCAAGGGAATCCTTTGTGAAACATTCATCCCTCTTTTAGGGGAGAAAAGATTTCCATTTGATCTCCCCTCATCAATTTTCACCATATTACATTTTGGTGAACCCGACATGCTTACATGCTTGACATTGAAAATTATTGCATATTTTTCATTTACAAGTTTAATTTTCTTACAAATTATAAAACATAGTGGTTAATTCAATAAAAACCCTAGTTGTTAAAATTGAAATTAAACTTGTGTTTTGCAAAAATTGATGTTTATTGTCTTAGATCTGAAAATTACATTGCTTGTCAAACTCAATTCTTTCATTGTCTTGTTCAATTTGCAAATCAGAATTACAAAAATAAGTGGTTAATTGTCAAAACCCTAATTTTCAAACATCAACTTGAACTTGTGCAAAAATTGGATTCATGTTTAATTTTCAGATTTGTGACTATTTTTAGACTTGTCTTCTTCCCTAAAATTCAAAATTTCAATTTGCCTCCTTTTTCCAAAATTCAAAATTTAACAATTTTGTGGTTAGGTCCTAAAATCCTAATTTTCAAATTTAATTGAGTTTTGTGTAAATTTCAATCAATTTCAACCAATTTTAGTTTTCTAAATATTATTCAAGTTGGCCCTATCCATTAGGTTTGACTGGTTCCCCACATAGGAGAGAGAAAGAAAACCACTAGGATGATTTTCACTTGGGAGATACTCTACATTCAAAAGAAGGGTTGAATCCACTAGATCCAAATACAAGGAAAATAAGGATATGAATGCTAAGTGGATTGCAAGTGTTGGAGTAATTCGCCCTCTTTTGTAAATAGATATGCTAACTTGTTGACTCGAAGATAATGAAGATAAAATGGATGAAATAGGGAGCTTTTGATTCTAGATCATGTTGTAGCTTCGGATCTAAGATATTTAGACTGATATGGATCTGCATGCAAATTTGGAGAAAAGTCATCAAGACTGGGTTGAAGTTGCACCTGGTCCTCCGAAAAATCCATGTGCCAAAACAGATTTTTCCTTCTCTGAAAATGAAGCCTAAACCTGTAATTATAGCTACGCACCTACAACCTACACACAAAAAAGAAGGGAATAAGTGTTTTGGATAGGGGTTTTCCTTAGTCAAACTCCAATTGAGGAATCAACCTTGGAAGAAAGTAATTACAAATACTTAAATGTGAATAATAGAAATGTATATCTTGTAGATCTGCAATTTGTTGATGATGGGTGCTTTGCTTCTTGAATGTAATCACAAGTGTTGTATAAAATGGCATATAACATGACAAAACGCTAACACACATACATGCTTGCAAATGGATGTTGTAATGTTTCTCTAATGAAAGAAGAAGACTTGATGAATGCTTGAACACTTCAATGTTTGATGACAATAATGAAGACCTTTTCCTTGTTCACCTCTATCATCCTTCCTCTCACCTAAATGAGAGAATTAAGCCCCCTTTTATACTTTCCTTGGAGGGTTAATTATCCTTTAATCAAAGGCCGACATAGGGGGAATATAATTCCTAAAATTAGATTTAGGTCCAAGGGATGGATGGATCCATTTTAGGGCCACCCAAAGAGGGAGGACAGGGGTGCCATGCCCCTGTCCTGCCCTATTTTGGGGCTTTGACAAGGTCCTGAGATGATACTAGGGTTAAAAAAAAGGCAAACTTGAAGAAATAGGGCAGAAAGGGGTCACAATTGGGTAGGGAAATGTCATTGCCAAGGTGAGGACCTAAAATGCAGTCAAAATTGAAGGGGTCACAATTTTATGATGCTACATTTAGCGCCCACTTTAGTGTGAGTATGGCTTATGCCAATACTATTGGTAAAGTAGAAGAAAGAGAGAGATGAAGATGAGAGATGTAGAGAAATACCACAAGGAGTATAAAACATCACTATCTTAAGGAACAAATCCCCCAATCTTAGGATATCAACTCACTCAAACATATGCAAGAGCACACAAGACAAAAAGAACAAGAAAAAGCACAAAAGACACATGACAAAAACAAAACACAAGACCACAAATCAACTAGCCAAAGAGACCTCGATACTCAAATGTCTCAACAACTAATTGAAGCACAAAGACAAATGCCATCACATAAACACCAATAATCACATAAAGGAGAAAAGCTGATATCATCCATGAACCATCAATAGTAAAACTATGAGTTAATAAGAGGGAAAAAAGAGAGAACATGAATACACACTTTGGTGATCCATGAGAAGAAAGATGAACAAAAGGAACCATGGACATCTCACCCCTAGAACTAGGTGATCCATGAAGAGAAAAAGGACATAGAAAACTAGCCCCTAGATTTTGTCCAGGTGATCCATGTAAGGGAGAAGAGTGAGAACACCATTACTTCCACTCAACCTCGTGCGCGTGTGTGCAAGTGAGGTCTGAAGAACCTCATAGGAGTCTATGACTGAGTATGCTACAACCTATATAAGATGTATAGTACAAGTGTCAAGAAAGTGGTGACATCTCACTCTAAGAGGCTACCCTTTGGTTCCTAGAATATCTTATTATATAAGAGAAAAGTGACGACATCTGATTTTGAGAATGACCCACTATACAAGAGAAAAGTGGCAACATGTCATTCTGAGAATGACCCACTATACAAGAGAAAAGTGGTGACAACTCATTTTGAGAATGACCCATAGTACAAGAGAAAAGTGGTGACGTCTCGTTCTGAGAATGACCCACTATATAAGAGATGCAATACGTGAGAGAAATATAGTATAAATGGAGTAGTGTGGGTGCCCCCCCTTTAAGATGTCAACATAGTTTAATGTTGATATCTTAAGGAAAGTAGAACAAGGATACCTACCTTCAACACAAAGAAGATATCCATTATGCAACAATATCATAGATCCAAGAAAGAGAGGGAATACTCTTCAAGAAAGGATAAGATAGTTGAAAAGAGATATCTTGTTGTAAGTGTAAAGGAGATCCTTGGAGAAGAAGAGATCTTTGTTCAAAAGACATCTACTCCCAAGAGGAGTTGTTTTAGACAAATATAACATCTTCTAGAATGAAGTGTAGAAGATAACAAGAATTCAATCCTTCCTCCCATTGCTAAGTGAAAGGGATTCTTCATGAAGGATGACTCACTTGTATCCCAATGGGGATGGGTGATTTTATTATAGATGTACATTATCAAGTATGAAAGAGGTTGTAATCAAGGACTTACACCTCTTGCATAAAAGAGAACCCTTGAGTAAGAAACAACAATCTCACAAAAGGAATGACATCAAGTAATAAAACTCACACCATCTACAACATAGGAAAGAGTGGATCCTTAGAGAAAGAGAGAGAAATATAATTCGCCCCCTAAGTGTAGGGACAATGAGAAGAGCTTACACGAACTTCTAGAGAGAGATTAAACATAAGAAAATGCATCATCTACTTACATGAACTCATGCTAGAAAAGACACTAGTATAGGTAAAATACACGTCGCAAGAAGTGGTAATCTTCTAAGAGAAGAGAGAAAGGGCATCAAATATTCCCCAAGGGGGATTAGTTATCTCATATGAAAAATGCAACCCCTAAAGGAAATAATGATAAATTAGATAAAAATAAAGAGCAAGGAGAGAACCCCTTTCCCCCCAAGTGAGAAAAACAAGCATAAGCATTATACATCTTCTAATGGTGATTATTTTTGAGCGATATGCCTTCCTAATGGAACAAATCCTCTCAAGGAAGGGACATGTACTTCACAAGATATAATTCCATGCTAGGGGGCATATCATACTTCTGAATAACCGAAACCGAAGAAGAGGTAAATTTTCTAAGGGAATGAAGGCAACAGAAGAAGTGGATTACTCGTTAAAGATGCTCCTCTCCAAGCAAAGAGGAAAACCAAAGAATAATTATATGCTCACATAAGAATAACTCTATGCAAGAAACACGATCTAATGATGAATAATGCACAAAGATAGAGATAAATCCATAGAAAGAAGAAGGAAAGTGAACTTCATGTTGCTACCCCAAGGTATTTAAAATTGAAATAACACCACCACAAATGATAAAGAGCCCCCAATTAAGTTGGTTACTTATTTCATAGGGTGAAGAGAAAAATGAAGAGAAAAGAAGTGCTAAGGCACTATATTTTTGCTAAGAAATACAACTAGATCTATTGTAAGACAAATCCATGCAAGATCATATTTCTTTTGAACAAATTTCTTAAATGTATGACGCTTTCCAAGAGAATGTGAATATGAATCATGAAAAATGTAATATTCCTCACCTTTCACTTTCTTAAGATTGTTGTTTTGGTTTTTAGGAGGAAAGGAAATATTCTTATGATATTTCAATCTCCAATACATTCTTGTAGCTAGTCTTTCGGGATGATAAATATGTTTTAATTCATCTTCTTGACATGGAGGAGAAAAAATGTTAGAAGAAGAAGAATCGCTATCCACGATTCTAATTGTTCCATTGTTTATGCCTTATTGAATAGATTTTTGAAAATCAGGGCAATCGTCAGAATTGTGATCATGGGTTTGATGAAATGAGCAAAAAGGATGTTATGAAGAAGAAGCATTATTGCGGGCTCTTTTGATTTGTTATCTTTGGAGATGGTTTTTAAAGTTTTGGAGCCTAAGGAGTTCATCCATAGGGAGAGAATTATGATTTCCTAGGCCTTCTATAGTAGCCTATGTGGGAGGGTTTATAGGGACACAAATTCCTTGCTCAAATTTCCCAAGTCCTTGTCCTCTAAAACCTTGTTTTGTTATTATACGAAAGCCATGACTAAAAGAATGTTGTAAATGACTAGGTGGGGGAATAGGATCATGAATTTCTTTGAAATCTGACGTGTAAGGGGGAATAAAAGGATTTGTAGATGAAGAAGGAATATCATGTGAGAGGATAATCTTCTTTCCTTTATCAAGCTTATCCTTTTTGCGAGATCGGTAATGAACATCTTCATCATCTAAAGGATAATTTTTACTTATTCTATGTGAGGGGAAATATCATGAATAAAATGCATAACATCATCCTCTCTACATATTTTTTGAAGTGGAAGATAGGTCCTTGGGGAATAAGGAGGGTCTAAAGATGTAAGAATGTTGATAATTTGATTTTCCCCCCCTTTCTCAATGGTATATGTATGAGAAGAAGATGGGCCCATATTGCTTTCCAATGCTTGCTCTCTTTTAAAAAGATCATTGGTTGAAGCATTAAATCTCTCATCTCATTCACACAAGATACCCTAGGAGAGGTACAAGGATTAGGATCTCTAAGATTGGGATCTACAAAAGTCTTAAGGTGATTAACATATGAAATGCATTTTGTTAATAATACCACCATAAGACAATACAAATGATACATGAAAGATTTGAGATAAAATTGAAAAGTAAATGACTTTGAAATCCTAACAACACAATATGACCAAGTGCTATGAATGAAAATAAGCAACATGAAATGAAAGAAGTCATTATCCAACACATGATTGTAATAAATGTATGTTAAAAATAATATAATCATATATGAAATGGCAAATAAATCCAGCCCATCAATTGCCATTGAAAGTCTCTTAATTAAAATCTTAATTTGCTAAAAAAGAAGATCTAAAATTAGGACCATTTTATTAAAGTTAATTTAAAAGTTGAGGGTGTTGAAATTTGAATTTTCTTTCGTCCTTAAGAGGTGTAAAAATTGATAAAGTACGCCAATTTCCTGGATTTAAGCAGAAAAATACAATCAATTCCGATTCTCGAAATTTCAGGAAAAAAGATAGGGATCGGGTGCAAGTCTTACCTTGTCTGACCAACTCTTTCTGAAATTTCCAGGGATAATAAAAAATATGATTTTATTGTAAAATCCAAAAAAAATGGTTGATTTGGAGATGTCTAGATAGGTTAATTTAGCAGTCAAAGGTCGAAATAGGAGATTCTTAAAAATTAGTGTTTTGTTGTTTAACCACTAAATTTTCAAAATGAAAAGACAAATTTGAGTTACAATTTTGAAATAGAAATCAGATTTGTAACAAGCAACTAAAATGCTATACTTCACGAGCTTCATTTTCTCAAAATGAAAAATTAGGGATTTTATGCAATTAACCACTAAAATTTGCAAAAATATTAAACTTGGAAATGAAAATTTGAAATGAAAATTGCAATTATTCAGATCTAACAATGAGGAATCAAAATCAAGATTTAAGACATAGGGTTCACCAAAATGTACAGTGGAAAATTCAACTCTAGTGGTTCCCCACCTAGGAGAGAGAAAGGAAACCACTAGGATGATTTTCACTTGGGAGATACTTTACATTCAAAAAAAGGGTTGAATCCACTAGATCCAAATCCAAGGGAAATAAGGATGTGAATGCTAAGTGAATTGCAAGTGTTGGAATGTAATTTTCCCTCTTTTGTAAATAGATATGTTGACTTGTTGACCATGAAGATAATGAAGATAAAATGGATGAAATAGGGAGCTATTGATTCTAGATCACACTGTAACTTCGGATTTGAGATATTTAGACTGATACAGATCTGCCTTGCAAATTTGGAGAAAAGTCATCAGGACCGGGTTGAAGTTTTACTTGGTCCTTCAAAAAATTTGTGCATCAAAAAGGGTTTTTTCATCTTTGAAAATGAAGCCTAAACCTATAATTACAGTTGCGCACCTACAACCTACACACACAAAAGAAGGGAATAAGGGTTGTGGATAGGGGTTTGCTTTAGTCAAACCCGAGTTGAGGAATCAACCTTGGAAGAAAATAATTGCAAATGCTTAAATGTGAATAATGGAAATGTATACCTTGTAGATCTGCAATTTGTTGATGATGGGTTCTTTGCTTCTTGAATGTAATCACAAGTGTTGTATAAAATGGCATGTAACATGACAAAACCCTAACACACATACATGCTTGCAAATGGATGTTGTAATGTTGCTCCAATGAAAGAAAAAGACTTGATGAATGCTTCAATGCTTGAACACTTGAAGGCTTGATGATGATAATGAAGACCTTTTGCTTGTTCACCTCTATCATCCTTCCTCTTACCCGAATGAGAGAATTAAGCCCCCTTTATACTTGCCTTGGAGTGTTAATTATCCTTTAATCAAAGGTCGACATAGGGGGAATTTAAATTCCGAAAAAAGATTTAGGTCCAAGGGTTGGATGGACCCATTTTAGGGCCACCTAAAGAGGGAGGACAAGGATCCCATGCCCATGTCAAAGGGGGACAAGGGTGCCACACCCTTGTCCTACCCTATTTTGGGGCTCAAATAGGGTCCTGAGATGATACCAGGGTTAAAACAAAGGCAAATTTGAAGAAATGGGGCAGAAAGGGGTCCCAATTGGTTAGGGAAATGTCATTGCCAAGGTGATGGCCTAAAATGCGATCAAAATTGTAAGGGTCACAATTTTATGATGCTACACTTAACAACTTCAATTCTAGCTATAGGAGCAAAAGTTTCTTCATAGTCAATGTGTTCCATCTAAGAACAACCTTTGCATACCAATCTTGCTTTGTTTCTGATAACTTCATAGACTTCATTTAGTTTATTCTGGAACACCCATTTAGTGTGAATTACATTCTTGTCTTTAGGCCTTAGAACAAGATCCCTAGTGTTGTTCTTTTCAATCTGATTTAATTATTCTTCCATTGATTTTAATCATTTTTCATCCTTACATGCTTCTACAACATCTTTAGGTTCAATCTTTGAAATCAAGTGTATCTCTTCAGTAACAATCCTTCTCCTAGTCATCACACCCTTACTCTTATCACCAATAATCTAATTTTCTAAATGATTCAATCTTACATACCTTGAGTCTTCTAATTGTTCTGATTTTCAGGATCTTGTACTTCTTCATGAGCAGCAACAATATCCGGATTACCTGTCTCCATTGGATAAATCTACTTCAAGACCTCTATCTGCATAGGCTTAGGAATATCATCATCATCAAAATCATAACTAGATTCTTTGATCTGATATCCAACACATTCATCCACCTTCACATTTGCACTCTCAACTATCTTCTTTAGTCTCTTATTATAGCATTGGTAGACCTTGCTCTTAGTAGAATATGTTGGCATTCTTGATGGTTGATGTTGTGATTGTCATTGATGGACACACATTTGTTATAAGATCACTTTGTGAATATATGAATTATGCTCAACCAGTAATTGTTCCTAACCGGTATCATGTGCTAGTCTTTAGACTATCGGTGTTTTGCAGAAAGTAGTTACCTATCTCAAGCGGTATGTTGACCCCAAGCAGTTTGAGGATCTCAAGTGATATGAAGATCAAAGTGGCAGAACACATATTTCCCAGTCTTTATTTTTGTCAAACCAGCAATCGGCATTTTTCTTAAACTGGTATTTTGTTTAAACCGGTAATACTCTGTGATGAGTTACCATCCACCGATTGTTTAGCGGTGCCGACACTTTGGCAGTGCTTTTTGTGTCGTATTATAGAATATGACTAGATGTATTGAACCTAGGAAATTGTATTGTAATCCTATTGGACCAACATGAAATCAAATTCCTTTATAAGGACATCATGTCTAGGGTTTTAGGTTGTTTCTAGGGTTTAAAGTGGTTGGAGAGTTTTTGTAAGTGTGAATATAGAAGAGAAGTTCAAGCCTGTAAGAGGAGGTAGAGTGTGAATGTGTTGGAGACTGAAGTAATGCTGGAATGCATTTGGTATGAGCTATCAAGGATCTAAACAAGCAATCTGTGCTATTTGCTAGATCACTCACTTGTTGATTACCCACATCTTTGACAAGTCTGAAGATCTTAACCGAGTAGGCCCCAAAAGCCTTTTGTAAATCCTCTAACAAGGTGGTTCACATCTATGGATCTAAAATCCTCTAGAAAGGTAGTCTTTAATTGGACTTGTCTCCTAACAGAGATTGAGATTCCTAATAGGATCTGTTCTAGTAATGAACATTGTATGACCTTAACCGGTCTGGTTCCTATTCTACAGATAGTTACTTATGAGTTTCATCTCACTGTGGTTTTTCCCATTTGGGTTTCCACATCAAAATATCTTGTGTTATGGTGTTTGTGCTTATGTGGGTGAATGCATTATTTGCTATTTGGTTTTCATGTGTGCTAACCGGTTTGTTTTCTAAGTTGCTTTACTGGTTTACTATTAGAATAGTAAAGTGTTTAAGTACATAGATTTTTGGCATACTAATTCAACACCCCCTCTTAGTATTCATCAATTGGTATCAGAGCCAACCTTTCTATAAGTTTAACCACTTGGAAAGAGATATGGGGGAATATACTATGAGGGAACTTACTCATCAAATCACTCAGTCTGAGCAAGCCTATGATGATCTTATGGTCAAATACAAGGCCTCTCAGGAAAAAAGGAGAGAACATGCTGAAAAATTGATGGAGCTATCTGAAAATAGTTCTTCTGATGAAGCGGATATGGAAGCCCTAATTCAAGAAGTAGAAAAGCTGAATGAATCTAATTCCAACCTGAGAAAGGAGTTGGAAGGACTGACTATCCGATTGTGTCAAGAGCTTGAGAACTAGAGGAAAACTGAAGATCTGGTTAAGGACAAAGATCATGAGATCTCCAAATTGAAGCAAGAGATCAGTGCACTTACTGCTCATCTTCATGAGAGAAAAATGGAAAAAGAAGAAGCACAAGGTGAACTAAACATGGCTATCTCTAAGAATGCAACTTTGAAGGAATCCAATGCTTCTATTTCCAAAGAACCCTTTGAGTCAAAGGAAATACTTACTAAGTTCAACAAGAGTACTGTTAAGCTAGAGAAAAAGATTGAATTGGTCAAACCTGTCAAGAATACTGATGGACTTGGTTACTCTGGTCATGAGGTAGGTGAGACCTTTGGTGCAAATGCTGAAGCATCAAAGAAGCAACCGACATTCAAAGGTAAAGGTAAGAAAAAGTTCAAACCTATTTGCTTTAATTGTCTCAAGGAAGGACACACTACTAATGTATGTAGAAGTAAGGCTTATAATAATTTTCCTTATTTTCTAAATGATAAGCCTAGATCCTATAGATTCAATGGTAACTATTATGCATGCAACAAGTTTGGGCAAAGAGCATTTGAATGCAGGTCTGTGATGAACAACACCACAAGATATCCTCAAAGGACTCAAGGAGGTGCCCCAGAACCTCCTATGAACCAGAATTCTAATAGGTATAATACCTATGCCCAATGGTCTGGTGGCTATCAAGTGGCAACTGGTTGGAGAACAACCTGTTTGATTTGTCATGGTAGTGGTCACACCGCTGCAACATGTAAAAGGAAGAATGGAAACATGAACAATGGATCATGGAGAGCACCTAGAACAATTTGCTATCATTGCAATAAATCATATCACATTACCAGATTTTGCAGAAGTAGAAAGAGTATATTGGATGATATACCAATTACTCTAGAAGGAAAAATTGATGTTGAAACCATTCAAGCAGATATGAACAAAACTTGGAAGAAGAAACCAGTGATGTTGTAAGAAGAACCGGTTTCTGCACCTAGTGTGGAAATCACGGAACTAGCAAACTAAGCAATAGAAAAGCTTAGAGGGAGAAAATGGTGAAACATGTCAAACCCCCAGTTTACACCAATAAAAGACCCTAACCAGTATGTGATACCTGTCAGTTAGCAGAAGACCACAAATGGTAAAAGGCAAATTAGGGTTTACAACCTAATAGTGGAGCATTTATTATGGTAGGTAGAGAACCTGTTTAAAAGGAATTTTCAAATCATTTCTCACTTATCATTTTTTGAGCAAAAAAGTTTTTCAAGTGCAGAGTGAAGAAAAGCAATTTACACTGTGATTCAAAGAGCTTATCAAAATCTTGAAGGAGAATTTGAAGCAAACATATGTTCGAGGAGTAAAGAATGTAAAGCAGTATCACAACAACCGAAGGAGTGTGTGACTAAGTTCAAATTACAATATCCTAATTTCTGATCTACGAAGGTATTTTTCATAATTCTCTATTTATCATGGCTTCTGCATCACATGCTAGCTCTAGTGCACCTGTTGATTCTATGGACTTCATTCAATGAAAGTCGAAATACAATGCCCTGTCTCAAGTACTTGTTGGTGTTATAGTAGAAGAAGTCATTTCTAATTACATAGACTACAAAATTGAAGACCTAGGGCCTCTTGTGATCCATTCCCAGCTGAGCTTATTCTGTGGAAAGGATAAGAAGATTAAATCGAAATTCAGCATTCTGGAAAAGAAGAAACTTCATAATGCAGTTTACTTTCTTGAAGAATTCTCGGATGATCACATTTGTATTATTCTAAGTAGGGTACACGATGATAAGATGTATGTAGAGCGGACAAATGATATCACACCGGAAGTGATTCATGTCATCACCAGTTTCTACAACACAGGGGAAGTGCCAGCCCTAAGAAAGGTTAGCAAGACTGAAATGTCCAAGCTCACTAGTTCAATGAGTGACTCACATGGAATGAACATCAACTCAATTAAGGATGATTTGGTCAAGCATGCCTACATGGTGATAGGTTACCAGACATTCTCAGCTAGCAGAATTAACTATGTCTCTGCTGCAATGGTAAATGCTACTTATAGGATGATCAAGGAAGATGCATCGTTTGATCGATGCACTTGTATACAAAGACAACTCATGTTGAACCTCAAATCGATCAAACAGAAGAATGCATGAAGGTTTAAGTTTGGACAACTGTTGGTTGGATTTTTCTTTTAATTTCAAGGCTACTTTTCAGGAGTAGGTGACATTCAGTGGTCTACTGATCAACTGGTGACAAAACAAATCAAGGAAAGTCTACAAGTTGTTGGAACCAGTTATCCAGAACTACTGAACAAATACTTTGATGATTTCAGGCACAAGATGAGCCAAAGGATAAAGATATCTGGTGATATAGTCAAGAAGTTTGAGGAGGCCATATGCTTCACCATGAAAATTGATGTGTGCATAATGGAGGCGGTTAAGCCTAGACAAGAAGAAGTGGAGCCTATGGGCTATGAGGTAATGTATGATATGCTGGACAGGTATGCTTCTACCCTACTTGCCTCGCCCCTTGATCTTAAGGAAAAGAGAACTAGCACTTATCTAGAAAGGGTTACACCTATTAAAGAACCCTCAGCAAAGAAAGGAAAGGCAGTGCCTTCAACATCAGCACCGGTTGCTCCATCTAGTTCCAATGTGACCAAGCAGTCACCTACAAAGAAGAAACCAAAAGCAGCACCTGCCAAAGTCTTCGAGAGGAAGAGGAAGACAAACAATAATTCACTAGACTCAGAGGACACTGTGTCTGAAGAACAGCCTAAGAAGACTAGGCAAACAAAGAAAAAGACAAAGAATGAACCGGCAACTTTGGCACTGGTAAATATTGACATCTCTTCCTACAAACGTTTGACACATTGTCAAAGAAATATTGAAAATATTAGGAGAAAGTTGCTGAATGATTTAGTAGATCATTTTGATGATTTCAATAATGAAGAAAAGGAAGAAGTTGAACAAGAAATCATTAAGTATTTATGTGCTAATGACCGGTCGCTTTCAAATATCAAATTTGTGACACTGGATTCCTTGTATAATTATTTAGACATCAAATGGTGCATTGCCATTGAAAAAGAATAGGAAATAAGAGAGGAAATATTTACACAATATTTTCCTCATGTATCTAACTCAGAACTCTATGAAATCATGGAGAACTTTAAAGGCCTCTTCTTCATGAGAAGAAGAAGACTCATGTTGCTTGAAGGAAAAGCCTCTGAAGTAATAAATGATACTCACTCTCATACCACAGCCGCTTTGAGATTGCATCAAGTATCTAAGGCAAACTGGAAAGCTGAAAAGGAACTGGAAATCAAGAAAATGGATGAAGTATTTGACAATGAAGGAAATCTGGTTACTAAACTAATAGACACTATTGATGTTGATGCTCTGGATGTAGAGGATGTTACTCCAAATGACCCATCAGCAACAAAAGGAAAGGAGACACAAGAAGAAGACAAGAGAAAATAGGCAGAACAAGAAGAGAAGGATAAGGAAGCAGAGGACAGAAAAGAGGAAGCAAAGAAGCAAGCAGAGGAGAAGAAAAAGGAAGAGGATGAGAAGAAGAAGGAAGAGGAGAAACAGAAAGAAGAAGATGAGAAGAAAAAGAAAGAGGAGGAAAAGAGAAAAGAGAAAAGAGGATGAGAAGAAGGAAGAGGAGGAAAAGAGAAAAGAGGATGAGAAAAAGAAAGAGGAAAAGAGAAAAGAGGAAGAGGAGAAAAAGAAACAAGAAAATGAGAATAAGAAGAAGGAAGAGGAAAAGGAAGAGGAGAAGAGAAAGGAAGCAGAAAAGAAGAAGGAAGAGGAAGAGGACAAGCGAAAGGAAGCGGAGAAGAAAAAGAAGGAAGAAGAGAAAGAAGAAGTGGCCAAAAGAACTCAGATGGAGACTCCAAAGGCAACTAGTAGTCAAGCCAAACTAGCTAACTTCACCAGTCCTATTGACCTCTAGTCTGCAAATGAAATGGAGCTACTATAGAGCATTAAGGTTCCTCAAGAATGCCTAGAAGTGATAAGGAGGAAGAAGGAGTAAGATGTGATCCAACCTGTGGTGGACACTCTTACCAGTTTGATACCTAGTACAAACCTCCCTAGTACTGATTCCTCACTGGAACAATTGTAGCTCCTATGTATAGTTGTAGATGATCAGGTGTAGAGCCTAGAAGAGGCTGCAGAGGCAAATGCTAAGAAAGAACATCAAAAGGCTCTAAACACTACCCTGGTGAAGAAATTGAATGAGCTTCAGTTAGAATTGTAGAAGGCACAGAAGGACATCAAAGATGCAATGGATGAGGGAAATCTACTTCTCAACATGATATGTCAACCTCATCTATTCTGTGATGATGTGCTCACCTAGAAGAACAAACTGCAATTAGATATGCAGTCATTTATTAGCACCTTCAAGATGCCATATGATTCCTTCTCCACATATGGAAAAATCGTTCATAGGCTTCAACTCCAGCCTACACAAATTGAGACAGAAATAAGCGATCAGACAAGGAACTTGTAGGAACTTTTACTGATCTTACAGCCAAGATTGCAAATTCTCTAGAAATGCTATATGAATCTTGATGCCCTAACGGTCACTCAAGAAATGAGCACGATAGATGCCATGGAAGAACAGGTCTCCCAGATGCAAACAGAGAAAGAGAGGGCTACCTCCCTACTTGAGTCATGGTCCTTATCTATGAAGAAATTTTTGTAGGACTTTAAATTAGTTTTTGACAAATTTTACTCATTATTGTCATAAACATTTATTATTTTGCTACTAATGGAATAGGGGTTCATCTATAGTATTTTTGTCATTGTTGGCAAAGAGGGAGAAGTATATAATTTTCATGTTTTGATACATACTTTCATGTCTATCTCTAATAAAGAATAGTATACACTGTATTTTCTGCAAACAAGATAGTGTATATGCTTAGGGGGAGTAACTTTTCTTATGGCATATTATTTGTTATAAAACACTTAGATGCCAAAAATTTTCCTAAGTGTTTCCATCAATTGCAAAGGGGGAGATTGTTGGCATTCTTGATGGTTGATGTTGTGATTGTCATTGATGCACACACACTTGTTATGAGATCACTTTTTGAATGTATGAATTATGCTCAACTGGTAATTGTTCCTAATCGGTATCATGCGCTAGTCTTTAGACTATCGATGTTTTGTAGAAAGTGGTTACCTGTCTCAAGTGGTATGTTGACCCCAAGTAGTTTGAGGATCTCAAGCAGTATGAGGATCAAAGCGAAAAAACACATATTTCCCAGTCTTATTTTTGTCAAACCAGCAACTGGTATTTTGCTTAAATTGGTATTTTGTTGAAATCGGTAATACTCTGCGATGAGTTACCATCCACTGATTGTTTTGTGGTGCCGACACTCTGGTGGTGCTTTTGTGTCATATTATAGAATATGACTAGATGCATTTAACCTAGGAAATTGTATTGTAATCCTATTGGATCAACATGAAATCAAATTCCTTTATAAGGACATCATGTCTAGGGTTTTCGGTTGTTGCTAGGGTTTAAAATGGTTGGAAAGTTTTTGTAAGTGTGAATATAGAAGAGAAGTTCATGTCTATAAGAGGAGGCAGAGTGTGAATGTGTTGGAGATTGAAGTAATGCTGGAATGCATTTGGTATGAGCTATCAAGGATCTAAACAAGCAATTTGTGCTATTTGCTAGATCACTCACTTGTTGATTACTCACATCTTTGACAAGTTTGAAGCCCTTAACCGGGTAGGCCCAAAAAGCCTTTTGTAAATCCTCTAACAAGGTGGTTCACATCTATGGATCTAAAATCCTCTAGAAAGGTAGTCTTTAATCAGAATTGTCTCCTAATAGAGATTGAGATTCCTAACAAGATTTGTTCTAGTAAAGAGCATTGTATGACCTTAACCGATCTGACCTTAACTGGTCTGGTTCCTATTCTGCAGATAGTTACTTGTGACTTTCATCTCACCTTAGTTTTTCCCATTTGGGTTTCCATGTCAAAATATCTTGTGTTATGGTGTTTGGCTTCTATGGGTGAATGCATTATTTGTTATTTGGTTTCCATGTGTGCTAACCGGTTTGTTTGCTAAGTTGCTTTACCAGTTTACTGTTAGAATAGTAAAGTGTTTAAGTACAGAGATTTTTGGCATACTAATTCACCCCCCCTCTTAGTACTCATTAGAATATCCCAAGAAGATTCCTTCATCACATCTTGCATCAAACTTTACTATATCCTCATCTCTTTTGATATAACATTTACTTCCAAACATTCTGAAATATGTAACTATAGGAACATGACCAAACCATAGCTCATAAGGATTCTTACTAGAATCACCTTTAATATGCATCTAGTTAAATTTGTAAACAACACTGCTAACAACTTCTCTCCAAAAGGTATGTGCAACATTTCCTTCAATTAGCATATTCCTCACAGCATCTAAGATAGTTTTGTTCTTCCTTTCAACAACTCAATTCTGTTGAGGGGTTCTAGAAGTAGATAAGTATCTTCTAATTCCATTCCTCTCATAGAATTTATCAAATTCTCCTAATGTAAATTCTCCTCCTCTGTTAGATCTCAAGCATTTTAGCTTCAATCCAGTCTCAGTCTCCACTCTGGCTTTGAACAACTTGAATTTCTCCAATGCTTTTGATTTCTCTCTTAAGAAGGTAACCCACATCATCCTTGAATAATCATCAATCAAAAACATGAAATATCTCTCTCCCTACATGCTTCCCACTCTAGTGGGACCACATAAGTCAATACCAACCTGATCTAGCAATCTATTAGATGAATACAACCTAATTTTAAATGAAATTTTGTTTGATTTCCCATCTGACATTCCTTACATACCATATTAGCAGGCTTCACAATTTTAGTCATATCTCTAATAGCTTGAGTAGAACTTATCTTTACCATGTAATCCATTCTCCTATTCCACAACCAACTTTCATCAATCGGAGTAATCAAACAACTTCTCTCACCAGCATTCAAGTGAAATATATTACCTTTAGTCTTAGTACCTGATGCAATCTCTATACCAGAGGTATTTAGGATCTTACATTTACCATTCTTTAATTGCAAATCATAACCCTTGTCAACCATTTGTCCAACACTCAAAATATTATGCTTCAATCCTTCAACATACAAGACATCATTAGTATTATGCTTACCATTGAAAGATATGGAAACTCTACCATGCGTCACACACACTTTGTCATCACCAAATCTCACTATTACACCATCATACCTTTCCATATTCACAAATTTACTTTTATCACCTGTCATATGATGTGAAAAACCACAGTTAATCACCCATTCATCTTTCTCTTCAATCTCAATAGCTAAATCTTTCTCCTCAACAATGCAGCTTGTAGGATTCACTGATATCAAATCATCCTCCTTGATATCTATAAATACAAATTTGTCTTCTAAATTCCCATTCTTTGATTCCTCATTTGTCAGACCTTTATCAATAGCATAATAGCATCTCTTCTAATTTATGTCTCTCAAATTTATCATACTTATCATGCTTCTCATATCCATCATTCCTATCAAATATATAATGTCTTTCAAATTTTTCATTCTTCTCATATCTAGATATTCTCTCAGGGAACCTAGAAGAAAAATGTCCTATCTTATTGTAAGAGAAAATTTTCAAAGGTGACTTTCCATCATACTTACTAGTTCCTTTAGGCAATCTTCGAGCAATAAGGGCTTCAAGCTCATCATGTTCTCTTTCTTTCTCTTCCATCTCTCTCTTCTATCTTTCAAATTTGGATACCCAATAAGAAATTTCTCCTAGATCATACTTCTACTTCCCATATACATAGGCTCTGAATGCAGTCTCAAATTTCCCATGTGATTCTCCAAATTCGCTCAACTCAAATGCAGTAAGCTTTCCAACTAGCATATCTCTAGTCATTGTAGTCACACTCTAGATCTTATCAATAGCCGCTACTTTATGTTTATAAGTAGGAGGCAATGATCTTGACACCTTAGCAACAATCTCATCTTCTTGAAGGGTTCCACCAGCACATCTGATATTCATAACAAGATCATTCACCTTAGCCATAAATGTTGATATATTTTCATCTTCTATCATCTTCAATGCTTCATACTTCCCTTTCAAGCTCTGTAACTTTAACATATGCATCTCCTTCATACGAGGTCTCAAGCTTCTTCCAAATCTCATGTGTTGTCTACAAACCCATCACATTAGTCATCTCTTAATCAGTTAAGGCATTCAACAATGCTTCCTTCACTCTTATGTTATGTTCAGCATCCTTGATCATAGTAGTAGTAACCGGTCCATTCTGAGGAACATTGTAAACATTCTTTGTGATCTTCCAATACTCTTCTCCAAGACATTTTAAGTGAAATTCCATCCAGTCCTTCTAGACAATATAATTTCTTCCATCAAATCAAGGACTCTCCTTCTTTAACACATAAGTTTCCATCTCGGATCTCCTCAAGTGATCAAGCTTCTTTCGAAGGATCTAGCTCTGATACAAATTGTTAGCAGCAAACAAGAAGGAAAACTAAGAGGGGGATGAATCATTTTTTACCAGATTAAATAATGTAAGCACAATCTCATATCTAAACAACTGCAGCAAGAATAAAGATAAGAACAGTGATACCACAACACATAACACCAAGATTTTGATGTGGAAAACTTGGTTAAGGGAAAAACCATGGTTGGAACCTACCCATAATAAGATGATACTTTGCAGTAATATGTGTAAAATATTACAATGGGGAATGCACATGCATTCAGACACACTGCCTAGATCTCATTGCTCAAAGAGAAGGCTCACTACCTTATAATAAGATTCAGACTACAATCCAGATTACAGGATCTACAAATATATCATCTTCTTATGCCTGATGACAGTTTTGGTTAAGCATATTTGTTTACCCTACAAAAATCTCTTCTCAATACACCACACGAAGGATAAATTCTCTTAAGCACCACATATACCACTCTCTTATAATGTAGACACAACATCGACACCCAAATTACATGACTATACTACCTATTTATACAATTCATCAACCTTGACAATAAGGTCCGCCAAACCCTCAAACCTCAATTACAAAATTACATCACATGATCTAGACCAATATAATGATATACATGACATAACATGGACCTAAATCAAATCTCCAAATATGCATCACCACTGAAAATCTCGCAAAGATCAACCACAACTCGCTACACCATGAAGAATACCACATAGCACAAAGAATATCACCATATCAGCAAAATCACAAAGAACATGTACAAGAATCAATGTGGACCACCAAGACAAATAGGACATCAGGAAACACCAACAAGCACATTAGAAGCATCTGCAATAGCTACACCAACACCACTTATGCAAATCTTCATCGATCAACACACTAGCTCATAGGAACACTCAACAACAATAATTTGGACTAAAAGATATCTTGCAAAGCACCAAATCATGAATCATCTGAACTAAAGATACACATGAACATCAAAAATATTTTCCCAAAACTGCAACCAAAGATATGATCATACTGGAGCTCATCGGAGAAAATACCAAACTCTTCCAACCACTACACAGAAAGACTAAACTACAAACATGATCAGATAATATGATCAAGCAATCTCTCAGATCACTAAAACCAATAAAGAATAAAGTATTCCAACATCCCAAATGAATAGACCAACCATATCAACTCAATAAAATTATAGGAACACCAAGCAACACTCTGCAACACAAGAATATGTTGACATCAATGACAACAACATATCCTAGCAGCAACAATGTCTTACATGAACATCTCAAACACTCTTCCAAATCTGCAATCCAAGATATATCAATTCTGGAGCAATGCGGAGCACAAGCCAAAATATCAAATAACACAAAAAACTAAAGAACAACATCAATACTGGATCACACAACATGATCAAATCACCATGCAAACCTCTGGAACTTTTGTTGAATCAACTAGAGATAATTATCTCTAAACCCATTAAGCTGCAACAACTCAACTACAACACATTGACCAAATCAACTCATCCAATCTAACTACAACATAGAAGAATATGTTGACATTAATGACAATACATCACTCCAAAAAATGCCTCAATAATATCCAACAATCTCTCCCTTTGGCATTGATGGCAACATATGATTGTGAAAAACAATCAATGCAAAGAAAGAAATCAACAACTAACAATCTCCCATAACTCACAAAAATCTCCCCTTGAGATTAACATAGGATATAGCAGTTTTTCTCATGCTTTTCTCCCGCATAGGGTTTTTTACATGCTTCTCTCCCCCTTTGACATCAATGCAAAAGGTACATACATCACAAATCTTGATTCTCTCATTCTTTATCAAATAATTTCTCTACATTTGACACACACTCTACCAATCGTGAATATCTAAATAACATAGTAACTACTCTCCTTGAGTACTAGCCTCACTCATCAATCTGGATCACAAGATATCTCTATGAAGTCCATCGGACTGATGCAACTCCATGCACCTTAGTTCTCATCAGGAGGGGAAATCACCCCTAGCTTCTCTCTAAGATACTCAAATGTATCTTTAGGCAAAGGCTTCATGAAGATATCTACAATCTGTTCCTTTGTAAATACATACTCCAATCTGACTTCCTTTTCATTCACCTTCTCTCTGAAGAAATGAAACTTGATTGATATATGCTTGGTCTTTGAATGCAATACTGGATTCTTAGAAATATTTATAGCACTTGAATTATCACATTATATAGCAGTAGGCTCATCAAAAGTATCTCTGATATCCTTCAACATATGATTCATCCAAATTACTTGAGTATAGTTACTAGCAGCAACAATGTATTCAACTTCTACAATAAGCAAAGATATAGCATTCTACTTCTTATTCATACATGAAACCAATCTCTTACCCAAGAAAAATGCACCACCACTAGTTCTCTTCCTGTCATCAACATCACCTACCCAATCAGCATCAGTAAAAGCACTCAAAGTGAAAATTATCATCTCTAGGATACCACAAACCAAAATCAACTATTCCTTTCAAATATTAGAAAATTCTTTTCACGGCAACAACATGAGATTCCTTAGGATCAACTTGAAATCTAGCAACAAGACATACAACATTCATAATATCTAGTCTAGTATATGTCAAATATAACAAACCACCAATCATATATTTGTATCTACTCTGATTTTCTTTCGAAGAATTGTCATCCTTTGTCAACTTACATCCGATCATCATAAGTGTACCAACATGATTTTCATCATCTAAAACAAACTTCTTCAACAATTCCTTCACATACTTAGATTAAGATATTAAAATACCTTTATCCAACTGAGTAATTTGCGATCCCAAAAAGAATTTCATCTAACCAATCATAGACATCTCAAACTCATTCTGCTTATCATCAGCAAACTTCTTGCACAAACCATCATTTCAGCCAAAAATAATGTCATCAACAATATAAGATGTAAAGAAAAATTTCTTCATATTATGTACCTCCTTGAGCTGATCTCTTATGTTATCTGACAAAATTTGAGCCCAGTCGTAGTATTTTTGTCCATCCAAAATTGTTAGCATGAATGAGAACATCCATGGTTGGAAGTGTCGGCAGGTAGGTTTGTCAAAGGCCTTGTTGAGCATTATTATTTGGTCTTTTTGTGGTTCCTGAAAATCCTCCCTCAAAATCTCATTTGCCTTTAAGCCTATTTTCCTTTCTTCCTTGAGCCATTCTTAATTCATTCTCTTTTTACATTGGCTCATAGTTTGGTTCCATTCTCTTTCTCCATCTTCTTCTCCCTCAACTAGTACCTCCTTCCTAGTGGGAATTTGAAATACCAGGGCCAACATATCAAGGAAAAAATCAATCACCACTTTTCCATCAGTGTCGACACATTACCTAGTGTCGAGATTATAAAATTATGCAATTTGAATTATAAACTCTAGAGCCTACACTGATTGTGGGTACACATTTGCCTCTACCAAACTGGATCTTTTAATCCCCTTGTATTCTGCATTTAGTCTAGGTTTCTCCAATTAATTTTCAATGTCTTCGAGCTCAATATGCCCGATCTCTGTGTTTGTTGCCCACTAAATTGCATCTTCCTACTTTGAGGTGTATGTTTGCCCCTGGTATTGGTATTTTATTGTGACTGGGAGCTTCTCGAGATCTTTTCCTTTCGAGAATATTCCATTAACATGGCTAAACCTACAAAGCCAACCAAACAAGCATCAAACACTACTCAAAGAAACATCACTATAGACTCTTGGATCCTGAGGTCTCAAGGTGAGAAAACAAAGAAACTACAAAGAAAATTTGGGATTTTGTGAACCTGAGGTCATGATTTTTGAAAACCACAGGACTAGTGAATTCAGAACTGTAGGAACCTAAGATACTGAACTCACCAACAACGCAAAAAGGAACCACTTTGGGAACTTGGGAACCTGAGTTTTCAAAGTGGTGAAACTACTAACTATGGAAACAAACCCGAGACTTCATGGTTCCAAAGTTCCGGGGTGGGTCTCTAAGATGCAACGTGGAACTTCGGAGAATCGAAGTCCCGACAAACTACAAAGACAAAGCAAAAAAGAGGGTTTGGGATCCTGGAGTTGCGAGGTTCCTAATCGGACAAACATGCAAAAGAGAAACTAATTTGGGAACTCGGGAGCTCAGGTTTCCAAACTAATTTAAACAAGACCCAAAAACCACTAAAACCATCATTTTGGGAACTCAGGAACCTGAGTTTCCCAATTGATGGAAAACAAACCAACGACCCTTATTTTGATAACTCAGGAACTTGGGTTTCTGAAGTAGGGCAAAAGAAAATGACCAAGGAAAATACTTATCATTTCGGGTTCTTGAGAACACAGGTTTCTGAAATGATAAGACAATGCAAAAAACCCCTAACCCAGAATCTCAGGAACCCAAGTTTCTGAGATTAGTGCAAAATAGAAAACCACAAGAAAAACAAGCAAACCAATCAAAATCTAAGAAAATAAAAATAAAACACACAAAATCCAACCTAAGAAGCATTAAAATTTGTATGAAGGAGGTGAGAAGAGCACCTACCTAGCATGAAGAGCTGGTGCAGGAGCACCTGAGCACCTGAATGCTCAAATCCTAGCAGGTATAACATTTTGTTACAAATTAAGCATGTGTGTTTATTTTATGCTTCTATTAGGTTTAATAGGTTTTTTTGTGGTGTAATAACGTTTGGAACTCATTTGTGTTTAAGAGTTTCCAAGATTTTTGTTTTTTTCTCAGTGGGCCAAAAACTGTCAATTTTGGGTCCAAATGAGCATTTTTGAACTTTTGATGTTGTAAAGCCTTGAAAGGCATTGGAGCATGTTTATTTAGTGTTTCCAATGATTTTGAGTCATTTATTTGAGTGCCAAGTCACTGGGAGTCAAAATGCAACTTTTTGAGCAACAAAAGTTGTCAAAAGTTGTCAAAAAGTTGTCAAAAAGTGCAAAAAAGTGACTTTTGGTGGTTTTGGTTAGTTCCAGCCTGTACCTATCCATACAAAGGCTTCAATAAGTTGGAACATGTTTAAAAACCATGTTCCCATGATTGTATGTGTGGTTCATGTTGGAAAAATAAGAGAAATACTTGTTTGTGCTTGTATTTTGTGAGTTTTAACTAGTTTTCTGCACTTTTGAGAGTACAGTCTGTACCATGGGTCCATGAGTCCATACTACTCCTATTTTTAATTGGTTTAATCTCCTTGGATGTTTGAGTAGTGATTTAGAATAGGTTTTTTTTGAAGTACTCTTGAGAAAGGCATTGTTTTGTGGTTCCAATGGAAGATCATTCATGGTCCAACTAATTTCTTCAAAGTCTCTTCATCCATGGCTTTGAGGGAATTTGTTGGATCTGTACATACTGTACCATACATCTATTTTCCTTTTCTAGCAATGTACAAGTGTTTGTAAACCCATGGCAAGTATGTGAAGTGATCAACTTGGTTTAGGTATTCTTAATGTTGTGTGAATGGTACTTTGTTGTTCATAGCATTGTACTTTTAAATTTTGAAGTAGACTTAAGTTGGCAAGAGTTATTATTGAACTTTACCATCCTTGTCTCTCTCATGACTTGGTTGGATGCAAGAAGAAAAGGTGTAAACAGACTGAAAGACAATGTGTCACTATTTCACTCTTAAAACCTCAGTGCCAACCTCCCTCAAGGATAGCATGGAATGATGGATTCCTTTTTTTTTGTATCATGGAATGTATTTAACAGTGTTTTCAAATGTTAAGAAGATAAGATACACCATTTGATTGTAAAGGACCTAAATAAGGATCCTAGAACAAGTGTATTTTCTATCACAGTCTTGTAATGTTGTCTTACTTTGTGGCATCTTTTAAGTGCTCATTCTTACAAGATCATTGAGGAGACCATATGCATTGTATTACCTTGCCATTAACACCTCTTGCAGGCTAGGGACAGAGTGAAGGAGTAATAAAAACCAAGAAAGAAAGTTGTAACTATTTTGATACTGTCAAAGTGCAGTAAGGCGGGTAAATGACCAACAGTCATGAAAAAAATCCTTTCCTACTTGTTTGCAGGTTTCTCCAACTATTTTCAAGATATTGTTGCATCCATATGTGATATAATTTCATTGTATATGCTTTATTAATGTTGACAAAGTATGCAAAACCTTGAAAACATTGCTGTCCCAGTCCTCTAGACTGTTATTTTTGAGTAAATGCAGCAGTATGACATTTGTTTGACATAATGACAATATTCTAAGTTAAGGTTTGAATCCTTGGGAGTTTTGTGTAGATGTTATAATGAGGTTTTAACATTTAACTTGGGTCTAGCATCATGGAGGAGACCTTTAATTTGCAAACCCTCACTAAAACTCTTAAAAACCCTTGAAAAGTGTCTATTTTGTGGGACAGTCCTCAAACAGTCCATACAGTACTTTCCATAGCAAAAATCCTTGAGTCTTCATCATCAATAGACCACATCTCCAAGGGTTTTCCATGAAGTTTAACAGATTGAGTAGGGTGAACAAATTTCACTAAAAACTAGGGCTAATTCTAGTAGCCTTTTTGGAGCAATTTTGACAATTTCATGAAATCAGTAAGGAAGGAGAAGAAATTGATTGTTTCAAACTATCAAAACTGATAAGTTAAGACTTGAGAGACCCTACTACATGCCCCACAACATTTCATTAATTCATTTGATCAAGATGACCTTTTGAGCCTAGAGTTGCCTTGAGTAAACCAACGCTCTTGCATCCAAATTGGATACTTTTCACTCTTGAAAGGTGAAGGACAGTCATCATACTTTGAAAACCTATCTAGATGCTCAATAAATACATTAATATGATTGAAATCCTTAAAGGTACAAACAAGATTTGGTAAACCATGGTTCTCCAATAGTTGCCCATTCCGGGAAGAGAGGAGATTCGGCCAGTTGGACAACCAAACTTGTTCATTTTTGGTGACACACAAGAGGATCTCATTTCAAACTTGAATGCCTTAGCATGGAAGATAAGGAGGAGTGATGTCCAATACAATAGGGTGCAAGCAGTGTTGAATAGAGAGGAGGATATAGGAGAAAGGTTTAGAAGAATCCCATTTGTGCCTAGGGATTGATTTGGGAAGCACATTAAAAACAAAAGCCCACCAACCTCAAAGAAGACCAACTTCTATTATACCTCCTCATCAAGAGCACCTACCTGGCACAAAGAGCACCTACTCATAAAATAATACTTGAATAGATCGATAGAGGGTAGCATCATTTTTCCAATCAAACACACTTCTTGGTTCTCCAATCTTCTTCCCATGAGGAAGAATAGAAAGATAAGTCTATGTGTTGACTCTAGGGACCTAAATAGAGATTCACTCAAATATTATTATGCACTACCCTCTATGGAACATTTTTTTTTCCTTTTATCAGGTTTTGAGAGGTTCTCACTCCTTGATGGGTGTTACAGTTATAACCAATTTTTTGTGAAAGAAGAGGACTAATACAAGACATCTATTAGCAACTCAAGGATTAGAAGCAAATCTGACTTTAGGCTACCACAAATTATCAATAGTATAGAAATGGATAATCAACCAACTTTAAGAGACATAACCCTTCATTTAAATTTCCATGTATAATGGTTGTAAATTATATCCAAAATATAATTAAATGCTAATTGAGAGAGATACTATGAGATATGCATGAAGCAAAGACTAAGACTTGCATTTTGATGATGATTTATAGTTGTGTATTATGATGAAAGAATTTTTCTTTTGTTGATGATGATGTCTAAATGGTGTATTCTATTAAGTCACTTTTGCATATGATTATTTCTCTTATTATTCCCTCTAGGGTATAAAGTTACTACATAAAATATCTTTGGGGTACAAATCTCTGGCCTGTACTTTCCAACATTGGGGCAACATTTCAAAGAGCCATGGACACAAATTTTTAGGGATTAATGAACAAGGTTGTTCTTGTTTACCTTGATAATATAACTATTTTTTTTAAAGATGCTAAAGAACATTTTTTATCACCTAAAATAGGTCTTTGATAGGTGTAGAGAATTAGGCATATCACTCAATATAGAATATCACTTAATCTAAAGAAATAAATCTTTGTTTTCTATCAAAGTAAACTCCTTGGCCATATTGTCTCAAAACATGGAATTACTATTGATCTAGAAAGGGTAAGTTCTATACTAGCTTTTCCTTTAACCATTCATAAGAAATGTTTGAAAAGTTTCCTTATAAGTGGAATTTTATTTAAAATTTATTTTAATCTTGACTCTATGGGAATTAAGAGTACATTGATTAACAATAGTTCAACCTTAATGTTTGTAATAAATAAATGCATGTTGATTTTTATATTCTCAATAATTCTAAAGTATTCATTAAGATCCATTTGTGACCATTACTTTACCTAGATACCATTGTACCCTATTATCCTCCCTACTTTATTTTATGCCATACCATGGAAAATAATTATAATATTCTTCTTGACAAATCATGTATTACGCAATGTTTGTACCATAGTCCTCTCTTCTATTTGACAATTGATAGCATTCCTATATGGAGGGAAATATTTAATAATCAAATTATATACTAGCCTACTTTAGTATTACTATATTGTTATCATTGTTCTTTCTATTCCATCTACTATATATGCTACTTTTTGTATTAGTCATACTAGATACACCACTAGTATCTCCTCAATAACTCTTCACCATAGATGGATCATTCAAATTCTTCTAAAATAATTGTTGGTGATGACATGACCTCCTTAGAGTTTAACCCTTCTTATTCTGGTGAATGTAAGGTTGGCTTTACTCATTTTGATATCCCTCTATAGATAATGGATCCACATTGTTATGATGAAATAACTTCATTATCTTCTATCAATTATATGACTAGTCCCATATATCAGAATATATTTCATTTCAACAAGGCCAATTATGTGGGCCCTCCTCTTTCTAAATTGGAAAATATTTACAAGCCTAGATTAAAATACTTTTTAAACATGGATAAAATAGAAATGGCCTTGGGAACATAGGGTAAGGATTTACAGTCTTTCTAGAACATACTTGTATATTTTTAATTTTAGTTTAGGTTACCAGTTGAGCTTCTCCTTTAATAGGGTATGTGCAGAATCATGAGGGGCCAAAAAGTGGCGATATTCTAACTAAAGTTCTGATTGATAGGTTGATTGCAAAATATCTATAACTTTCAAACGGTAACACATATTTTCAATACAAAACATGCATCACACTCTATGCTTCATATACTATAGGATTTGAAAAAAAGAAAAATTAAATTTCATAAAGTTTTGACCAAGGTATGGTGGTCAGACATACAAGTTTTCTATATTTTTAAAACAATTTAGTAAAAAATTCATAATTAATTATTTAATTAAAAAAAATACAAAAAAATATCTACCACATCTGGACATGCGTCTCCTACTTATATCTAAAATCTTATTAAAACATATTATTATTTGATTGTGATTAGGGTGGCCAGACAGACACCCACTTCTTATCTTTTTTCTAAAATTTTAGTTCTACTTCATTGAAATTTTAAAATTTAGTCAAATAGATTTTTTTTTTTCAAAAAAAAACTAGTAGCTTAGAAACTACATTAAATTTACTACAAATTCTATTCTTACTTATTTTTGAAATAATTTGGGTAGCTTATTCAAATTTTTACGTCAAATTGCCTCTCTATTTTCTAATTTTCATTGCCACTTAAGGGTCTGTTTGGTCCACCATGATCTTGCACATACCTTTTATCTAACATACTATTTTTCTATTGGTTCATACCTCTGTGAGTTCTTATTTACATGGGTCACACCTTTCTCCCTAGCAAGAAGTGTTAAATTTCTATTTCATATACTCCTCTTTCATCTAAATACTTGGATGATAATTCCTTCATGTAGATAGTTTATCCTCCTAAATATATCTTACCTATCTCCTAAAACCTCACTTAATGACACAAATCACTAGTTCACATCATCTACAAATTCCTTATAGTTTAGTAGTAATAGGTGTTTGAATGTGAAGTTTTTTCTAAAATTGAATATTGCAGTGTCAAAGTTGGCAAAAAATTGTAACCCACTATTGTGGGTTCACCCATGAAGGACTTAGGTAATGTAAACCAGACTCTTGGAATGAGGATACATAGAGACAAAAATAACAAGAAATTATGGTTGTCACAGAAAACTTATGTGGAGAAAGTTTTGCAGCACATCAATAAGCAGAATGCACAACTAGTTAGTACTCCATTTCCTGTTCATATTAAATTGTCTTCAAAACAGTTCTCTAGCACAGAAGTAGAGAAGACATAGATGTATCATGTACCATAATCATCGGTAGTTGGAAGCCTTATGTTCACCATGCTGTGCACCAGACCAAACATTTTACAAGTAGTGAGAGTTGTCAGTAGGTACACGGTGAATCCTGGTACTAATCATCGAACAACTGTGAAGTAGATTCTCAGATATTTTAGAAGCACTTAAAATGCTTCTATCTATTATAGTGGGAGTATTCTTCAAGTAAATGGGTATATGGATGCAGATTTTGGTGGAGACAAAGATAAGAGAAAGTCTACAATAGGTTATGTTTCCTCCTTAGCTAGAGGTGTTATTAGTTGGGTGTCAAAATTACAGATAGTGGTGGCATTATCTACTACTAAAGTGGAATATATGGCAACAATACAAGCTAGCAAGGAGGAAATCTAGCTTCATAGACTTTTGGGTGAATTGCAAGTGAATCAAGATAACATGGTGTTGGATTGTGACAATCAAACTACTTTACACTTAGCACAGAACTCCGCATACCATTCCAGAACAAAGCATATTAGTATTCAATATCACTTTGTTCATGAAGTGATGGAAGGAGGACAAATCTCTTTGGCCAAGATTTGCACTGATGTAAACCATGTAGATATTATGACGAAACCTATTAGTAGAGAGAAGTTCATTTGGTGCACAACTTCTCTTAGTCTGTAGATTATGTGATGATAGATAGCATTGGAAATGGTTTTTCAGTAGAGGAATTATTCATGAGTCTGAAATTTGACTTCAAGTGGGAGAATGTTGGAATGTGAAGTCCAAATTGGGTTCTCATCTAGCAATGGTTGAGTCATCTTGGATTCTCATCTAGATGTGGTTGAGTCATCATGGATTAGGACTCTACAACTCGGTTGTTTTATGCTCCTCGAAGTCATATTTTGATGTACAGTTTTGAGATTGTTGTAAATTTATAATTCCTAAGAATCAATACCAAATATATTTTGCCCATGGCTTTTTACTGGTATATTTTTACTAGTTTTTTCCATGTAAATCTAACTACTATGCGATTTTATTCTTCTTTGTAATTTTTTACGCTTGTATTTTTTCTTACACTAAGTTTACATGTTATTCTTGGAGTGGTGTTGCTTCATTTATTAAGGTGCATGAAAAACAAAACAATTGAGTATATAAACATAAATTTAAGGTTCTTTAATATTTTATGAGGTTCTAGGAATAATAGATTAAGAAAACTATGTATGTGAGGAAGCATGAGATGATGATGGACCCCATAACATAGCTTAAGCAACAATAAAAATTATAAACATGAACTTAAGTAATGTCAAGTGAATATTAAATGAGTTATTTACATGATTTGAGAAAAGGTAGTAATATTTTTTTAGGATTTGAACATAATTTATGAACTACTATTTTTTTTAAATTAAAATCATTTCAATAAAAATTAAATATTTCAATAAAATACTACTAGCTTTAACCAAAAAAAAGTAGGTGCCATTTTGAGAATCTTAAATTAAAGTTAAAATAAAGTTATCTTTAAACTCTATTATACATTAAGGAAATAATAATAAATGTGAGCAATTTTTCTAAGAAATTTTTTGTAAGTAAATAATTATTTATGTTTTTTTAATGTAACTTTTTCAAAACATTGACAACCATATTTTCAACCTTCCCAACTTTTTAGATTTCAAAAATGATGAATGAAATGATAGTTGGAGATGCTTTTCAAGACATCTATCTATTAAGAATTTGAAGTTTTTACATATAAAAAATAATAATATTTACCCAATAAAATTATAATGAATCATATATTGTATTTTGAAATTTTACCAGTTTCCCAAATCGAATTTTACTACAATCTGAAAATAAATTTTAAAAAGATTTATAAGATAGAAACAAATATCCATTACTTACATATACTTATTTTGAAAAATAAAGCATGTAAAAGTATATATTTCAATTTTTTATAACATATTTACATATATTAAAAATATATTTGTGATAGAATTATAACATTAATATTTCTAAAATAAATGGTGTGCTACTATAATAATGTTTAATTAATTAACTTTAAAGATACATCCATATCAATTTACTATTAATGTTTGTAGATGTAATCACGACAATTAACTTTACTATATTATTTTACATGCATAAAGTCAACATTGGTTAGTCTGAGCTTTAAGACACATACAACATATGGTTTTGTCGTATTAACACAAATTTCATCCTCGTCAACACATGTATTTGTGAATGACACAAGAAATTGAATCAAAATCATAAAATAATTCACTCTATGATTGAATACATTCTAGGTGTCAACCAACATTTTCTTTGAGTTAAATAAAAAATTACAGTCAAAGCCTATTCCTAAAAAATGCTAAAATCATTTTTTTCTGCTTCTATTTCACATACAAATAAGTAATATCTTCAATTTTTAAATTAAAATATTAGAATATTTCAAACATAAAAGTGTACTATATATTTTATTGATATACTATTTATAAAATTATAATATTTAATTAATGAATTAACTTAATATTTATTTATTTTTGTCTAAGAATTCAAATCCTTTTAATACTTGTTTCATAAATTTGAAAAGAAAGACATCAAATTTGTCTAGTTATAATGAAATTACAAGGCAATCTCATTATCATGAGAAGTATTTGAGGATAATGATTTTTCAATTTTTCACTATTGTTACCTATTTGTCAATCTACTCAATAAACTAATTGCCATCTCATCTAATACATGAATGAATCTTCTCCTCCAATTCCTTTTTGTAGCCAAAATTCCAAACGCTCCCCAAAATCTAATAGAAACACTTGCCATCCACTCTACATACCAATGCCATGGAATTTCTTCTCCTTCATCATCTTCTTTCTTAAGAAGAGGAGTTGGTATGCTAGGATTTGACCTCTCTCCACATCTACATGATTTGTTATTAACTAGGAATCCACAAAGATCACAGTTCCCACTGAAATAAGTAGAATTGAATGTATTAAATTGTCTTCCTTCTGGTATTTGTCCACAAAGCCTGTTGTTAGATACAATGAAAAAACTGAGATTGGAAACTTGTAGCTTTTCATTTGGAATCCTTTCATGTAGTTTATTGTTTGAAAGATCAAGTGACTCTAACTCTATAAGTAATCCAAAGCTTGTTGGAATCTCTCCTGTAAGACCATTATCTGATAAGTTCAATGAGTGGAGACTTTTAAGATTCCCAATTACTGAAGGAATGTCACCTATTAGATTATTTATAGATAGATCAATGCAAGTTATAAGTAGCATCACTAAACTGACATACACCATATTTAATCCTTTGTTGAACACTTGGATCTCTTCTTTGTAATAATAGGACCTACCATAATTGTCATGTGAGCTTCCCACTGTAGAATTCCTCATACTTTTCAATGCTGCTAATTGTGGTGGGATATAACCAATCAAACCATTCTGTGAAATATCTAAAACATGGAGGCTTGACAAATCACTCAATTGATGTGGAATGTGTCCTTCAAATTTATTTGACCTCAAAACAAGTATCATCATTTCAGAGAATTGGCCTAACCAAGATGGTATTTTCCTAGAAAAGAGATTATTAGCCAAATCTAAAATTTGCAAGCTAGAACAGTTCTTAAGGCTTGATGGCAAGTTTCCCTTCAACATATTGTCATTGAGATGAAGTGAACTCAATTCACTTAACAATCCAGTATAATATGGTATCTCTCCCATTAAACTAGTATTTTCTAGGTTTAATCTAGTTAAAAAGGAGCAATCAATTATGCTTGATGGTATTTTACCAAACAATTTGCTGTTTGAGAGATCCAAAACCTCCATATGTTGTAGACGACCGATTGAAGAAGGTATATCACCACTTCTATCATTTGTTGAAAGTGACAAAAACTAAATGGCTGGTAGAATATTGCCAATATCCTTTGCAATAAATCCTATGAATCTATTCTAAGACAAGTCCAATACTTCCATGTTTGATGTGGGTACTAAAGAAAAAGGAAGAGGACCTTGTAACATATTACTATGTAAGTCGACACTCTAAAGATATTTTTTCATCAAGCTAGAGGGAACATGACCTTGCAAGTTATTATATGACAAGTTAAGACTTACCAAAGAAGGAAGTGTCCCTAATCAATCTGGAATACTTCCAAAGAGACTATTATTGGAGAGATCCAAAAAGGACAATCTATACTGAGTGGAAAGGAATGGTGGAACAATACCCCCAATATTACATGAAGCTAAGTATAGATTAATAAGTTGAATTGTGGGCACCCAATTTGGTTTAATAATGATGGTCAACTCATTGAAGGATAGAACAAGTGAATAAAGACTAGTGAAATTTTGAAAAACATTGAGAAAATTTTTACCCTGAAGACTGTTTGAAGATAGATAAATAAGTGTAATACTACGAAGACTTCCAATTGAACTAGGAATGCTACCATTCAATTGATTGTCCTTGAGATCAAGACTTACTAGAGATGATAGTTCCCCTAGCTGGAAGGGTATATTGCCACTCAACAAATTGGAGTAAAGATTTAAATCCATCAAAGAGGAAAGTCGTCCCAACTCACAAGGTATATTTCCACTTAAGAAATTTGAGGAGAGGTCTAATTCCACCAAAGAGGAAAGATTTCCCAACTCAGAAGGTATATTTCCAGTTAAAAAATTCAAAGAAAGATATAAATATGTCAAAGATTGAATTTTACCAAGTGATGGTGGAATCTCTCCATTCAAGAAATTGTTATTAAGTTATAAGTTTTGCAAGGTAGAGAGATTACCAATAGAAGAAGGAATTGGGCCTTCCATATTTTTCATATCTTCCAATCTAAGATAAATTAAGGAAGAAATATTTGCAATACAAGGTGGCATAATTCCTTTCATATGGGACTGTAATGCCCATACCCTAGTTAGACTTGTAAAACCCGTTTGACCATGATTGACTTCCTATGTGGCATTCTTGAATGGTAGGTTAACCATGGTGAAATGTGTAGTTTAGATAATATAAATAACTATGCATACTTATTATTGTGCTTTTGCATCGATTCTCGTGTAAATGTAATTGTTCCTAACCCTTGTGATAAATCTTGAGCTAACGCCTTCATTGAATATGTATATGTATATGCATGCTTGTATGAATTCATGGGTGCAGGAGATTGTAGGTACAACACCGCTTAGGGCAAGGTTCATCTCCTTTGGGATTTGCAAGGTTGAGTATGTCTCTTTCATCTTTAGAATTCGGATTTGGTGGTCATTAAACTCTCATCTTGCCCTAGCCATGGTCAGGTGTGCATCACATGTGTGGTTCGTGGGGCTCTCACTTTTCATTGGATTTCATGTCATGTGATTTGGTGGACTCCCTCGTTTTGCGTGCCTTGCACGAGGTAAGTGGAGTTTGTTGTTCTAGGTATTAAATTCAAATTTATAAGTAGACGTGCACATTAGTAATTTAGAAATTTAAATGGGTAGCTTCCTTTATATGATTAATCATTAATTTAAGAGATTGCTTTAAATTATTATTGTAGCAAGCTTAAGGTATTTAACTGGGGTTAGTGTGCTCATTTACACATTTGTAACATTTATGCATTTGTAGTTGAGAAATTAGAATAAATAAGACTCTTGCATTAGATTAGTCATTTATTTAAAAATGTTGCTTTATTATGTTATAGCGAGTTAATTTAATAGCTAATTTTAAAATAACGAATTTATTGAGTTATGCGTTTTAGAAAGGAAAAATTTTAAAGTCATTTGGGAGATAGAAATAAATTACTCATTTCCGCATTTTGGAAGAAAAAGGGGTAAATTATTATTATTTAAACGAAATTAGTTCCTTTTTACTTGTAAAGTCGATATAGTATAAAAGTTTGATTTTTAGAAAATTAAATTAATCAAATGCCTTACCCTGGTCAATAGTTTCGAAATAAGAAGTAGGCCTAAAATTTATATTGAGAAATTAAAATTTAAAAACGCAATAAGAAATAGAAGCATTTTAATTTTGATAAGGAAAGCGAATAAGATGTATTAAATAATGTAAATGAATGACTTCCATTTTCATTTTCACTCATTTTATTTTAAAAATAAATGCCTAATTTCGAAATTGAAAATTAGGGCAAAAATAGGGTTTCTCATTTTAAAACTAGTTGGGAAATGTTTTTGGGGGTTCTTTTGTTTTGGTCTTTTTTTGGGAAAAATAATGGTCTTTGGAGGAAAGATTGGGGATTTTGGACAAAGATGGAGTTTTAGAGCAGCAGATTTGGGAGCTCTTCTTCAAAAATACTCTTCCCGGAATGCGTTTTGAGGTAAGAATCTGATCATTAGCTTGATTAAAATGGTTACAAAAAAAGGGGGTTTTGTATTTTTCTTTCTTGCAACATTGTTTTTTCAGATTGCCCATTGATGTTTGTGAGTAAGTTCCATTGTAGAAAAAATGGGTAGAGCTTGACTTTTGTTGAATCTTTGTGTGGAAAATGGATTGCAAACATGGTGTGGGATTTGGTGGTTATTCTTCAAGACTCTTCTATTTTGCTTCTTTTTGAAATCCATAACATTCTGGGAAAAAAAAAGAGAGAAAATAAAAAAGGGAGAAATGGCTGTGACTGTGAATGTTTTTCAAAAAAATGGGGTTGTTGGAAAATACTTTAAGTTTGTGTTTTCAGACTGTGTTTTGGTGAGATATTCATATATTTTCTTGTATTACTTACATATTTTAATTAGTTATAAAAAAAAATATACATAGATTCAATAAATTAAACTAGATTGCACATTTTTGGCAGGTTCAGCCTGTGTCTGTTATTGAAAGTTTAACAGAAATTTTTTTTAAAAAAAATAAGAAAAAAAAAAAAATCAAACTTACCATAGCCCAACCCCCCTCCCCACGCTGCCATGGCAGCACTGCTACCAGTTGGTAGTAGCGCTACCAGAGGTAGCGGACTGTAGCGGCCTGCTACCATTTGGTAGCAGTGCTACCAATGGTAGCTTGGGGTTGCCAAAGGGGGAGGGCCCACGTGACCTTCCCTCCTTTTTTTATTTTGAAAAAAAAGGTTTTTATTTTATTTCATTTTATTTTTATTATATATTAATTGACTTTTTTTTTATTATTATGTATAAATTAATAAGTGAAGTTAAATTAATCAGAGGAGTTAAATTTAGTTAAGAAGTTTTAAATTCAGCTCTCTTTTATATTATCTAATTTTAAATTCAGCTTTCTATTATATTATTTAATTCCAGATTAGCAAATAATATTTGGATTTAGATAACCATCACTTGGTAAATTTATACTTCATTTATAGTTATTGATTTCTTTTGATTATGTCATGCTCGGGTATTACCTATTATTAACATGGGTTAAGTAATAATGATGGATTAATGTGAAGTTTTAAATAAAAGTTAATCTAACAAAACCATAAACTTGATCGACATTAATGGATAGAAATGATATGGAAAAAATGAATACCTCTTTCGGATGATGTCCTTGCAGATTAAATTGCTGTAATAAAATTTGGTTAGGTAATAGTGAGACTTGATATGCTAGTGTTTGGTCATAAATCGGTCAAACCCCTAGTTAGGGTACCGTCAAACAATAGAATCTAGGTTGGTTTTTTTTTTTTTGTTATGATTCAATTTGACCCGCTTTTAAAAGGGATCACTATGTAATAATCTATCGAGGTAGATGTTGAATAGTGTATGTGTTCGCCTAAAGGGCAGAGTTGTAAAGACATGTAAATATGTAACCTTAACTATATTAAATGCCAAAGGGGTCTTGCAGTTGAGCAGACCCGGAGATGTAGCCCTTTAGGGGTGAACTCCGAGATCATATCTGTGTTATGCGATGTTTTTAGCTTACTTTGTTTTATGCTTTAAATTATCATGGATGGTTGTATTCTTGCATAAGTGTATGGTGGAAATTTAATGAATTCAAATCTAAGTGCATAACGTTATTCACCCGGATAAATGTAGTTATTTAGGTTCATAAAACATTGTAAATTATGATGATGGCAAAGTATTTAAAACATTGTAATTAAAGTTGTGGAAAAAGTATTTTGATAAGGTTAATCAAACGTAGTAATAGTGGAAAGAATCTTGCTAGGTTACATCATTGGATTAGCTTGTTATTAAGCATGCAAATTGAACAAATGAGTATGGGGAAACAAAGTTAGAATTAATGTTATAATTTCTAAGTTGAAATCTAAAGGATGAATCTCATATAGGTATTTACCTCCTTACCTTTGTAAATGACTATCGCCATGTTAATTGTAATTCACTTTATCAGATGAATTTACTTAGTTGTTTACATTTTAATCTTAACAAATAATCTTTATCAGATTAATTTCATACAAGGGTGAACTCAACTAGTATCCATATTTGTAACCTTAATAAAAGAATCCCTTATGGTTGCTAAAATAGAACTAAAAAGGGAAGTTTTGGTATAGTTGTTTAAATCTTAATCTTAATAAATGTACCTTCTCATATTAACTTCATATAACCAAAAAGAGTAATATGCAATAAGATAATGGTATTTTAATCCTAATAGAAGAATGTCACTATGGTCTTATTATTCAAATCTTGAAATGAAGAATTTCATCTAGCTAACGATATTTTAATTTAAAGGATGCTCTCGTGTGCCCTAATGCATATCTACCGTAATAAAATTAGTCTATTTATTTGCATTATCAAAACTACAGATGAATTCTATGGCTACTCACATTTTAATCTTTCACAAAAGACTTACAACTCATTAGTTGGCTATGCATGAAATCAAATGAAGGGGCCTCACTCTATTAATTGTAGTTAACCCTTAATGAATGAACCTCGTCTGATTAACCATACTTTTAATATTAAAGGATGAAAATGATTGTGAATGGATACCCTAAACCCAATGAATGAACTTCATTATATTAAACGCATGAATCCTTTTGGAGGTCTCTTAATGTAATTATGAATTAAAGTGCAATGAATAAATAACTTCTCAATGGCCTCCTAACCACCCAAAGTAAATGAACGCTTTCTAAAATTATAAGATGTCAAACCATTGAACACATATATAATCAAGATCTAAGCAATTATCTCGTAATTTAAATATCCAGTTTAATGGATCTAATGACGCAAGTTGAGTTAGGTGTGAGGTTATGTAATCGCGTTGGGAAACTCCTTAGGATCGTTTTAGCCTTCTGCTGTGATATCTAAGTTGCCAGATAACTCCAATGTATCTTAATGTTGTGTCTAATTATGAACTGAGATAACTTCAAACTATCTTAATGTTGTAATTTTTCATTAACACTCTAAATTATTTTTAAAAAAATAATATTTACACTCTATTTGAGTGTTTTTAACTTAAACCCTTTAGGGGTTTCCTGGTGGGGCATTACAGGGACCTTGAAAGAAAAAGGACATTGAGTAGGTAGATGAGAGAGACTCGAGGGAAACGAACCACTTAATAATGGACAACCAGACAATGAAAGAGAAACCAAAGTAGTCATGTTTCCTAACCACAAAGGTACTAACCCTTCAAAGTTATTGTAACCCAACTGGAGGTGGGTGAGGAATGAGAGGTTTTGGATACCATTGGGAATGTGTCCTGAAAGCATGCATTCTAAAAGGTGGAGTTGTTGGAGATTGTAGGGATGAGAAAGGGATGCTTCCAATTGCTTTGCTGTCATATTCAACACCACTCCACTAAGAGACAAGTATTTTAATTTTTGCAGTTTTTCTGTCCACTCTAAACTAGGGTTGTGCATTTCCCCATAAAGAAAAACTTCTATTCCAAAATCATACACCTCTACAATAGATAGGTCCAAAAATTCCAACTGAGAGAGATTCCCCAATTGGTAGGGAATTGTACCATTGAACCAGGCCCTGGACAAGTTGAGATAAGCTAAATTGTGCAAGGAGGCAAAATGCTTTGGTATTTCACCTTCAAAATAGTTCCAACTCAAATCTAGATGTCTCAATTCTTGCAAGGCTTAAATCAAAAAACATGAAAGATTGCAAGGCTTAAAGTACCTTTGGGTAGAACACCTCTCAAATAATTGAAGCTTAGATCTAATATTGTATTATAATATAATAATATATTATATAATACGTATTATATTATATATATTATATTATATATAATATAATATAATATTATATATTATATAATATATAATATTATATTATATTATATATTATAATATATATAATATAATACAATATGTATTATATAATATATTATTATATTATATAATATATTATTATATTATATATGTTATTTTAAAATAATTTAAGTATAAAAATTGGATATCTGATTTTCTGAGACTTTTATATTTCGATAGTGACAACCCGTGAGTCATTTTTAACTCACGGGCTGCGCGATTTTATCAAAATCCGATATCTGGTACACCCGATATCTGGTGTTTTGGCAAAAATTTGCTAAAAAATAGATTGAAAGGTAAGAATTTTATCGTTTTCAATCATTTTTATTCATTTTTTGTATTTTTTGTTAGTGTTTATTTGATTTTTCATTGAAAATATGGTTTTTTTCATGAAAACTAGGTGTTTTTAAATCAAATACCTAATTGTTTAAATTTATTAATTAAATTTAATTGTTTACATTCAATTAGGTTAAAAATGGGGGATAACAATGAAAACACTGACCAACCACAACTGCAACAACTAAACCCTCATTTGCCAAACCCCTCCTCAATTCAAGATTTGATTTCAAAAGTATATCGTAGGATCCCTCATCTAAACCCAATGTTTGATCCTCTCACGTTGATCATAAAGAGTATGGAAACCATGACTGAGGAGCACAATGCCGCCCTTTTGTGGCAATATTCTATGGGGGAAAAATATGTAGATGGCTTATCGTATAAGGATATCAAGGATCTCGAGATATTCAAAGCTGAAATCACCTCATTGTTTGTCAATCCCCACACTGGTGAACCTGTAGATCCCCCAAAAAAAAAAAATTCTATTAAATAGTGCACAAATGATGGGATTGTGAAAAACTTTTGGGATCGTTGGTGGATGGTTTTTGACAAACCACCCAATAACAATCTTGACATCTCCTTCTATTTCATAAAAACATTGTATGCTGAGTTTGTTTTATGCAAACATGTAAACTATTTTGACATCCAACCTTTGCAGGGTGTAGGTTTAGGTATGCCCCAAAATAGACTTGGGGCAGTCGGAGTAGTCCAGGGCCCATATGTCCCCCCTCCTCCTATTGATCCCCCACCTGTAGTGCAACATCCTGATATCATTTGTGAGGCTGCTTCACGGACCATATCAACTATTCACTCTTTGAGTAACCTTTTGGTTTCTCAGGCTGCATCAGTAGCTCGACCTACTCTTGATGGTAGCAGTACATCCGGTGGCATTGACATGTCATCCTCAGCTCCACACATATGCATGCCCCATAGTTGTGTCATGTGTGGGCATGTATGCTTGGGTCCAATTGGACAACCTGTTGATCCTCTTATGGACAGTGCAGATTATGAGGTGCATGAGATGCATGATGCACCAAATATTATTGTACAGACTGGAGGATACCCTGGGGAGTCCTCACATGCTAGAGGCAAGGAGGCACCATCATCATACATTGATGATGTAGTGATAAGATTTATATTTTCACAATTCATGTTATATTTTAATAAAATATTTATAAATTAGATAATATTAAGTACTAATTTTTATTTACATGGTCTATTTAACAGTTGATGACCAAGGATGAGTTGAGACATATTCAAGAGGGCACCTTGTCGGCCATTTCATTTGGACTTGATAGCTTGATGGTACATATATTATTGCACCTAGTCGTTTGTATTTTATTGTACATACATGCTCATCATTTATATTGGTGTTAATTAGATTATGTAGTAACTTGCATGTATATCTTATTTTACTCTTGTAGAGCACAAGCATAATGAGTGTAGGCCAATGTGATTTAGGATCTGCTAGTGCAATTGGAGACAAGGGAAAGGTAATTGAATGCAAATATGATTGAATGAATAGTTTAAATAACTTATAGTGATTATACATGTCTAGACATAGATTGATAGTTTCATATACTTGTTGTGTATATATACAGAGAATTCTTGGCTTCACATCCTTGATGACTACACCCAGTATAACTGAAGAAGAAGAAGAAATGCCTCGAGTAGATGTGTGTTTATTTTATTTTTTTGTTAGTAGATATAATTTGTTATTATCAGTGACAATTATATGCTAACTTGTATCAATGTCATGTTTCTGAACATATGTAGGTTTTGTATGAAAATATTCAAAACATACCTCCTCTACCAAAGACATACATTAAGAGTCCTGCAAAGCTGAAGAGAAAATGTGGAGATGAGGTAAACATGAATAGTTCAATTATAGTTCATTTTTATGTTAACTTTTCCAATGTGAATTATATAATATAACTAATATTAATCGTGGTTTTTTTTTATTGTGCAGGATCCTTCAGAGCCGAGCAGTGCAGTGAAGAGGATCGACTTTGATGATCCATCAGCAGCATAGGATGTTATAGATAGTTTTGGGATGCTTACATGTCTAGTTGGCATGCATATTTTGTATATGGACATACATTCACATATTTAGACATACATTTTGTTTCAGTTGGCGTTTATGCCATATTTGTGTATGGACATACATTTGTAATCATTTGACATTTTTATATATACAGAAGTTGATATTTGATCATATAAATTGTTGCTCATCTGTGCATGGTGTTATCATGGAAATCTTTAATCTTCATTCCAATAATTAACAATGGTTAATAATGGCTATTTAATGAACAATATAATTCATTTCATTTCATCGTAAGTTTTGTTTTTTTAATGAACAATATAATTCATTTAATGAACAATACAATACAATTCATGAATAGTACAATTCATTTAATGAACAATACAGTACAATTCATTTAATGAAAAATACTTGATACAATTCATTATTACCCTATGCATGGTCCTATTTTTCCCCCCACCTTGGTCGAACGCTCGAGGTTTTATTAGGACAACAATTTTTTGGTTGGCAAAAAAATCGTCAGTCTCAATCAATCGAATGTTGTTGCGTGGCCAATTTCTTGTTCTTCTCATTGCAATGATGAACCATCAGCTCTGACATGTCTAGTTAGGAATTATTACCCTACCCATGCTCCTATTTTTCCCCCCCACTTGATCGCACGCCCCTACCGACATCATCCCTTGAGTGCCCTAAGTGCTCAAAATTGTCAAACTTTGACAAGCCCTAACTCGGAATCCGTGGCACCTGCAAATGATCTGTTTGAACCTATGGGGCCATGAGAGGGGTACCTACAAAATCCTATATTGTTTTTTCAAGTTTCCCTACAGTTTTATTAGGGCAACAATTTTTCTGTTGAAAAAAAATCATCAATCTCACTCAATCGAATGTTGTCGTGTGGTCGATTTATCGTTCTGCTCATCGCGATGATGAACTACTAGCTCTAACATGTCTAGTTAGGCATTATTACCCTATGCATCCTCCTATTTCCCCCCCCCACTCGATCGAACGCTCGGGGTCATACCCTACATGCGTCATCCCTTGAGCGCCCTAAGTGCTCAAAATTGTCAAACTTTGACAGGCCCTAACTCAAAATCTATGGCACCTACGAATGATCCATTTGAACCTACGGGGACATGAGAGGGGTCCCTACAAAAGCCTATCTCATTTTTTCAATTTTCTCTATGGTTTTATTAGGGCAGCAACTTTTCTATTGGCGAAAAAATCGTCAGTCTCACTCAATCGAATGTTGTCGTGTGGCCGATTTCTCGTTCTGCTCGTCATGATGATGAACCATCAACTCCAACATGTCTAATTAGGCATTATTACCCTACGCATGCTCCTATTTTCCCCCCCCACTTGATCGAACGCTTGGGGTCATACCCTATCGACGTCGTCCCTTGAGCACCCTAAGTGCTCAAAATTGTCAAACTTTGATGGTCCCTAACTCAGAATCCATGGTACCTAAAAATGATCTATTTGAACCTACGGGGCCACCAGAGGGGTCCCTACAAAATCTTATCTTGATTTTTCAATTTGCCCTACGGTTTTATTAGGGCAGCAATTTTTCTGTTGGCAAAAAAATCGTCAGTCTCACTCAATCGAATGTTGTTACATGGTTGATTTCTCGTTCTGCTCGTCGTGATGATGAACCATTGGCTTTGACATGTCTAGTTAGGCATTATTACCCTACGTATGCTCCTATTTTTTTCCCCCACTCGATCAAATGCTCGGGGTCATACCCTATCGACGTCATCCCTTGAGCGCCCTAAGTGCTCAAAATTGTCAAACTTTGATGGGCCCTAACTCAGAATCTGTGGCACCTATGAATGATCCATTTGAACCTACAGGGCCATGAGAGGGGTCCCTACAAATTCCTATCTTGGTTTTTCAAGTTGCCCTACGGTTTTATTAGGGCAGTAATTTTTCTATTGGCAAAAAAATCATCAGTCTCACTCAATCGAATGTTGGCAGGTGGCTGATTTCTCATTCTGCTCATCACGATGATGAACCATCAGCTCTACATGTCTGTTAGGCATTATTACCCTATGCATGCTCCTATTTCCCCCCCCTCCACTTGATCAAATGCTTAGGGTCATACTCTACCGGCGTCGTCCCTTGAGCGCCCTACATGCTCAAAATTGTCAAACTTTGACGGACCGTAACTCAGATTCTGTGGCATTTGCAAATGATCCATTTGAACCTACGAGGCCACGAGAGGGGTCCCTACAAAATCCTATCTTGGTTTTTCAAGTTCCCTATGGTTTTATTAGGGCAGAAATTTTTCTGTTGGCGAAAAAATCATTAGTCTCACTCAATCGAATGTTGTCGCGTGGCTGATTTCTCATTCTGCTCGTTGCGATGATGAACCATTAGCTCTGACATGTCCAGTTAGGCATTATTACCCTATGCATGCTCCTATTTTTCCCCCCCACTCGATCGAACGCTTGGGGTCATACCCTACCGGTGTCGTCCCTTGAGTGCCCTAAGTGCTAAAATTATATATAAACAAGCATTACATTGTAGACACATAATGATCATCAATATTTCCATGTACTGTATACACATAATTACCATTACACTTGCATGTGATATCCATGAAGGGATATGCAAACATGATTTTTTTTTTCATTATCAATACAACTACACCAATGTACTCATGTATAGATACATGGACATTATCATCAATATAACTAAACCAATTTGCTCATAGACATTGTATATCATCATAACAATATTACATCAATTCACATCCATATACAAATACAACATCCCACTTCATCTGCATTAGACATCCTCATGTCCTAAGAGAAAATCTTACATACAACAATGCCTACATATAAATGAAGACCAAAATAAGTAACCTTTTTATGCAGAATGAATGTGCTACAAGAAACAAATTATAACATAATACAAATTAGTTTACAAATTACAAATAGATCATTTCAAACATTTTTAAGATGCACAAGATTGTATAATTTTGAAATCTACTAGTTTCTCTGCAAAGTATACAAGCATAACTTTGAAGAAAGATGCATGTTGATTAAAGCCCTTCTCACTGCATTTCTCTGCATGGTTGAAGACGATGTTAGATATGTTCATTTCTAAATAGCAATACATTCACTTGACTTAATGTTTATGCACAAAATTTTATCTCATTAATGCACAAAGGATTATGTACCATCACCAAGAGAGGGTCTTGTCAATGGCGAATGATCTAGCATGAACCTGTATATCATCAAAAATCATAATGTGATACTATTGTATATCATCAAAAAAGACCTGCATGAGCATAAAGATTTTGTGATAATTATATCATCAAAAATTGTCAAATAGTGTTCTCTAATAACCAAAATTGTAAAGCTCATGAAATGCATGATAATAAGTCATGTTGCAAAAATATGTCCCTTCTGATTATATTGTGTACTCGCTATGTGCATGCAAAAATTGTGTTGCCAAAAAAAAAAGTTCATCAATAGACCTGCATTTTCAACACATCCTTAATATACATGTAATAAACATGATCATTAAGGTTTAATGATCATTATTTGAAATGAAATGTATGATAAAAAAATAAGGCACCATTAAAGACCTATAAAGTGGAAAATCGAACCCTAGGTGTTCCTCCCACTCCAAGGAGAGACAAACGAGGTCACTAGGATTGACGGTTTTCACTTAGGAGAGACTTTACATTCAAAAGAGGGGTTGAAACTAACAAGATCCAATCCCACACAATGCAAGATTGAATTCTAAATGAGTTTCAAGGGTTGAGACAGCAAGGCTACCCTCTTTTGTAAAGAATGTAGATAGAAGGATTGAACTAGAAGTGTATGTGAAAGTAAGAAAGATTCGTTTGCAGATAGAAATAGAAACATGGGATGAAGCTGCGGACATGGAATTAGCAGTAAAATGTCAAGATGGTTCTGTCCTACAAGTTTGAGTGAAAGTTGATGGGACGATGGCGCCTAGAGTGCACACGGTCCTCCAAAAAATCCGTGAAACGAAGGGGGATCTGTTCATCTCTACACAAGGATTCTAGATCTTCAATTACAGCCGCGTACATGCAACCTACACATAGAAAAGAGAGGACGATTGGGGGGTTAGGGATTAGGGGTTTTCCTTTAGGTCAAACCCCAGTTTTGGAATTAACCAAGAAATGAGAATGTTGTAAATGTAAATATTTGTAATGTAAACAAGTACTGATACCTTGTTGTAAGAATGTTTGTATTCTTACATGCGAAGGTGTAATGTTGTTGTATGTTGTATGTTGTATGTGATCTCCTCTTCAATGGTTGAATCCTTGTCTTGAATGCAACACCTAGCCTTGAATGGAGACTTAGAACACTCAATTGCTTGAAGGAATGCTTGAATGCTTGAATGTTTGAATATTACTTCTACTACGTATGTTTTTCCTTTTTCTTCTTATCCCATCTACCCTTTTTTAGAGGGGAAATGTAGTTTATATACTTGTCAATTAGGGTTAAAAGACTGATTTTTCTGATCTTAGGCCGACCTGGGAAGATTATTTTCCAATTTGCAAACTTGAAGACCTGATGCCCAAAAAGAGACCTGGCCCAAAATAGGGCCAGGGACCAGGGCACTAGGCACCATGGTCTTGAGGGACCAGGGCACTGGGCACCATGGTCCTAAAGGACCAGGGCACTAGACGCCATGGTCCCACCTCCCGGGATAGCAGGGTGCAAGGAGGATCAGGCCAAGGTGCTGAAAAGATGCAGTTTTTGATGTCGTAAATAGGTTTCGGGGTCTCCATTCAGGTTCAACATTGCACCGCCATCGTGAAGACCCAAATGCAGTCGAAATTGCAAGTGTCACAATTTTAGGATGCTACAGTTAGCCCTCACTTTAGTGGGAGTATAAGCGTACGGCCATACTTCCGGTAAAGTATAAGGAAACAACATTGAAAGACTTTCACACGTCAAGGAGGCAAGATACACAAGGCCCCTAGTGGACTAAGGATCTTACGAATTTGATTGACAAAGTAAAAGGGAAGATCACGAGGGAGAACCATGACTGTCAGTAGTAAGGTTCCCTCAGTATGAGTCATGCAAGAAAAATACCAAAAATTTTCAAGGCAAAGCTAAGTTCGCCAAGAAATTTTCAAGTATCCTGAAGGGATATGGATGGAGTGTATGCCCCCTACGTTAAAGCGATCGCACATGCCTCATCGGGGGTGATTGCTTTAAGGTAGTAATACACATAAGAAATGAGAAGGGAAAGGAGCACGTTATTACAAAGATTTAGCCCCCAAGTGTGAGATAAACCCAAGGATAATAGACACAAAACACAAAGCACGAGATGACTTCACTTTCCTCAAGGTCAGTATGTTGTATGATAATTCATGTATATCATATGTATGTATGCATAATTGTTCGTCATTCCCCAATCAAGGAAGGTCACCTAGAAGAAGGGAACACATGTGTCTTTTGAGTCAACATGAGAGAGACCAAAGAGATCTCAATGCTTTGCATCGTCCTCAAGTAGACAACACTAAGGACAACAAATAGAAGAATGAGAATAACACATAGAAGAAGTAACAAAAGAAAGAGAGGAGGAGAGAGTCTGCTATGCTAATGAAACTAGTCTAGCATGTCATCCACCCCCCGATCTTGCTGATCAATATTTCGGGAAGGCAGGAAACACGCTAGAGGAGGAACATCCAACACAGCAAATGGAGCTATCACCAGATCCAAACAAGGGCTATGTTCATTTTCCAAGCCACATTGTTCTTGTCTAGGAGCTAGGATAAGTGTTTTAGAAAATTTGTTAGATAAATGGTTATCAACATCAACATATTCATATTCACTATCAGAAGCAAGAGAAGTAACATTTTCATCATGAATAACATTTTCATCTATATCATCATCAAGATTTATAAAAATAGGATCTTTAACTCTCACAAGATCAAAACCATCATGCATCTTATGCTTAGGAGATTTTGGCTCAATTTTCAGCTGAGGAGAAAATGGAATAATACTAGCTGAAGGTGTTTTTGGGGATTGCAAAGTTTGAGAAGCAGGTGCATGAGCCCTAAGGCAATGCTTTCATCGGCGTTCGCATGCAGAACGATTTTGTCTAGTCTTAGTAGGAAGTTGAGAAGATTGAGAAGGAGGAATGTTCTCATCCTTATCACTTGGGTGTTTAGGTTGTGGTCTCTTAGGTTGGATAATAGGAGAAGAGGAAGGTCTCTTCTCTCTATAAAAGGAAGGAGGAGGAACTACTCCATATAAAGGAGGAATATTTGGTTTAGGAAGGAGACCAAGTCCATCATGATGAGGAGGTATAGGTCTACTTTTAGAAAGTTTATTAGACATAGACATAGTCACATCCATAGGAATGGGTTGGGAATCTTCTTGAGGAAAGACATTAGTTTTATCTTTCAAAGGAAGAACTTCCTTCTCAAGAATGATAGGAATATCAAGTTTGGGTGTTCGAGGTTCACTTAGAGATAGGATCATATCTTTTTTTCACTTTTTATAAGATTTGAAAAGATGATCACTTCACGATGGAAGAGATTGGAATTGTTTAGGCCAAAAATAATCAATAGGAATGTTAGAAGTTCTTTCAGCTGGTTTAAAGAGACTATGATTGAAAGTAACAACTTCACCATTATGGGGAAATTTCAAACACTTATGAATAGGAGAAGCAATAGCTTTCATGGAAGATAGCCAAGGATAGCCTAGCTTCACATGAAATTGTTTGGATGATGGAATAATAGCAAAGCTCACATCAAGGGATTTGTTATGGACCTCAATAGGTAATGTAATAGAACCAATTGCAGGAGAAGAAAATGCATCAAATAATTTCACAACCACATTTGTTTTGTCATAGATCACTTGATTCAATTGCAAAGTAAAAAGAAATTCTTCAGTAATGACATTAACCATGCAAGAAGGATCAATAAGCACTCCACGGCAAGGTGTATTCTTTACTTTTGCAACTATATATAAAGGACCATCAGGTGCCCTGATAGTTTCACTGGAATCAAATGTGATGGAAGGTTCTTTAGGGATTTTCTGCTTCTCAACAAAGTTAATCACATTCGGAGTCATAGACACAAGACCATCAGGTGAGAAAGAGGAATCATTAGTCTCAATCACATTAGAGGTATGAGAAGGTAATGGATCAGTAAAAATCTTAAGATTTTGGTTAGGAAGAGCTACAGATGTGTTGCCTTTATCATTCACACCTGAAACAAAGATAGTATTATTATCAATCAAATCTTGAATTTTACCCTTTAAAGCAAAACATTTTTTAGTATCATGCCCAGGTTGACGATGAAATTGACAAAAATATTTGTTATCAAAATAGGGTGAATTAATCTTTGTAGGATCTATTTGCTTTATAGGAGGGAGAGTAAGCACATTTTGTTCCAATAACTTATTCATAATACTATGCAATGATTCATTCAAAGGAGTAAACTTTCTTTCTTTCTTGAAAAATTTAGAAATAGGAGGCACACCTGATGCTGCATTCACATTGTTGTTGATGATGTTTTCATTGAACTTAATGAACTCTTTATTCGGTTTAAACTTCCCAAATGGTTGTTGACTACTATCACCCCTATCACTCGGAGCCATAGGATTTGCTTGTTCCATTTGACTCATAGTCAGTTGATAATTGTGAAGAGTTGCACACAACTGTTGGAAAGAAGTAAACTCAGAAAACAAAAGTTTTTCTCTAATATCTTTTTGTAAATTAGAAATAAAGATTCTTTGAATATCATTGTCAGGCACTGGAAAATAGATTTGAGCATACAAATGCTTATATCTACCAATGAAATCAGTCACTTTTTCTTTAACACCTTGTTTACAATGCATTAAATCAATCAAAGTAACTTTAGGACCTATATTGTTTTGAAATTGTTGAATGAAAGCATTTGCAAGTTGTTGGAAAGAAGTAATAGAATAGGAAGGCAACGAGCAATACCATTTTAGAGCCTTATCTCTTAATGTTCTAGTAAATAGTTTTGCAAGCAACCTTTGGTCATGAGCAAAATCAGTACATATTGTTTGAAAGGTCTTAACATGTGTTAGAGGATCACCTTTACCATTATAAAGCTCCAACTGTGGGATTTCAACATGCTTAGGGGGGATAGCTCGAACAATGTCAAGAGAAAGTGGACTCGCAACATCAAATGTGGGCACACTAAACTTAGATTGATTCATAGAGGCAATTTGTTGCTATAAAGAAGAGATAGTTTGCGCAAGATTGTTAATGGTCAATTCAGTCGAAGAGTTCATATTAGATGTGTTAGATTGTGATGGAGGTATTATGTTATTGAAAGAAGGTATTGATTGAGAGTAAGGTGGTGGGACACTATGATAGTTAGTCATAGGAGATGATTGGAAAAAAGAAGCACTACAAGGAGGAATGGAATGGTTGAATGAATTGCCCCCTTGCATCATGTTCATTTGTGGAGATGTAATAGGGACACTCATTGAAGGAATGAATGAAGAAGTCAGATTGAATAAAGGAAGAGGGTTGATTGAAGAAGAAGGATTGCCCCCATGACTGGTGATCATAGGTGGAATGTTTTGTATTGAAGTAGTCATTATGTTTGATGTAAAAGTAGGTATACTAGCAATAGAAGTTGTCAAAGGAATAGAATGATTGACTTGAGTAGGAGGTTGTGTATAACCTAAAGTTTCGGCACAACTCTTCATAGGCATCACATTCGAATCCACGATGTGTGCAATACTACGCAAAATATCAATTCCATTCTTATCACTTTGCACCATACGTTTTAGACCCTCAATTAATGAAAGAGCTTGACTATCGGGGTATTCTTGAGACATCCATTGCTGAAAATCATCATATTGGTTATCCAATTTCAAAAGTTGTTCTACAGAAACCTCATGGAGAGCTTCTTCATCATTAAGAGGATTAGAGGAATTACCCATGTCCTCATTAAAAAGGCCATTCAAATTAGGTTCCATCTCCTCGGTAATTAAACCTTGGAAAGACTTAATTCTAAGGCTTCGTCTAATGGGAATAGTGTAAGTAGGGCTTATTGTTGTAAAACTCATGCACTAGAGAGAGATAGAAGATTTTGAATTTATTTTCGATTTTAGGGGTAGCAAATTTCAATAAAATTAGCCAATCTCCTAGATTTAATCTGTTAAATGTAATCATGACAATCTCTCGAAATTTCAAAAAAAATGTCGGGGACCGTGGTGAACAGAGTGCACACGGTCCTTGCAACTTTTTTTGAAATTTTCAGGGATGAAAGTTATGATGATTTTAAAGCTAATCTGAAAAAATTGAGTGATTTTATGATCTGTAGATAGGCCAAATTAAAGTTGCAATCTCAGAATTGAACCCTACCAAGATTGTTGAAAAATGCAAAATTTGAATTTTGAAAAAGAGAGGGAAACTGAAATTTTGAATTTTATGATCTTAGAGGGAATACTAAAAGCAATGCAAGCTTTGAAATTTAAAAGTTGACTTGATTTTGTGCAGAATTCAATTTTGAAAGCGGAGATCAAAGTTGTTGCAATTAAACACTTAATTTCAAAAGTCACAAATTGCAAAAATTTGAATAAAGCACTCTAACTTTGAATGAATACCAACACACTTTTCAGATTTAGGACAGTAAGAAACACAATTTTGACACAGAATTTCAATTTCAACAATTTTTGAATGATTAGAAGCCTTAATCCAAGCAATCACTAGACCAACTTTGACTTTAATTTTGAAAGTGTTAGAATTGATGAAATCAGCCAAGATTCTGGATTCTAGCAGAAAAATACAGTAAGATCTAGCTCCCGAAATTTTGGAAAAAATGTCAGAGACAATGGCGCTCAGGGTGCACATGGTCCTCACAACTTTTTACCAAATTTTCAAGGATGAGAGATATTATGATTTTGTTGTGGAATCCAAAGTTACAAACGATTTGGAGATGTTTTGATCAGTGAAATCATCGGTCAAAGGTTGAATCAAGAGGGTTTTAAAAATTAGGGTTTTGACACTTAACCACTTAATTTTCAGAATTAAGGCACAAATATGAATTGACAATTTGCAATAGAAGGGTAGATCTGAAAAAAGCATTAACAATTAGATATTTCACAAGCTCAATTACTAAAAAGAAAATTTAGGGTTCTTATGCAATTAACCTCTAAAATTTGCAAAAGATCAAACATGGAAATGTAATCAAGGAAGCCAAAAAATTTTAGATCTAACCATGAATAATCAGAATTAGGATGTTCACGTCGGGTTCACCAAAATGTAAAGCGAAAAATCGAACCCTAGGTGTTCCCCCCACTCCAAGGAGAGAGAAAGGAGGTCACTAGGATTGATGGTTTTCACTTAGGAGAGACTTTACATTCAAAAGAGGGGTTGAAACTCACAAGATCCAATCCCACACAATGCAAGATTGAATTCTAAATGAGTTTCAAGGGTTGAGACAACAAGGCTACCCTCTTTTGTAAAGAATGTACATAGAAGGATTGAACTAGAAGTGTATGTGAAAGTAAGAAAGATTCATTTGTAGATAGAAATAGAAACATGGGATGAAGCTGCGGACCTGGAATTAGCAGTAAAATGTTGAGATGGTGTTGTCCTGCAAGTTTGAGCGAAAGTTGATGAGACGATGGCACCTCGGAGTGCACACGATCCTCCGAAAAATTTGCAAAACGAAGGGGGATCTATTCGTCTCTACACAAAGATTCTAGATCTTCAATTACAACCGCGTACCTACAACCTACACACAGAAAAGAGAGGACGATTGGGGGGTTAGGGATTAGGGGTTTGCCTTTAGGTCAAACCCTGATTTTGGAATTAACCAAGAAATGAGAATGTTGTAAATGTAAATATTTGTAATGTAAACAAGTACTGATACCTTGTTGTAAGAATGTTTGTATTCTTACATGCGAAGGTGTAATGTTGTTGTATGTTGTATGTTGTATGTGATCTCCTCTTCAATGGTTGAATCCTTGTCTTGAATGCAACACCTAGCCTTGAATGGAGACTTAGAATTCTCAATTGCTTGAAGGAATGCTTGAATCCTTGAATGTTTGAATATCGCTTCCGCTACGTATGTTTTTCATTTTTCTTCTTATCCCATCTACCCTTTCTGAGAGGGGAAATGTAGTTTATATACTTGTCAATTAGGGTTAAAAGACTGATTTTTCTGACCTTAGGCTGACCTGGGAAGATTATTTTCCAATTTGCAAACTTGAAGACCTGATGCCCAAAAAGAGACCTAGCCCAAAATAGGGCCAGGAACCAGGGCGCTGGGTGCCATGGTCCCACCTCTCGGGACAGCAGGGTGCAAGGATGATCAGGCCAAGGTGCTGAAAAGATGCAGTTTTTGATGTCGTAAGTAGGTTTCAGGGTCTCCATTCAAGTTCAACATTGCACTGCCATCGTGAAGACCCAAATGCAGTCGAAATTGCAAGTGTCACAATTTTAGGATGCTACAAGACCTACTACTCAAGTGTGCCTGAAGGGTCATCTCTTTGTTTAAGAGTATCCAGTATTGCTTCATGATCAACAGTAGTCACTGTCCATAGCTCTTTGGTCTTCGGTTTTTCTTGATGCTTCAACAACTTGACATTTGTAGCTATAATAAGGTGTGAATACATTATAATGGTTTTGTGTCTCTCATAGTCTTCAAATGCAGGTATGTCATTCTTTCTAATCATGTATGTTTGCAACCAAGTTCCCACAACAACAACTGAACCTATAGGATATGTGAACCCATCATCATCTGTCACTGGTTGTGTTAGCTTTTGTTTTCCCTGTACACATCGTGCCAACCAATATTCTGATCTCTCTTCATTCCCTTGCAGTGCAACAACTGCAAAAACATGCCTTGGCTGTACAAGATCTGATAGACAATCATACTCAAGTGATCTTTCCATGTCATTGTTTGACAAGGATATTGTTTGAGATAAAGGAGTTAGATAGTGGGGAACCCACATATCAACCCACTCGCTTGACTCGCACTGATCCCAATCACACCGAACACAACTCTAACAAAAACAAGCCAACTCTCATGTCCAAATGGTCCATGTACTTGCATCTAAGCTGAGAAATGAATGCATCTTTGAAGAATCTTTAATTGTTTGACAGTCCAATCTATCTCCCACTATTCCCTCCTCAACCAACCAAAAGAATCTGCTCACTGCTGAATCAAGAGTACCTGCATGTGACAATGCTGAACTACACCAATCAACAATAGAATGTGAATTAGAGAAATTTGCACCTGAAATCCTCAATTGCTCCTTAACTAGAGCTCTCTTCAAACATGCACCTACTCCATCATGCTCTCCCTTCCCATGCCCTGCCTCAAAAAAACCCCAAATATGAGGTATACACCTCTCTGCATGCATTCTACTCAACCAATAAAACATATTAGCATTCTTAAATTGACCCATATAGTTATCTGACCATATTATATGTCGGTCAATTGCAATATCTTTCTCATGCAAGAACTCAAAAAATTCTCAAAATAATGTTGCACATACTTGGAGGAGTGTGATCTATCATCACTCATATAAAAATGATACTCCCTAATTATCTTCATGTCCTCTTCTATACTATTAGGAGCATGTCTATATGTAATGTGAACAAAAATAGCAATTTGCACTGAATTGTAGTACTAAGATTGTACCTCATTCTGTGGTTGCAATGTATAGTTCTCTACAAAATCAACCACTGATACAATAGTGCCAATCGAGAAAGAGTTCTTACACATCCTGAACTGTTGCTCCAACCACTGAGACCTATGGGTGTGCCTTGCATAATTGTAGAAAATATTTTCCTTAATATCCAAAATAAAATCAACAATACTCACTTCTCTTGAGACTAATTCGCATCTAGAACCTTCACCTCCACTCTTGAAAGTATATTTCACTATCTTGTATCTTTTTTTCTCAACATAATTCTTTCCAAACTCGTGTTCACTGCCCTCATGAAAACATGAAACAAACTTTGACAACCCACCGCATTCTGAGCACTTCTCATTCAAACAATCATTTCTATAGAAATGGCAGCCATCATCTCTAGGGCATAAAAATAGATCTTGCAAGTCTCTTGATGATCTTGGAAATAGCATTGCACCACACTCCTACAACATCTCATTAGTATGCATCATAGAACGAATATGACATAAAAGTTCATGGTACATTGAAAACTCCACATGGTACTTACAACAACAGGTATTGCAAATCTTAAGAGGAACACAATAAAATGGTTTCAAAGATTCAAAGGCCCTTTGTGATATTGGCAAAGTTGGATGTAATTCACAAAAAAATTTGTACAACATTGTTTGGCTTGATTCCAAGAAATGTTTGGGATGCGGTGTGTGGTCTCGGTTGTCAATTCTTAATTTCAAAACATCCTTTACATTGGGTGACACTCTAGAATTAGAGTGCCAAAATTGTTGAATCCCTTCCTTCACATTGTCAGTCAACTTTCTATCAACACGTGGAAGCCTCCCACCAAATGCCCATGTGTCTTGTTGAAGTGGATCATCAAGTCTTTGTCTTCATGAAAGTGCTCTATCCAAAGTTTTATGGTTTATGTTAAAATCAACACAAGTTTGTCTCATTTGACGAGCCTTCCTCAATTGATGGCATACTAAGGAGGTTGTAATCACTCTTCAAGCAGCTCTCTTATCTCTTTCTTTGGTATTCTTTCCAATAGAATTGAGAGCATCAAACATATTTTTTGCAATAACAGAATCTCTCTCCATCTTCTTGTTCATACGAATCTTCAATTTGTTTAGCAATGGTCTCATCTTTAGCAATTGAACAAAGAGTTGGCATTGCTCAGTCAATGTCTTATTACTAAAATTTTGGTTGAAAAGTTGTGTAGCCCAAAACCGAATGGTTCTTGTTGACCTCTTGCCTTCAAGATTTGCAATAATGTTCTCATCGATTTCAAATAACCATTTTGGGGTTCTTGAAGGTCTTGGATTTGGAATTTGTCTTTCATCCATGAGAGGGTCTTCATTTCTAAAGTGATTAGGTGTTACATATGACTCACTTGGTTGAGCAATTCCACCTTCAATGTTAAATTTTTCCACATTTTCACCTCCCATGTACAAATTTTCCACATGTTGAGCATTTTCATTATCACTTTCAACATTTTCAAAATTTTCAATATTTTCACTTTCAAAATCTACATTTTCTTTTTCAATAACTTGTGGCACATTTTCAAATTCAATTTCCTCTTCAGTTGAAGTAACATTAGCAATATTTAACATACCTTGTCTTCTCCTCCTATGACATTCTCTATCTCTTTCTCTATACACTTCAATTTGGTCATTTGAAAGTTTTATTTTGCGTTTAGACTTTCGATGACTACTGCTCCCCATTTCCCTCCACACATATGCTCCTATGTGATTGACAATGTAAGTTTTCACTTTAAGAATCTCCCAAAAGCAAAAATTTGTCTCTACCTATCTAAAAACCCATGATCCTCGACATAAAATAGAATAAGCAAATTGTGGGCCGTTGGAATCTACAAAATGGCCCACAAGGATTTTTTTTCTTTTTTTTGGTAATCGAATATCCAATTTTAGTACAAAAATTTGTGGTCCCCAAAAATTTTCCCATTGTCGCATTTTATTTACTAAACTACCACATGGCAAAAATCTGATATCTGATATCAGATTTTATTAGTCATATTTTAGAGATAGAGAGAGAAGGAGGGAGAGAGAGAGAGAGAGAGAGAGGAGGAGGAGAGGGAGAGAGGAGGAGAGGGAGAGAGGGAGAAAGAGAGAGAGAGAGGAGAGAGGGAAAGAGAGAGAGAGAGGGTAATATGGTGTCCCATGAACCCTTATGACCTCTTAGGACAGCATATGACCCATAAGGACAACATACGACCCCTTATGACACCATATGGTGTCATTAGGGATCATATGGTGTCCATAGGCATCATATGGTGGATACGATATGACCCCTTGAGACACCAAATTGTGTCATTATGGGTCATATGTTGTCCTAAGGGGTCGTAAGACACCATATGACCCAAAGCGACCCAATATGGTGTCATTAGGGGTCATATGGTGTCCTAAGGGGTCATATGATGTCTTAAAGGGGTCATATGACACAATATCACCCACTAGGACACAATATGACCCATAACTACCAAATATGGTGTCTGAAGGGGTCATATGGTGTCCTAAGGGGTCTTAGGACAACATATGAACCCTATGGACATCGTAGGACCCCTTGTGACACCATATGGTGTTGTAAGGGGTCATATGGTGTCGTAAGGGGTCATATGGAGTCCTAAGGGGTTGTAGGACATAATATGACCCAAAGCGACCCAATATGGTGTCATAACAGGCCGTATGGTGTCCCAAGACACCATATGACCCCTATGGACACCATAGGACCCCTTAAGACACCAAATCATGTCATTAGGGGTCATATGGTGTCCTAAGGGGTCATATGGTGTCCCATGAACCCTTATGACCTCTTAGGACACCATATGACCCTTAATGACAACATATTGGGTTGCTTTGGGTCATATTGTGTCCTACGACCCCTTAGGACACCATATGACCCCTAACAACATGATTTGGTGTCTTAAGGGGTCCTATGGTGTCATTAGGTGTCATATGGTGTCCATAGGGGTAATATGGTGTCTTGGGAGACCATATGACCCCTAATGACACCATATTGGGCCACTTTGGGTCATATTGTGTCCTAAGGGGCCCTAATCACTCTTCGAGCGGCTCTCTTATCTCTTTCTTTGGTATTACTTCCAATAGAATTGAGAGTGTCAAATATATTTTTTGCAATAATAGAATTTCTCTCCATCTTCTTGTTCATACGAATCTTCAATTTGTTTAGCAATGGTCTCATCTTTATCATCTTTAGCAATTGAACAAAGAGTTGGCATTGCTCGGTCAATGTCTTATTGCTAAAATTTTGGTTGAAAAGTTGTGTAGCCCACAATCAAATGGTTCTTGTTGACCTCTTTCCTTCAAGATTCACAATAATGTTCCCATCGATTTCAAATAACCATTTTGGGGTTCTTGAAGGTCTTGGATTTGGAATTTGTCTTTCATCCATGAGAGGGTCTTCATTTCTAAAGTAATTAGGTATTACATATGGCTCAATTGGTTGAGAAATTCCATCTTCGATGTTAAAGTTTTCCACATTTTCACCTCCCGTGTCAAAATTTTCCACATGTTGAGCATTTTCATTATCACTTTCAACATTTTCAAAATATTCAATATTTTCACTTTCAAAATCTACATTTTCTTTTTCAATAACTTGTGGCACATTTTCAAATTCAATTTCCTCTTCAGTTGAAGTAACATTAGTAATATTTAACATACCTTATCTTCTCCTCCTATGACATTCTCTATCTCTTTCTATATACACTTCCATTTGGTCATTTGAAATTTTTATTTTGCGCTTAGACTTTCGACGACTACTACTCCCCATTTCCCTCCACGCATATGCTCCTACATGATTGACAATGTAAGTTTTCACTTTAAGAATCTCCCAAAAGCACAAATTTGTCTCTACCTATCTAAAAACCCATGATCCTCGATAGAAAATAGAATAAGCAGACTGTGGGCCGTTGGAATCTACAAAATGGCCCACAAGGATTTTTTTTCTTTTTTTTGGGTACAAAAATTTGTGGTCCCCAAAAATTTTCCCATTGTCATGTTTTATTTACTAAACTGCCACATGGCAGAAATCTGATATCTGATATCGGATTTTATTAGTCATATTTTAGAGAGAGAGAGAGGAGATAGAAGGAGAGAGAGAGAGGAGGAGAGGGAGAGAGGAGGAGAGGGAGAGAGGGAGAAAGAGAGAGAGAGGAGAGGGAGACAGAGATAGAGACAGAGACAGAGAGATAGAGAGAGAGCATCATATGGTGTCCCATGAACCTTTATGACCTCTTAGGACAACATATGACCCCTAAGGACAACATACGACCCCTTATGAAACCATATGGTGTCATTAGGGATCATATGGTGTCCATAGGCATCATATGGTGGATACCATATGACCCCTTGAGACACCAAATTGTGTCGTTATGGGTCATATGTTGTCCTAAGGGGTCATAAGACACCATATGACCCAAAGAAACCCAATATGGTGTCATTAGGGGTCATATGGTGTCCTTAGGGGTCATATGATGTCTTAAAGGGGTCATATGACACAATATCACCCACTAGGACACAATATGACCCATAATGACCAAATATGGTGTCTGAAGGGGTCATATGGTGTCCTAAGGGGTCTTAGGACAACATATGACCCCTATGGACACCATAGGACCCCTTGTGACACCATATGGTGTTGTAAGGGGTCATATGGAGTCCTAAGGGGTTGTAGGACACAATATGACCCAAAGCGACCCAATATGGTGTCATAATGGGTTGTATGGTGTCCCAAGACACCATATGACCCCTATGGACACCATAGGACCCCTTAAGACACCAAATCATGTCGTTAGGGGTCATATGGTGTCCTAAGAGGTCATATGGTGTCCCATGAACCCTTATAAACTCTTACGACACCATATGACCCCTAATGACAGCATATTGGGTTGCTTTGGGTCATATTGTGTCCTAAGGGGTCATATTGTGTCATACGACCCCTTAGGATACCATATGACCCCTAACAACATGATTTGGTGTCTTAAGGGGTCCTATGGTGTCATTAGGTGTTATATGGTGTCCATAGGGGTAATATGGTGTCTTGGGACACCATATGACCCCTAATGACACCATATTGGGCCGCTTTGGGTCATATTGTGTCCTAAGGGGCCGTAAGACACAATATGACCCATAGCGACCCAATATGGTGTCATTAGGGGTCATATGGTGTCCTAACAGGTCATAAGGGTTCACGGGACACCATATAACCCCTAATGACATGATTTGGTGTCTTAAGGGGTCCTATGGTGTCGTTAGGGCTCATATGGTGTCCATAGGGGTCATATGATGTCTTGGGACACCATATGGCCCCTAATGACACCATATTGGGTCACTTTGGGTCATATTGTGTCCTAAGGGGTCATATTGTGTCGTACGACCCCTTAGGACACCATATTACCTCTAACAACATGATTTGGTGTATTAAGGGGTCGTATGGTGTTGTTAGGGGTCATATGGTGTCCATAGGGGTCATATGGTATCTTTGGACACCTTAGGACCCCTTCAGACACCAAATTGTGTTGTTAGGGGTCATATGGTGTCCTAAGGGGTTATATGGTGTCCCATGAACCCTTATAACCTCTTAGGACACCATATGACCCCTAAAGACACCATATTGGGTTGCTTTGGGTCATATTATGTCCTAAGGGGTCATTTGTGTCTTACGACCCCTTAGGACACAATATGAACCAAAGCAACCCAATATGGTGTCATTAGGGGTCATATGGTGTCCCAAGACACCATATGACCCCTATGGACACCATATGACCCCTAATGACACCATAGGACCCCTTAAGAAACCAAATCATGTTATTAGGGGTCATATGGTGTATTAAGGGGTCGTAGGACACAATATGACCCCTTAGGACACAATATGACCCAAAGCAACCCAATATGGTGTCATTAGGGGTCATATGGTGTCCTAAGAGGTCATAAGGGTTCATGGGACACCATATGACCCCTTAGGACACCATTGACCCCTAACAACATGATTTGGTGTCTTAAGGGGTCCTATGGTGTCCATAGGAGTCGTATGGTGTCTTGGGACACCATATGACCCATTATGACACCATATTGGATCACTTTGGGTCATATGGTGTCCTATGACCCCTTAGGACACCATATGACCCCTTAAGACACCATATTTGGTCATTATGGGTCATATTATGTCTTATGACCCCTTTAAGACATCATATGACCCCTTAGGACACTATATGACCCCTAATGACACCATATTGGGTCGCTTTGGGTCATATGGTGTCTTACAAACCCTTAGGACAACATATGACCCATAACACACAATTTGGTGTCTTAATGGGTCATATGGTGTCCTAGGACACCATATGATGCCTATGGACACCATATGACCCCTAATGACACCATATGGTGTCATAAGGGGTCATATGTTGTCCTTAGGGGTCATATGGTGTCCCATGGACCCTTATGACCCCTTCGGATGCCATATGACCTATTATGACACCATATTGGGTTGCTTTGGGTCCAATGGTGTCTTAATCTCTCTCTCTCCCCCTCTCCCCATATCTCTTTCTCTCTCTCTCCCCCCTAATCTCTCTATCCCTCTCCCCTAATCTCTCCATCGATCTATCTCTCCCCTAATCTCTCTTTATCTCTCTCTCTCCCTTCCCCCTCCCCATCTCTCTCCCTCTATCTCTCTGTCTCTGTCTCTATCTCTCTCTCCCCTAATCTCTCCACTAATCTCTCTCTATCCCTCTATCTCTATCTCTCTCTCTCTCTCCGCTAATCTCTTTATCTCTCTCTACCTTCCCTCACCTCCCCCTCACTCTCTCTCTCCCTCTCTCTCTCTCTCCCCTATTCTCTCCATCTCTCTCTCTCTCTCTCTCTCTCTCCCCTATTCTCTCCATCTCTCTCCATCTCTCTCTCTCTCTCTCTCTCTCTATATATATATATATATATATATATATATATATCTCTTTCTCTCCCTTCCCCCTACCCATCTCTCGCTTCCCCCTCCCCATCTCTCTCCCTCTCTCCCCTAAGCTCTCTCTATCCCTCCCCCCTCCCTCTCTCTCTCCCTCTCTCTCTCTCTCTCTCTCTCTCTCTCTCCCCCCACTCCCCCCTCTCTCTCTCCCTCTCCCTAATATCATATACTAATTTATTTATAAATTAATATATTAATATATTAATAAACAAATCTAGTTAGAGAATTTACTGATTAAAATCGGATATCTGATTTTTGTAGTCAAATTTTCAAATTTCAAATTTCGGCTCGGGAATGCTTTGGTATTTGTCTTTGAAGTGACAAGCCTTGAAAGTCAACTGAAAAAATGTGTTTTTCAGTATTCCTTGATTTTCCAAACTTTACACTGGTGGCTAAGAACTTTTTTTGTAGCCAAAATTGATAAAATGAAAAGGTTTTTTTAAGGACATTCCGAGCTTTCCAACAATATAAGGCCTATCTTATTTTTCTTTTAATAAATAATTATTATTTATTTTCTAATTGAATTCTGACAATAGTCCTGATTGATATACTGATTGAAATACACTCATAACTTTCAAACGGTATAACATTTTTTGAATCCAAAACATGCATCACATCCTATGCTTCGTCTCCTATAGGGAAAAATTTAAAAAAATCAAATTTAATAAGGTTTTGACCAAGTTAAGGTGGTTAGACGTAGGAGTTTCTGAATTTCTAAAAAGCTTTAGTAAAAAATTCATAAATAATTATTTACTTTATAAAAAATTAAAAAAAAAATATGTGTCACATCCAGAGATGAGTCTAATACTTATATTATAAATATTATAAAAAAATATTATGATTTGATTGTGATTAGGGTAGAGTGTTTTTTAGTGGCGAATCTTCGCCAATTGGCAAATTCTGCACAAATAGTCTTGGACACCATCATGGTCAAATCGCCAGGAATTTCAGGGTTAACAACACACTGTAGAAACTGGCTTCGTCATTGACCACACACCATCGACGTGCATGCCCGTAATATTCACCTAGAATCACTCGGACATGGGTATTAGATCACCTTTGCTATTTGCCAGCAATAGTTAAACGACCACCTACCTAGAACCTAATTCGCCAATGGTAAATTACATGTTCATTGCATGTGTCGGCCAAATTCGCCAATATCAAATAAAACATTATAAGCATTTGAGGACCCATTTTTCTCTGCTTAAATTAAATGTTCATTGCATGCCTACGCAATTCACCAAAAAAGCAATTAAATTAAATGTTTATTGGCAATTGCGATGCCCGGGCCCCACGTAATTCGCCAAAAATGCAATCATGGATTGCTATAAATACACTATTTCTTACACTCTTTCTTACAATTTGTTCGTGTCTGATTAGTAAATTGGGAGCTCTCGGAGTCTCGAGTCTCGATTTGCATTCCGCAAATTTGAGTTGGAAAGTCAAAGTTCATTGTAAGGCGGAGGCCCAAAGTTACAATCCTGCAACATAGGCCTAGGCATTCATTCCTGATTCCTGATTCAGAGAATCGAGAAGACATAAAGGTGAGTAATCATTTCTTCATACTTGATAGTATTAGTTTTAACTTTTAATTCGTAGTGAGAGGTCAAGAATCAAGATGTCACAGTTAGACATGGGTGAGACTCCTCAGGGTGGTGAAGGGATTGGGATGTCAGACAAGGGTAAGACTCCTCAGGGTAGTGAAACTGAAGGGATTGGGAGGCCATCAAAATGCCCAAAACTTAAACTTAAAGATATTACCATAAAGTCTTTTTTTGGAATTGGCAAAGTTTCTGGTCCATCAACCTCTGCAGTTGCAGAACCCATTCACAATAGCTCACCACCACCACAAGGTGGGATTGTCATTGAGTTAAATGCATCAAATGAGGATGACAATACCGGCATGGAAGAAGATGTTCTAAGGGATACACACAATGAGATACCATTGGTGAATGCAAATGCTAGTACTGAAGATGATGTTGGTAGGAAGAAAAGAAAAAGGAAAGTAAAACTGGGGTGAGAGTGGGAGATGACAAGGAGTTTTAAGATTGATTGGGTAGCAAAGTACCCATTCATTGAACCGGTCCCAAATAATGATGAACAACCAACATAATGCAAGTGTAAGATTTGTAGCTAGAAAACTAAAAGAGAGAAGAAGATGCAGCTAAAGCTTGACACCATAGAAAAGCATATTAGTAAGGTTTATGAAAAATAGATCATAGATGGAAAGGAAACACGAGTAGTAAGGTGGAAATCAAAGGAAGAATGTCTTCATGTTAAGTATGTCATGGAATATGAAGAGCATAACCACAAAACAACACTGATTCATAATAGTGGATTTGGAAATACAATCAAGGTTGGGCTTGAACATGCAGCGAAAGATGCAAACCTAGCAAAGACTATTCAAATGAGTGTTGTTTTTCATATTATGTCGAGAGGGCGTCCTATGAAAGATTTCCCAGAATTTAGTAATTTATTATCTTTTTTGAATGTTCCTCACTATCCTATGTCACATTGGTCAATAAACATTGGATGGGAAATGGCAAACTGTCTCGCTAAGGTGGAAAGGGAAAATTTACAAGAGAGTGTAAAAGAGTAAAATTTCATTTCATTATCCATAGATGAAGTTACTGCAGTAGATAACACTACTTGGGTTTGTATGCATGTGTATACCATAAAAGAACGTGTCCGTCGAGCTCATCTACTCTGTGTTGGTAAAATGAGGGGCAATTCAATAGTAGAAAATTTATATTTGGAAGTTAAGAAAGCTTTGAATGAAATTGCTAGTATGGATGACTTGACAATTGCCAACAAGTTGGTGAGTGTTGGAGCTGATGGAGCTACAGTAATGCAAGGTCAAAGGACCGGTCTTTGCATAAGATTACAAACTAGTATTGCACCATACATTGTTGGCATTCACTGCATGGCCCATCAAATGAATTTAGCATATATAATTGTAAGCAATTTCCCTACAGTGTCAAAAGTTGAAGATCTGGTCCATGAGCTCCACTCATACTTTTCCCGAAGTCTAAACGCTTTGCAGAATTTCATATTTTTGCAGAGGGAGTAATAGGAGGAAACAAGCTTCTCAGGGATGTTGAGACCAGATGGATCTCCTTGCATGGACCAACGGAATGAGTTCTAACAGAATATCAATCCTTGATTGGACTAATGTATGAGCAACGCCTCACAGTAGACAAAGCTCCTGATCTCTTACATAAGTTAAGTGATATAGAGACTCTGTTAACTTTAGCTAGTCTTGTCCCCATGCTAGATTCAATGAAAAAACTTGTTAAGAAAGCCCAAGAGAGAACTATGTATATCAATGAGTATAGAACTCTATGTAAAATGACATGCTTGATCCTGGATGGTCTATATTTAGATCTAATAGGGCGAAGCCCAAATTCTTTTAGGTGGCAGATAATTACAGATTTGCATCATGCTGAAATTTTTTTACATTTCAATACAAAAAATGAGTTATGTGTCTTTGTAAATGGATTTCAGATACCAATGCACCAATCTAAGATGAGCAAGAAAGGCAGAGCACTACCAGTTAAAAAGGAAGATTTTGACAAGATTGTTAAATCTGTTAGTGATAATTTGAAGTCTATTGCATATGAACTTTCAACTGAGATTCGTGAAAGATTCCCTCGTGAAGAAATACTTGAAGCCATGGGTTGTGTGTATCCTCAATTTTGGCATTAAATGGGAGATAATCCAAATGACACAAAGATGTATCATAAAAAACAAGAGGAATTGATATTGACATTTTCAAAAGATGCATATTGCAATGGACAGCCAATAGAAGGAATGTTAAATTCAGATCATCTTAGAAAACAATGTAAACAGTTTGCATTGGTTATGAAACATCAGTTGGTTAACTTGGAGAATCCATTTGAACCTGGATCAATCAAAAGGCTTTGGAAAAGGATAGATCAAAGTGAAGCATTGCATATTGCAATACCAGAATATTTGAAACATGTTGATTTATGTCAAACAATGATATTGGGGTCAGTGGAAGATGAGAGAGTTTTCAGTGCATTAGGGCTTTTGAAATAAAAGATCAGAAACAAATTAGACAAGAATTTGGAAACTTGCTTGAGGTTGTTTGTAACCTAGTATAATGTTAGATATTTTCCATATGATAGGGCACTGGCATTCTGGAATTCCATGCGTGAAAGATGAGGGATGTGCAACACTTTAAAAGCTAGTGGTGCTACTGCTAGTGCTAGTGCTGAGACAAATGAATATGATGGATCACAGACTCAGAGTCAGCATGAAGACAAGGACATTTTTGAATACCCAATTCAGAATGAAGATGAATCTGTTAGTACTAGTCAGTTTCCAGATCTTGAGTCCATTTGGGATATAGAAGCCTCAAACAGTCGGACTAAGTCACTGAAGTGAATTAGCAGTTAGTTTATAGGTATTTATAATTATACTACAGTTCTTGAGTCATATTACAATTTCAATTTGCAAAATTGCAATACTATAGTTGTCATTGATGATTTTTGATATTGTATTCCTTGAATTTGTCAATCAAAAGTAGAACGGATACTTATTTTATATTTTTAATTGTGAATTTGAATTATTACTAAACAATTGAATTATTAGTAAATTGGTATTTGGTTCCACATTATGTAACATGTTGAACATGAAATGCAACAATTTGTGTCACAAGATCCATAAAATTATTCATATTGCATAACTATTACTGCTAGAACCTTTCTACTATTCTACATTAAATGCTTAAAATGATGTTCATGGCAATTAGGGTTTTGTGTTTGTTTTTTGTCTTAGTAAACTGAAGTTGTCGTGCATTTAAAATTTGAGTTGTCCTCTATTTATTTGTCCATGTCAATGTCAAGTGTGGTCAAACAGTTGGTCAGACATGTTTAATGGTTATCGCTAACTCGCAGGTCCTTTATCATCAAGTCAGTTTAAGTCGCGAGCTTGTGAGTACTGGGAGATTTTAGTTGTCACTACCTCGCAAGATGTTTTGCACTTGACCATTTTATGTTGCGAGGTTGTGACTGGGTGTGATTTTATGTTGTCGCATGGTCACGAGGTGTTTGTGGTTAAGTCATTTTAATTTGCAATCATGCAATGTATTTGGTATCGCATCTTAGTTGGTTTCATCGCTTGCTTGCAGGTTTTGAAGTTGCTTAGCATTTTAAGTTGTGATCTGGCGACAGGTAAGTTTTGGTCTGATTTTGTGGTCATCACATGCTTGTGGGTTTGTAAGTCTTAAGTCAAAAAGTGTTGTGAGCATGCGATGGTGGTTAAGTGCCTTGTTGTCATGGGATCGCAAGGGTTTAAGTCAAGTTAAGTTTCGAGTTGTGAGCTTGTGATGAAATAAGTTATTTTGTTAGATTTGCAGTGGTCACCAGCTCGTAGGTAAAGAAAAAATATTACAAATGTTGTTGCCAGGTTGCGACTAAAGGGCTTGATGAAGATCAACGGCTATCGCTCACTCATGAGATTCTTTGAGGATTCGTAAAAGGGGTTGCGAGCTTATGATTAAGAGGATTTGGTAGCATTGTCGCTAACTCGTCAGTTCCTTTCCTAATTGTTATAACTGGTTGAGAGTGTGCAATTAAAGATGGGGATTGACACATGGACTTGTTTGTTAGGTTCTATAAAAGTTTTGACATGATTGAGCCAAGATTTTGACATTTGTACAATTGCATTAATGCATTCTATCAGTTTAATTGAATTAATGCCACACTAGATAGTTCATGCAAGTGTGGCAGTTAATGAGACTTGATAGAACTAGAAGTGATAGCACCCAAATACCATTTTATGTTGCGAAGTTGTGACTGGGTCTGATTTTATGTTATCGCAAGGTCACGAGGTGTTTACGGTTAAGTCATTTTAATTTGTGATCATGCGATATGGTTAAGTCGCTTGCTTGCAGGTTTTGAAGTTGTTTAGCATTTTAAGTTGCGATCTGGCGATAGGTAAGTGTCTTTTTGTCATAGGATTGCAAGGGTTTAAGTCAAGTTAAGTTTCTAGTTGCGAGCTTGCGATGAAATAAGTTGTTTTGTTAGATCAACGACTGTCGCTCACTTGTGAGATTCTTTGAGGATTCATAAAAGGGGTTGTGAGATTGTGATTAAGAGGATTTGGTAGCATTGTCGCTAACTCACTAACACGTGGACTTGTTTGATGGGTTCTGTAAAAGTTTGGAATGCCAATTGCCAATCAAATAGAAGGGCATGAATTCAAATTTTGCTCGAGTACTTCAGTTTGAAGTTTTAATTAATGCCACTGTAGCTAGTTCATGCAAGTGTGGCAATTAATGAGACTTGAGACTTGAGAGAAGTGACAGTACCCAAATAGTAAATACCATAAATTGCATGATCGATCTGAGGTTTTGTATAATTGCATTAATACATTTTGTCTTTGAGGTAATCCAGTGAATTGAGCTCTGCAACAACGTTGGAGAATTCAGAGTGTTGGGTGTGAGAAAATTTCAGAAAATTGGTTAAGTTTTTCTCCTGCAGCTAAAATGAGCCAGGCGACGAGTGGTACTGGAGGTTCCAAGCCCAAGCCCAAGCCCACACCCAAGGCCACAACAAGTGGAACAAGAGGACCTGGAAGTTCCAAGGCCAGTGCCACTGAGGAAACAATGGTTAAGAAATACAAAGATTAATTTGTAGATTTGATGCCAAGGACTTCCGTTGCTTTGAATACAAATCATTTGGCATGGAGAGATTTATGGAGCCAATGCAGAAACCCTACCACACTTAATATGACTGGTTCTGCTCTATTTCATTATTTCTGGAAAAATAGGGTTAAGGGTGTCCCAATGTCAAACCCTTGGGATTTAAATATGGCAAAGTTAATTGTGCCAGATATGTATGTTGATGTGGATTTGATCAAAGAGTTGGCCAAATGCTATTGCCCAGTATCTAGGGTAATCAAAAGAAAGAACTAGTCTGCCCTAGTTTCAATTAACAGAGCTAGCTTTGTTGAAGCTTTCTAGATTACTGGTGTTGCATGTATAGATATAGATTTGGAGTGAATTGTAGAGGATTATGGCAAATACAAAGGTGTTATCAAGAAGCATGCAATCCCCAGATACATGCCTAGGGTGAATAGAAAGCCGGTTATAATTCCAGAGAGTATCGAACCACCATTTGACATCACACCTTTCCACCATTATATGCATTGTACAATCTATGGATTATGCAGAGTGTTGGGTTTTGATGGAGATTCAACAGTGTCAGCTGAATTACTAAAGATGGCTATGGACATTCAACACCTAGATGTTAATAAAGATTATGATTATGTGGGCTATGTGGTTGAACACATTCATAATGCTCTAGTTGAAATTTAGAGTGGTGCACCTAGCCCTACATCCAAGCATTATTCATTGCTGATGCACTTAATCTTGTTCTATAATGTTGAGTTCGTGGATAAAGAATTGGAGCTTTTCAAAGAAGAATTTAGTGTCTTAATGCCAATACAAAGATGGACCCAGGTTTGGGATAGTAGTTCTCCCCATTCTTCTTTCCTTTTCTTTGAAAATTGGATTGTTTCGCCAATTATGGAAATGCTAGGAATAAATAGGGAACAATTGTCAATTAATGTTAGGAGAGTTTTGAGACCTTACCAGTTTGTTCTAAACTAGTCTATTTCACATAACTAGGGGGACTTTTATTTTTTTTATAACTTTATTGTGATGAGAGTATATGGGTGTCCTTAACCTCCCCACATTTTACCAAAATTTGTTCTAATTAGGATTACTTTTGTGGAGTTTATCTGCCAATTGACCCTAGTTGAAAAAGAATACCTTGAAAAACATAGGAAGGGTTCTTTTCTTCCTAGGCTTTGGGTTGCATCTAATTTTACCATTGGTAGGAGTTGCTTTGATGAAGTAAACAATTTCCTTAAATAGTATAGGTTGGTTAATGCTATGTCTAGATTTTATGATCCGAAAAAATTTATTAAAGTTGCAATGCCAAAAATGACACCTTGGGCCACAATAAAGGACCATGAACCATTGGATGATGAAGATGTGGTTAGAAATTTGTTGAGAAAAGATGAAGTACAAGAAAGGAGAAGAAAATGGAAAAATTTGATGAGAGTTGAAGCAAAATTGAAGGCTGCTGACCCTAGTTTCTTAGGTTTTTGCCCTGATAGCCCATACCTAGAGAGGATTAACAAAATGCTGAGTTTATATGAAACTTTGATGGAACAAATGCCTCAAATTCTAGAAGTGGCTACTCAATAGCAAGACCCCCAAGATGCACATTCTTCACATGGCAAGAGGCCACTTAGTGTGTATGCTAATGATGTAGAGAGTGGGAATGAAGTTCAATCTACCCGAGTGCTAGCTGCAAAGAAACAAAAAGCCACTGAGGTTGGTACAATTATGAGGAGAGACCCTACTAGAGAAATTGTTACAAAACAAGGACACTACTTTCATCAAATAAGGACAAATCTCAGAGAAGCCAAGCAGAATGAAGAACAGGGAGAAACAAACAAAGCCCTTGCTCAAGGCTTTGATGAGCATGTGATGTTGTCAAATGAGTTCATGAAAGATGATGACTTTGTTAATTCAAATGAATTTAAAAGTTTTTTGACAAGGTTGAAACAAAATCAATTAAAACAAAATCTGATCATAGAGGAAGCAAATGAAGAAAAGAAAGAGGAGATCATCAAGGCACTATAGGAATATGATCTTGACAGGGAGGAAATATTTGTGGAACAGGCAAGACAATTTATAAAGAGTATTGGTATGATTATGATGCCTGACTGGGATATCCAGTCTATTTTTATTATTGATCAGATTAGGAAGCAAGAGGACCCAATGTTTAGAACTAAATTTGAAATTGGAGATGTAATTAGAGGATCAGGATTTAATCCTAAGTCAAAGACACTTGCTGCTTGGTCTTTGGCCCCTTCCACTCAAAAGTCCCACCTTCTAAATATCCAAGTAGAAAAGAAAGCTCATAGAATGATCTAGAACTTGCAGAACACAACTAACACAGAGATTGCCTCATTTTTTACTCAAGTTTCTTTCATGAATTTATCAAAAACAGAGGATTTGTCAAGAAGATACACAGAAACATATACTTAATTGATTGGCTTGTCTAAAAAATATGAAGAGACACTGATGAAGGATGGCGCTCTGGAGGAAAAGTTAGTGGATTTGAAAGAAAAAATTGCAAATGAGCCCCCTCCAATACAGATTACAGAACAAGTACAAGAAATACCAATTGATGTGATAGCAAAAATGGAGGAATACACAGGGAAAATTGAAAATCTTGAAAAGGAACAAAACGTCAAGGCTATCTCTGTTGTGTCAGGGATTCTGAAACACAGGATTAGTGTAATGAAAGACAAATTGATGGTTATGCATGATTTGCACATTTCTTTGAAAGAGGCAAGCAAAACATCTTCTGAGGCTATCGCTTTTCTTCGACCTTTGTTCAATGTTTGGTCAGGAAGAAGAAGATTAATGGATAAGCTAGATACTGCAATGATGTATAGTGATGAGTTCCCTCCCAAGATCAGTGACACTAAAGACATGGTGGAGGTAATGAATGCAACTTATGCATTTTTCACAGGGAAGGATGTGCTTATAAATGAAAAATTGCAGACATTTGGGGAAGGTTATAATAAATTGGCACCTTCAATTTATGGTAGTAATGGAGATTTGAAATCAATTTCTGATTGAACCAGCAAATTTGATTCGATTCTAGAGAAAGACGAAATAATCAACCATGTAAATGAACAGGTTGATGCTGATTTCCTTAATGGTCTGCTTGATTCATTGTTCAAGGTTGAGGTTGACCATGCAAAGTTTATTGTTGAGTCCAAGGTAGTTACAGATGCCAGATGGATAGATTTAGTTGCAAGTTTGGAAGAGGTAAATGCATTCAGTTGGCCAACATACAAAGAGGTGGACAAGTGGCAAGCCATGCTAAAGCCAAAGAAGAAATCTCAGGTTGAGGTTGCTACCCAAGATTCCTCACAGTAATCCTAAGCTTGTTGAATCCTCAAGTTGAGGTTGCCACTTTTATTAATCAATGATGTTGAACTTGAAAACTCTTATATAGTTATAATAGCTCAACTATTCAAGAATTTGATAAGTGCATAGTTGAATTGCATTGTGAATTTACTTTATGATATCATTATGAATATAATATCAATATCATTTGCACTTTGAGCAATGCGATCTTCACATAATTGTCTTTGTGTTGAATTTATGTTTTCACTGTGAATTGAATGGTCAAGGGTTTTTCAGTTTACATATGAATCTGGGTTGTGTATGTAATGACATTTTTCATAATTTCATTCCTATTTATCTGCAAATGAATCTTATTGAAGTTGATTATCAGGTTGTCTTGATGTTTTACTAATTATGTAATATGTTGTATTCCTATCTAATAATCTATTGTGGTGTTTAATACTTTCATTCTTAATACTCATGATTTTATATGCTATGGATGTTTATGTAATATATATGGAGGTGTTCTATGACTGTCTATAATCTGCCCACCAATTACAATGAGGTGAATCCTTAATTATTTAATATGATTCCAGACTAACAAAAATTTTGCATTCCTAGGCATAATAGGATTAATAAGCATTAAATGAAAAATTACATACACCATAACAATGCAACAAATGAAAAAAGTTAAATCTCATGATTTTGATCATTTGAAAGAGATAGAATTATACACAAAATAAATTTATATATAACTCCTTCAAGAACCTACACAAAGCTTGAAACTAAATGCTTTTCATTTTCTCTATAAATGACTATACAGTATATAGTATACAACTTTCTCCCTTCACCTAGAGTCTAGAATCACTACTGGAACCAAAAAAGGAACCCTACTGACTATACAACTTGCAAAACTACTTGAGCCATGCCATTATCACCCTGATGCCTTCATTTTGGATGGAATGTGAGATGTTACATTCTATCCAAGTCCAATAGATCATTTCCAAATAGAGGAGGAAGCCTTCATGCCCAGGAACAGAGAAAATGGAAAGAGGAACTTGAGCCTTCATGCCCACGATCAAGGAAAGTGGAAATAGGAGCTTTAGGGTAAATGTAATTTGTTGGGGAGGAGTTGCAGCTTCCATGTTGTCACAAAGATGACTCGCTGCCACTCCCCACCCAAACAAATTCTTCTTTCATTCCTCTACGGACTCCTTCTTCAAACCCCTTGCCATCCTATGGTAGAGTAGAAGCAGAGGATGTGCCATGCTTGGCCCTTCTTGACAAGAAAAGGCTTTCACACCCCCTCTGGCAATCCTTCTCACTTTCACAACCCTCTAACAATAAACAGACTCACACAAAAGAAAACAAAAAAACACCCATCCGGTATCACAAAGCACACAACAAGTACAACTCCATGCACGATCCTGATCAAACATCATCTTTCTTTCTGAGGAGAAAAACCACTCTCAGAAAATGAAAAAGGTTTATTTTCTCTTCTACCAATTAATTCACCACTCCATTGTATTTATAACATTTTAACACTTCATTTGGTGATGCTCATTCATGTGAAAAATTATCATTTTGGTGGTTTTCAACATGACTATAGAATCTAGAAGTCATCATCATGCTTATCAAATCCACTGCATCTTGCTAAGGCTCATCTATTGTGAATGATTTTGTTCTAATTTTATTCCTCCTTGATTGGACAAATTCTGCTTCAAAATCCCTGACAATAAGCAACCTGAGCTCTTATTTCTCAGAGAAATCCATGATCTCCCATCTCTAACTCAAAAGCTATCAAATCCTTTTATGCCTCTGAAACTGTCGTCCTCACTTGTCTAATCAACCTCGACTCAAGAGAAACCTTCGAACTAGTCCCTCAGGAACGAGTCAGCATCCAAGCCTTAAAAATTTTAGGTTGTGAGATAGTGACCAAATAGTTTGTGGTTAAGTTTTATGGTTATCGCCAGCTCACGAGGTAAAATGTCTGAAGACATGATCAAGCCACGAGTTGGTGACAAGTTGGTTTGGGTTTCCATCGCAAGGTCTCTAGCTTTTTAGGTCTTAGCATTTTATGTTACCGAGCTAGAGATTGTTAGTGAAATTGCTTTGGTCGCAAGGTCTCGAGTTGGTCTGAGATAAACAGTTTTATGTTGGCGAGTACATGACAAGGGTTAAAGTTACCACTATCTCCAAGTCGCTACGGTGACAAGGACTTAACATTTGTGGTCGAGAATTGGCGAGTGCCAGTTCAGTTTCCCTTAGTCGCTAGATCTCAAGGTTAAGAAGGCTTAGCATTTTTAGCTTGCGAGTTGGAGATACAGAGAGTCATAAGGGCTTGTTGCTAGGTCCCAAGATTTTCTAATGGGCAGTCTTCCAGGCATAGAGTTGACAACTGTGTGCCACATGTTTTAATTACTTACAGTTACTATCTTAAAATCGCCAATATTTTTTTTTTATGGTTTGAAAATAGCTTGAAATCGCCAATATTTTTTTTTATGGTTTGAAAATATGTTGAAATCGCCAATATATTATTTTTATGGTTTGAAAATAGGTTGAAATCGCCAATATTTTATTTTTATGGTTTGAAAATAGGTTGAAATTGCCAATGCAAATATTTTTTTGGTTTTAAAAACATTACCATTCGCCCATGCAATTATTTTTTGGGTTTTAAAAATAGTACAATTCACCAGGATTTTTCACAAACTTTGAGTGATCACGGCTAATTCACCAATGGAGATTATTATTTTTCTCCGTAAACCGCAAAAATTTGCCAGTAAAATTAAAATTTTCCTCGAAATTATACAACTTTCGCCAGGTTTTTACACCTTGTCCAAGGGGGGGTTTCTTAAAGTTTTCCCTGGATTAGGGTGGTCAAACATACGTGTGCTTCTTATTTTTTTCCTGAAATTTTAGTACCACTGCATTGAAATTTAAATTTTCATCAAATAAGATTTTTTTTTTCCAAAAAACTAGTAGCTTAGAAACTACATTCAATTTTCTATATATTCTCTTCTCACATATTTTAAAAATAATGTTCACAACTTATTCAAATTTTCATGTCAAGTTGCATAACTCTAATTTTTTGAAATTTCATTGCCACTTAAGGGCCTATTTTGGCAGACCATGATCCTGCACATACCCTATAATCTTTTGAATAATCTAGGGTTTTGCCACCAAAACCATTATGCCACCAAAAAGTTGCTAAACATCTCTACCTGTGTGAATAGTTACTTTTTGAAACTTTGCATTCTACCACATAGAAATTTTTTTTGTCACAATATTCACCAAGAGTTGAAGTTCATCATTTTATCCAATATATCAACATGATGTGACAACAATGTCAACCTCTTTAGTAGGGGAAAGGGATCTTCATTATAGCTCCCCCTAAACCAAAACTTTTTAGACTAGTTTCTAGAGGGGATCTCTACACAAGGGCTAGCTGCAACAACACCTTCTATCAAGTCTACTTCCTTATTTCTCCAAATCCTTTTCATTTCATTCCTCCTTTCTTCTAAATCAACCTTCTTTACAGATCCATTCCTTTTTAGCAAATCATATTTCTTCATATTCTTGCTTCTACATACTTTAGCAATGTGCCCAACTTTATTGCAACCACAACACTTGACATTCCTCTATTCTGAATTTCTTGTAGTCATTCTAGATCTACATTGATTAGTCTTATGCTTAAAACTATTCCATAACTAACAATAACCATAAAAGAAATTTATTCCATCCATAATTTGATTTTTGCAATTGCTAGTCTTATAACCAAATCTCTTGCAAGTAAAACAATGAACATTTTGTTTCAATCTATTTCTATATTCTAGAAGCTTATCACCACCTTCATTACAGGAGAAACAATAACAATTTAATGAAGGGTACCTTTGAGCATTAGATTGTCTAATAGGAGGTTTCTTTGTAGAACTTCTTTGATTCTGGGGTTGCCTGAACCTTTGCTTGTTTCTTCAGTTCTTTGTTCAAATTCAACATTCTCCATCTTTCCTTTATCTTTGGTCTTTTGATTTTAACATTCACAGGCCTCAAAACATAATCCACTTTTACCTTTCAGAGATTTCTACATAGCCGTCATTTCACCAAATTTCTTACATAATAAACATTATAAACATTATCCGTATTGTGCTTACCATCTAATGATATAGTTCCTCTTCCTTTGATGATGCATTCTTTGTCATCTGCAAATCTAACAAGATCACCATCAAATTCTTGCAAAGATAGAAACTTGTTTTTATCTCTAGTCATATGATGTGAACATCCACTGTCAATTACCCATTCAGCCTTATCTTCAATTTTAGCAGCAAGAGCCTTCTCTTTAGGTACATTCTCTTCCAATGATGAATCATCTTCCTTGATAATTAGGAACACCCATTCCTTTCTATTGTTAGAACCACTAGTAGAGTCTTGTGTTAGTTCATCATCAGAATCAGTCACACCTTCCTCATCCACAAAGTAACATGATTTATCTCTGTTTTTCATGTACTTATGTTTGTTCTAATATCCAAGGTTAGGCTTAAAATATCTTCTATCTCTTCCTTCAAATATTGAATTCCTTTGAGGAAATATAGATGCAAAATAACCTATCTTATTACATGCAAAACATTTAAGAGGTGATTTTCCTTCATACTTACTTCTTACCGGTCCTTTAGGTACTCTTCTATCAAATAGGGCTTCAAGTTGCTCAAATTATTCATCTTCCCTTCTCATATCATCCAATTCCTTTGCATACAAATCTTTCCAATCTTGCTTGCGGGTTGATGATGTAAATGCATGAAAAGAAGGTGTAGACTTCACAGATCTAGAAAGTCCAAATTGTTCAAGCTCAAAAGCAAATAATTTCCCAACCAAAGTATCTCTATTGATAAAAGTATTAGCCATTGTTCTAAATTCATTAATTGAGTATCCTTCATCTTATAAGTTAGTGGTAAAGCTCTCAAAACTTTAGAAAGTATTTCATCTTCACTTAGAGATCCACCATAACATTGAATTCCCATGACAATTTCATTTACCCTTTCCATGAATGCAGTAATCCTTTCATCTTCTTCCATCTTCAAATTTTCACATCTCACCTAGTAACCATCAATTTTGGCAATCTTAATAGCATGGTAGCTTCCTCTTGGGCAGTTTTACACTAGGTATGCTCCTCTCATGCATCCCAAAGCACTAAAACATTGAGAGTCATACCCTACCAATGCGATGTACAAGTTGCTTGACAACGTTTTTGACAATTTTTTTGACAATAATGACATTTTTTGCTCAAATTGTATCTAGACTCAATCTATGACTCCTATTACCCAGTGATGACTCAAATAATTATCCATGATTATACAAGAATAAAAAATGCTCATGATTGACCTTATCACATCACACATACTCAAAACATAGTCACAAAACATTGACACACAAAATAGTCTCAAAACATTGTCACATATTATTCAAAAATTTGCCTCTAAATATGGTCAAATCAGCTCTTGGCTATTTGATTATACAAAAAAATGTCTTACAAATCATCTCATGGGATTTTATACAAAATTTGGCATTACAATATGTGTGATTCATCTCATCGTCATTTTAATATACAAAATTTGGCATGTACATATGTACAAATCAGCTCATTGCCATTTAAATATAAAAAATTATTCCCCTAAACATGTACAAATCAGCTCATGGGAATTTATATATACAAAAAACAAATATAGAACAATTCGTCGATGATGTATACAAAATTATCAAAATCATTCTACTCTGAATCGTAGAATAAATCAAGTAAGCCTTCAAGATCGAGTCTAACCCGTATTGTGTCAAGTATTCGCTCGTGGTTAAATTCATGAACTTTTCATCAAAATCTTGTTATGAGGTCTACCACGATACTTCATCAAATGATTATTTGTTTCAACAAAAAGGTTAGAGAAATGAAGAATATTTTTGTGTGTTTCAAAGTCCTCGAACAACCAAACATCAAAATTCTTGATAGGGTTATCTCCTAAGCCATGTTCCTGTCATGACAACAGACCCTATTGGATACTCAATACCCTCTCTGTCAATGATTGTGGTTGTCAATTTTCTTTTAGGCTCAACACAATGACACAAATAGTAATCCATTCCTTCTTCATTTTTCTCTTCTGCAACAACTGCATACACATGACTTGCATTTTATAAAGTGATAATTAATACCAAAAATAAAGTGTGATGTATAACAAAATGAACCAAAAAGAATACTTGCAAAAAAATTAACTCATAAAATCACCTGAATCCACTAGGTCAGATACATGGTCAAAATCCACTAATGTCTCCATCTAGCTCAATTGTAGTGCTTTGGGAATTTGATATGTATCAATGTAAACCAACGGCCTACAAGACCATTTGTCAACCCACTCTTGTGAGTCACATTCTTCCCACAAACAATACATGCATGAAGAGAAAAACATACCATCTGTCTCGTATATATTACTAGTGAACTTGCATTTGAACTCATAAATGAGTGCATGTCAGTCGATCCTCAAATTGTACAACAATCTAGATAGTTTTCAATGTTAGATTCAATGATCAACCAAAAATATCTACGAACCATTGACATACCTGGATTACCTAGACCCATCGTAGAGTTATATAGTACCCCTGCCCTAATCAATTTCTAATCTTAGTTTGACCTTGGTTGGTTTATTATGTTATAATGTTATAGTCAGATGTTTTGATTTTTGTGCATACCTGTTAATGTGGTTTTCACACCAATTCGTATGCAAGTTTATTAGTTCTCATATTTCATGTTATTAATCTTGGACTAAGACTTTCATCAAGTATATATATGTATGCATGTATGACTCTTAGTTGCAGGAGATTTCAAGTACAGTACCACATGGGTGCGAGGTTCATCTCTACTTGGATTCGTAGGTTTGAGTGTAACTCTTTGGCCTTAGAGTTTGGATTAGGTGGTTGTAAGACCCTCGTTTGACCCTAGTCATGCTCAAGTGAGCATCATCAGTCGTCATTGGTATTCCCTTTGGGTGGGTATGCAGGTCGTCTGTCTATTTGGCTTTCTTGGGTTACGTGTTTTGTGTGTGGTTAAATTGAGTATTTAATCCCTAATATTTAATTTTATTTAATTTGTCTTTAGGCATTAGTATATTTTGGGGACTAAATTAAATATGTTCCCCTTTTATGGGATTAATTATTAATTATAATTGATCAATTCAAGTTGGTAGCAAGTTCGTTTAAATGGTTAATTTTAATGATAAATTTATTTAGTTTATGCTTTTGGAAGGGAAAGATTTAAATTTATGCAAAATAGAAATGATTTAATTTCTTTGGCATTTTAGAAATAGAAAGGGTAAATTAAATATATAAGAAAATAAATTTTAATTAGACAAGAAAGTTTAATATATATTTTATATAGTTTGAAAGAATGATTTGTGGGAAGTAATTTTAAATGAAAATATTTTAAATCCAAAAATGAATTTTTTGTCAAACTTTTCCCCATTTAACCTAGGTTTGAAAATATTTTGGGAGGATGATTTTGGAGAGTATTTTTCTAGAAAAATATTTTTTGGAATAAAAAATTTGGGGATTTTGGAGGAGAAGAAATTTCTTGAGCTTGCAGGTTGGGCTCTTCAGCAAATCTCTTCTAGGATTGCATATAGAGGTAGGATTCTTCATTGTCTTCTTTGTTGCCAAATAAATTAACTATTCTAGTTGAAAGAAATGAGTTTGTTGTTGAAGAATCTTTCTGATTGATGAATAGAGTAGAATAGCAATGAGATCTTGAATTTATCCTTCTTTGAATTCATTCCTTGCCTTCAGCTCAATTTCTAATTTGCTCAGATTGATTTCAAAAAATTTGTGTATTTTGAATACCATGGGTATTTTGGATAATTTGTTTGTCTCTCTATGAAGACTGTGAATAAACTAGACTGGGGTTCCTTTTTTTATAAGTTTGTATTTTAAAAAAAAAATGTTTAAGTCTCTGACTGAGACTATGTTTTACCATTGGGGTTTTATATTCTTTTAAAGTTTTAAAACAAAATTTATATATTAAAAAAAATTATTTTTTTAGGGTCTGCGTGTTCGGGCGTGGGGAGCCATGGCTCTACCCATAGACCCGTGGATTTCCACAAGTCTGTGGTTTCATGACTATGGAAACCACAGACTGTGGAATCCACGACCTGTGGTTCCACACCGTGGAGACCACAGTGTGTGGTTCCACGACCTTTGGCTCCACACCGTGGAGACTACAGCCTGTGGTTCCACACTATGGAGACCACAGACCATTGTTTACCATGGCTGTGGAGACCACAGACCATTGTTTACCATGACTATGGAGACCATATCCCATGGAAACCATGGTTGCGGTAACCACAGCCCATGGTGACCACGGGTGTGGATGCCACATGGTGGTTTAAAACAAAAAAAAAAATCTTTTTATTATAAAAAGTTTTTCTTATATAAATGTTTTCTTTTTTATTATAAATTTTTAATTAGTATATTTAATTAATAATATGTTAATTGCCAATTATGAATTAATGTAAATAATAAGGCCTATTAGGGGTTCTGCAATTTTTCACAGGTATGGAGGACAGCCATCGCTTGGGTCCATGGGCAGATGTCGATTTGGAGGATCCTCCACACACCCCGTAGTGGGTTTTCACAAATGGACGTTGGGAGGACAAAGCTTGGCACATTACCAAGGCTAGGCGGAAGGGTCTATATCGTCTAGTTTCGCATTACTTTTAGAGCTTCTTTCGCAAATAGGGTTTTTCCTCTCGACGTCAGTATTCTTCATTGTCTTCCCATCATTTGCACACTTAGGGATTGCGACCTCAACAACAATTTATCTCAAAAACTAAAAGATCTCAACTCCATGGTGGTTCTTCTGTTCAGGTTATGCTTTTGGGAACTTCACACTCTACAAAGAATATGGTAAATTTAAACCCTAAAATTGTTTCTCCAGGGAAGGAAATGATTGTGAATTCGGGAACTAGGGTTTCCATGTCGGGTTCTTTACATTCGGGGCCTTTACATTCTGCACATTTGAAGAATACAGCAATCTCTAACCCTAAAGTTGTGGAATCGGTAAGCATCCCTCTTGAACCCATTAAATCTCCTTCTATTTGGATGCCGATACCCTCCATTGATTTAGTAGGGACCCTTGTTGACAAAAAAGCGCATTGCTTGCATTCAAATGCTATGTTGGGGGAAGTCTAGGGGGATCAATTAGGATTGTCTAAGCTTTATTTGAAATTGCAAAAACAGTGAAAAAATTTGCATTATTTTCAGTTAATTTCAGCATCGTCTTTTGTTATTATCTTTGATTCACCATCGATTTGTGCTGAGGTTTTGGGCTTAGGGCATCATTGGTTTGGAAATCACCTTGTGTTTGTGTCAAAATGGAAGTCTTTCTTTGTGCCTACTTGCTCAAAAAAAAAGGTTATTCCATTCTAGTTTGGTTTACCAAAGATCCCCTTTGAATTTATGGATCTTGATGTTTTGCAACAAATTGGGAATTCATTTGGCTCTTATATAACCTCTCAAATGGACCTTTTGGAGGGGGAGGTTCTGGTAAAAATATGTGTTTTGGTTAAAACTGGTTGTGTGTATCCTCATACGTGTAATATCAAATCTCAGGAAGGTATCTGGCGTCAGAACATTGAACGGTTGGATAACGAGCTTCTTTCATCCCCTCTTCTTCTAGATGCACCATTGTTTACGGATTTTAAGAAACATTGTTCCTTGGTTGAATCTATTTCCAAGACTTTTTCTTCATTGCATTTGGATCATTTGGGTGTGGATGCATTGAATTTACCTTAGAATAATCTTGATGTTAGAACTTTCCCAAGGGTTCTCGAGCAATTAATAATCTCACATAGCCCCACCATAGGGGATCTTGAGACTCTGTTCCATCCTCAAAAATCTGCTAATGAATTAGGCTTGCACCTAAATACGAATCAAGATAATGCTTTACCTTTAAAAGTTAGGCCTTTGGATCCTCCCAGGAAAGATATAGGTGGTTCACCCAGTCCTAAGGCTCCAAATGTTGTAACTCCTCAGGATGCGATCCTAATATCTGAAATTCAGAATCTTGTTTCCTCTCTTGCCCATCAGGGGCACAATGTTGGTAGTACAGAAGCAAATTTGGATTGTCCTGTGATGTTGGAAGTGGTTGTGCCTAATACAAAATTGGTTGAACAGGTGAATAATTTATTTATTAAATATGCCCCTCAGTCTGTAGGGGATGTTGCTGATAAAGTTATTGATTCAATTGATACTGATTTAGGTAGGATTCATTCTTCCCTTCCAATTAATTTAACATCTAATCCTTTTGAGCTCCTCACTTCTAAGGATTTGGGGCCTATTATGGCAGATGTCTTAGCTTCTCCAAAATTGAGTAAGCCTTTACCAATTGTTCAAACCTCTTTACTTTTAACTCCACCAATTGGTTCACCTAGATGAGGTAGACCCCCTAAGAAAGCTCAGACTCAAATAGAGATTGATGCTGGGGTACAAAAAAACTTTGTCCCTCTCTCCTGGCATAGGTCAGGGGAGTAAGGCACTCTCCTTAGGAAGACCTATAATTTCTACCTTGACTCCCTTAAAGGGGAAAATGAAAAAGAAGTTTGCTGACTAGTCCTCATGTGACTAGATCAGGGGCTATTAAAAGAAATTTGTAGAGTTGTTTTGGTAATAACACCAAAGCTCTGGTTTTTGAGAAGAGGGGAGCTTTGGCCTCCCCTCGAGGACAATGAAGATTATTTCCTAGAATGTTAGGGGCTTAAATGCCCCTAACAAGAACTGCTTGGTTAAATCCCAAATGGATTTAATTAAGTGTGATTTAATTATATTGCAAGAGACTAAATTATCTCAGGATTCTGCTAATGTGCTTTTTTCATCTTGGAAAAGGTGGAATTTTGTTTCTCAACCAGCTACTGGGGCTTCTGGAGGCCTAGCTGTATTGTGGAATGACTTCAATATGGATGTCCAGTTAGTAACTTTGGCTACAAACTGGATGTTGTTTTTGATTCTTAGCAAGGTTTCAAAAGTTAAGGTTTGGTTATTTAATGTTTATGCTCCTTCTACAGTTCGGGCGAAATGTAAGTTATGGGGTGATTTAAAAAGGATTGCTTCTCCATTAGGGTAGGGATCTTTAGTCATATTTGGAGGAGATTTTAATGCAATCATAGATTCTAGTGAAAAGAAAGGAGGCATTCTTCCGGCTAAGAAAATAATGGTTGATTTTGGGAATTTTATTTTTGACATGGACCTCTTTGATTGTAAGTTTCAAAATGGGGTTTTCACTTGGACAAATATGAGGAGAAATTTTTCTCAAATAGAAGAGAGGTTAGACCATTTCTTGCTATCAGTATCATGGTTACAATCAGATTTTGAGTTTTTTTCCTCTATTTTGCCTTTGTCAAGTTTTGATCATTTTCTGATCTCATTAACTATTTTGGAGGATAATCCTAATTTTAAATCTTCTTTTAAATTTGAACCTATGTGGTTCAGGGACCCTTCATTTTTACCCCTTTTGAGGGTATGGTGGGATTTTGCCCCCTTTTATCCAAGGTCTCGAATGTTTTAGATTGCTAAAAAACTTAGTTTTTTGAAGAAAAATATCAGAGAATGGAATTCTTCACATTTTAAGAATATTTTTCATGAAAAGCAAAGAATTCAAGATATGATTGAATGTTTAAATATGCATGTGCTTTCTCATGGTATGGCTTCTCATGTGTTTGATGAATTAAAAACCTTAAAATCAGAATTAGAGGAAGTTCTAGCAAGGGAAGAATCTTATTGGAGACAAAAATCTAGGGAAGTGTGGCTTTCTAATGGGGACAAAAACACAAAGTTTTTTCACTCTTCCGCCAAGCTAAAAAGGAGTAGAAATAGAATTTCTTTCATAGAGGATCCTAATGGGAAGTTGCTTACTAAACCAAAAGGCATTGCTTCAGAAGCGGTTAATTTCTTTAAATCATTATTGTCTTCGGAGGGTGGATGTGGATCAAATAGTTTTCTTTCAGATATTCCCCCTTTAGTGTCCTAGGAAGATAATAAGATGCTGATGTCTCCTTTCTCTTTGGAAGAGGTTAAATATGTGATTTTTGATATGAACCCTGACAAGGCTCCAGGGCCTGATGGGTTTACCACTTTATTCTTCCAAAAATGTTGGGACTTTGTGGGTAAAGATGTCCTTTTGGCTCTTGAGGAGGCTAGGAGAAATAGGTCAATGTTAAAAGAACTTAATACTACTTTGATTGCCCTTATCCCAAAGAAAGATGTAACTAAGACCTTTGTTGACTTTCATCCTATTGCTTTATGCAACACTCTATATAAAATATTTACTAACACAATTTCCCTTCAATTGGCAAGACTTCTTCCCAAAATCATCTCCTTAGAGCAGGGTGGTTTTGTTCCTGGTAGGGAAACTCCAGAGGGTGCCATTGTGGCGCATGAAGTGCTGCATTCTATCCATTCTCAGAAGGTCCCATCTATGATTCTCAAACTAGATATGATGAAGGCCTATGATAGGGTTGAGTGGGAGGCTTTAGTTTGTGTTCTTCTCAAATTAGGTTTCTCTAAGGCTTGGGTCAAATGGATTAAGGTTGTTATTTCCATTGCTTGATTCTCAGTTTTAATTAATGGGTCTCCTTGTGGTTTTTTCCCCTCCTCAAGAGGATTGAGGCAAGGGGATCCTTTGTCCCCTTTCCTATTTATCCTTTTAGTAGAATCTTTTAGTTGGACAATTAAGGCTGCAAAATCAAAAGGTCTTTGGCGGGGGATTGCGATTCATGGGGTTCCTTTTCATATTTCACATTGTTTATTTGTCGATGACACTCTGTTTTTTGGTCAAGCTTCCTTAAAGGAGGATAATACTATAAATGGGGTTATCCAATAGTATGCGGCTTTTTCAGGCCAAAAAGTTAACATTGAGAAGTCAAAAATATTCTTCCTTAACACTTCTCAATTAGTTCAGCAGAGATTGCAGACCTTTTGGGGTTTTGATCCTAGTATTCTTCCTTGTAAGTATCTGGGTATACCTTTTTTCATTAAAGATAACAATCTATCCTTTTGGGAAAAGCTCATTTTGCTCATAGAGGATTTTATCCTGGAGCCATAAATGGTTGAGCCTTGCAGGAAAAATGGTACTGATTAAATCTGTGTTGAATTCGGTCCCTATTTATCTTATGTCAGTTGTAAGCACCCCAAAATCGGTATTAGTAAGCCTGCATGACACTCTTAGGTCTTTTCTTTGGAATAGCAATAAGGATGGGAAGCATAAACTGCCCTTAGTAGCTTGGGATAGAGTTTGTTTGCCCAAGGAACAGGGAGGTACAGGTATTAGAAGTTTATATAAATAAAAATTGGCTCTAGGGCCTAAATTGGTCTAGAAGTTGTATGAGAAACCTAATTATTTTTGGGCACAAATAATGTATGCAAAAAATTTGAATAATGGACCTAGGGAGTATGTCTTTCAATTATCTAATCTTCCTTTAGGTTCAGCTATGTGGAATTTTATTTGCAAATGTCAGAATGTTATCTTGCCACATCTTTCTTGGATTGTTCATAATGGGAAAAAGTTAGGTTTTGGGATGAAATGTGGAATGGTCATACTCCCTTGTAGAATATAAGGGATTGGTCCCCTTTGATATCTATCCTTTCTTCCCTTTGGGGGGTTTTTGTGGCAAATTACTTCGAGGTAATTCATAATGGTGATTTGAAATTGGTAAAATGGAAATCCATTGAATTCTTGGATGTTGAGAATGATCTTAAGCTGCACTTTGCAAAGGTTTTGGAAGAAAGAATGATTATCCTAACTGACTTTGATGATGAACTTATATGGACTAGGAACATCTCGGGCAAATACATGGTTAAGGATGGATATAACTCTCTTGTGTCAACAAATAACTCTTCCTCTTAGCCATACAAGCTTTTTTGGCATTCGGCCTATCTTCCAAAAGTGGGTGCTTTCACTTGGTTAGCAGTCCAGGATAGAGTTCTTACAGGCATGCGCTTGGATAAACTTGGTATCACTAATGTTTTTTCTTCTGTGTTATGCAAAAAAAATTGGAAACCTCCTCTCATCTCTTCCTTCACTGTGATTTTGCATTTCAATGTTGGCAGTGGCTTTTTGACAAATTGAGCCTATCTTTTGTGATAGGGAAAGATCTTATTTCACACTTCAGATCTTGGCCTCTTCTGTTTGCTTCATCTTTCTATGTTTGTCTTTGGATTGCTTCCCCTTCCATATTAATATGGAACATTTGGCTAGAAAGGAATAATAGGATCTTTAAAAAGCATAGCTCTTCTCTTGAGGAGGTTTTACTCAAAATTGAATCTTCTATTTTAGAAATTGTCTTGTCTTATATCTTTAAGAACCTCGAAAATCTCTCTTCTTTCTCACACTAGGATAGCAGGGTGACTAGGGTCTGGAAGCTATTATCTATCTTGCCTTCTCATGGTTCCATTTTGAGAAAGAGCAATGCTTTAACCAAAAGACAATTAGCTATTTGGAAGCCCCCTCCTAATAAGAATTTTAAATTAAATTTTGATGGTGCTTCTCATGGAAATCTTGGTTTGGCAGGGGTAGGTATGGTGATTTTTGATCATCATGTGAATATTGTTCAGGCTAGATGCCATGCTATTGGGTATAAGTCCAACAATTTTACAGAATTTAAGGCCCTGTCACTGGGTTTGGACATGGCTATATCCTGGGTATCAAGGATTTGGTAATTGAAGAGGACTCGATGGTAACCATCCAATGTGTTATGAAGAAGAAATCTAATTGTTGGGAATTACAATATGTTCTGGAGTTAATTTTATAGCAGTTGGCTTTCTTTGACTCCTTTTTGATCACCCATTGCTTCAGAGAAATTAATATAATAGTAGATTTTTTGGCAAATTTAGCTATTGACACTAATGCAAACTTGCAGGATATAAGTATGAATGAGCTCCCACCTTCCCTTATGAAATATTTTCATTAAATCTTTATTGGTTTTTCTTAATGTATGTTCTCATAAAAAATTCCTTTAGTGCCCTTATGCCTTAAGAAGGTAACATGTTTGGGGTTTATGCGCAGGTGGTAAGTATGCTCAGTAGGCATTTCCCAGGTGGCTATTGAGTATGCTTATGATCTATCATAAGCAGCAAGGGTGGTGCCTATTATGGTATAATGATGGCGCCCCGTCAGCAGGTTGGTTTCACGGTCATGAGTTGGTATTTTGGATCTGCTTTATCCTCACTCGTGTGCTTTTTGAAAAACTTTACTATTTCATGATGTACAGGGAATGTGTTTTGGTAATCATCAACAGTTTTTATGAAGCTATTATGGTAAGGAGTGTGTTTCTTGTAATGTGGCATCGGTTAGGATATAGAGTACTTGTTTCAGCTGCCACCCTCATGCGAAGTCCATTATTTATGGTTTATCTTGTATAAGCTTTAATCTACCTTCAATGCTTTATTTATATTTTTGAAGTACCATGATTATCTCGAGTCACGTTTTTGGAGGCGACTGGTCTTTAAAAACTGATTTCATTCTCAATTCAACAGTGAATGTTTGGTTTTTTCTCTCTCGAGCTTTGTTTCATATGTCGAGCATTTTTTCTCTTGCAAGATATAGGGTCATTGTTGAATGCCTGATTGAAAGGGAAAATGAGGCTCCCAGTAGTAATTCTGAATTGCTTGGGGAAGTGTTTTGTTTGCCTACTCCTCAGATGGATTTTGAGGTTCGTACGTTTCTAGGATCTCTCTGGTTGCAATTTGGTCTTTTCTTTTCTGGCTCTGAGATTTTGTTTGGATTTCTTACTGTTTGTTATGATATTCTGCTTGATAAAGATTTACTCCACCTCTTGGTTCATATGTTTATCCCTCCCTCAATTTTCTCTTAGGAGCTTGTTAATTCTACATTGGATAATTATCATTTTGAGCTGGGCTCTTTTTATTATGGGGGTTTTCTTCCTCGCTTTGATCTACTGGATAATGAGAACTATGGAGTTTTATTGTTTGAATTGAGAATGGGATTATTATGTGATAGATTGGAGGACACACTGCATGCTTTTGAATCCTTGCTAGAATTGGTTCCCTCATAGCTTTTGGACAAAGCCTTAGTGGTGCTTACGGGTTTGCATTCTCTGCTCTCTTTTGGTTTTTTGGCTTTAGCTCCTCCGCGGTTGGAATTTCCCTTGCAGAGCATTCCTCCTTTGATCATGGATAGAGAGCCCCTTATTAAGAGCTCAAGCTCTTGGTTTCAAAACTAATTTTGTGTGCAGATATGTTGTTGTCTTTTTTTTATGCAGGGTTCTGATCGGTTGTTATATCCTCATGGCAAGATTACTCTATAGATTACTCCTCATAATTTTTTGGATAATGATATGTATATCTTTGATAAGCTATGTAATGGGTGGGTGATCAAATTTTAAACATGTAATTGGGTATATGGGGGTTTCTTTTGGATATTGATATGTATATCTCTGAAAAAGCGATGTAATGGGTGAGGGATCATAATCAGATATGTAATTGGGTTTATGGGGTTTTAAATTTACTTTTTTGGGCCACAACTGGAGGCTTTCTTGCGGGTTATTTCCTATCGATATGCCATTTGAACCCATTTGTATTTTCAAAAATTCAAAATTAATAAAATATAGTTTAGTGGCTTGACCACTTTTATCAAAAAAAAATAAAAAAATGAATTAATGTATATTATAAAATATATATATAAAAATTATCATTTTAATTAATGTATATCTTTAAATATATATTAATTGTTGTTAATTTGAATTATTATTTAGGTATATATAAAGATATATATATACCAATTAATATCTTTAGCTGGTATATTTGTTTTAATTTATGCTTGGGAACTTTATTTCATTGGGAAATGGTTATCAAGTTTAAGATTCCTTAATGTATTTTTCTTTTCTTTTTTTTTGAAAGTATATGTTGCTTTTGGAGATATGAGAGTGGATTAATTATTTCAAAAAAGAACAAGAATGATGTTTTATTTTGAACAATAAATATCATATGTTAGTTGATTAATCTGAATATTTGATTTTATATCATTGGGTGTTTTGTGTATAGAATATTTATGTTAATCTGAATTTGATTTAAAACTCATGATGAAGTATTTATGTTATGTTATGATGCATATGAACTTAGCGAGTTAGAAAACCATGAATGACCTGTACCTAGATAAGGTAGACAAACTGCAATCAAACTTAGATCATTTGGAAAATTGGATCGACTTTTAATGTTTAAATCAATATGGAAAAAGATTGTCTCTTCCGGTTATTGCCTATGCAAGTTTAAATTTTTTGTATTTGCATTTTCTTAAATAATGGCAAGACTTTGATTTTTTTGATTGGACCCTATCGTATGGTTGATTTGGGTACAGGTTTCTGTCCTCCATCTCGAGTTTGACTGTTGTCTTATGATGGTGTTGTAAATGGTCATGTCCTTTATGCAGGTGTCAAATGTTGGTTCGTGGTTGGCCATAGCTGGTCAGGTCTCTAGTTAGAGTATCGTTAGTCAGTGCACCTCGTATGAAGTCTTGTTTGACCAAGTGGGTACTCCTACCATGTTGAACTCTATTTGCTTAACCTTGTGTATTCCTCGGTTTAAGAGTTAGTTTGAGTATAGTCTAGTGCCATTTGGGAAAGTGGCTTTCGATTGGGGGCCGCGCCTAAAGTGGCTATTGGGTAACCCATTGGAATTGTGTCTAATAAGTGATAACCTAATATCATATTAGAGAGAGTTAATGAATCACTAAGTAAGTTAATTGTGCCTCATGTATGGGATGAGTACTAGCACAGACTTGACATGCAATGAGAATGCCTGAAATGGAAAACCATCATCCTTGTCTTCATGAAAGGATGTGTGGGTCCACATGAGGCTTGGATGGGACAGAGGTTCAAAATAGGTTGCTAGGGTAACATAGTGGATGGGGCCAGAACCTATGAAGACCTGTCATGGTAACCATACTAGGTTATGTGATGACACTTGTCCCTTAAGTTCGCTAGTGTGTTGTTGTGTTGTTTTGATAGGAGCACTATTTTGGAGTCATCCTATTGATTATGGCCTTGTGAGTACTTGATATCATATTAGACCTTGGGTTTCTTATGATGGGTTGCGAAGACTTAGTTTCATAGATGCTCCAGTGGATCTTTGTATTTGCTTATGTTATGTTCAATTGGATCCTTTCCAATTCAGGGATCATTTATGTATTTGTTTGACCGATGTGGTTGTATGTATTATGGGTTGTGTTTGCCTTGATGGAAGGATTGTAAATGATGCAACCTTATGTATTCTTCCCTATTATTTAATGATCAGAGGGGTCTTGCAGTTGAGCAGACCTAGAGATGTAGCCCTCCAGGGGTGAACTCCGATATCAATTTGGTGTTATGTAATGCTTTTGTTCTTATGTTTCCTTTTTAGTTCTATCATGTATGGATGGCATTATGTTAGAATGTATAATGTAGATTAGATGAAGTTAATCTTAAATGCATGTATGTAGTCATCAAATTCAATGCAGTAATTTGGATCATGAAAGAATGTAGATTAGAATAATGGAATGTATTCAGTTATTGATAATGCAATTAAGTATGCATGGAAAGTATTCACTAGTTTGTGATGAAATTAAAGTATGTAATGAAACTAGATGCATGACTTAAGTTTTAATGAAAGTTTGAACGTAATGTATGGTTAAATTTTATTGGATGAACTTAATCATGTCACCTTTACTTTTAACCTTAATGGATGAACCTTATCTTGTTATGTATTTTTCTATTTTACTGAAAGAAAATTATCCTTTGTTTAAGTATTATCTTGTCATTAGGTCAATCAACCTAATTGAATTAATTAGCATTAGTTGAGTTAAATGTGGAATTAATTAATCACGTTGGGAAACTCTTTAGGTGTTAGTTGAAGTATTTTGTTGTGTAATCCAAACTTTGATATCTCATTGTATCATTGTGTTGTGTTTAATTTAAAAAAAAAAGAAATTATTTTCTCTCTATTCTTGTGTTTTAGCTTAATCCCTTCGGGGTTTCCTGGCAGGGTATTACAAGTTATAGCATCGCACAATTTTTTCTACATCTATCAACTCAACACCACCTTCGTACTTCAATTCTTCGCTAGCTAGGGCTCTTTTTACACGTGGTCCTGTATCATCATGCTCTCCCTTACCATGTCCAGCCTCAGTGAAATTCCAAAAATGTTGTCATATGCATCCTTGTCAACCAATAAAACATCCTTGCATTCTTGAATTGTGTGGTGCAATTATCTTACCCTATTAAGTGTCGGTTGTATTGTATTTCTTTCCTTTAAATGATCGTAGAAAAATTTAAAGCATCCTTGTACAAACTTCGACCAATGAGTACGATCAACACTTATGTAGAAGTGATACTCTCTTACAACCATTCTATCCCCCTTTGTGCTATCATCTGGATGCATGAATTTTATGTGTACAAAAATAGAAACTTGTGTCGAATGATAATACATAGATTACACTTCATTTTGAGTTTGTAGTGTATATTTTTTAGCAAAATCAATGATAGAGGAAATGGTGCCAAGAGGGAATATGTCCTTACATAACTTGAATTTCTCATCTAACCATCAAGCTTTATCTCTATGCATTATGTTCTCATAAACTAGTTTCTCTTGAAATATTTTCATAAATTCATCTACACATATATCATTTTTCACTATCTCAGTTCTCTTCAAATCTTTTCCATATTTAACTCCATATGTGATTTTCTTGTATTCTCCAAAAGAAACTAGTTTCCTACCAATTTTATGTGTGCTCTCCAAATGTACACAACTTGGTAAATGTTGCAAACCACCACATATAGCACAAGAACCTTCCAAACAAGACATCTTATAATAAATGCACACATCATGTCTATTAGATAGAACACTTGAAATAAATTCTCTTACCGACTTACAAGGTGCTTGTATATTGCATTCCTGCAAAACATCGTTAGTGTGCAAAGTAGAAAAAATATGATGAAAAATATCATAGTGCATGGAAAATTCAATATGCATCCTACAAGAACACGTGGTGCGTACATGATTAATCTTAATATAAAAATGTTTTGCCATTTCAAAAAACCTTAGAGAAATTATTATTTGAGGAAACATTTCAAGGAATCTTTCATAAAATTTTGTTTGAGTCATATCCAAATAGTGTTTGGCATGTGGCCCATGATTTGTACAACTGATTCACCTTCTAACAATATCTCTTTGGTTGGGCAAAACTCTTATGTTGTTATGCCAAATTTTTTTAATTAATGTTCTTAGTGCATAAACAACAACCTTGTCTTTTCGTGGTAGTCTACCCAAGAGTTCCCAAAGAGAATTATTGTTAGGTTCATCTATTTTTCTTGCCTCTATAATGCTTTACTTAATGTTGTTCTACTAACGTTTAATGACTTGATTGTTTTTCTTACGAAATGATTTTTTTCTAATTTTCTTTCTCATTATGGTTGATGTAATGACACGTTGAGTAACATTAGAATCTCTAGTACATGATTTTGAACCAATAACTTGATATGCATCAAATGGATTTCTCACAATAGTTCTTTCATTGTTACTTTTAGATGATCTTAGGCCTAGAATTTTCATTGTCTCTCTAAAATTCAAATTTTTAATCATTTCAATAATTAATTGATATCTTGTGGTTTGATTTAAGTTTTCAAAATAGTTTTTCCATATTCTTTTAACCATTCTCCTACAAGTTTGTTCATTTGAAATCATGCAAAAACAAAAAAATCACTTACTTCTATGTATAAAACAGTGATAGAAGTGCAGACACAGTTGAAATGGGGCCTTCAATGACCTCAAAAACATCTTTTAAGGTCATTGAGGCTCTTGGGAAAATAAAACTATGTCTAAGCACCCCGTACATGGTTAGTACATAGTATATTAATAACCGCGTATGTACTATTAGTCCCTAAAATGCTGGCAAGCTCAACGATATTTTTTTTTCACCCTGTACATGCTTAGAACTCATAAAGATTGTGTACGCACTCCTATGCTTTAAAAATGTTATGGCATGGTAGTAAACTAATAGGCTCATTACCCTATACTTTCTATTTGTTGAAATGAAAATGTGAAGGAAAAGGAAGGGAGAGAGGGAGAGGGAGGGAGGGAGGGAGGGAGAGGGAGAGGGAGAGGGAGAGAGAGAGGGGGAGAGGGGGAGAGAGAGAGAGGGAGAGAGGGAGAGGGAGAGGGGGAGAGAGGGAGAAAGAAAGAGTGGGGAGGGAGAGAAGAAGAGAGAGAGGGATGGGGTATGGAGGAAGGGAGAAGGGGAGAGAGGGAGACAATACACATACATACACACATATGTGTGTATATATATACTTAATATATTATATATTATTATATATATTATATATTATATGTATATACACATATTATATATATAATATCATATTATACACACTCCCAAATTTTAAAAAAAGTAGTGTGTACACACTGATTATAGTAAAGACCTCGTGTACGTGCTTCTTATACCATAGGTACCTCGTATGCGCTTCTGACTGTTTAGGCTTGTAAATAGGCTTGGATGACAAAGCTATGGGTTGGAAGTTTGATTTCCCTCCATTTCCCTCCTTTTTGACATGTTTTATTTTATCAACTTGGTTTCTCGACTTTGTCATCATCAGGTTTACACTTCATCAAGTGGGTATTTCTAAAATTGCCACCATATTTTCACCCATCTTCAAAGCTTTCTAACCATATAATTTTTTTAAATATGAACAACAATAACATTATTATTGAATTTCTTTTACCAGTGTCTCCATAGTTCTCATGGACATATGTGTACCCTTTTTTAATAACTTTTGATCTACTTATCCAAATTTAAAAAACTTTATATATTATTATAGTGCACTTTATTCTTTACAATTTTAAATAAATGTATTTTTTATTTTTTTAGTGCAAGTTATGTTTCACGCACGAATAGGTACCTAATTTTTTAGGATGTGCCCTATTGGAAAAATCATAAAAAAAAAAAATACACAACTTCTAGTGGTCACTCTTAACTATCTTTCTGCTAAAGGATTTGTCAAAATACTAAATCTAACTATGACTTTTTTGATGTGCACGTCAGACACAATGTTATGTTTTTCAGAAAAAAATCAGGGTTTGTTTTTCATGCTCGAAGGATTTGACCCCCTTAATCTTATCCAATTTTGAAAAAGTTTAGTAGTTTAGAAACTAGGTTCAGAGTAATACAATATTTGTTCTTTTGATTATCTTCATATCTTGAGTGGATGACTTTCAAATTTTGCCTCCAAGTTCAAGTTCACATGATTTTTGAAAAAAAATTTCCACTTATACCCCCTTTTTGACCACCATCTTTGCGCACTTACCCAGATCCAAAACCTCCATCCATTGTACAAGACTGATTGAAAAAGGTATATCACCACTTACATCATTTGTTGAAAGTGAAAAAAGTTGAATGGCTGGTAGAATATTGCCAGTATCCTTTGCAATAAATCCTTTGAATCTATTTTGAGACAAGTCCAATAGTTTCATGTTTGGTGCTTGGACTGAAGAAAATGGAAGAGGACCTTGTAACCTGTTACTATGTAAGTCCACACTCTAAAGATCTCTTGTAATCAAGTTGGATGGAACATGACCTTGCAAGTTATTATAAGACAAGTTAAGATTTTCCAAACAAGGAAGCATCCCTAACCAATTTGGAATATCTACAAATAGACTATTGTTGGAGAGATCCAACTCAGAGAATGTATACTGTGTGGAAAGGAATGGTGGAATGGTACCCCCAATATTACATGAAGCTAAGTATAGATCATATAAATAAATTGTGGGCACCCAATCTGGTTTAATGATGATAGTCAACTCATTGTATGATACACCAAGTGAATAAAGACTAGTCAAATTTTGAAAAAAGTTCAGAAAAAGGTTTCCTTGAAGATTGTTTGAAGATAGATAAATACCTGTAATACTAGGAAGACTTCCAATTCAACCGGGAATGCTACCATTTATTTTATTGTCACTAAGCTCAAGATATGTTAGAGATGATAGTTCCCCTAACTAGGAAGGTATTTTGCCACTCAAGAAATTCAAGGAGATCTCTAAAAACACTAAAGAGGAAAGTTTACCCCACTAGGGAGGTATCTTTCCAGATAAAAAATTGGAAACAAGACATAAATAAGTTAAAGATGGAATTCAACCAAGTGATGGTGGAATCTCTCCACTCAACGAATTGTCATAGAGAAATAAGTGTTGCAAGGAAGAGAGATTTCCAATAGAAGAAGGAATAGGGCCTTCCATATTTTTCATACCTATTAAACTAGGATAAATGAGGGAGGGAAAATTTGCAATACAAGGTGGCATAGTTCTTTTCATATTGGACCATAAAAGAAAAAGTATATTGAACCGAGACCATTCCCTACAGAATATTTGACTTATATTTCCACTAATTAAGTTTCCTCCCCCTAACATAAGCTCTTTTAGAGTAGGTAAGTGAGAGAGACTCAAGGGAAATGAACCACTTAATAATAGACATTCATATAACCAAAGCGAAACCAAACTAGTCATATTTCCCAACCACAAATGTACCAACCCTTCAAAGTTGTTGTAACTCAAGTTGAGGTGGGTGAGGAAAGAGGTTTTTGATAGCATTGGGAAAGCATGCATTGTAAAAGGTGGAGTTGGTGGAGATTATGGAGATGAGAAAGGGATGCTTCCAATTTCTCTCTAGTCATATTCAACACTACTCCACTAAGGGATAAGTATTTCAATTTTTTAAGTTGAAAATTCTATATTTTCTTAGTCTAAACAATTTTTTGATTAGATGTTAGAATAATTAAAACTGAACAAGAATTGTCTACTATTTAAAATTAAAAATTAAAAAATAGCAAAGAGAAATGTAGGTAGCTGCCAAAAGTTTAATGTGTTGATTGAGTAAATGCAGGTGAGAAGAGTGAATAACGAGAAAGGGAAAGTGAGCTTAAATAAGCAAAGAGCTGGGTAATCCTTACCTTACCTTATCACTTTGCTCGTGATTGCTCAAGCTAATGATTATTATTATTAGATAAAGTGTTAGTTTACATTAATAAGATTCATAGTTTACAAGGCATTCTATGTATAATAAAATAAAAAAGTAAGTTTCTATTTTCTAATTTTTTTTTAATAAATGTATATATTTATGTATTTCAATTTTTTAATTAAAAAATTATATTATGTTATCGTATTGAATTTTGAATAAAATTTATAAATTTTAAATATTATATTAACTTGCATTATTCATATTAAATTTCATTTAAAATTTGATTGGAAAATTTTTGTTTATAAAAAGACAAAAGTTTTTACTTTTATATTTTTTTTACTTATTTTAAATTATTTTGTATTAATATTTTTAAATGTATGATTTTAGCAAATACTTTTAGTTCTTTGAATATATTTTTTATATAACATTTAGTTATGTCATATTATTATGTTCAAAATAGCCATGGTTTATTTTCTACAAGAATGTTTGTCATGTATTAGATTGTATATATGCTTATGTTCCCTAAACTAGATCATTGGCTAGGAAGTTCAATTTTGTTTTTAGTAATTTGAAATTCATATTTTTTAATGTGAAGAATTTGGTTAACGATCATTACTCACTTAGGTGTGGGGCGGGGGGGGGGTGGGGATTTTGATTATTTATTTTGTCAGATAAATTTAAAATCATCACTAAGGTCATTAAATATTGAGAGTATATAATCCTTCAAACATATTCAGCTATCAAACATTGAGACTTGATTGTCTCACCATTAATGGCATAATGCAATACTTGAGAATTATAGTTGTTTGGTTACCTAAAGTTCAAATCTATAGAGCTAAAATGATTACAAGAGTTATGTCCTTCCTTGTCTTTTGTACTAATGGTTTTTCACCTTTGTCTAGAAGTGCAAATCATGTATGCCTTAGAACCAAGAACCTATTTGTGTCACATTGGTTGTGTGATCATTAAGCCCTTCATTACTTTAATAAAAATAAAAGCACTTGTTTCTCCCAACCATTGACTTCTCTATGTCACTAGCCAATACCTCTATTATTTTAAGTAAATTTATTATTTTTGGCTTAGTCGTGATGACTAATTACTAAACATGTGGTTTTATATATTCTTAGCTTAGGCACATGATTCCCTCACTCAAAGAGTTATAGTGTATCCTTCTATGATGTTACTTTTAGTTTTTTTCCTTTTTATGTATCATTGAAGTTGATCATGCTTAGTGACATCAACCTGGGAATGTGGGAGGAAAATGCAATGTCAAAAGTTGTATACCTTATAATTATCATATTATACTTTGAGCTTGCTTTGGTCTCCACCTCTCATAGCATATTCTAAGACTATTTTAGCTTAGGTTTAGCCTTTTATGTACTTGTAGTGCTAGCATTTTGTTGTGTTTTTGTACATTCAACCCTATGTGTTGATTCATGTTTCCCTACATTAGTTTTATGTTTTGTTGCAACCTTGTGAAATCTTTCAAAACATTGTATATGGACATTAGTTTAGCGCGTGGATGTTTGTGTGATACACTTCCATTCTTCAACTAGATATGATTTATAGGGTCACTATATGTAAAGAGTACCCTAAGCTTAAAGTAAATACATGAGATATGTGTTCTAAAATATCTAAACAAAATAAAAATAATCCAAAACCATCCTTATTATATGATTCAAAGAAATAATAACATTTCAAGATAAATGTAAACACAATCAAATAATATTTATTTTATTTCATACAAAATAGTTTATCTTTAGAAAAATTACATGGAAAAGATTGCAAATCTATGAAATTCACTTAATCAACTAAGCGTATCAAGTTACATTATTTCACACATTGATTTCATTGTTTAGTATAATCCAATCAATAATTCAATACTGTGTCTTTCCCCAACTAATTCTATCATTTCCATTAAGAAGTCAATTGAAACTATTGGAGTGTTGTCCAAATCTTGACGAATTGCCTTCGAATAGACAGAGATGATCATGTCAAATTGGTGTGCCAAGGAAGGTGGAAAAGTATTTAAATCTATCATTTCCAACAAGAAAATATTGATAGAGAGACTTGAGGTTGAGTTGATTAGAAGTGAGTGGAGCACAAAACTATCGTGTGGAAATTTAGAATTGGAAATATTTGTGACCTCGCAACTCCAAAAAGTCTTTGATGGACAAAGTATCATGTAGTTGGAGAGGGAGGAGGTTGAGTTGATTAGAAGTGAGTGAAGCAGATCATGTCAAACTGTCATGTGGAAATTTAGAATTAGAAATAATTGTGACCTCACAATTCCAAAAATTTTGCTCGTGAATTGTATCTTTCATATAATATTCATATTTATTGTATCTACATCTTTCAAGGACAAAGAAAAGTCTTTGATGGACAAAACATTAAGTGACTTAATTTAATCAAGATGGTATGAGTTTATCTTCCACAAAAATTAATTATTTACTTTTAAATCATATTTATCTAATGTATTTTCAAAGTAAGGGTAATATTATAGTTTTATGATGTATCATTTTAGTTTATTGTGTTAGCATTGAAGTTCTAGATTTTCTTGATTCTAAATCATGTTGTAATGCTTTAAGCTTTTACCTAATACATCAGTAACAAAAATTAGATGAACATTTTTTTTCTGATACAAACGTGACAACAAACTTGTCACATTGTACCTCTACATCTACAAGATGCAATGACATAACATAATGACATACCTAACATGCTTATGAATGCAGTAAGCATTGTGATACAAGTGAAAGAGTAACTAGGAATAGCCTCAACATTGTGACTAAAACCAGTAATGGGACACACCTCAAGTACCTCAAAAGGGAAAAAGAAATGGAATGGTCTCTCTTAGTTTAGACATTCAAGATGATACTACAAAAAACTCATATTACTAGAAAAAAGTGCATAGATTAGAATTTGGAGTTTGAGCTCACATTTGCATAGGCTTGGGGTTCAAAAATAAATTGAATCACCCTAGGAGTTTGGTGTCTTAAGTCGCATTTTTTCAAACTTTAGAGTTTGGACTACAAGATGCAATCGACAAGTCAAGGGTGAAATTCTAATCCCTTCTTAATAAAACTTCTCAAGCTTCAAATTTTGAATTCTAAATTGGCACTTGAGCTTATTATGGAAAAAAAAATTAGGACTACCAAATTAACACCTCAAAATTAGATTCCATTGAATCTCTTGCCACATAAACAAGTTTTTGGATTACACTAAATGTTAAGTACTAAGGACCTAGGACCCATGATTTGGAGTTTATAGTGTGATCAATATTTTAGACTTCAAGATTTGGAGTCCAACTGACAAAACCTAGACTTGGACCTAAATTTGGTTAATTATGTGTGTTGCATCCCTCTTGTTCTCAAATATTTTGTTATGTTTTAATGCACTGATATATGTTGTTCTATATCATTGAATAGTGATTCAAAATGCATATGTCAATGATTTTGTTTGAAAGTCATTCAATTTAGATGAGTTATTTAATCATATTTACACATGTTAGAGAAAATGATGAGATTCCATATTAACTACGTTGTTTTGACCTAGTAGATACAGGGAATTCGTTATCCTCTGAGAAGGGAGGGAAAGTATCATCGGGAATGGGAGGTAAGCAAGTTGTTCAATCAAGATTGCTATTTGAGCCTCCAAACCTATAAGTGTGGTCATGTCATGTTTTGTAGATTATACCTAGTATTGTGCACTTGTGTCCTTGGCAGTGAAATTTTTAGTGGCTAATATTTACAAATTGGCTATTTTTTGAAATTTTAGAATCAAAATTTGGCTAATAAGTTCAACTTTTAAGGTGACCCAAATCACCACATTTTTGTAAATTTTTATTTTAGTGTCATTTAAATCGCCAGAGAATTTATTTTATTAATTTTTTTAACTCAAAGATTCACCACGATATTCGACACAGGATTGGATCAGATTTGCCAATATTTTAGAATTTATTGTAGAAATATAAATTAATTCACCAATAAATTATTAGTTACTTTAGGGCTATATTTCACTTCAATGTATTCCAAGAGTTAGATTGTACCCACAGGTTGTAATGCTCATGGGGTTTGAAATTGCTTTTGAATAGTTGACCTCAATGAAAATCAATGGTCTAAAATAAATTTGTGGCCCCATGAGTATTACAAATTGTTAGTACATTTTATCTGACAAAATACAAAGAAGGCTATTAGATTATTTTAGGTTAATGGTAGAAACAAAATAAAGTATAGACTACCCCTTAAACTCATTAATGATTTCTACCTTTAGGGCTTTACTTTTCTATAAAAACTATTTTTTTAAATGAAAGGATTTTCAATAGTAATTAATGCATACTCGTATTATTTTTCAAGATTCGCCAATATTTTCTACCAAAAAAATTGATATAAAAAAATCTGCCAATAAAATTAATATTTTTCTTTAAAAAAAGGAAAAATTTGCCAATAAAAAATATTATTACTTTAAAAAAAAAAAAATCACCGATATTATATACAATTTTTTGAAATAGAGTTTCTTAAAGTTATCACTGGTCCTTGCTATCTTTAGAAAAATTACAATGGAAAAAGATATAAATGTATAAAATTCACCTAATCAACTAGGCATATCAAGTTATATTATTTCACACATTGATTTAATTGTTTAGTATAATCCAATCAATAATTCAATACTATGTGTTTCCCTAACTAATTCTATCATTTCCATTAAGAAGTCAATTGAAGTTGGAGTGCTATCTAAAAGTTGAAGTTGGTAGGTGATAAGAAATTACAAAATGTATTAGTGTTTCCTTTGAATATTCAAAGATGATTATTTTCAAATTGTCGTGCCGAGAGAGGTGGAAAAGTATTCTAATCTTTCATTTTAGTAAGTCTATTGTACAAGCATTGAAGTTTTGGATTTCTTTACTCTTAAAATCAAGTTATAATGTCTTAAGCTTTTACCTAATATATCAACGATAAAAAATATATGAACATTTTTTTCTAATACAAATGTGACAACAAACTTGTCATGGTGTACGTCTACATCTACAAGGTGTACTGGAGTGACATACAGACACACATTACATGCTTACCAATGCACTTTAAAACATATCAATACAAGTGGAAGATCAACTATGCCATAGCCTCAACATTGTGACTAAATCAAGAAATAGGTCACTCCTCAACTATCTCAAAATATAACAAGAAATAGAACAATATCCCTTTCTTTAGAATTTAATGATTATACTACAAAAAACTTATATTACTAGAAAGAAAATACATAGATTATAATTTGAAGTTTGAACTCACATTTACAAAGGCTTGGTGTTTAAAAATAAATTGACTCACCCTAGGAGTTTGGTGCCTAAGTCACATTGTCTCAGACTTTAGTGTTTGGACTCCAAGAGCAATTGACAAGTCAAGGGTGAAATTCTAATCCCTTCTTAAGAAAACTTCGAGTAATCTTCAAAATTTGAATTCTAAATTGACATTTGAGAATATTATGGAAATAAATATAAGATTTCCAATTGAACACCTCAAAATTTAGATTCCATTCGACATCTTGCGACATAAACAAATTTTGGGACTACACTGAATGTTGAGCACTAAGGACCTAAGACCTAGGATGTGGAATTTATAGTGTAATCAATATTTTAGACATCGTATTTTATTAGATCACATTGTACAAATGTCAACCACTTGAAACTTAGGAACTAATGCAACTAGATGGTACAAACATCAATATTATCAGAGTTATTAAAGATACGAGTCTTACCTTGCATGTTTTTCCAATCTTTTCCAATCCTCAAGACATCACTATGATAGACCTATCACCATATTTTTCCTTATGCCTTTCCAAAGATTTTATAGTGAAGATAGGTGCCAATTTATCTTTAGGTTGGTCCCGCATACTATTTAGGAATATGTACGGCAAGATGGTGTTCACAAAAGTATAATCCATAGACAAAGAAAATATATATCCATATGCCCCTAGTATTGTTAATGAAAATATAACTATTGTTGACCAAGAAGAACACCTTATTGTCCAAGATCAAAATACACAAACAAAAATAAACCTTGATATACTTCTTGATGAATGGGAACTTGAAAACCATGCGGTTGATCCATATTAGCAAATGGAAGAGGTAGGATTTGGTGTTTATTCAATGCATGATTTTGATTTAATGATACCTAATCTTGTTTAAGAGTGATGAATAGTATTGTAAATAAGAATCAAATAAGGTTTGGAAAAAAATTGATGGTTCAAGAAGTACAAATAAATTTGATGGAGATGCAATGCTTGTATCTCCAAGATATGACAACAATAACTCTCTTTTTTTTAATTTTCTAGTTACACTAAAAATACATAGATAAGTATAAAGCCTTAATTTATTGACTAGAATGCACAGGAAAGAGGAAAGTTGGTTTCTTGAATTTTTTTGGACATAGTGAACTCATTGTGATTAGTACAAGGGGTTTTTGTCACACAAAAAATGATGATTAAAATAGGTTGGATGTTATAGAAGCACAATATGACATTCCAAGTGATATCAACAATAACAAGGTACAATAGTATGTAAAAGAAGTGGTAAGGCCTTCTATACCTAATAATAACATTAATTAGCAAGTTTTTGATGGTTATCAAAAAATTATAAATTTATTAGAATAAGAGGCTAAGTTTCAGCAGGCCTGTAATCAAGAAAAGTTACAACACTAGTACAAAGATAAGATTATACAACTTAAAAAATAATTTTCCAAGGTTGTTAGTGACTTTAGAGTCTATTTTAAACTCAGAAGGTCAAGTTAGGAAAGAAAATACCAACATTTCATTTAAACAATAACATTATGAGAATGTTGTCACCTCAAAGAAAATCTCCTCAAACTTGGTTAGGTATGCACTAAAGAAGAAAAGCGTAATTTCATTTTACTCTATCAAAATTCAATAAGATGCTTGCACAAGAGTATGCTTATGTTAAATGGTTTAACCTAAAAATTTCCCAACATACCATTGAATTGGAACCCAAATCCAAACCAATAAGACAAAAATAAAGGCCTTTGAATGCCAAGCTTGAGTCACTCATAAAATAAGTGTTAGAAATTAGGATCTTAGGATACTAATCATTATAAAAAAGATCATAAAGTAAATGAAGTGAGAAACATACCTATATAAATGTACACATTACACAAGATATACACAGGGAAAACCCTTTCAGGTAAAAAACCCTGTAAAGCATCATTTTATTAAACACTTACAAATATAGTCTATCGTAAAATAGACTTGAACTTGGGGATAATCCTCCAATACTTCCACATGGCCAATAATACCTCTTGTGCATAGTGATACAACTCACTATAAAGCTCCAAATTCACACATCTCTCAAATGAGAGAGAACCTCCTTAAATATAGGAGGAAGGATATTCGGGTGATGTATTGTAAGATATGGATTGGACCCTGGAACATCTGTATATGAATAGGTAAAATTGATTTGCCACCTTTTGAAGGATTTAAAATATTTTCACCTTACTGGTTCTGATAAAGAGATTGTTGGATGTAGATCAGTTGTGCCAATGATAGTTGCCTTTGCTAGTTCTATTAGGATAGATAACTTCTCTTGATAGTACACAGGTAAGGTGTCAAATCTCCCATCTTTCGGCGCCTTGAGGAGGTTTTCACTGTTAGATGTGTCCTTGATTTGTACTTTTTCATGTTCTAATGTTGCCAATAAATGGTTTTCAGCATTAGACCTGATATTGTTTTCTTGATTTTCAATTTTGCAACTAGGAGATTTGACATCCATTTGACTTGAAGATATGTTAGCGGAATCCCTAGTGAAAGTTGTTGTGGGTTTGATTTCATTAAGATATAAGGATATGGCATAGTCATTAGGAAAGGTATCAATGGTAGTATGCCCTTCATTTTCCTAGTCCATAGGTTCAAGATAGCTTAAGAATAAAGGATCTTTAGGTTTAATAGTTTTGAAGATATTGGGGATCATGATAGAGATGTCAGTGCTTTTAGTATGTATGTCTATGTCTAGGATGATAATCTCATCAGAATGACCTCTCACAAAAAGTTCTTGATCATCCTCCATTAGGTCCATGTCAGTCGAATGTGATTCTGATTCAAGTGGTCTAGTTCCTAATGTTTGTTCTACATATGTGTGAACTACATCGACTACTATATCTACTTCTTCTTCCCTTTCAAGTTGCTCTTGTTTGTTTTTCCATTATAGCAAATATTCTCCATTTCCTTGATCTCTTAGCTATATTTGTTTTTCCATGTTTGATAGAATAGATACAAATGATTGTTCTTTGGATTGTGTGCTTGAAGTTGCTTCCTCTCTATTATGTGAAACTATGACCTCTTGAGCTGATTTCAGATTATTACAACACTGCACTAGATTTGAGTTTGCTGATATTGTGATTTCTTGCCCATCGTAGGGAAACTTTAAGCATTGATGACATGTTGATGTAATAGCCTGTATATCCTGTATCCATGGTCTCCCCAAGAGTATATTGTATGGTAGGTCCAAGTCTAAAACTTGGCATATTGTACCTTTTTTCAAGGGTCCCACTCTGATAGATAGTGTCATCATTCCTTTAGATGAATGTTCTTCTTCATTATGTGCTTTGAATGTGATCTTTTTCTAGGGATCAACTGCATCTTTTGAATAGCCTAGAGCACGGACAAGATTCATAGAGCAAATGTTCAAGCTAGCTCCCCCATCTATTAGGACATGTTTAACAAGCGTTCTATGAATGAGGACTTCAATTTGCAAGGAAGCACTATGGGGATGTTGCAAGGAATTAATGATTGGATATGAAGGAGATGAGCTTTGAATAAGATCCTCTAAAATAGGCTTGATGGTCATTATGGATATATCACTTGGGGAACTATACCTTTGGATGCATTATTTGGTGAGAATGCTATGGAAGGTTCTTGCAAGCTTTTAGGAGGTGTAGGAATAGATGCCTTTGGGGATTCAATTGGCTTATGGATGGATGGATCATTGTTAGACATGGGTGCATGACTTTGATCTTCTTTAGCCAAATCCTTTAGGGATCACTTTAAGAGGTGCATAAAAGAGCCACTTTTCTTTTGAGATGTGTTTGAATCCTTGTTAGGTTTTAACATAGTTGGATTTTGATTTTGAACTTGTTTGATTTCTCTGATATGTTAGTTTGTTATGTCTTCTTCTTGTGTTTTTCTTTTATATGTCATGTTGATATGATCTTCAGTTATTTCAAATGTTTCTGTTTCCATTTTAGGGGTTTGATTGTCTAAAATTTGTTTTGGGTAAGTGATCAATAGTCAATTTCAAGGCCATAGAGTGATATGACACTAAAAGAGGATTCAAGTGTTTAAAGGTTTGCAATTTTTTCGACCTTCGGTTTTGGAGTGCAATGATGATGATTGATAAGAACCAAGTCCAATAGGAACGATATATCCTACGATGTGGGACAAAGTTATCCTGACCAAATATTTGAGTTTCATGATAAAGGATGATAGATCCTGATGAGAAACTATGTTTGATTGATCAGTTTACCAAAGGGGGTTATAATGCACTTTGAGATGTTTAGATCTTGAACTTGTTGGGGGTGAGCAATTTGAAAATATTGGGGTGTTTATCTTCTAAATTTTGATTTTGACGGATGATAACTTGACCAAGCAAACCAAGCATGCAATCTAAGCACGGATTGACAGATAACATGTGTTTGTGCTTACTACAAATTGATTAGGTAGAAATGATAAATCTAAAACAGGCATATAGGACACAACTCTGGACTGATAGATGCAGAGTTTTGTACGACATAAGATTCAGCTTATGATGACAAAAGATACAGAGCCATACGATAGAACAAAGTTTTTCATATAAATAGTAGCAACTCGTACGACTTGGGATTATAGACCATATGATAAAATAGATGACTCGTACGACACAGGATAGAAGATAGTATGACAAATGATTTTATGCAAGTTAACTCATCTGACAGAGATTATGACTTGTGCTATAGAGAATTAAAGCTTGTACGATAGGTTGGAGAGAATGGTAAAAAGTGTTTGTTTTGCTGATTTTGATCTTTGAATTCTGATGATGTTTTGCTGATGTTTTCCAGTTTTTAGGTGTCTGATTTTCTCATTTAGGGATGAATACACAGCAAACACATGATATGATAAATGACTCCAATCAAGCTAAACCCTAAGGAAGTTGGCTGAGAATGAAAACCTTTTCTTTCTGACTTAGGTACACACCCAATAGCTAATCAGAATACAGCCGCCGAGTCTCACACAATGGATTTTCAACGCCGTATTATCTAACTCCAAATGCTAATGGGGGCATGATATGGCAAGTGTCTTGGGAGAGTTACTATCTCTCTTGCACAAAGATTATCAGCCTTTCGGAGGTGAATCGGGTAGCTTCTATTTTAACCGACACTAGTAAGGGATCTGTTCAGCGTGTCAGGGTATAAACTTAATTAAGAGGTCTCCCAGCCTTGAGAACCAAGGTTTGATATACCCGAAGGTATGGAGGAGAGCTATTCCCGAGCACTATCGTTTCTTTGATTTTCATCAAAAACTCCTTGGGAGGGCAGGCCTGCTAAAGAGATGCACTAATGAAAGCAAAAAGATGAGTCTAGCTTTCTGATAACCTAAGAAAGGTGAGAGCATACTCACCTATTATCACAAGCACATAAGACATGATTGTTCATTTATTTAAGCCCAAATTGAAGTGTGCCTAAAAATCTTAAAGAATACACAAAGTTTTTTTTTGTTGAATCCTTAGGCAACCTGCAAAATAGATCCATTAGTAGTCATGGTTGTGTTTAGAATTATATCTTTGAAAAGCGTATCATTGATAAGTTTCCTATAGAAAAGAGTTAGGCTGCAAACATCTCATAGACATAACAAGATTAGCATTAGTGATCCAAACTACGAAATTTTCAAAAAAAATTATATGAAATTTTAGCCTTACTTCAAATAGGCATAACTTTCTGCTGGGGACTCAAAATTACGAACCGTTTAACTCGTTGGAAAGGTCTGCAAGAGTTTTATATGAGATTTTGAAAGAGAAAACCTTTTACAGGCTAAAAATGATTAGAAGGCCTTCAAAAATGCAAATTACCAATGTATAGACAAACTTGAAAATTCTAATTTGCAGTTTATCAAAAAATCATAGATTGCAAAAACTCATACGACATGCTTTATTAGTTAGTACGACAGAACTTTAGATTTCATACAGTAATACAAAAAGACTTGTACGACATAAGATTTTGAAGCCATAAATTCATATGAAACAGAATTAGATATAGAACGATAGTGAAAATCAACTCATACGACACATGAATGAGCTAGAACGAATAAATAATTTTCAATGTAAAAGCTCGTACGAGTTAGCATTATACCTCGTACGAATCAGGATGAGGTGTCATTCGGGGCTAAAAGGTAGTTCGTACGAGCCATAAAGGGAGCTCATACGAGTTTTTGATTCTATCTCGAGTAGAGAGGAAGATTGATGAAGCTTGAGAGGCCGAAAATGATGATTTTTGCCCCATGGTGGGCACCAAAAATGTCATGCTCTGTGAATTGTACCTATACTTGCAAACACAATGCACTCAATAAATCATTACAAGCAATGGTTAGAAGATTAAATCAATGAAATGTAAAACCATAGCTAATCGACTTATTGCCTCCTAGTAAATGCGAGTATGCAAATGCTCTCAGATCTGATTATGCATATTCCAGTGACTTGACTACACTTAGATGGACGATTTGAATGATGCAAATGCATGATCTAGCAAGAATAGCATGATTAAGCTATATGATTTCATGATTGATCTAGAAAATGAACTAGAATTAAGATGCAATTAAGATAAAATTGAGCATAATAACATTGCTAAAGATGATAAACTAGAAACAATGAAAATGAGATGAATCAATCAATATGCAAACATGATATGAAATTTTGATATGCAATCATGATATGAAATTGGGTCATGATATAAATTTGGTACCTCTATTGCTGAGAATGAGGTCTATTTATAGCATTTCCCAAGGTTAGGGGTGAGTTGGCAAGAATCAACGGTTGAGATTGATCTCAAGATATCAATGGTTAAATTGGAGGAGGATGGCAAAGGGGGTTGGATTAAAAGGAACATCTGTCATCTCTATGGTGACAAGTGTCAAGAGGCTTCTAGAAGATGTTGGATGGAAGGAGATACTTAGTGACAAGTGTCACAAAGGTTCTAGAAGATGTTGGATGAAAGGGGACATGGTGGTAGGTAGAATGGGTTAGGTTGAGGAATGGTTAGGTTTAGGAGTGGTAGAAGTTAGGAGAATTTGAATTTTAAAATTCAAATATTGAAAAGGCTAATTAATTTCAACAACTCATGGATTTGATTTGTTTTCATTAATTATGGATTTAGAAGAAATGAATTTGGATGGAGGGAATTAATTAATTTGAATTAATTAATTAAAGGGGATTATTGAAATGAACCTATTAAATAAATCCTTAGATTTATTAATAAGTAGGTGAAAAGTGAAATTTAATCAAATTGCTTAGTGAATTCAATTAAATTGGGAAGGGAGATTAATTAAATAATTGCTTATTTAATTAATTATCTTTAGACCATTTTTAGGTGTATACACCATATATCATAATATATTTTATTTCAACAAGGCCAATTATGTGGACCCTCCTCTTTCTAAATTAGAAAATAATTACAAGCCTAGATTCAAAATACTCTTTAAACATGGATAAAATGGAAATGGCCTTGGGAGCATAGGGTAAGGATTTAGAGTCCTTCTAGAACATACTTGTATATTTCTAGAATTTTAGTTTACGCTACTAGTTGACTGTCTTTTTTATCTAACATACTCTTTTTCTATTGGTTCATACCTCTATGAGTTCTTATTTACCTGGATCACACCTTTCTCCATAGCAAGAAGTGTTAAATTCCTATTTCATATACTCCTATTTCATCTAAATACTTGGATGATAATTCCTTCATGTAGATAGTTTATGCTCCTAAATATATCTTACCTATTCTCCAAAAACCCCACTTAATGATACAAATCACTAGTTCATATTGTCTACATATTCCTTACAGTTTAGTAGTAATAGGTGTCTAAATGTGAAGTTTTTTTCTAAAAATGAATATTGCAGTGTCAAAGTTGGCAAAAAATTATAACCCACTATTGTGGGTTCACCCATGAAGGACTTAGGTAGTGCAAATCAGATTCTTAGACTGAAGATACATAGATACAAAAATAACAAAAAATTATGGTTGTCACATAAAAATTATGTGGAGAAAATTTTGCAACACTTCAATAGGCAGTTGGAAGCCTTATGTTTACCATGGTGTGCACCAAACGAAACATTTTACAAGTAGTGAGAGTTGTCAGTAGGTACATGGTGAATCTTGGTACTAATCATTGGACAACTATGAAGTAGATTCTCAGATATTTGAGAGGCACTTCAAATGCTTCTATCTATTACAATGGGAGTAGTCTTCAAGTTAATGGGTATGTGGATGCATATTTTGGTGGAGACAAAGATAAGAGAAAGTCTACAATAGGTTAAATGTTTTCTCCTTCGTTGGAAGTGTTATTAGCTAGGTGTCAAAATTGCAGATAGTGGTGGCATTATCTATTGGTATTTCAGTAGAAAGAAAGATTGTTGATATTCATTAAGGATATTGAGAAGGTTGTTGAAGATTATTTGATATAACTGAAAAAAGGATGATAACTATCTTTATAACATTATTTTGTCATTGATGTCAAGAAATTGATTTTCTGGTTCAGTATGATGTTGCCATATCTTGAGAAGATTGATTTGAAGAGAATTAAGTGGTCGGTAAGTGACACAGAAAGAATGTGATAAGAAAGGGGAGAAATAAGTTATTCAATGGGCAACTATTACCGAGTTAGACAATGATGAGATCATGATGTTTAGATTGCTTTGATATCCTACATATGTTGCTAATTGTAAGGTTAATACTATACTATGTCACCAAGCAAGGAACTTAGTCGGTAAACCCTAAGGTTATCGATATCGGTTAATGAAGGCGGAATGTCTACCAAGTAAAGTTTAGTATTTACCGAGTTGCAACCGAGTTATGACAAAGCACATTGGATGAATACAAGCATTATTTAATGAAGGACAATGATGAGCTGGAGATGTATAAATGATTGGAATGTCATGCATGAAGTTTGTTAAGGATCTATGGCAATGAAAAATCAACAGGAAGATCTATAGCACAGATTGAACCGCAATAATCTTGCACAAGTTCCAAGAAAGGATTGCAAGTCCCGAGGCAAGGTAAAATGTTTTCATATTGAAAGATGCATTGAACCTGGTCAAGATTGAAGATCTGATGGCTAAGATTGATCATGGGAAATGTGATCAAGGAGATTAAGCAGTTAGTAAATTGTTTATAAATAAGAAATTGTTGGTAAATAATGTATGCAGGCAAATGTAAGCACAGGGATGCTACATAGTGATTACCGAGCACAGAAGATTGATGACTTATTTGAATAACAGAGTAGGAATCTTTGTAGAAGGAGAAGATAAGTCCTATGACTAGATTGTTTTGAGCAAATAAGAATTTTCTTTAGCATTTTAGATGTGAAGTTGTAGATAGATATTTATTACTGTTATTTTGTAAGTGACAGAAAATCTCTTAACCGAGTGTACTTAACAGTCTTATTTGTAAACCCTCTAGCAAGGTAAAATTCTAAATGAGTGTTTGAAATCCTTTGACAAGGTCACTTCTAACAAAGTGAAGATCCTAACAGATCTGGGGAAAATCCCTTAACCGGGTCACATCTAGTAACGTGTTTGTAATCTTTAACAGGATTTACTTTTAACCGAGCATACTCTAGAAGAGTATATTTCTTAGTGGGTCTGAAATCCCACAGTGGTTTTTCCCTATTTGGGTTTCCATGTTAAATCTGGTGTTATATGTGTTGTGATGATTATGTGTTTATGAGTTTGCATGTTTAGCAGTTTTTGGTTATATTTCTGAAGCATATGTTACCAAGGTTGAATCTGTTGATTTTATGGAAGTTTAAGTTTGTATGATTCACCCCCCCCGCTCTCATCTTGTTATCTATTGGCATCAGTACTTTACATTAAGTATCAGAACTATCAATTGGTATCAGAGCTTTGGACTCCGGAAGAAAAAGTTTAAAGGTACTTGAGGCAAAGATCCGAAGATGTATAAAAGGGATGCACCAAAGCTGAACAAGCCAAGTTTCTCCACATGGCAGAAAAGGATGAAGATGCACCTATCAGTAATTGGAGAATATGCAACATATTATCTGTAGAATAATTACATTGCACCGAGCACCAACCCTATAACCTTGGAAGAGATAAAGGCAAAGCAAGAACATATTCAAGCTATGATTGAAATAACATCAGCATTGACCGACTTAGAGTTTAATGATCTAGAAGGTTGTAATGATGCAAAAGCAATGTGGACTAAGCTCATAGTTGTATATGGCGGTGATGAATATGTTCAAAGAGAAAAAGTAGATAGTCTAAGAGGACAACTTGAATCCATGAGAATGAATGAAGGTGAGAACATAACCCAATACAGTACAAGGTTAAAGGAGACTGTAAATCAAATTAAAGGAGTAGGAGGAACTATTGAAGAAAAGGATATAACAAGTAAGTTGTTGAGAACCCTTCTACCTGCTTATGCCATTTGAGTCTCTGCAATCAATGAATTAAGGTCTGTACCTAACATGCTAGTTTGTTTGGATGCTACTATTGGTAAGATACATGCATTTGAGTTAAGTAATTTTGATAATAGTGGGTCTTCGGTAAATAAAATTGAATCTATATTCAGTTCTTTTCATATCGGTGAATCTGATGATTACAATGATAGAATGAGTAAGTACTCTGAAGGGGATCATAGTGGAGCAAGTGAAAGATTTCACAAGAACATGGAAAAAGTGCACAAACAGTATAAGGAAATCAAGAAGCAAGAAGAGTTTGAAGCATTATTAGCTAGAAGGTTACCGAGAGGCAAAGGTAAGTATAAAGGAAAGCTACCTTTGAAATGTTGCAATTGTGATAAAAATAGGACATATGGCTTCTAACTGTCCTGACAGAGAATCTAGTGAAAAGAGAGATTACCGAGAAGACAGGCAAAAAGACAACCAATACAGAGGACATCGAGACTTTAGAAGGAGAGATAGAAAGACATGTCTAGTAGCTGATGAGGAATCCAACGATGATAAATCTGATGAAACTGATACTGAGGAAGTTGTTTATGTGGCTATTAAAGATGGATCAGATGAAGAAAGGTATGAAGAGAAATCCCTAGTATCTCACATAAATAATAATGATTCTTGGATCATAGATAGTGGATGCTCATAGGTGATAAACACAAGTTTGTTAAATTAGAAGACTATGATGGAGGCTATGTAAGATTTGGTAATGATGCACCATGTTTGGTGAAAGGTAAAGGATCTATAACACTTCTTGATAATGCTAAATGTGATGATGTATACTAGATTGAAGGAATGAAATACAATTTGTTGAGTGTAGCACAGCTAAACAATACAGGATACCGAATAGAATTTTAGAAAGGAATTGTCAAAGTTCATGACAAGCATGGAAAGTTAGCTACTACTGGGATACAAACAAAAGGTAATACATTTCATCTTGACTCAACTCGGAACAACTGTCTTTATGCAAAGGTAGATGATACCTAGTTATGGCATAAAAGGTTTTGTCACGTAAATTTTGATAATTTGATCAAAATAAGTAAGAAGCACCAAGTAAGAGGTCTACCGAGTCTGGAAAAACCTAAGAATGCTATATGCTGAGGATGCCAGATGGTTAAGATGACAAGATTAAGCTTTACAAGTAAGTCCTACACTTCTAAAGGAATTTTAGATCTAATACATACTGATCTTTGTGGTCCTATGAAAGTTTGAATTTATTATGGTGATAAATATTTCATACTATTTACGGATGATTACTCAAGGATGATGTTAGTCATGTTTTTAAAAGAAAAATCAGAAGCTTTTCAAATGTTCAAATGGTACAAGGCAAGAGTTGAAAATGAAACAGGAAGACAACTGCAATGTCTTAGATCTGATAGAGGAGGAGAGTTCACTTCTGATGAATTTAACTTATTCTGCAATGATCATGGTATAAAAAGGCAAGTATCTGCACCAATAACACCTCAGCAAAATGGGATAGCCGAGAGAAGAAATAGATCAATTGTGGATTGTGCCAGAACCCTGATGATAGAAAAGAGGGTACCTCAAGCATTTTCAAGGGAAGCAATCAGCCTTGTAGTTTACACCCTAAACCGAGTTCAACTAAAGAAAAGAACTATGAAGACACCATATGAGATTTGGTATGACAAGAAACCTAATGTAAGTTATTTTAAAATCTTTAGAAGTAGATGCTATGTTCACAAAGATGATAGAAATGGAAAGTTTGATCAAAAAAGTGAAGAAGGAACATTTCTAGGTTATTCTTCTAGAAGTCAAGCATTTAAATGTCTGATCAAATCATCTAACAAAATAGTAGAAAGTGCAAATGTGAAATTTGATGAACTTGCAAAAAGAAATGATGAAGGAAATGAACCAAAAGATTATGAAGAATTTGTTTATGTTCAATCGAGAAGTCCTACCAAGAAAGTTGCTGAAGAAAATGAAGATAATGTCCAGTTACCAAGTGATGAAGAAGATCATACAAAACCTATCGAGCCTATATTAGCCAAATATGTCAGAAGACATCATGTATCAAGTCAGATTATAGGAGACAAGGATGATCCAGTGATGACAAGGAACAAACTAAGATAGAACACATGTCTAATTTCTGAATTTGAGCCGAGAATAGTAAAAGAGGCATTTAACAGTGAAGATTGGATAAATGCTATGACAGAAGAGATTGATCAAATCAAGAAGAATGACACATGGACACTAATCCCAAGACCGAAGGACAAAAATGTAATCGGTACTAAGTGGATTTTCAGAAACAAGCTAAATGAAAAAGGTGAGGTCATTTGCAATAAAGCAAGACTAGTTTGCAAAGGTTATGCTCAAGAAGAAGGAATAGATTATGGTGAGACCTTTCCACCTGTGGCTAGACTTGAGGGAGTAAGAACATTGTTGGCATATGCTGCTTTCAAAAATTTCAAGGTATATCAAATGGATGTTAAATATGCATTTTTGAATGGAATATTAGAAGAAGAAGTTTTCATTGAACAACCTGAAGGATTTGTTGAAGACAAGAGTAAAGATTAGGTATGTAAACTAAACAAAGCTTTATATGGTCTTAAAAAAGCACCTAGAGCATGGTATGAAAGACTGCACTCTTATTTGATCAAGATTGGTTTTATAAGGACTAGTGAAAATAACAATATGTACATGAAGAGTGATGAGGATAATGGAATACTGATCTCAGCCATATTTGTTGATGATATTATTTTTTTGTGGTAATGACTCCTTATGCAAGAACTTTGGAAATGAAATGAGCAAATAATTTGAGAGGTCATTAATCGGTGAAATAAAGTATTTTATAGGTTTACAGATACTGCAAATGAAAGATGAGATTTTCATTACTCAATCCAAGTACATAAAGGAAATATTGAAGAAATTTGGAATGGAGGATTCTAAACCAGTAAGTACTCCTATGACTACTAACTGTAAATTATCAAAGAATGATGAATCTACATCTATTGATGAGAAACTTTACTGATCTATGATTGGGAAGTTGCAATATGTTGTGCATAGTAGACAGGATATAGCACATGTAGTAGGTATTGTTGCAAGATTCTTTGCAGATCCCAAGGAAACCCATATGACAATAATCAAGAGAGTTTTTAGATACCTGAGAGGCACTGAAGATTATGGCTTAGTATATGAAAAGAGAAATGATTTTGATTTAAAATTTTATACTGATGTTGATTGGGCAGGCAACATAGATGATAGGAAAAGCACAAGTGGTGGAGCTTTCTTTTTAGGAGAAAGATTAGTAAGTTGGCTTAGCAAGAAACAAGGATGTATTTCACAGTCAACAGTAGAAGCTGAATATGTTGCTGCAGCATTGAATTGTACCAATATAGCATGGATCAAACAACTGTTGGAAGGTATAAATGAAAAATTTACCGAGCTAGTAACTATATTCTGTGATAATACTAGTGCCATTAACATTTCAAAGAACCCGATAATGCACTCCAAGACAAAGCATATATCTATAAAGTATCATTATCTCAAAGAAGAAGTCCAAGAGAAGAAAGTTGTACTGGAATATATCAGTTCAAAGGAGCAATTAACAGATATCTTCACAAAGCCACTGCCAAGGGACACTTTTGAGTATCTCAGAAGCAAGTTAGGGGTCCTACCCATATCTTCTACTCACTGACCGAGTTCGGTGAAAGCATCAATTTGATGAATCTACAGAATATTATGTGTGGATTGATGCGGATTTCCACTTTAGGAGGTCACCTAAAGTTGTGTAGGAAATAGTGAAAAGAGACAAGTTGCTCTGACTGAGACTGAGATGATACACAACAAAACAAATCACTTCACAGAGGAAGAAATCATGATTTAGTTCTTTTACTTTTTGGCATTGTTGTCAAAGGGGGAGAAGACTAAATGGTAAACATCCTAAATGAAGAAGATAACAGAAGACTAATGATAGGGGGAGAAGATTTTCAGAAGAAGTCTACAGCTCAAGGATAATAGGAGAAGTCTAACAGCAATCTAAATTTGAATCAATTTGAATATCTTGTTGGTATTACCATTTAATTATTGGTTTTGCCATCAATGCCAAAGGGGGAGATTGTTGGCATTTTAGTAGAAAGAAAGATTGTTGATATTCATTAAGGATATTTAGAAGGTTGTTGAAGACTATTTGATATAAGTGAAAAAAGGATGAAAACTATCTTTATAACATTATTTGGTCATTGATGTCAAGAAATTGATTTTCTAATTCAGTATGATGTTGCCATATCTTGAGAAGATTGATTTGAAGAGAATTAAGTGGTTGGTAAGTGACATAGAAAGAATGTGATAAGAAAGGGGAGAAATAAGTTATTCAATGGGCAACTATTACCGAGTTAGACAATAATGAGATCATGATGTTTAGATTGTTTTGATATCCTACATATGTTGTTAATATTAAGGTTAATACTATACTATGTCACCGAGCAACGAACCTAGTCGGTAAACCCTAAGGTTATTGATATTGGTTAATGAAGGCGGAATGTCTACTGAGTAAAGTTTAGTATTTATCGAGTTGCAACCAAGTTATGATAGAGCACATTGGATGAATACAAGCATTATTTAATGAAGGACAATGATGAGCTGGAGATGTATAAATGATTGGAATGCCACACATGAAGTTTGTTAAGGATCTATGGCAATGAAAAATCGGCAGGAAGATCTACAACACAGATTGAACCACAATATTCTTGCACAAGTTCCAAGAAAGGACTACAAGTCCCGAGGCAAGGTAAAATGTTTTCAGATTGAAAGATGCATTGAACTTGGTCAAGATTGAAGATCTGATGGCTAAGATTGATCATGGGAAATGTGATCAAGGAGATTAAGTGGTTAGCAAATTTTTTATAAATAAGAAATTGTTGGTAAACAATGTATGCGGGCAAGTGTAAGCACATGCATGCTACATAGTGATTACTGAGCACAGAAGCTTGAAGACCTATTTGAATAACAGAGTAGGAAGCCCAACAGAAGGACAAGATAAGTCTTATGACTAGATTGTTTTGAGTAAATAAGAATTTGCTTTAGCATTTTAGATGTGAAGTTGCAGATAGATATTTATTACTGTTATTTTGTAAGTGACAAAAAATCTCTTAACCGAGTGCACTTAACAGTCTTATTTGTAAACCCTCTAGCAAGGTAACATTCTAAATGAGTGTTTGAAATCCTTTGACAAGGTCACTTCTAACAAAGTGAAGATCCTAACAGATCTGAGGGAAATCCCTTAACTAGGTCACATCTAGCAATGTGTTTGTAATCTTTAATAGGATTTGCTTTTAACTGAGCATACTCTAGAAGAGTATATTTCTTAGTGGGTCTGAAATCTGACAGTGGTTTTTCCCTATTTGGGTTTCCACGTTAAATCTAGTGTTATATGTGTTGTGATGATTATGTGTTTATGAGTTTGAATGTTTAGTAGTTTTTGGTTATATTTCTTAAGCATATGTTACCGAGGTTGAATCTATTGATTTTATGGAAGTTTAAGTTTGTATGATTCACCCCCCCCCCTCTCATCTTGTTAGCTATTGGAATCAGTGCTTTACATTAAGTATCAGAACTATCATTATCTACTACTAAGGTGGAATATATAGCAACAACACAAGCTAGCAAGGAGGAAATCTGTGTTCATAGAATTTTGGGTGAATTACAAGTGAACCAAGATAACATGGTCTTGCATTATGACAATCAAACATGCTTTACACTTAGCACGTAACTCCACATAAAATTCCAGAACAAAGCATATTGGTATTCAATATCACTTTGTTCATGAAGTGGTGGAAGGAGGACAAATATCTTTGGCCAAGATTCACACTGATGTAAACCCTGTAGATATTATGACAAAACCTATTAGTAGAGAGAAGTTCATTTGGTGCAAAACTTCTCTTAGTCTGTACATTATGAGATGATAGATATCATTGGCAATGGTCTTTTAGTAGAGGAATTATTCATGAGTTTGAAATTTGACTTCAAGTGGGAGAATGTTAGAATGTGAAGTCCAAATTGGGTTCTCATCTAGCGATAGTTGATTCATCTTGGGTTCTCATCTAGATGTAGTTGAGTCATTATGGACCAGGACTTTGCAAATCAGTTGTTTTATTCTCCTCGAAGTCATGTTTTAATGTGCAACTTTGAGATTGTTGTAACTTTGTAATTCTTGAGAATCAATATGAAAGATATTTTGCTCAAGGCTTTTTACTGGTATATTTTTACTAGGTTTTTCCATGTAAATCTGACCACTATGCGATTTTGTTCTTCTCTGTAATTTTTTACACTTGTATTTTTTCTTGCAGTAGAAATTTACTTGTTATTCTTGTAGTGGTGTTGGTTCATTTATTAAGATGCATGAAAAACATATCAATTGAGTATATAAATATAAAATTAATGTTCTAGGAATAATAGATTAAGAAAACTTTTTATGTGAGGAAGCATGAGATGATGATGGACCTCATAATATAGCTTAAGCAACAATGAAAATTATAAACATGAACTTAAGTAATGTCAAGTAAATATTAAATGAGTTATTTACATGATTTGAGAAAGGGTAGTAATAGTTTTTCCGAATTTGAACATAATTTATGAGCTACTCTTTTTTAAAATTAAAATCATTTCAATAAAATTTAAATATTTCAATAAAATACTACTAGCTTTAACCAAAAAAGAAACTAAGCACCATTTTGAGAATGTTAAATTAAAGTTAAAATAAAGTTATCTTTAAAGTCTAATATATATTAAGAAAATATGAATAAATATGAGAAATTTTTCTAAGAAATGTTTTGTGAGTAAATAATTATTTATGTTTTTTAATGTAACTTTTTTAAAACATTGACAACCATATTTTCAACCTTCCCAACTTTTTAGATTTCAAAAATGATAGTATGAAATGATAGTTGTAGACGCTTTTCAAGACATCTATCTATTAAGAATTTGAAGTTTGGACATATAAAAAATAATAATATTTACCCAATAAAATTATAACAAATCATATATTGTATTTTGAAATTTTACCAGTTTCCTAGACAAATCATTTTGATTAATCAAATTTTCATTAAAAAGATTGTCACCATTAGAAGTGAGGTGATGAAAGTCTATGAAGACTCCCAACTTATGATTTACATAGAAAAGGTAGGGTTGGCATTCCCAAATCGAATTTTACTCCAATCTTGAAATAAATTTTAAAAAGATTATTAAGATAGAAATAAATATCCATTACTTACATATACTTATTTTGAAAAATAAAGCATATAAAAGTATATATTTAAAATTTTTATAACATATTTACATATATTAAAAATATATTTGTGATAGAATTATAACATTAATTAATATTTGAACAAATCTGTAAGAAGCGTGCTATTTCTCTCATCAGACCAAAGATCACTGGAATAATGGAGTTTGACAACATTTGAGGTGTGGGAGCTACATTCCATGCCCCTCCATTTGCAGCAATTAAAACCCTGCCAAGAGTGCAATAGAAGAGCATCTCTTTCATGATGGAGGCATGTGATATTGCAGCTTATCATATGAAAATAGTTTGTGAATGCATAGAATAGAATTTGGAGCTTGAGCTCACATTTGCGTAGAATTGGGTTCAAAAATAAATTGACTCATTCTAGAAGTTTGGTGTCCAAATTGCATTTTCTCAAACTTCAGAGTTTGGACTACAAGATGTAATCGAAAAGTCAAGGGTGAAATTCTAATCCCTTCTTAAGAAAACTTCTCAAGATTCTAAATTTGAATTCTAAATTGGCACTTGAGCATATTAAGGGAAAAAAAAATCTAAGATGACCAAATTAACACCTCAAAATTAGATTCTATCCAACCTCTTACCACATAAACAATTGTTTGTAGTACACTAAGTGTTGAGTACTAAGGACCTAAGACCTATGACTTGGACTTTATAGTGTTATCAATATTATAGACTTCATGATTTGGAGTCCAACTAACAATAAGTCTAGACTAGGAGCTAAGTTTTGTTAACTATGTGGGAAATGGCTATCCAACCCCTAGGGCATGCCAATGCATATGTTACACTCGTACACCATAACATATACATTCGTCCATTTATGGGGATAGATAGACATTTCCAACTATTTGTATGTAACTCAAAATTTAAGTTCTTATCCACAACTTGCATTTTAGACTATTATAGAAAATTTTTACAAGGTGGGGATCTTGTAAGTTTCAACTATTATTAAACACGGCATAACTTTGCATTTTGTGTGTTGTTAAAAAATGGTTTAGACTAACTACTTAGGCACTCAAAGCCCTATATTGGCTAGGAACAAAGTTACTTAATACCTCAAAATGTGGTCCAAATCACTATCAATTAGAATTCACTTTCTTAAGAATATTTCATAGAAGAAAAATGAAAAATCGTAAGGGAATAGTTGAAGAAGATAATAGAAAACTACCAAACATCAAACCAACATACAAAAGGGGTATAAAGCCCAAATATAACAATGGGGTTAGTGCATAGAGATGAGGCACAAATTAATGGCTAACCCTATAACACATATTTTTGATGCAGATACATTTTTAATTCTTTAAATTTTATTTTTTATGATACCACCCATTTAGACTTGAATTTCAAAGCCTAAGAGTTGAACATCTCTTGTGGCTCCTCGATTCATGTTTTTAATATAAAAAAATTGAATCTACACTTAAACCTCATAAGGTTTACATATTTTGCAATAAGACTTTACAAAATCACCACCAAAATGATGGGCTACTTATTAGCTTTATAGTAGCCATACAATATTTTTATATTCTAAATAAGTTAAGTTATTTAATTTTATTTTCTTTCACTTAAATTTCTTTATATTATTTAATTATAGTTATTATTTTTTTTATATAACTTTGGATCTATTTACCTAAATTTGAAAAAATATATGGGAGGTCTTTATTCTTCATTCCACACACATTCAAAAAAATTACATGTTTTTATTTATTTTGTGTATGTTATGTGTTGTGCATGGTCAATGATGTAACTTTTAGGTTGCATTTACTTCAAATAAGAAAAAAAAAATAATGTTTAATAAAAATATTAAACAATATACTTTTAGCATTGACTCTTAGCTATAGTTTGACTAAATAATTTTAAAAATACCTAGGATTTTACATGAATAAGCACTTATATCAATCTTTATTGATGATTTTTTTTATTGAGGTAAAACAAGTTTTGAAGGGACCCTAAAACACTTTACAAGATTAACATGTTGCCAAAAAGTAAAAAATAAACATGACCTGATAGCCAACCAACAATATTTGTAAAACTACAACAAATAAACACTGACCAAAATAGGGACATAGACCCTAACCAACCTATTGTAATTCCTTGAGGATTTTAGAAACTTTTAGATCTTTCTGAATAAGGTGATCATGAAGATCCATCACCTCCTTGAATGACTTAAGAATGATGAGCCACAACTTTGGGTTGGCTTCAAGTTGTAGTAGAAGTTCCATGCGCCTTAACTAACACAATTTTTACCTTGATCATAAAAATGGCCAATAGCACTAGCATCAGTTCCAATATTGTCCTCTCAATCCCCTATAAGCTTGCCCTTATTTAAATTATCACCCAGCCCCGAGGCCTGGGCTTTTGCATTAAGAATACAAAGACCCATAGCACTATTCAAGGTAATTGATTAGCTAATGTTCACAATAATATTAATATATTTTTTAACCAAACTCATCTTTGATTTCATTCCAAGAAACAATTCTAATCATTTAGACAATGTTCATTAAATGGAGAGAACACCATAACCTAGAAGTAAAACTATCCTTATTATATGATCAAAAGAAATAATAAAATTTCAATGTAAATATAACCAAAAGAATAATAATATGGTACGTGATAAGAAATGACAAATTGTATTAGCTTTCGAATAAGGAAAGGAATTCCCGTGTTTCCTTCTATCATTTCCAATACACAAATATTGATAGAAAGATAGAGAGAGCATGTCAAACTGTCATGTGGAAATTTAGAATTAGAAAAGTCTTCCATATAACGTTCGTTGCAACATATTTTTCAAGGACACATAAAAGTCTTCAATGGACAAAATATCATGCACTTTAAGTGACCCAATTTAATCTCGATGGTATGAGTTTTTCTTACACAAAAATTAATTATTTTTACTGATATATCATGTTTATCTATTGTATTCAAAGTAAGGGAAATTAGGAAGTGTCATGTTTATCTAATGTATTCAAAGTACGGGAAACATTATAGCTTTAGGCAGTATCATTGAATTTTATATTTCTTTAATCTTAAATCAAGCTGTAATGTCTTCAGCTTTCACTTAATATATCAGCGATAAAAAATAGATGGACATTTTTTTCTAATACAAATGTGATAACAAACTTATCACATTGTATCTCTACTCTACAAGGTGCAACGGAATAACATAATGACACACATTACATGCTTACCAATGCAATTTAAAGCATAACGATACAAGTGGAAGATCAACTATGTCATAGCCTCAACATTGTGACTAAATCAACAAACGGGTCACTCCTCAAGTATCTCAAAATGCTAGAAGAAATAGAACAATCTCCCTTGGTTTCAACTTTCAAGAAGATACTACAAAAAAATTATAATAATAGAAACAAAGTACATAGATTATAATTTGAAGTTTGAGCTCATATTTACAAGGGCTTGGTGTTCAAAAATAAATTGACTCACCCTAGGAGTTTGGTGTCTAAGTCACATTGTCTCAAACTTTAGAGTTTGGACTGCAAGATGCAATTGAAAAGTCAAGGGTGAAATTATAATCTCTTCTTAAGAAAACTTTGAGCAAGCTTCAAAAATATGAATTCTAAATTGACATTTGAGCATATTATGGAAATAAATATATGATTTCCATTGAACACCTCAAAATTTAGATTCCATTCGACCTCTTGCAACATAAACAAATTTTTGGACTACACTAAGTGTTGAGCACTAAGGACCTAAGACTCAGGATTTGAAATTTATAGTGTAATAAATATTTTAGACATCCTATTTGATTAGATCACACTGTACACATGTTTTTTGTTCATTATTTGATGTGGAAACTAGTGCTTCTCTCTAGGTACCACATTTATGAATAGCTTTAGATGCCTCTTTGAGAATAAAATTCCTACAATGTCCATTTGTAAAGGGGGTTCCTTCTTAGTTTCTCTTTAGATACTTGCATCTTCTACAACTCTTCTATTTCAAACTATTTCAATGCCTTTGAATCAATAAAATCACTTGTTTCACCTCTTCTCAATTCTAATATGTTGTTTAATTTTTCTTATCTTTCCTAGAGATATATGTTGTATAAAAATTGTTTACATGAAATATCTATGGATTTATTCTTCCCTCCTAATGAATGTCAAATTCATTATCTTCGTATCTAATTTTAATTATTTCTAAATAGAGATATATATGGATTTTCAAGGTTGTACTCACCAATACATTTCAAGATAATGAATAGCAAGTTGGGGAAGTAATACCAATACCTTTATTTTTTTTCTTTGAGAATTAGCAAGTATTTAGTCCATAATTGTATGATAGAACCATGTTTTTGTAGTTTTGTAATGCCATAACAAATTGTTGATAGTTTGGGTCTCCAATACAAGCCACTTTCAAAGGAACTAATGCAAATATATGGTACAAACATCAATATTATAGGGGTTATTAAAGGTATGAATCTTACCTTGCATGAATTTTCAATCTTTTCCATTCTATAAGATATCTTTGTGATAGATCTAACACCAATATTTTTCCTTATGCCTTTCCAAATACTTTATCCTAAGGTGGGTCTCACATGTTGTTTAGGAATATGTATGGTACCATGGTGACCACAAAAGTAGAATCCATAGCCAAATAATATTTATATCCATATGCCTCTAGTGTTGTTAATGAAAATCTAATTGTTGCTGACCAAGAAGAACACCTTATTGTCCAATATCATAATACACAAACAAAAAGAATCCTTGATAAACTTCTTTATAAATGGGAAGTTGAAAACCATGCGGTTGATCCATATTAACAAATGGAAGAGGTAGGATTTGGTCTTTATTCAATGCATGATTTTGATCTAGTGATACCTAACCTTGTTAAGAGTGATTAATAGTAGTGCAAATAAGAATCCAATGAGGCTTGGAAAAAAAATTGATGGTTCAAGAAGTAGAAATAAATTCAATGGAGGTGCAATTTTTTTATCTCTAAGAGGTGACAAATACAACTGTTATTTTTTATTTTTTTAGCTACACTAAAAATTCATATATAAGTATGCAACCTTGATTCATTTACTAGGATGGACAAGAAAGAGGAAAGTTTGTTTCTTGCATGTGTTTGGATATAGTGAACTCATTGTGAATTAGTACAAGGGGTCTTCATGACACAACAAATGATGGTTTTAAGTCTTACAAACATAGAGTATGAGATTTGATTGAAGAGTTTGATGCCTTTAATGTGTTGTTCATGGATAGAATAAAGAATAAGCATGTTGATAGGTTGGATGTTATAGGAGCACAATATGACATTCCAAGTGATATCAATAATAACAACGTACAATAGTATGTAAAAGTAGTGGTAAGGCCTTTTATGCGCTTGCTTGTCTTTTGTACTCATGGGTTTGTACCTTTGTCTAGAAGTGCAAATTATGCATGCCTCATAACCAAGAACCTATTTGTGTCACATTAGTTGTGCGATTATTAGAACCTCTCATTACTTTTATAAAATTTAAAACACTTCTTGTTCCCAACTATTGACTTCTCTATGTCGCTAGCCAACACCTCTATTATTTTTATGAAAATTTATCATTATTGACTTAGTTATGATGACTAATTACTAAACATGTGGTATTGTATATTTTTATCTTGGGCACATGATTCTCTCACTTGAAGAGTTATAGTGTATCCTTCTATGATGTTACTTTTAGCATTTTTCCTTTTTATATATATCACCAAAGTTGATCATGCTTAGTGACATCATAGTAATGTGAGAGAAAATACAATGTCAAAAGTTGTATATCATATAATTATCGCATTATGCTTTGAGCTTGCTTTGGTCTCCACCTCCCATAGCATATTCTAAGACCATTTTAATCTAGGCTTAGCCTTTTAAGTACTAGTAGTGCTATCATTTTGTTGTGTTTTTGTGTGTTCAACATTATGTGTTGCAATGTGCTTTCCTATGTTAGTTTTATGTTCTGTTTCCACCTTATGAAGTCTTTGAACACATTGTATATGGACATTAGTGCAGCATGTAGATGTATGGGTGGTGCACTTCCATCCTTCAACTAGATATAGTCATATGACCTATAAAGTCACTATATGTAGAAAGTACCCCAACTTTAAAGTAAATACATGAGATGTGTGTTTTAAAATAACTAAACAAAACAAAAATAATCTAATCAAAAACCATCCTTATTATATGACTAAAAATATAATAAAATTTAAAAATAAATGTAAACACAACCAAATAATAATAATTTTATTCCATACAAAATAATTTATGTTTTGATTGTAAATCTATGAGCTTCACTTAATCAACTAAGCATATAAAGGTAACATTATTTCATACATTGATTTCATTGTTTACTATAATCCAATCAATAATTCAATACTACGTTTTCCCAACTAATTCTATTGTTTCCTTTGAATATTCAAAGATGATTATTTTCAAATTGTCGTGCCGAAATATGGAAATAGACCCTAACCAATCTACTATAATTCCTTGAGAAATTTAGAAACTTATAGATCATGCTGAATAAGGTAGTCATGAACATCAATCACCTCTTGGATGACTTGAGAATGATCACCCACAACTTTGGCTTGGCTTCAAGTCCTAGCAAAAGGCCGTTGTGCCTTAACTAAGACCTTTTTACCTTGATCCAATCAAATATATTGCCAATAGCATGAGCATCGATCCTAATAGTGTCATCTTGATCCCCTATAAACTTAGTGTTATTTAAATTATTACCTATCCCCAGGGCCTAGGATTTCTTATTAAAAATACAAAGACCCATAGCACTAGATTCAAGGCAATTGAATGGATGATGCTCACCACATTGATAATATTTTTATGAACCTTGTTCATAGTGTCTTCTAGCAACATAATCTTCTTATCACAATCCATTTTTATACCCTTGACATCCTTATCCACCTCCTCAACTAAGGCCAACATTTTCACTTTGTCATCATTACCGAAACTCTTATTACCACCACTTTTCCTAGAATTGATCTTCATAGAGAGAGATGTTGAACAAATGGAATACTAAATGGGGGTGACGTGGAAGGGGGAATTAGTATTCCCCTTTGGATCTTTAAAATCAACTCAAATATTTCTTTGTTAACTCACATTAATTAGCATGCAATAGAAAGAACATATACTACTAAAGTAGAGATACCATCCACAACAATATACACAAGAGAATACCAGATTTTTGGTTGGAAACCCATTAGGGAAAAACCATGGAGAGGGTTAACTCTCAATATAATATAACTAGTTATAAAATATTACAAAATGCTCACTACAGGGCTCACTGCCAAAAGGTGAAGGCTAACTATCAAAGAGCTTACTGCCTAAAAGAGAACAAATAGACAAAAATAATTGCTATAGTTTTTGATTAAGGTAAAAACAAGTTTTGAAGGGACCCCGAAACCCTTTACAAAAGGACCTTACAAGATAAAAGCATTAAGCAACCATGAGGAACAAACCCAAGAAAACCCAGCAAAAAAGCTAGAGAAAACTAGCAACATCCGGCCAGACCCGATAGGAGGAACTAATTAATATTCTTTAGGGCATTAGCCAAGTTATTGCTAATCCCATACAAGTCTTTGATATTTTCCCTAAGATTAGGGATCTCCTTAGTAGACGTAGCAGCAACTTTCTTAACACTCGCTCTGGTTCTCTTTCTAGCTCCACCCGGTGTAGCTTCACTACTTCCAATATCAGTAGCATCTTCATCCATGTCAAGGTCCACCACCAGTTTGGGAGAGCTAGAGTTGTCACGGACCTTCACAATATCCTCAAGGCTTTTTGTGATAGCAGACAAGATATTCAGGATAATACCTAGCAAATTTTTCATCGCCATTTTCCCTTCTTCCAGCAAGTTAATCTGAGCAGCCATTTTATTAACTTTCTCCTCCTTTTCCTTCTTCCATTGCTTCTGATCCCTGTCATCTTCCTTCCTTTTCTCATCCGTATGTCTCCCATTTTTCTCTAGGCTCTTCAATATTTCATAAGTCCATCTATCATAACCCAATCTTGCCTCAGTGAGTTTTTTTAGGTTATCCAAGAATAACCCGTCTCCAACACTTTCCTTATCCTCACTCAATCTATCCTTTGCCATATCCTTCTCAGGTTCCTTGTTCATCTCCCTCTCAGAATTCAAGTATTTTTCCTCATTATCCTTGTCATCCACATCCACCATAGGTTGGCTGTTGTCGTTGCCAAGGCTAGCACTATGAATTGGGCTATCATTGTCTGAATCGTTCTCATCTTCTTCATGCTCTGCACCCATATCTGCATCTTTCCAGTTGTCCTCACCCTCTGACTCGTTTGTTTCCATTTCACTACCCTCTTTTCCAGTTTCCTAAAAAACTGCTATAGTTGCATGTTACATGTGCATGGAATATAGTTCCAATTAGAATTACTAGACAAACTTCACACACTTCATTAATTGTTCATCTACTTCAATCAACTATCACATCTTATCACTATGCAACATTTTTATATCTATATATCTCTATCTATATCTTTATCTTCATATTTTTAAAAAAATAATGCATTACATATATATATGTTGATCCACATATTAAGTTGGCCACACATGTCTTACAAAGAAAATAATTTACATGCTACCACATTATACTTAATATGTTTCACTTCAAATAGGTCATCCAAAATATAACAAAGGTTAACGCTAACTGGAGTACACACCTTATCCACAATGCTTAGTCATGTCCCAAACCACAAGACCCAAAACAATCAACTGATGAAATGTGGATGTCCAGACAAACTATTATGTTCCAGAGAAACAAAGCAACTAAGAAACCAAACTACCAAACAATGTATCTCACCTTCCCAAGATTCATAACATGTACAAACTAGAATATAGGTATATTTGATATTCATAAATATACTACCCAAATCACAAACCCATATCTACAAGTGTAGAGCAACGTAGAGAAAAAAATGATGAACAAAGTCACAGAATTACTAGAGAAACAAAAGTATTTTGACATCAATGACAGTCGGTATAACCTATACAACATTCTCCTTCACCAAAAGGGTATCAATAATAGAACTTTATAAATCCCCCCTTTTGTCATTGGTGGCAACATGCAAAAAATATTTACTCGCTTAAAAATTCAAAAACATTACTTCTCTTATCACATACTCTCCCTTGTCACCATCTCTCTCCATTTCTTCTTATCCTACTATTCTCCAACTTTCTCAATCCCTCCCAACATCTCATTCTCTCCCCCTTTTCCATCAAGAAAAAATGATATAAAAAAAGAAACAAATTACCATCACACATCTTCCCCACAACAACGGTAATACAAAAGAAAGGGTCTCAATTATCTTTTTGTGGGAAAAAATTCTTATACTTTGCTTTGAGTTTCGAGATAAATGAATTCCAAGAACAAATAGCAGATGTTAACATTGTCCACTAACAATTGCACTACACAAGTGGGTTGATAGAACCAATAAAATCATCCAGCGCAATCAAACTAAACTCATCTTTCTTTGCATCTTCTAGTAGATGAGTAAAGTGATCCATTCTAGTTTCAATAGTTTCTTTAACAATCCAGAACTTCTTGACAAAATCATCTCTCTGTCTCTGTATTGTGGACTTTTCCAACTGCAAATAATTAATCTTACTCCTCACTACACCATCTTTATCCTTGAAAATATTGAAAGATTTTGCAAATTTATTCAGCTCTGACTCCAAGGAGTCAATATTTTCTTTGTGATAAGCCATCACAATAGGCCACCTAACACAATATTTATAAACACTGGCAACAAAACCCAGACATTTCCTCATGTCCTTCATGCATTCGGTCAATTTTTTCTATGTGGCAATACATATTCTGGTTATAGCTCCCTACACTGCATCTTCAAGATTTGGTTGTCCTTATTCAATGGCTTTCAAGGCATCTAGGAGTAAATTCAATAGAACTAAGAACAATTTTGTTTTGGAGCAAGTAAGTAATCAAAGCTTCTATAATATTTTCTTGTCATAAGATGGTTGTGATAACCATACATCTCCTATTTTCTTCATACCATCAGGTTCCTCAATCATTTTCATAACTTAAACAGCTTCCAAGGGACCTTCATAACCATACGGTTCATTCTACACTTCTACAACAACTATCTCTTTTTGTTTCACATCGGCTTCAATAGTCTCAACATCATCAATGCTAGTACTTTTAGAATTATTTTCTAGATGACTTCTTTTTCTTTGAAACTATAGAGGGGATCTCAATAGATTTTTTTCTTTTCTTCTTACTGAAGGAGGATCCTTTTGGAGCCATCTGTCTAGTAGGTTCCGATCCAATGAGTTATTCATAATTAGTACCAAACTTATCTTTAGTGAGATCTACCAAAATTTTAATAAGCCCATCTACATACATCACACATTCTTCAGTGCTAATTTCATACCCAAACTTTGTTAAACTGAACTTTTGAGGAAACACATCTTCCATGAAATAATGATCTGTATAAACTAAGAAGGTAATACTATCCCTATAGATTTCAACACATATTTCTAAGATCCTAAATCTTAAAATCAAGTTCTTCTGGAGTTCAAAGAAATATTCTTTGCACACCCTATCTTTTTCATTTAAATTATCCAAATATCTCTTGATTTGTTTTCCCATGGGTAAGCTCTCATCCCAAATAATATTCTCCTCCATTGGTAATGAATTTGAAAACTAAAATTCCAAACATACAATCAATTATCCAAAACAAAAAGCATAACCATCATTCTTTGTTGATTCAATATTGTTCAATACTCAACAGTTCACATAAATCATAGTCCATTCCTATCTTAGCCATATGATAAGAAACACATACTGCAATAGAAGATGTAGAACCTTCTATGTTCCCAAATTAAATCTTATAAGTAATACCCATAGAAACATATCTTACTAGAGGGTTTGTAATTGTGTCAATCTGTAGAGCTCTTTGATCTACAATTACACCTATCAATGCTTCAACTTCTTTGTTCCTTACTATCTTCTTCACAAGTACGGTTCCATCTAAGCAAAGAATGATAACAACCTTTAGAGCTTCCTTTGTGATTAGATACAAACTATCCAACCAAATGTACTCATCATGAATTCTTCTTAGGACAATCTTGACCAATTCTTCATCAGCTATCATTATAAATTCACTCCAAATATTCAAACCCTTTTTCCCTAACTCGGTGATTGCCTATAAATTTTCTCTGGAAAGGGAAATCTTTAAAATTATTGATTTTCACATTGTTATACTCCTCAATCTGTGCATCAATAAACTTGTAGATATCTATGACAAGAAATGACAAATTGTATTAGCTTAGCTTTCCAAAAAGGAAATGGATTCCTTTGTTTCCTTCGAATAGACAGATATTATCATGTCGAATTGTCATGCCGAGGAAGGTGGTAAAGTATTTAAATATATCATTTCCAAAAATTCATCAGAAATGAGAGAGAGAGAGAGAGAGATAGAGAGAGAGACTTAATCAGAAATGAGAGAGAGAGAGAGAAAGAGATACTTCATTAGAAATGAGTGAAGCAGAGCACATCAAACTGCCATGTGGAAATTTAGAATAACTGTCTTCCATATAACATTCATTGCAACCATACCTTTCAAAGACAAATAAAAGTTTTCGATGGAAAAAATATCATGCAGTTTAAGTGACCTAATTTAATCCAAAATTAAATTAATTATTGACATTGATATATCATTTGTATGAGCCTTGTATGAGTTTGTCTTATACAAAAATTAATTATTGACATTGATATATCATTTGTATCTATTCTATTCGAAGTAAGGGAAACTAGGAAGTAGCATGTTTATTTAATGTATTCAAAGTAGTAGAAATATTATAGTTTTAGTAAGTATCGTGTTAGACTATTGTATTGTATTAGTACTAAAGTTTTGGATTTCTTTACTCTTAAATCAAGTTGTAATGTCTTAAGCTTTTACCTAATACATAAGCAATAAAAATTAGATGAATATTTTTTTCGAATACAAATTTGACAACAAACTTGTCATGGTGTACCTCTACATCTACAGGGTGCAATGGAGTAACATAATGACACACATTACATGCTTACTAATTCACTTTAAAGCATAGTGATACAAGTGGAAGATCAACTATGACATAGCCCCGACATTGTGACTAAATCAAGAAACAGGTCAGTCCTCAAGTATCTCAAAAGACAACAAGAAATAGAACAATGTCCCTTGCTTTAGAATTTTAAGATTATATTACAAAAAACTTATATTACTAGAAAAAAAGTACATATATTATAATTATAAGTTTGAGCTCACATTTACAAAGGCTTGGTGTTTAAAAATAAATTGTCTTGCCCTAGGAGTTTGGTGTCTAAGTCACATTGTCTCAAACTTGAAATTCTAATCCCTTCTTAAGAAAACTTTGAGCAATCTTCAAAACTTGAATTCTAAATTGACATTTGAGCATATTATGGAAATAAATATAAGATTTCCAATTGAACACCTCAAAATTTAGATTCCATTCGACGTCTTGTGACATAAACAAATTTTGAGACTACACTAAATGTTGAGCACTAAGGACCTAAGACCTAGGATTTGGAATTTATAGTGTAATCAATATTTTAGACATCATATTTTATTATATCACATTGTACACATGTTTTTTGTTCATTATTTGAGGTGGAAACTAGTGCTTCTCTCTCAGTACCACATTTATTAATTGCTCTTGACACCTCTTTGAGATTAAAATTCCTACAATGTTCATTTTTAAAGGGGGTTCCTTCTAAGTTTCTCTTTAGATACTTGCATCTTCTACAACTCTTCTATTTCAAATTGGTTCAATGCCTTTGAATCAATAAATCACTCATTTCACCTCTTCTAATATGTTGTTTAAATTTTTCTTATCTTTATGTTTGAATTATTTTTATTTCTTTCCTAGAGATATATGTTGTATAAATTATTCTTCCTTCCTAACTAAATTCAAATCCCTTACCTTCATATCTATATTTAATTATTTTTAAATGGAGATATATCTATGTATTTTCAAGGTTGTACTCACCAATACATCTCAAGCTAAGTGTGAATAGCAAGTTGGAGAAGTAATACCAATACCTTTCTTTTTTTCTTTGAGCATTAACAAGTATTTTGTCCATAATTGTATTATAGAACCATCTACTTTTAGTTCTATCTTGCCATGATAAAGAGTTGAAAGGTTGGCTCTCCAATACAAGCCACTTGCAACTTGGTAACTATGCAGCTAGATGGTACAAACATCAATATTATAGGAGTTATTAAAGGTATGAGTCTTACCTTGCATGTTTTTTCAACCTTTTCCATTCCTCAAGACATCTCTACAATAGACCTATCACCATATTTTTCCTTATGCCTTTCCAAAGATTTTATAGTGAAGATAGGTGTCAATTTATCCTAAGGTTGGTCTCACATGTTGTTTAGGAATATGTATGGTAACATTGTGACCACAAAAGTAGAATCCATAGCCAGAGAAAATATATCCATATGCCCCTAGTGTTGTTAATGAAAATACAATTATTGTTGACCAAGAAGAAAACCTTATTGTCCAAGATCATAATACACAAACAAAAAGAAACCTTGATATACTTCTTGATGAATGGGAACTTGAAAACCATGCGGTTCATCCATATTAGCAAATGAAAGAGGTAGGATTTGGTGTTTATTCAATGCATGATTTTGATTTAGTGATACCTAACCTTGTTAATAGTGATGAATAGTATTGTAAATAAGAATCCAACGAGGTTTGGAAAAAAAAATGATGGTTCAAGAAGTACAAATAAAGTCGGTGGAGGTGCAATGCTTGTATCTCCAAGAGCTAACAAATTCAACTCTTATTTTTTATTTTTATGGTTACACTAACAATACATAGATAAGTATGAAGCCCTGATTCATTGACTAGAATGCACAAGAAAGAGGAAAGTCGGTTTCTTGCATGTGTTTGGATATAGTGAACTCATTGTGATTAGTACAAGGGGTCTTCATGACACAAAAAATGATGATTAAAATAGGTTGGATGTTATAAGAGCACAATACCACATTCCAAGTGATATCAACAATAACAAGGTACAATAGTATGTAAAATAAGTGGTAAGGCCTTCTATACCTAATAATAACATTCATTAGCAAGTTTTTGATGGTCATCAGAAAATTATAAATTTATTAGAATAAGAGGCTAAGTTTCAGCAGGCATGTAATCAAGAAAACATACAACACTAGTACAAAGATAAGATTATACAACTTAAAAAATAATTTTCCAAGGTTGTTAGTGACTTTAGAGTCTATTTTCAACTCATATGATCAAGTTAGGAAAGCAAATATCAAAATTTCATTTAAACAATAACATTATGAGAATGTTGTCACCTCAAAGGAAAGCTCCTCAAACTTGGTTAGGTATGCACTAAAGAAGATAAGCGGAATTTCTTTTTACTTTATCATAATGCAATAAGATATTTGCACAAGAGTATGCTTATGTTAAAGGGTTTAACCTTAAAATTTCCCAACATACCATTGAATTGGAACCCAAAACCAAACCAATAAGACAAAAACAAAGGCCTTGAAATCCAAGCTTGAGTCACTCATAAAATAAGACTTGAATATATCGATAGAGGGTAGCATCATTTTTCCAATAAAACGCACTTCTTGGTTCTCCAATCTACTTCCCATGAGGAAGAATAGAGAGATAATGCTATGTGTTGATTATAGGGACCTAAATAGAGATTCACTCAAATATTATTACAACCTGCCCTCTATGGAACATTTTTTTTCCTTTTATCAGGTTTTGAGAGGTTCTCACTCCTTGATGGGTATTCTAGTTATAACCAAATTTTGGTGAAAGAAGAGGACTAATACAAAACATCTATTGGCAACTCAAGGATTAGAAGTAAAGTCAACTTTAGGCTACCACAAATTATCTACAATATAGAAATGGATCATCAAACAACTTTAAGAGACATAACCCTTCATGGAAATTTCCATATATAAGGGTTGTAAATTATATCCAAAATATCTAATTGAGAGATATACTGTGAGATATGCATGAAGCAGAGACTAAGACTTGTATTTTGATACAAGTTATAACATAATCTATAGTTGTGTATTATGATGAAAGAATATTTCTTTTGTTGATGATGATGTCTAAATGGTGTATTCTATCAAGTCACTTCTACATATGATGATTTCTCTTACTATTCCCTCTAGGGAATAAAGTGACTACATAAAATATTTTTGGGGTACAAATCTCTGGCTTGTACTTTCCAACATTGAGGCAACATTTCAAAGAGCCATGGACACACATTTTTAGGGATTAATGAACAAGATTGTTCTTGTTTACCTTGACAATATAACTATCTTTTTAAAAGATGCTAAAGAACATTTTTTATCACCTGAAATAGGTATTTTGTAATGCCCCGCCAGGAAACCCCGAAGGGATAAGCCAAAATTACAAGAATAGAGTGCAAAATTTTTTATTTTTTTTAAAAAGTTACAACACGTAAGATGCAACAAGATATCAAAGATTCAGATAACATAGCGGAAGACTTCAACTAACACCTAAAGAGTTTCCCAACGAGATTACTTAAATTTCACAATTCACTTAACTCACACAATTAAACCAAAAGATGAATATCTTAATAATGAGATAATTCATAATCAGGATGATTTCTTTCGAAAGATGGAAATATAAATCACAAGCAAAGATTCATCATTAAGATCCATTCATAATTCTCATTCAAGCTTTTCGTTTAAAATTAGAAACCATACATCTAACATTCTCATACACTAGGATTTTATCATAACATAAGAGATCTTTCCGAGCATATTTAAATTCCTTAACAACAACTGAGTATAATTCACTACTCTAAGTTACATTCTTCCATATTCCAACTTACTGCATTTTAAAAGACGATTACATACATGCATTTATGATAAATCTCATCTAAACCAATTACTCATTCGATCAACATGGCATTCAAGAAGGAACTAAATATAAGCATTTAAAGTTAATTCCATTTATCCAATTAACCATTCTAACATTAGCTATTCATGCATGATAAAGCTGAATAAAGGAAACATAAGAGAATACACCACATAACACCATAATGATCTCGGAGTTCACCCCTAAAGGGCTACATCTCCGGGTCTGCTCAACTGCAAGACCCCTCTGATAAATAATAAAGTTAAGAATACAAGAGGTTACACCATTTCAATCCAGCCATCAAGGCGATACATGAGCAATATACAAACGACCACATCGGTCCATTAATACATAAACGATCCTTGAAAAGAACAGGATCCAGCTGAACATAATCAAAGCTAAAACAAGAGGTCTAGAAGAGCATCCACAAAACTGAGCCATCACCACCCAAGGTCTAACATGAAACCGATACTCACAAGGGCAGAGACAAAAGGATGACTCACAAAGGTACTCTAACAGGACAAAATGACAACACACTAGCGAACGTAGGGACAAGTGTCATCACACAACCTAGTATGGATACCATGGCAAGTCCTCATAGGTCCCGGCCCCATACACTGAGTTACCCAGGCAACCTAATCCGAGCTTCCGGCCCATCCAAGCCTCATGTGGACCCACACATCCTCTCGTGAAGACAAGGATGGTGGTTTGCCATTTTAGGCCTTCCCACAGCATGTCGAGTCTATGATAGAACTCATCCCATGTGTGAGGCACAATTATCTTACTTAGAGATTACATTCTAATCTACTTAGGTTATCACTTATTAGACTCACTTTCGACGGGTTACCCAACAGCCACTTTGGGCGCGGCCCCCAATCGAAAGCCACTTTCCCATACGACACTAGACTATACTCGGACGAACTCAAAACCAAGGAATACACATGGTCAGACGAACGAAGTTCAAGAAGAGAGAAACAATCATCTGGTCAAACACGACTCAAGAGTAATCACTTACTGACGGTACTCTAACTAGAGACCCGACCAACAACGGTCAACCACAATCATCATTCGACTCACACACAAGGGGGATATGACCAAAACGACACTACCACAATACAATAGTCAACTCGGAATCGAGGACTGAAACAGGTACCCCAAGTCAAGCCATACGACAGGGTCCTATCACACAAAGCACTCTTGCCATTTCATAATTAAAAGCGAACACAGCAATAAAACTCGCAAGGCAATAATCAGAAAGACAATATCTTCTCAAATTGATTTAAACATTAAAATCGATCAAGTTTTCTACAAGATCTAAATCAGATTACAGTTATCTACCTCATCAAGGGATAAGTTGTTCTTGGTTTTCTAACTCCTAAGGTTCAAAGCATCGAACAGGCAAATTAAGCCATAATGAGTTTTTAAACCAAATTTATAATAATAAAACTCAGACAACCATTAATCTATTAAATAAGATATTTAATCTCCGACAAAACATCATAGACATACTGGTCTAAAAACCGACCTCTATAGTTTCATATTTTTCAATCCCAGATGCACTATACGGATCACGGAAAATATAAAAATAAAAATGGAAACCAAATGAAGGTAATAATTTCCCAAATCCGAATTTTACTTTCCTATGCACGTATAGCAGGATCCAAAATGAACTGTTAATTAAAGAGTATATTCATTATTCCACGATCAATACAATATACACAATTTGATATTAAACCTTACATCAGAATCTACATTACATAGTATTAAAAACGTTATATATATTTTTTTTTTTGAGTTAAAAAAAAATACATTAAAAAAACATCTTTCATTAAAAACTATACTCATATCATATGCATTCTTTTTTTTGAGTGATACAAAAAAAATACATTTAAAAAAAAAAACCATTTTATAAACTGATTTAAAAACAACAAAAAAACGCATTTAAAAATGGATGGAGGTGAGCTGGGCGGGCCGTGTCCTAACCCTAGCCACCGTCCATCACCAATCCGCAGGGGATACCCTTACGGGCGGCGCCTCTGCGGTGCCCGCAGGTCCGCGGCGCCCTGCGGCCACCGCGGCCCTGCGACCACCGCAGTGTGCCACGAGTATAGTCTTAAACACCAGCGTGGGGGGAATAAATAGAGAACGCGCGGGGGACAAGGGGGCGAGGGGAGGAGGAGCGGGTGGAGCTCCGCTCCCCGCCCTCCAACCCCAAACCATCAGCCCGAACAAAACAACGCGCCCAGTTCGCCTCAAAACAAAAAAAATCGCACAGTCGGAATAAAATACGTTTAAAATTTCATTGAACACACAGTTCGATTTTTTTTTAAAAAATGTTTACACTAATAATTTAATGGACACACAGCTCGCTTCAATAAAATATATATATTTTACACAGTGTAGAAAATTCATAGGCACAAGTCCAGAAACAAAAAGAAAAGAAACGCCCACTACGTTATTTGATAGAAATTCCGATTCATTATGAAATTCGAATTAAACGAACTGCGTTAGAACACATATTTTCTTGATGGATTTTTCATCTTTAACATACAACCAAGGGTTTCAAACGCCCAAAAGCAAAGAGGAATTAACAATACCTCAAAAACACTTCCAGCCAAGCTGGTTAATTTACTAAATCAATCAAAAGGATGGCATTCAATGGAGAATCCAAAGCCAAGATGAAACCCCCATTTCCATTTCAAACAAAAACTATAATTGAGAGAGTTGGATCCTACCTTAACACGCAATCCTGGTATAGCTGAAGGAGAGCCCACCTCCCAGATCCAGCAAAACTGCCTCCTCTCCAAAAACTCCCAAATTTCCTTCCAAAATTCTCTCCAACCAAAGATTTTTCAAATTTGTCCATCCTCCAATTTTCATTCCCAACCAGAAATTCCCCAAAAAAGTCCATCCTCCAAATTTCCCCAAATTTGGGTTATATGGAAGAGTTGACCCAAAATTTCTATTTTTGGAATTAAAAAGTTTTATTTACAAATAATTCACAAAATTAATCCTTTTCTCATTATACAACAAATTAAACTTGCCTTTCAATTAAAAATCGATTTCCTCAATCAAAACGATTTAACCTTTCAAATTTTAAAAGCTAACAGAATGTAATAGAATCTATTGAAATTTAAATACAAAACTTCTTTTCATCAGCATATATAAAATACATTTAATAATCAAAATCAGTTATTTAATCGAATTTACTCCCAATTAAATTAAGCAATTCAATATCAACGAAACTCGCATAATGGAAACCAGATTAATTTAGTCCATTACTCTTCAAAGCACAAACGCATAAATAATCAAAATAATCACTTAGGACTAATTAATCAATTAACCAAACACACCAGGCACGTAAATCGAGAAAGCCAACCAACAGACGACTCGCAAACCCAAACAAGAAGGGGATTACCGACGATGACTGGCGATGCTCACTAGAGCACGACTAAGGTCAACTAGGGTCTTACGACCACCTAATCCAACTCTAAGGATTAAAAAGGTACACTCAAACCTATACATCCAGGTGAAGACGAACCTCACACTCATGCGGCATTGTACCTGAAATTTCCTGCAACCAAAGATCATACATGCATACATATATAATAACTTAATGAAAACGTTAGCTCAATATTGATACCACGAAATAGGTACACTAACAACTTGCATACAACTAGTGTGAAAACCACATCATTAGCTATGCGTAAATCAAACATCTGACTATAATCATTATATTAAGATAACTAATCAAGATTAAACCAATGTTAGAGATCGATTACGGTAGGGGTACTACATTCTCCCCCCCTAGGTTCCGACTTACTCCTGGAAGTCGTAAGGCTAGATGGAGAACATGTCGTACGCATCAGCCCTGAAACTCATTCAACAAAGATCAAATTGCACATAGAAATCTTTCCATAAATAAATAAAATATTCTTGCAAAATCCTTTACCAATCCATCTTTATCATCAAATTTTATTGAATAGAATTAGCTCAAAATATCAATTTCTACAACCAAATTAACTTTCATGAAATAAGAGCAACATAAATAGCTCAATTGATTACACTTGCCAGGCATAAGAAAACCTTTCCAAAGACTATGTCCCTGAACATAGCGACAAGTTAACACAATTTACTCCATGATACAAATAATAACCATCCACATAATTGGAATGCATAACATAAAAGGCCACATATGAGCATGTCTAATGCTCGGTCAAGGATAACATGCACGATCAACATCTCTATCCCTGATCTCATAACAACAATATGATCATAAAAATCCAATATCTCACTCAAAGGCTTGATGGTGCTAGGCACACCATAGCGGTGCTACCTTCCATACAAGACCTTTGTGAATATCCCTTGTTGAGCAAGGTGGTTAGCCTCCAAGAGATAGTCACCACACATAGGTAGGTAGTGGATACTAGCTGCATCACAGCCTCACATACCTCCATCCTCAAGGTTCCTTGCGTCTACTTCCTCGTATACACTCATCCAAGCCCGTCTCCTACGTTCTTGGAGAGGAATTCACATTGCAACACAAGACCAGCATCCGAAAACAATAATGATAAACCAGTTTAGCCACCAAAGTACACAAGATTAAAGATAATAATTGTCAATTCCAACAATAAAACAAGGAAATAATTTCCAGAATTGCAACATCAAATCAAGGTGCAAAAGATCACAAGATCGTGGCTAAACCTTCACAGTAAAAGTAGAATAAATTGCTGGCCCACAAGGAAATAAAGAAATAAATAAAAGAAATTCATAAGTGCACATTACATCACTACGTGACTAATAGCTAGCCACCAACGAGGAAGGAAGGAACAATCGTCTAGCTATCCTAGTAGCTCATCATGTGGTGTGGCCAAGTCACACATCCACATGGCATGGCAGTGTGCACCTCGACATCACCCCGCATCACATCGTCACGTGGCATGGCTCTACCCAATACCTAGCGGTAGGCCGCATGGAAATGTCTACTACATCCCGCATCGTGTCTCAGCACGGCATGGCAATACTCCAAGCGGACAAAACACGCAATGGACGTATCCCGCATGGCAGTGTACCCCGCGGATAAGGCACGCGTTGGTCACACTCCGCATAGCGATGTTCCTCTCAGGATACTCGCTGTAAGCCAGAGGTATACATGGCTAAGGTCTACCCACAAGTCTACCAACACTGGTCAGTTGGCAACTTATGTAAGAACCATAACACACCTCTCATGAAGACAAGGCAACAGATGCTCCAATAGAATCAAACAATATGCTCAAAAGCTGCCATCTAGATGCTCAAATAAAGGAGAGGAATAGGGCTGGCACTCATGAACCTATAAATAGATTCATCAAAAGGGAAAGTATTGAGTACACCTTTGATACAGTTTAGTAGTACAACTATATCATTCCTCGAAGTAGAGAAGCTAAAGTCACTTCGCACCGACATTACTCGTACGCCAATCCATACTATTCAAGGAACGGTCGCTTCGAATACTACCCCTTAACATACTGAGTTACCCACAACCCGAGGTTTGGTACTCAATAGGGAATCAAATAAGCAACATCACATAAACAGTATGGTTTCCCATACTCATAAGCAATATATCCTCCATGGTTGATTACTTCACCAATCCATGGGCACATATAATAAGCACTGGTTTCTTACAACACACACAAATACACCAGCACTGGTTTAATCACATTTACAGGGAGTACTTTTCAGTACGCTAACATCTATACAAGGGAGATTCAATTATGCTTTCTATAAAAATAACTGAATCAAGTTTACTCTAGATTCAAGTACTAAAATTATTAACAATTCACAATTATATAAGGAATTAACATCATTCCTATAGCTTTCTCGAATCTCACTAAGCATTCATAATTAAATTACTAGCTAAGCAAATTCATTTCTAAAGCTTAAGACTTTCATCTATCACTATGAAGCCAAAAGCAAACATACAATTTCACATGTTTTATAAACGTTCTATTTAATTCAATGCATTCTTAATACCATTTCTAAAATTCTTATGATTAGGCCAGGAGAAGGGAAAAAGAGTTTGATAACCAAACTATTTCCTACAAAACGCAAGATCAAACAAGATCACGCTACATTATACATTTTCTCACTATAAGCCTATCATTTCAATTACACGGGTTTCATTTCGCTACCGTTTAGAAGGATGACAATTAGCCTACAAAACACTTCCAATAATTATGGTTGCAACAGGAGGTTCTAGTTTTCCAAACAAAACAGAGATCAAGAGAAGCAATCTTTTCGATAATGCAAGACCTCAATAGAACACTCACTTATAATAATACAATATAGACACATGTCATACTTTGCAACCTATTAGAAAGATCACATTACGATCAAAGATAAGCAAAGAGCTATTAACCAAATAGAACATATTAATGCATGCACATCAAACAAGATTTTCATTTGCACTTTCTAAACACATCAAGGTAATTACTTATACCCAAAAGCGAGTTCAATGGAGCATTTGCTAAAATAAATCTTCAATCAAACTGGTTTAATAAAACACATAAGACAATCTTTCGGATAACACATAAAACAATCTTTTAGGGAACACATTAATACTCTCTCGAAGCTACAATAACATGCTCTTTTTAATACTTCTACGAACCAAACAATTTCACATAATTCAACTATTCGCATAGCAATGCACCTTACTAAGGTAGAATTTAATCATGCTACTCCTACAAGATACACATGGAGAATTCCTTAAACATACACATACAGTTTTCTCCCAATCACCCAAAATGAATTTTTTTAAACCCATAGCTTTTTAATAATCTAAAAACATAAGCATCATAAGGCTCACTCAAGGGTTCAAGAAGTCACAACCTTTCCTCTTTCCAACAAGAAACTCAAATCAAAGATAATTACACATATCCTAAATCATTTTAATTTCCAGAAAGAGAGAGAGGAATGGTGATAATCATTTAATTTTCTACAAAATAAGCATTCAATAATTGCCATACAAGTCCTTCAAGTGGACAACACTAAGCTAGATCATAATCTTTAACAACATAATTCGCACTTTCAGATTCAAGACAAGCACGGACCAACCCAAATGGATTAGTCTAAAGAGTACAACACTCAATAAGGGAAGGTACATACGACTCTCTTTCAAAATAAGAGTAATCGTAGACCAAGGCATCAATAAGCAAACAATGCACATATAACACTCAAATGCCAACATCAAGAAGGCGAAAACAAGGTGTGAACACACACACGTTCCACACAAGCTAAGGTCTGCTCAATCACTCACAAGCAAAAGGAGGACAAGCATACACATAAGGTCGATACACCTCACACAAATAGAGGGCACATGCAACACCAGAGATCCCAATGTTTGCAACATGGGCTCTGATACCAAATGTAATGCCCCGCCAGGAAACCCTGAAGGGATAAGCCAAAATTACAAGAATAGAGTGCAAATTTTTATTTTTATTTTTAAAAGTTACAACACGTAAGATGCAACAAGATATCAAAGATTCAGATAACATAGCGGAAGACTTCAACTAACACCTAAAGAGTTTCCCAACAAGATTACTTAAATTTCACAATTCACTTAACTCACACAATTAAACCAAAAGCTGAATATCTTAATAATGAGATAATTCATAATCAGGATGATTTCTTTCGAAAGATGGAAATATAAATCACAAGCAAAGATTCATCATTAAGATCCATTCATAATTCTCATTCAAGCTTTTCGTTTAAAATTACAAACCATACATCTAACATTCTAATACACTAGGATTTTATCATAACATAAGAGATCTTTCCAAGCATATTTAAATTCCTTAACAACAACTGAGTATATTTCACTACTCTAAGTTACATTCTTCCATATTCCAACTTACTGCATTTTAAAAGACGATTACATACATGCATTTACGATAAATCTCATCTAAACCAATTACTCATTCGATAAACATGGCATTCAAGAAGGAACTAAATATAAGCATTTAAAGTTAATTCCATTTATCCAATTAACTATTCTAACATAAGCTATTCATGCATGATAAAGCTAAATAAAGGAAACATAAGAGAATACACCACATAACACCATAATGATCTCGGAGTTCACCCCTAAAGGGCTACATCTCCAGGTTTGCTCAACTGCAAGACCCCTCTGATAAATAATAAAGTTAAGAATACAAGAGGTTACACCATTTCAATCCAGCCATCAAGGCGATACATGAGCAATATACAAACGACCACATCGGTCCATTAATACATAAACGATCCTTGAAAAGAACAGGATCCAGCTGAACATAATCAAAGCTAAAACAAGAGGTCCAGAAGAGCATCCACAAAACTGAGCAATCACCACCCAAGGTCTAACATGAAACTGATACTCACAAGGGTAGAGACAAAAGGATGACTCACAAAGGTACTCTAACAGGACAAAACGACAACACACTAGCGAACGTAGGGACAAGTGTCATCACACAACCTGGTATGGATACCATGGCAAGTCCTCATAGGTCCCGGCCCCATACACTGAGTTACCCAGGCAACCTAATCCGAGCTTCCGGCCCATCCAAGCCTCATGTGGACCCACACATCCTCTCGTGAAGACAAGGATGGTGGTTTGCCATTTCAGGCCTTCCCACAGCATGTCGAGTCTATGAGAGCACTCATCCCATGTGTGAGGCACAATTATCTTACTTAGAGATTACATTCTAATCTACTTAGGTTATCACTTATTAGACTCACTTTCGACGGGTTACCCAGCAGCCACTTTGGGCGCGGCCCCCAATCGAAAGCCACTTTCCCATACGACACTAGACTATACTCGGACGAACTCAAAACCAAGGAATACACATGGTCAGACGAATGGAGTTCAAGAAGAGAGAAACAATCATCTGGTCAAACACGACTCAAGAGTAATCACTTACTAACGGTACTCTAACTAGAGACCCAACCAACAACGGTCAACCACAATCATCATTCGACTCACAAACAAGGGGGATATGACCAAAATGACACTACCACAATACAATAGTCAACTCGGAATCGAGGACTGAAACAGGTACCCCAAGTCAAGCCATACGACAGGGTCCTATCACACAAAGCACTCTTGCCATTTCATAATTAAAAGCGAACACAGCAATAAAACTCGCAAGGCAATAATCAGAAAGGCAATATCTTCTCAAATTGATTTAAACATTAAAATCGATCAAGTTTTCTACAAGATCTAAATCAGATTACAGTTATCTACCTCATCAAGGGATAAGTTGTTCTTGGTTTTCTAACTCCTAAGGTTCAAAGCATCGAACAGGCAAATTAAGCCATAATGAGTTTTTAAACCAAATTTATAATAATAAAACTCAGACAACCATTAATCTATTAAATAAGATATTTAATCTCTGACAAAACATCATAGACATACTGGTCTAAAAACTGACCTCTACAGTTTCATATTTTTCAATCCCAGATGCACTATACGAATCACGGAAAATATAAAAATAAAAAGGGAAACCAAATGAAGGTAATCATTTCCCAAATCCGAATTTTACTTTCCTATGCACGTATAGCAGGATCCAAAATGAACTGTTAATTAAAGAGTATATTCATTATTCCATGATCAATACAATATACACAATTTGATATTAAACCTTACATCAGAATCTACATTACATAGTATTAAAAACGTTATATATATTTATTTTTTTGAGTTAAAAAAAAATACATTAAAAAAAACATCTTTCATTAAAAACTATACTCATATCATATGCATTCTTTTTTTTGAGTGATACAAAAAAAATACATTTAAAAAAAAAAAACCAGTTTATAAACTGATTTAAAAACAACAAAAAAACGCATTTAAAAAAGGATGGAGGCGAGCTGGGCGGGTCGTGCCCTAACCCTAGCCGCCGTCCATCACCAATCCATAGGGGATACCCTTACGGGCAGCGCCTCTGCGGTGCCCGCAGGTCCGCGGCACCCTGCGGCCACCGCGGCCCTGCAGCCACCGCAGTGTGCCGCGGGTATAGTCTTAAACACCAGCGTGGGGGGAATAAACAGAGAACGCGTGGGGGACAAGGGGGCGAGGGGAGGAGGAGCGGGTGGAGCTCCGCTCCTCGCCCTCCAACCCCAAACCATCAGCCCGAACAAAACAATGCGCCCAGTTCGCCTCAAAACAAAAAAAAACGCACAGTCGGAATAAAATACGTTTAAAATTTCATTGAACACACAGTTCGATTTTTAAAAAAAAAACGTTTACACTAATAATTTAATGGACACACAGCTCGCTTCAATAAAATATATATATTTTACACAGCGTAGAAAATTCATACGCACAGGTCCAGAAACAAAAAGAAAAGAAACGCCCACTATGTTATTTGATAGAAATTCCGATTCATTATGAAATTCGAATTAAATGAACTGCGTTAGAACACATATTTTCTTGATGGATTTTTCATCTTTAAATCAATCAAAAGGATGGCATTCAATGGAGAATCCAAAGCCAAGATGAAACCCCCATTTCCATTTCAAACAAAAACTATAATTGAGAGAGTTGGATCCTACCTTAACATGCAATCCTAGTATAGCTGAAGGAGAGCCCACCTCCCAGATCCAGCAAAACTGCCTCCTCTCCAAAAACTCCCAAATTTCCTTCCAAAATTCTCTCCAACCAAAGATTTTTCAAATTTGTCCATCCTCCAATTTTCATTCCCAACCAGAAATTCCCCAAAAAAGTCCATCCTCCAAATTTCCCCAAATTTGGGTTATATGGAAGAGTTGACCCAAAATTTCTATTTTTGGAATTAAAAAGTTTTATTTACAAATAATTCACAAAATTAATCCTTTTCTCATTATACAACAAATTAAACTTGCCTTTCAATTAAAAATCGATTTCCTCAATCAAAACGATTTAACCTTTCAAATTTTAAAAGCTAACAGAATGCAATAGAATCTATTGAAATTTAAATACAAAACTTCTTTTCATCAGCATATATAAAATACATTTAATAATCAAAATTAGTCATTTAATCGAATTTACTCCCAATTAAATTAAGCAATTCAATATCAACGAAACTCGCATAACGGAAACCAGATTAATTTAGTCCATTACTCTTCAAAGCACAAATGCATAAATAATCAAAATAATCACTTAGGACTAATTAATCATTTAACCAAACACACCAGGCATGCAAATCGAGAAAGCCAACCAACAGACAACTCGCAAACCCGAACAAGAAGAGGATTACCGATGACGACTGACGATGCTCACTAGAGCACGACTAAGGTCAACTAGGGTCTTACGACCACCTAATCCAACTCTAAGGATTAAAAAGGTACACTCAAACCTATACATCCAGGTGAAGACGAACCTCGCACTCATGCGGCGTTGTACCTGAAATTTCCTGCAACCAAAGATCATACATGCATACATATATAATAACTTAATGAAAACGTTAGCTCAATATTGATACCATGAAATAGGTACACTAACAACTTGCATACAACTAGTGTGAAAACCACATCATTAGCTATGCGTAAATCAAACATCTGACTATAATCATTATATTAAGATAACTAATCAAGATTAAACCAATGTTAGAGATCGATTACGGTAGGGGTACTACATATTTGATAGTTGTAGAGAATTTGACATATCACTCAATATAGAATATCACTTAATCTAAAGAAATAAATCTTTGTTTTCTATCAAAGTAAACTCCTTGGCTATATTGTCTCAAAATATGGAATTACTATTGATCTAGAAAGGGTAAGTTCTATACTATCTTTTCCTTTACCAATTCATAAGAAACATTTGAAATTTTTTCATGTTTATTAATTTTGTAAGAAGATTTATACCTGATATAGAAAACTTCTTGAAGACATTGAATGCTATGTTGAAAAATAATATGTGCTTGAACTAGATAAGAGAAGCAAAGAGGATATTTTAATCCACTCATGAAGTTATAGTAGAAGAAACTAAACTTATTAATCCTAATTTTTGTAAGTACTTCCTACTATATTCTTTTGGGAGCATAGATATCATCTCAGCAATGTTAGTAAAATAGAATGAAGATGTTTTGGAGCATCCAATATCCTTCTTTAGCCAAGGCCTAGAAGGTTCTAAAGAGAGGTATAATTTTGTTGAAAATAATGTAGTTGTTGTGATTAAAAATCTCAAAAAATTTGAACATGTGGTTTCAAACAATAAGATTTATTTGAGGATTTCTCACATAGGTGCCGAAGAATTCTTTTAGTAAGGATTTGAGTGATAAGAGGGTAATTTGAATAACAAATGTAATGGAATATGACATGGAAATCAAAGTGACAAAGCTAGTAAGAATTAAGGGTCTTTTTGAATAGCTATATGTTTTGTTAGGAAGTGACAGAGAAAAATAAAATAGAGCCTTTCCTTGTACTTAATAATGAACCTCAAATTGATGCATCTACAGATAATACAAGTTGGACACATGACATGGTTAATTATCTTCAAATAATTGAATATCCAAAGGGACTAAAAAATATAAAAGAAGCTATTTCATATTGTAAGTGATTCCTTATTTCCTTATAAGTGGAATTATATTTAAAATTTATTTTAATCCTAACTCTATGGGAATTAAGAGTACATTGATTAACAATAGTTCATCCTTAATGTTTGTAATAAATAAATACATGTTGATTAAATTCTATTCTTAATAATTCTAAAGTATTCATTAAGATCCATTCCTGAGCATTACTTTACCTAGATACCATTGTACCCTATTATCCTCCCTACATTATTTTATGCCATACCATGGAAAATCATTATAATATTCTTCTTGACAAATCATGTATTCACGCAATGTTTGTACCACAATCCTCTCTTCTATTCAACAATTGATAACATCATCTATGGAGGGAAATATTTTATAATCAAATTATATACTAGCCTATTTTAGTATTACTATATTGTTATCATTGTTCTTTCTATTCAATCTACTATATATGCTACTTTTGTATTAGTCATACTAGATACACCACTAGTATCTCCTCAAGAACTCTTCACCATAGATAGATCATTCAAATTATTCTAACATATTTATTGGTGATGACATGACCTCCTTAGAGTTTAACGCTTCTTATTTTGGTGAATGTAAGGCTTACTTTTCTCATTTTGATATCCATCTATAGATAATGGATCCACATTGTTATGATGAAATAACTTCATTATCATCTATCAATTATATGACTAGTCCCATATATCATAATATGTTTCATTTCAAAAAGGACAATTATGTGGGCCCTCCTCTTTCTAAATTGGAAAATAATTACAAGCCTAGATTCAAAATACTTTCTAAACATGGATAAAATGGAAATGGCATTGGGAACATAGGGTAAGGATTTAGAGTCCTTCTAGAACATTCTTGTATATTTCTAATTTTAGTTTAGGTTACCAGTTGACCTTCTCCTTTATCTAATATACTCTTTTTCCATTGGTTCATACCTCCATGAGTTCTTATTTATATGGATTACACCTTTCTCCCTAGCAAGAAGTGTTAAATTCCTATTTCATATACTCCTCTTTCATCTAAATACTTAGATGATAATTCCTTCATGTAGATATTTTATCCTCCTGAATATATCTTACCTATTCTCCTAAAACCCCACTTAATCACATTTCATCTTCTTACGTGAAATTTCTGTAGCACCCCTTCTCGATCGGACTTATTAGACTGATTTTGTGTTGCAGTTTACTATTCAGTGACACTTTATTGCTCGTCATTTTTGCAGACGTATTTGATATTATTTCATGTTTATCTGGATATTGGATGCATGAGTTATTTTCAGTATTTCAGTATTGGTGATTTCTAGTATTTCATGGATTATTGCTTGTACTGACATCTTACTTTATCTAGGCGATGTGTCATATATATGTTGCGTGTTTGCTATTGTATTGGATGCAAGGGGATGATTTTCCTTCACTCGTTTCGATGAGACAAGGAACGTCACGATTCTCCTTCATCGGTGTGCATGCCGTGTATTCTATATTTATATGCAGGTATGTGTACTTCGGTGATGCAGGATATTGCAGGTACAAGTACCGGGTAGGTACGGGGTATCGTCTCCACCTGGCTTCATAGGTCTGAGCATGCCTTATATGTCCGATGGGAGTGGAGGAGATAGCTTTTGACCCTAGTCCTTACCTCAGTCTTTATTTTGTGAGTGCCGTCAGTCGGTCGTTCATCCCTTTTGTTTGAATTTCGAGTCTTTTTACTTTTCTTCGATTTGCGTGCCATAGTGGTTCGGTTATTTATTTAAAGTTTAAGTTGTCATTATTTGTTGGCTTGAGCGATTTATTCCTTATTATGCCTTATGTCTTGAATCAAGCTTAATTGATTAGTTTATTAGATTTTAACTTTTAGTTGCTTATTTTGGCAAAGTAATCATGTTTAGATCCAACAGAAGAAGTAGAATAAATTAGTTAATTGCTTTTAATATATGCAAATGAAGCTAACTCATTGTTTTCCCTATTTAGTAGAAAAGTTGATTTAATTGCTATTTATGAAAAATGTAATTTTCAAAAAGAGGGAATTTTCATTTATTTGTTTTGAGGAATATGAAAAAGAAAAAGAAAAGAAAAGAAAGTCAATTGTGGGATTTTAATGTTTTTTTTTAAATAGAAATATTGCAACCTAGAAAATGAGGTTAAAGGAGATTGTCTTACTAAATTACCTTGGGAGGAGATTTTGGGGGTTATGCTTATTTTGGAGGAGGAAGAAGAAATTCTAGAAAAAAAAATTGCTTGAAGGGTGGATTTGGGTTTTGAACTAGCTGGGATTCCTGCTGAAGCATACCATTCCTGCTTGGAAATCATAGAGGTTGGTTGAATTCTTGCTTATTTCAACAAAAAAATCCTTGCTTTCTTCCAATTTTCTGTTATTTGTTTAAAAGCTTGAATTATGAATTTTGGGTGTTGGGTGTTTGCTTGTCATGGGTTTGTGGAAGAAGGATTCTATCAAATTGTTATCCAATTTAAACTTAAGCTCTCCCCATGTAGTTTCTTAACTTAATTTGTGTTGTTTCATCTTTGTTTGTGCAAGAAATTTCTTGGTTTATTATGCTGTTTGTAATTAGAAATTTTGTTGGGTTTTAGTAGTGTTATGCTGGCAAAATTTTGCTAAACATTCATAAAATACCTCTCCCTGGTAATTTCCAGTTTAAAAATGATGATTATGAGTTAAATTTTCTTGTTCATGCTTGTTGGGGAGCAAATAAATTCAATTGAGGTTTGGGGATTAAGTTTATTCCCATTTAAATTAACTTTTAGAGCAAACTGGGCTGAATTGGGTGAAATTTCATTGCCTCTGCCTTGTCTCAGATGTTTTATGGCTGGCAAAATTGTTTTACCAGTGATTTTTTTTAAATGATTCTATTTGTTTGAATGGTTGTAGAAAAAAAAAAAAAAAAAAGGATTGGCTGGAGATTAATTGTTATTTTTTTTTACAGAGGTCCTCCTCTCTGTGTCTCTATTAATTCCATGTTTTTTGTCTCAGTCGTTTTTATTAAAAAACGAAATTTAATTGTTATTAAAACAAAACAAAAAAATTGAAAACAAAAATTAAATCTTAATGGTGTTTGGGATTGGGGGCGGTGGCAGGGAGCTGGGCTCAACCCAGCCCACGCTACCCCCCTCTCCCTGCAGCCTCGCTGCTTTCCCCATGACTGAGGATGCAGCAAGCGCTGCATTCCCCAGTCTGGGAACAGCAGCAAGCTGCGTGGGTGCTTGGGGGCCCCACGTTGGGGTTTTAAAATTGTTTTTTTTTAATATTTTTTTTTGTTTTATAAAAAAACGAAAATAATATTATAATATGTTAGTGGTTTAAATAAATTCAATAAGTGTTAATTTGGTGTTTAATGTTAAGTGATAATATATTTTTATTTAAACAATAATAACAATATGTTATTATTTAATATTAAATAATAATAATGTGTTAATTGTAGTTTATAATGATGTTAAGATTAATTAGTAATTTTTCAATTTAGTGATGAGGATTATTTGCTTGGTATCGTGAAGATAAATAAAATGATTTAGAGGTTAGTATTAATGTTTGGAATAAAGGAAAGATTGGGTTACATTTGATATTAGTGTTGTTATCCAAATATCGCAAAATAATTGTATGAGGATTGTATTCGATGAATAGTTGTTATTATGGAATTATTTTATATTAGCCGATATTTACATTTGTTTAATTTGATTTAAATGTTGACTGCTCAAAGAAAGATTGCTTGTGTGGGATCTTGTGTTTTTATAATTGCAGTCTAGTTGTTTTAATGTTGTCGCATTATGTTTAAAATTGTCATTATGTCGTCGATGTTTACCCTTGGTCAGGTGTCGATGTTCAAACCTTGAGGAAGTGGGCTATTATGTGTTATGTCCCTAATGGTCAACTCTGGGTTTGTGGCTGTGAGTCCTCCACCTGTGTTATGCCTGGATAATTTATGGTTGTTAGTCCACCATAGAGTTCTCATAGATAGTCTTATCCATTTAGTGACCTAGTAGAGAGAGTGGCTTTCGAGCGGGGGCCGCACCCAAAGTGGATGGCAAGATAACCCCTCGAAAGTCAACTATTAAGTGATAACCTAATAATTTGTTTAGGGGGTGGGTAGTTATTAATTTAATTAAGATAATGTACCCCGTACACGGTTGAGTGCTTGTATAGGCTCAAGGTGTTTGGGAAGGCCTGGAATGGCAAACCTACCACCTTGTCTTCACGAAAGGATGGTAGGGTCCGCATGATGCTTAGATGGAGCCGGGGGTTCGGGAGAGGTTACCAGGATAACCCATGATGGGGGCCGGGACCTATGGAGACCTACCTAGGGTAACCATCTTAAGCCATGTGATGACACTCTCTCTCTAGGGTCGCTAGTGCTTTGTGAGTCAAGTCACTTGTGTACTGCGGAGTCATGTGTACTGTTGTACTTTTCTTGCTTGCTTGAGGGTCTTCTGCTATCTCCTAGCATGGTGGGGTGGTTCCATTATGGGATCACATGGTCGAGTGGTAGTGCCACTTCCCATCGGATATCTTGTTCCTACCTTCATGCGAGGATTGGCTTCGCCGGTGCATCTTGGTTCTTGTTTCGTGTAGCACTCATGTTCTTGATGTTGTACCTTTGAGGCCTGTGTGGTCATTGTATCAGCAGCTTGTAACCTTTGTATTTTATTGTTCTATGGAAGCCATGTAATTTATGGAATATTGTAATTTAAGTTCATGGGATATATATTGTTTCAATTATCTTTCCTATTATGTATAAATGAATCTTTGGAAGTATGTATGTTGTAATTCTTTAAGCCTATCTTTTGGAGATCAATTTATGAATATGAGCTATTTAATCGTTATTGGCTTTCTCTAATTTTAGATGGATGATTGGATTAATATTGTGATGTGGTTTTATTTAGAAGTAATCTTCGTTGGTAACCCTTTAGGATGTAAATGTTAGTCTTCCGCTTATGTTAATTATTGAGCAAAGTTATGATTATTTCCTTTAATCTTTAAAAAAAAAATTATTGCGCCTTTTAGTTGCCTTGTTGTGTTGCTATCCTTTAGGGTTCCTGGCGGGGCATTACAATTTCCTAGATATAGTCAACCAACACTTATCTTCTATGAATATTACCGAATGTTATGTCATTCCACCAACCAAAGTTGAGTATTACATGATAAAATTTTAAAATTTTGTGTAGGTGTCACCTCTATTCCTTCTACTAATACACCATTCTCTTCACATAATATAGGAAAGTAAGAATCACCTTCGACCATTTCAATCTATACTATACATTATTTTTATTATTTTTAATACTACCTCTATTATGGCATTGATATCTGTGATATTTTGCCAAGATCTAGAGGAAATGGAAAGCACAAATAAGAGAGAACAAAATAGATGATAGGAACAAACTGTATTCTATCAAGATGAAAATACTGACCAACTGGATCATCAAGCATTTTTACATACAATGTAGATGAGCCTTCTTATATAGGCAAGGCTATATGGATATGTGAGCACACAAACATGACATGTGGCTCAATAAGAAACAAGGGTAGGTAAGAAAAAGTAGGGATAGGTAGGAGAAATAATAAAATATTCCACATGAGGTGGATCACCCACCGAAGGTGGAATTATCACTCCACAATAAGTGGATATGATAGAGTAGTAACAAGATCAACACCATAAAAGGTGAGAATTATCATACACACACTATCCCAATGTGGCATAAACACCCAAGTGTCTCATACCCAAACTACTATGAAATGCATTTCCTAAGTAAACTTAAGTAAGGTGTAATAATATCCAACATGAATAATTATTTACACCAACACCCCTCCTTAAGTGCAACTTAGGGGAATGCCCTTAAGTCTACAATGCAACTAAGCAATGCAAGATGGGTCCCAACTACATGGCCATGTTAGGTACCCATGTACAAATGCAAATGCATGCAAAACAATGCAATGAAATCTCTCACAAAGTGAGGAAAGAGAGAAAAACCCAATGGGAAAAAACCCTCCCTCAAAAGAGAGATGAAAACTATACAAGAGAACTCTCATAAAAGTATGTGAGGAACAAAACCCCATGTGAGGAAAAAGTCCCCCCCATATGAGAGAAGAAGAGAAACTAGGAAGCCCCCCCCTCAATATAGAATCTGCACCAATGATAGAAGCTCGATGATGTATGAAGAAATTGCTCGACGAACATCGAACAACATTCCTCCCCTTAGGAAGAAAGAGAGCCAATGCTGCACCAGTAATGTCAAAGTGTGACAAAACCAAGTACCAATTCGATGACCTCGCTGCAACAAAATGAAGATCAGGCATGGAGACAACCTGCTTTGAGCATCATCTGGATACTCGTAAATGGCAAAAATACTGGTACAATCTAAGTCTCATGGGAGCCATGCACAAATGTGTACAATCTAGAGTCTCAACTAGAGACATGCACCAAGTCTCACAAGATATTCCTAATCTATGTCTACAAGAGGATTACATCAAAGATGTCAACAATGACAAGATACAAAGAGGTGTGACACTTTATGATAGTGCAAGTACAACATTGCTCATGCAAGAGCATACAACATGATAGTGCAAATCTGGAAACATGAAAATGATGCCACCAAGAAGCCCTGTAGAATACTGCAGAAAAAGACACCTCCGATTGGGATGTGGCCAAGAGATATAAAGGAGCAAATCAACCCCCCCCCCCGCCCCCCCCCTTGACTACCGGTTGGAAGCACTACAAGATAGGTATGAAGTGACAAGAAAAAATTGTGTTCCCAATTTGACTTATTCCATTATATTTTTGTTTTTAAAAGATTTTAAAAATCTAGAAAAAACAATTTATTATGCCCTTAAAAAAAACTTTATTAAAAAATAAAGAAAAAAATAAAAAAGGCAATTTTTTTTTTTAATGGAAAAAAAACTTTAATAAAAATTTATTAAAGATTAAAAAAACTTTAAAACTTAATTATTTTTTTTTCAATAAAAGTGGCATAGCCACTAAACTTTATTATATTATTTAACTTATTAAAAAATAAGAAAAAGTTGTTTTTTTTTAATTATTAAAAAAAAAATTAAAAAAAGTGTTTGTACCCCCCCATGCGTGGAGGGGCCCGTAGAGTACTGCAGTCACCCGCAGGTACACTGCAGGGCCACAGTGACTGCGGTTACCCACAGTGCCTATGGGCATGAAACCACCCAAAGATATTTTTTTCACCCTTTTTTTAAAATGCCCCTCTAATAAATTAAAATTTAATTTTGATTTTTAATTAATTTTTTTTAAAAAAAAATTAGAAAAAAAAAAAAAAAATTCAAACCTGTATCGGCAAGTCCGTATGGTGGGCCAAGAGGGGATTTTTTTTTCAACTCGGGGTAACGAAGGCCGATTTCGATGAATTGACCATCGATTTTGGGGTTTTTGGGCCTTCTGAGCGCAATGGCGATGACGGATTTGGCCCAAAATGTTCCAAAATTGCAGATCGCTGCCGAGACAAGTCACCACCCTACACCTTCAAACGACTCTAGATTTGGCCTCGGATGTCAGATTTGGACGAAACAAAAGGTGATTCTAATTTTCTCAAACCTCCTCAATCCAATGGTGACCTCGTATTTGACCCAACAAGCTCCAATAATAATCTGCAATAGAAATCTCCAAAATGTAAAAACCCAAATTTCTCTCAATTGGCAAACCAATGACACTCTAATGTCTTTGATATCATGTGAGATTTTGTGAAGATCTAGAGGCAATGGAAAGCACAAATAAGAGAGAACAAAATAGATGATAGGAATAAATTGTATTCTATCAAGATGAAAATACTGATCAACTGGATCATCAAGCATTGTTTCATACAATGTAGATGAGCCTTCTTATATAGGCAAGGCTATATGGATATGTGAGAAAAAAAACATGACATGTGGCTCAATAAGAAACAAGGGTAGGTAAGAAAATGTAGGGATAGGTAGGAGAAATAATAAAATATTCCACATGAGGTGGATCACCCACCGAAGGTGGAATTATCACTCCACAATAAGTGGATATGATAGAGAGTAACAAGATCAACACCATAAAAGGTGAAAATTCTCCTACACACACTATCCCAAGGTGGCACAAACACCCAAGTATCTCATACCCAAACTACTATGAAATGAATTTCCTAAGTAAACCTAAGTAAGGTGCAATAATATCCAACATGAATAATTATTTACACCAACAATATCAACTCTAAAATTATATAACACCCCCTCTATTAAAAAAATTGAACTTATCTTTATCGTCACATTAAGATTACCTTTGTCATTTTCATTAATAATACACTATGTTGAGATTACCTATGTCTTTCTCTCCTTTTACTTTTTCATGTTTTTTATGTGCCTTTAGGCTTCTCTTTATCTATTGTATTTTTATCTTCTCCTTATTCCTTTCCAATATTTTAGGGGGAAAAGGCATCATATTCTTGGTTACTTTGGAGGTACATGTTCTTAAGGATCTCTTTCGTTGTTCTTTCCCTTCACACTATACTAAAATATTTTCATATCATGCATTTAAATATTTTAAGTGGAGGACATATATTCTAATCATATGTTCATATGGACATATCTATATTCACATGTGCAAATGCACATTGTCAATGTGCTTTCCAAATCAAAGTGTGGGTGTGGTGATTGATCAATAAGGAGGATTTGATTTGTCACTATATACTAGTACCTTGAGATTATTTTTCATATGGTAGCATGTATAACTATCATTCACACAAAGCACTAGAGTTTGACACAATTAGCTCTAACAATTTAGTAGATATGTTCTTGTTTTTCATTCTTTTCTATTTTTGCACTTTAATTTTTTATTTTACTAGATTTTTGTAATTGATCCCAATTTCCTTCATTAAGTGTTTTTGCTCTTTATTTAATAAGAAAAAAATTGTTTCTACTGCCCGAATTGGCATAATATCAATAGTAAATTAGTCTCAATAAAAAATATAAACTAGTTAAACCTAGTATAGAGTAAATGAGATCAATTAATACGAGAAGTAACTCAACTTTATCATGTCAAATTTGAATCTATACACATTTATATAGCTTGGGTTACCTAGCAATAAAGCATGCTAGTCCAAGTTATCCTACATTTTGTCAAACATCTAAATCACCAAGTAACTGTCACAACCCTCCCTTATCACCTTTGGGTTTAAAATACAAACTCTATTATATTTTTTTTAATAAACTATTTAAATGAATGAATGAATATTATAAAGGGATAAAATAATAAAACACACACACACACACATAGAAAATATACATTTTTCTTAATTATTTATTTAGTTTTCCTCATCCAATTATGGCACATGTTGTAGGAAGAATAAGAAGCTTCTAGAGGATTCTCCACCACCTTGCATGTAACTCCTCCCACTAAGTCTAATCAATTTGCTTGAAATCCAAAATTGGGAAAGAATCTCTTTTTTTAATTAAAATTATAGGTAGTGGAATATAGGGATTTTTCTTATAAATGATATGCAAGTTTTCAAAGATAGGAGTTGGTTAGTCCATAGAGAAATTCTTCTCTCAAGAAATTCTTTTTGTAGTCATATTTCATTCTTTTTGAAAATAGTTAAGATTGCTTTGGAGGATTTCTTTCAAGTTTGAAGGATCAAGGGAGGCTAATTGAAGGATTCATAGAGGATTCTACATCAATTGCAAGTATCCGGGTTCTTCTTATTTAGTTTATTTTATTTTGAATCATGCATCTTATTCTTGTTGTAATTAGATTAGATCAATTTATTCAGTTTTTTGTTGAAGAATTAGATTTGATCAATTTATTCAGTTTTTTGTTGAAGAATTAGATTTGATCAATTTATTTCAGTTTCTTGTTGAAGAATTAGATTTGATCAATCTATTTCAGTTCTTGTTGAAGAATTAGATTAGATCAATTTATTTCGGTTTCTTGTTGAAAAAAAAAAATTAGATTAGATCGATTTATTTCAGTTTCTTGTTGAAGAATTAGATTTGATCAATCTATTTTAGTTCTTGTTGAAGAATTAGTTTAGATCAATTTATTTCAGTTTCTTGTTAAAAAAAAAAAATTACATTAGATCATTTTATTTCAGTTTCTTGTTGAAAAACTAGATTTTCTCCCTCTAACTCATCTCTCTGATTTTCGAATAAAAAAATCTGAATCTCATAGATCTCGTTGTGAATATTTCTCTGTGTTTCTCATTTGATTCTATACATATTTTCCACTATCTTGTATATATATATTTTCTCTGTAAAAACTAGTTGAAATGAAAGGATAGATTTTCGCTGTGATTATTTCCTCTATGATAATCTCATTTGATTTTATTATCTGGTTATATAAATTCTCTATGAATAAATTAATATTTCTTTCTCTATGAATAAATCTCTCTGTGTGTATGAATAAATTAATCTCCCTTCTCTGTGAATAAATATCCCTATGTAAAGAACAAATCTCTCAGTGAAAGAATAAATAATCCTTCTCTGGTTATCTTAATTCTCTATTATATTTCATCCCTGGGTTTAATATGATAATCTCTCTTACATTAATATTAATTTTACATACCTATTTATGTATTCTCTTTTATACAAATTAATATTTGAAATGAACTATAATAAAAATAAATAAATAAGAATATATATATATATATATATGATATTATTGGTATGCGAAGTGTTTAAATGTTCCATCGCATGACATGGTATTGTGCATACTGGCTAGCAGGTGGAGGACGGAGATAGTACTCCACATGGGGAATGGTACCATTACGGTACCCTCCACTAGCCTATGGTCACTATTGTGGCAATGGCCGCAGGCTAGTGGAGGGGACCGTGGGGTCCCACTCCCATTAACCATTATGAATGCCAATCAAACTTAGTTCGATGGCAATGTTACCTTTTTTTTTTAAATTCTTTTTTTATATATATTTTAGAATTTGCAATTTAGAATTCTAATAATTACTTCGGATTAAATTTTAAGTTAAATTTTAATAATTGTTTTTAGTTAAATATTAAACTAATTCTTAATAATTGTTTTTAGATAAATTTCAAGTTAATTGCTAATAAGTATTTTTGTTTAAATTTTAAGTTAAATTAGGAAATATTAGTTCTTTCCTTAGTATAAATTTTAAGTTGTTGAGTTTAAATATTAGGGATTTTTGTGTAGTGAATTCACGATGAAATTATCCTTGGTAAATTTTATACTCATAAATTATATTATGTCAAATTCTTTTTATTAGAGTTACTCATTCCATTTAAGATCCATCGGGCACTTAGTTGGCCCTTAGAAATTAATTCACGTTAATATGATTGAATCAATCACTATTTTTGGATTTGGTTAATCATGCACGCAAGTTACACTATTCTTATATCATGTAAATTTCTTATAGAATAACTACATTTATTTGACGATATCCTGCAAGTACACATGTAATTATTAATATGCAAGTTTTTCGTAACCAAGTTATATTTCAAGTTATGGTTTTATTCTGCGTAATTCATCAAGTAGTTATTTCAATCAATTAGAAATTATGCTCGTTCAATTAGTAATTGTTTTCAAGCATGATGTTTTCATAGCTTCTTAGTTAGAAAACTAAGTAAAGGAAGATGGAAACCTAAACCTAGTAGCATTCGGTATATACAGTGCCTCTGGGTCACGCTTACGGGTAATGTCGTCATGTTGAACTACTGCACTTAATGCCTAATAAAGCTACATCAATGACGTTTGTGGCATCGTCCCTATAAATCATCGGGAAGTAATAAGGGACACTTGGAAGTTAAAATCCAAGGGGCGGGTAATCCCCCTTGGATCGATAATCTAATAAGATAATTTTTAAATGATTTTTCCATCCGGTGAGAGAAACCATAGTAAACCCCTTTTAGGGTTGGATAAGTAAAATGCTTTTATGAAATTGATTTTTAATCTTGAAGGGGTATTGGTGATTGACAATTTGGCCAAGGGTGATGCTCATGATAAGAATTAGGATCTAGTTGTTTTAGGCCACAAGCAATATGCCATCTTGAGCCTTTGCTTAAGCGCTACCATCATGGGTAGCAACTGTAGAGAAACTGTCTAGGACATTGACCCTAGAAAGGGTTGCGTACCCACTAATCAGCTTACATTAAACCATAGAATAGAAAATAGAACTACATACTTTATGCCTTGATCCTGTGCCAAAGCAGGTATGTAGGTAGTCTTGGGACAGAGTTGTCCCTTGTACTTAGGTGTTTGTGGGTGGGGTCTAGGCTTGGTAAAAGAAAGATTGAGTAAGAATCCTAATTTGAAAGATAAGATAATTAAATTAGAAAAAGTAATTCAATGCATACTCGGAAGGAATCCCGTATGGATTCGCTTGACTTCCTAAGGCTTTAAGCCAAATTCTGAGGCAGAATTCAAGCTTATATTATGTTATTTAATTACTCCTAAGGATGACAACATCGGTGCACTTCTGTTAGAAGAGTGTAGTACTTAGTGAGTGGCTTAGGACCCGAATGGTCCCAATGAGTCTAAGTCTCTGGCCAAAGCACCTCCTATCCCGTTTGGATAGATGCCTACCCCATATGGGTAGATGCCTATCCCATATTGGATAAATGAAATCTTATGTCCCGTATGGACCGATGCCTACCTCGTATGGGTAGATGCCTATCCCGTATTGGATAGATGAAATCTTATGTCCCGTATGGACTGATGCCTAACCCGTATGGATAGATGCTCATCCTAGATGGATGAATGCCTAATCCAAATGGATAGATGCCCAGAGTATGCAATTGAATCAAACACAATGATTAAACACAAAGAAAAAAAGAATGGTCAATTTTGTTGGGTTAAATATGGTGGGTTATTACATGTGGTATCAGAGCAAAGGTTCAAATCTAGGCCTTGTGCCCACTTCAATTTATTCAACTAAGGGAATGTTTTGCAATGATAGAAATTAAATTTAAAAATATTAAATCAAGAACTAACTCAGTGTTTGCCTAGGGAAAGGGTACAATTTCCTGAGTTTGAACAAGGGTAGACCCCTATGTGGCACCCCTAGGATTATATGATATAATTATTGGAATGAGTTGGTTAATAGACCATCAAGCTAATTTATATTGCTATAACAAAGTTCTTGAATGTTTGGATGATGGGGGAAAAGAAGGTCAAAATCCAAGGAAAGTTTAAACCCATTAATATAGAAACCATATCAACCATGTAATTAAAGAAGGAAAGAAGAAGAGGAGGCCTAATCTATATGGTTGAAATTGATGAAGGAAAAGAGGAAAATACACCAACCTTTGAGAATACCCCTTACTTAAAAGAATTTAAGGATTTTTTTCCAGAAAAATTACCCAGCTTACCCCCTAAAAGGAAGTTTGACTTTTCTATCGAAGTACTCGCAAGAGCTGAACCAGTATCAAGGGCACCTTACTGAATGAACACAACTAAATTACAAGAGCTCAAAATGCAATTAGAGGAACTCTTAGCTAAGGGATTAATAAGGCCAAGTGTATCACCATGGGGAGCGCCAGTCTTATTTGTTAAGAAGAAGGATGGAACCTTAAGGCTATGCATCGACTATAGGATGTTGAACAAGGTCACAATAAAGAATAGGTACCCCTTACCTCGCATAGAGGATCTTTTTGACCAAATGAAAGGAGTAGCAGTTTTCTCAAAGATAGACCTATGGTTAGGGTACCATCAACTTAGAATTAAGGAGGAAGACATTCCGAAAATAGCTTTCAGGACTAGATATGGGCATTATGAATTCACCATAGTTCCTTTTGTTGTAACCAACACCCCAACTACATTTATGAACTTAATGAATAGTGTACTCCATGACTACTTGGATAAATTTGTTTTGGTATTTATGGATGACATATTGATTTACTCTAGGAATGAGGAGGAACATTTAGTACACCTACAAATTGTTTTGCAAAGGTTGAGAGAACATAAGTTATATGGGAAATTGTCCAAATGTGCCTTCTTTGAGGAAAAGATTCACTACCTTGGGCATATAATATCAAAGGAAGGAATAGCAGTTGATCCAAATAAAATAAAGGCAATAGTAGAATGGCCAATCCCTAAAAATGTTTCCGAGGTAAGAAGCTTTATGGGGCTAGCAGGTTACTATAGGAGGTTTGCGGAAGGATTCTCTAAGATAGCAAACTCCATCACCTCATTGAAAAGGAAGGGTAAAAGGTTTGTGTGGACAGAACAAAGTGATAAGGCATTCCAAATTTTGAAGGGGAAACTAACTTCAACACCCATTCTAAAGGTACCAGATTCGAATGGACACTTCATAGTTGTAACTGATGCTTCTACTGAAGGGTTAGGAGGAGTACTTGTCCAAGATGAAGGGGTAGTAGCTTATGAATCTAGAAAGCTAAAGACTCATGAAGTCAATTATGCACCCCATGACTTAGAGTTGGCAACGATTGTGCATGCCCTACAAAAATGAGACACTTCTTGCTAGGGAAGCCCTTTGAATTAAAGTCAGATAACCAAGGACTAAAGTACATCTTTACCCAACCCCAATTAAATGCCAGACAAAGAAGGTGGTTAGAGTTTCTAAGTCAATATGATCTTGAAATTGAATATATTAAGGGAAAGGAAAATAGGGTGGCAGATGCCTTAAGTAGGAGGAGACACTTGATGACTATAGCAACATTCAAAACTTCTTTCAAAAGGCAAGTAATGGATGAACAAGGACATGACCCATGGTATGAGCAAGTCAAATTGACTTTAGAATACGATCAAACCAATCCTAAGATTGAAGGGTATACATTAGATGAAGATGGGTTGCTCAAATACAATAATAGAATCTATATTCCTAATTCAAGGAACTTAAGGGAAGTAGTCTTGTCAGAGGCTCACAATGCCCCTTATTCAGGGCACCCAGGAGTTAACAAACTTTATGCAGATCTAAAGAAGTTATACTTTTGGCAAGGGATGAAGAATGACATTGTCAAGTATGTGGCTAAATGTTTGGAGTGTCAAAGAGTAAAGGCAGAACATAGACATCCAGTTGGATTGTTACAATTGCACCTCAACACAAGTGGCAAGTTATTAGCATGGATTTTGTGCAACGGTTACCCATGTCACCTTCTAGGCATGATGCAACAATGGTGGTAATTGACAAACTCACTAAGGTGGCACACTTTACACCAAGGAATCTGAAGGATGATGCACCCACCCTGGCTAGGCATTTTGTTAAGGAAATATTTAGGTTGCATGGAATACCTGAGAAAATCATATCAAATAGAGATGCTAGATTCACTTCAAGATTTTGGACCACTCTTCAATCAGCTCTAGGAACTCAACTAAATTTTAGCACTACATACCATCCTGAAATCGATGGTCAGACAAAAAGGACAAATCAAATTATGGAAGACCTACTTCACATGTACTGCATGGACCAACAAACGAAATGGGAAGAATACCTACCTCTAGTAGAATTTGCTTACAATAATACATATTAAACATCTTTGGGAATGGCACCTTTCGAAACACTGTATGGTAGACCATGTCAAACACCTTTGAGTTGGGATAGTCTTGAAGATAGAGTGATTATTGGACCGGATATGTTGAAAGAAATGGAGAGGAAAACTAAGGAAATTAGGCAAAGATTGAAGGAAGCCTCAGATAGGCAGAAAAGTTATGCAGACAAAAACAGAACACCAAGGGAGTTTGAGGTGGGAGAGAAAGTCTTCATAAGGGTTATCCCACATAAGAGTTCCATAAGATTTGGGAAGAAGACTAAGCTTGCACCTCATTATGTTGGACCTTTTGAAATATTGGGAAGGATTAATCCAGTTGCATACTGGTTGGCCTTACCCCCCAGTTGAGCCGAATCCATGATGTCTTCCATGTATCTCTTCTTAAAAAGTATGTACCTAATGAGAAACACATTTTGAATTCGAATGCTTTACAGGTCCAGGAAATGGGAGGAATAATGATAGAGCCATTCAGAATCTTGGAGAGGCGCCAGTGCCAGTTGCGCAATAGAGACGTTGATAAGTGCAAAGTGCAATGGGACCAGTATGATGAAAAGAATGCCACATGGGAAGATACTAAGGAGATGCAGCAGTTGTTTCCTTTTTTGTTTTAATCATAAACTATAGAATCTTAGATGCATTCAATAAGTGCATCGGGACGATGCACAAATTAAGGGGGGGAGGATGTCACAACCCTCCCTTATCACCTTTGGGTTTAAAATACAAACTCTCTTATATTTTTTTTTATAACCTATTTAAATGAATGAATGAATATTATAAAGGGATAAAATAATAAAACACACACACACACATAGAAAATATACATTTTTCTTAATTATTTATTTAGTTTTCCTCATCCAATTATGGCACATGTTGTAGGAAGAATAAGAAGCTTCTAGAGGATTCTCCACCACCTTGCATGTAACTCCTCCCACTAAGTCTAATCAATTTGCATGAAATCCAAAATTGGGAAAGAATCTCTTTTTTTAATTAAAAGTATAGGTAGTGGAATATAGGGATTTTTCTTATAAATGATATGCAAGTTTTCAAAGATAGGAGTTGGTTAGTCCATAGAGAAATTCTTCTCTCAAGAAATTCTTTTCGTAGTCATATTTCATTCTTTTGAAAATAGTTAAGATTTCTTTGGAGGATTTCTTTCAAGTTTGAAGGATCAAGGGAGGCTAATTGAAGGATTCATAGAGGATTCTACATCAATTGCAAGTATCCAGGTTCTTCTTATTTAGTTTATTTTATTTTGAATCATGCATCTTATTCTTGTTGCGAATTAGATTAGATCAATTTATTCAGTTTTTTGTTGAAGAATTAGATTTGATCAATTTATTCAGTTTTTTGTTGAAGAATTAGATTTGATCAATTTATTTCAGTTTCTTGTTAAAGAATTAGATTTGATCAATCTATTTCAGTTCTTGTTGAAGAATTAGATTAGATCAATTTATTTCAGTTTCTTGTTGAAAAAAAAAAAAAAAGATTAGATCGATTTATTTCAGTTTCTTGTTGAAGAATTAGATTTGATCAATCTATTTCAGTTCTTGTTGAAGAATTAGTTTACATCAATTTATTTCAGTTTCTTGTTAAAAAAAAAAAAAATAGATTAGATCATTTTATTTCAGTTTCTTGTTGAAGAACTAGATTTTCTCCCTCTAATTCATCTCTCTGATTTTCAAATAAAAAAATCTGAATCTCATAGATCTCGCTGTGAATATTTCTCTGTGTTTCTCATTTTATTCTATACATATTTTCCATTATCTTGTATATATATATTTTCTCTGTAAAAACTAGTTGAAATGAAAGAATAGATTTTCGCTGTGATTATTTCCTCTATGATAATCTCATTTGATTTCATTATCTGGTTATATAAATTCTCTGTGAATAAATTAATATTTCTTTCTCTATGAATAAATCTCTCTGTGTGTATGAATAAATTAATCTCCCTTCTCTGTGAATAAATCTCCCTATGTAAAGAACAAATCTCTCTGTGAAAGAATAAATAATCCTTCTCTGGTTATCTTATTTCTCTATTATATTTCGTCCCTGGGTTTAATATGATAATCTCTCTTACATTAATATTAACTTTACATACCTGTTTATGTATTCTCTTTTATACAAATTAATATTTGAAATGAACTATAATAGAAATAAATAAATATATAAATATATATATATATATACATATATATATGTATATATATATATGTATATGTACATATATATATGTATATATATATATACATATATATATGTAGTATATATATATGTATGTATATATATATATATGTATATATATATGTATATATATATATATGTACATATATATATATATGTACATATATATATATAGATCTATATATATATATACATATATATATGTATATATATATATATATACATATATATATGTAGTATATATATATGTATGTATATATATATATATATGTATATATATATGTATATATATATATATGTACATATATATATATAGATCTATATATATATATATATATCTATATATATATATATATATGTACATATATATATATATACATACATATATATATACTACATATATATATATATGTATAAATATAAATATATATATATGTATATATATATATATATAAATGCATATGATATTATTGGTATGCGAAGTGTTTATATGTTCCATCGTATGACATGGTACTGTGCGTATCGGCTCGCAGGTGGAGGATGGAGATAGTACTCCACAGCGGGAGTGGTACCGTTACGGTACCCTCCACTAGCATGCGGTCACTGTTGCGGAAGTGGCCGCAGGGTAGTGGAGGGGACCATGGGGTCCCACTCCCACTAACCATTATGAATGCCAATCAAACTTAGTTCGATGGTAATGTTACCTTTTTTTTGAAATTATATTTTTATATATATTTTAAAATTTGCAATTTAGAATTTTAATAATTACTTCGGATTAAATTTTAAGTTAAATTTTAATAATTGTTATTAGTTAAATATTAAACTAATTCTTAATAATTGTTTTTAGATAAATTTCAAGTTAATTGCTAATAAGTATTTTTGTTTAAATTTTAAGTTAAATTAGGAAATATTAATTCTTTCCTTAGTATAAATTTTAAGTTGTTGAATTTAAATATTAGGGATTTTTGTGTAGTGAATTCACGATGAAATTATCCTTGGTAAATTTTATACTCATAAATTATATTATGTCAAATTCTTTTTATTAGAGTTACTCATTCCATTTAAGATCCATCGGGCACTTAGTTGGCCCTTAGAAATTAATTCACATTAATATGATTGAATCAATCACTATTTTTGGATTTGGTTAATCATGCACACAAGCTACACTATTCTTATATCATGCAAATTTCTTATAGAATAACTACATTTATTTGACGATATCATGCAAGTACACATGTAATTATTAATATGCAAGTTTTTCATAACCAAGTTATATTTCAAGTTATGGTTTTATTCTACGTAATTCATCAAGTAGTTATTTCAATCAATTAGAAATTATGCTCGTTCAATTAGTAATTGTTTTCAAGCATGATGTTTTCATAGCTTCTTAGTTAGAAAACTAAGTAAAGGAAGATGGAAACCTAAACCTAGTAGCATTCGGTATATACGGTGCCCCTAGGTCATGCTTACGGGTAATGCCATCATGTTGAACTACTGCACTTAATGCCTAATAAAGCTACATCAACGACATTTGTGGCATCATCCCTATAAATTGTCGGGGAGTAATAAGGGACACTTGGAAGTTAAAATCCAAGGGGCGGGTAATCCCCCTTGGATCGATAATCTAATAAGATAATTTTTAAATGCTTTTACCATCCATTGAGAGAAACCATAGTAAACCCCTTTTAAGGTTGGATAAGTAAAATTCTTTTATGAAATTGATTTTTAATCTTTAAGGGGTATTGGTGATTGACAATTTGGCCAAGGGTGATGCTCATGATAAGAATAAGGAACTAGTTGTTTTAGGCCACAAGCAATAGGCCATCTTGAGCCTTTGCTTAAGCGCTACCATCATGGGTAGCAACCGCAGAGAAACTGTCTGGGACATTGACCCTAGAAAGGGTTGTGTACCCACTAATCAGTTTACATTAAATCATAGAATAGAAAATAGAACTACAAACTTTATGCCTTGATCCCATGCCGAAGCAGGTATGTAGACAGTCTTGGGACAAAGTTGTCCCTCGTACTCAGGCATTTGTGGGTGGGGTCTAGGCTTGGTAAAAGAAAGATTGAGTAAGAATCCTAATTTGAAAGCTAAGATAATTAAATTAGAAAAAGTAATTCAATGCATACTCGGAAGGAATCCCGTATGGATTTTCTTGACTTCCCGACGCTTTAAGCTAAATTCTGAGGTAGAATTCAAGCTTATATTATGTTATTTAACTACTCCTAAGGACGGCGACCTCGGTGCACTTTTTTTAGAAGAGTGTAGCACTTAGTGAGTGGCTCAGGACCCGAATGGTCCCGATGAGTCTAAGTCTTTGGCCAGAGAACCTCCTATCCTGTTTGGATAGATGCCTACCCCGTATGGGTACATGCCTATCCCATATTGGATAGATGAAATCTTATGTCCCATATGGACCGATGCCTACCCCGTATGGGTAGATTCCTATCCCATATTGGATAGATGAAATCTTATGTCCCATATGGACCAATGCCTAACACGTATGGTTAGATGCTCATCCTGGATGGATGAATGCCTAATTCAAATGGATGGATGCCCAGAGTATGCAATTGAATCAAACACAATGATTAAACACAAAGAAAAAAAGAATGGTCAATTTTGTTGGGTTAAATTTGGTGGGTTATTACAGTAACATACCAAGCAAGTTTTAGTGATTCATTGATTCTCATTCCTAGAGAGAAAGTATGCTAGACCTTGAATCATGCATTCTCTTCTCATGATTCGTAGTGAAAAAGATGAATCATGCATTGTTTTTGATTAAAGAAAAAAAGGTTTTAAGGGACCCGAAACCCACTTACATATCATAAAGAAAAGCATTAGAGAAGCAAGAAAGGACAAAATGAAGAAAGAAAGGTTGCAAAAGATCAACACAAAAGACATCAGCCAGATAAAAGTACATTGTTTTTCTTTACATGTAGTCAGTTATTCATTCTAATTCAATTTCTCTATTTGTCACATTGTTCTCAATAGATAAGATTTCCTCTATTTTTCCTTTTTGTAAATTCTTGTGTTTTTATAACATTTTTTATTTTGTAGGTTTTATGCTTTTCTAACATATTCTACTTTACATGTTATATGATTTTTTTTATTTATTGTACATTATTGAATTTATTTATATAATGTGTGCTTTTGTATATGCCTAGCTTGGGCACATATATCCCTCACTTCAAGAATTGCAATGTATCCATCTATGAGGTTAATTTTGGTATTTTTTCTTTTTATATAGCAACAAATCTTATCATGCTTAGTAACATCAACCTAATATGGGGCGGCCAAGAGAAACCCGAGGCCCGCTAGGTATGGGGGAGTGATAAGAAATGAAGCAGGCTATTCTATTAAGGCGGTGGTGCTCCCCATGGGATCCCAGACCAACTACTTAGTCGAAGCCATGACAACTTATCAATCCCTTGCCCTTGCTAAATATTTGGGATTTAATAAAGTTTGGCTTGAGGAAGATTCTAATAACATTGTTAAATGCCTAAATGGTCTATCCTCCCCGTCATGGATCATTAAAAATATTATATCTCAGGCCAAGGAGATAATCAAGTCCTTCGAGAAGTGTGTTATCTCTCACAGTTGGGTTAGTGCAGGATCATGGGGGGCCAAAAGGTGACGATGTGAAAAAATAAGCCTTTTCCACTCACCTAAAAAAATGAAAATCCTTGTTGACTTTTTGCTTGGCCTAGGTGTCAATACACCTTGGCATGGTAAACACCAAAGCAAATCGGATATCAGATATCCGATTTTTATTTGTAATTTTAAATTAAAAAATAAATTATATAATATAATAATATATTATATATTACATATTATATAATATATAATATATTATTATATTATATTATATATTATATAATACATAATATATAATATAATATTAGATTATTAAATATTATATTATATTATTATACTATATATATTATATAATATTATATTATAATATAATAATATATTATATAATATATAATTATAATACGTTATTATATTATATTATATATTATATATTATATAATATATAATATAATGTTATTTTAAAATAATTTAAGTATAAAAATCAGATATCTGATTTTCTGAGACAATATATTTGGACTGTGATAGCCTGTGAGTTATTTTTAACCCACGGGCTACGTGATTTTTCAAAGGTAATATTTTTATTGTCTTCAATCATTTTCATTCAATTTTTGTGTTTTTTTAATGTTTATTTGTTTTTTCATTGAAAATATGGTTTTTTCATGAAAACTAGGTTTTTTAAAATCAAATATAAAATTGTTTAAATTTGTTAACTAAATTCAATTGTTTACATTCAATTAGGTTAAAAATGGGGGATAACAGTGAAAACATTGATCAACCACAACCGCAACAACCCAACCCTCCTTTGCCAAACCCCCCCTCATTTTAGGATTTAATTGCACAAAATTTGAATGAATTGAGGGAGATTGCAGATGTATATCGTAGGATCCCTTGCCTAAACCCAATGTTTGATCCTCTCACGTCGATCATAAAGAGTATGGAAACCATGACTGAGGAGCACAATGCCACCCTTTTGTGGTGAGATTTTATGAGGGAACAATATGAGGATGGCTTGTCCTATAAGGAGATCAAGGATCTGCAGATATCCAAAGCCTCTATTGCCTCATTGTTTGTGAATCCCTGCACTGGTCAAACTGTAGACCCCCAAAAAACAAAACTCTCTATTAAATGGTGCACAAATGATGGTATTGTGAAAAACTTTTGGGATCGTTGGTGGATGGTTTTCGACAAACCAACCAACAACAATATTGATTTCCCCTTCTACTTCATAAAAAAATTGTATGTTGAGTTTGTTTTAGGAACACATGTGAACTACTTTGACATCCAACCTTTCCAGGGTGTGGGTTTAGGTATGCCCCAAAATAGACCTGGGGAAGTCAGAGTAGTCCAAGGCCCATATGTCCCCCCTCCTCCTGTTGATCCCCCACCTCCAGTGCAGCATCCAGATATCATTTGTGAAGCAGCATCATAGACCATATCGGCTATTCACTCTTTGAGTAGCCTTTTGGTTTCTTTGATTGGGTCAGTAGCTCAGCCTACTTTCTATGGTAGCGGTGCATCTTGTGGTGCAGACGTGTCATCCTCGGCTCCACACATTTGTGTGCCCCATAGTTGTGTCATGTGTAAGCATGTATATTTGGGTCCAGTTGGATAGCCTATTGATCCTCTTGTGGACAACGTAGATTATGAGGTGTCTGAGATGCACGATCCACCAAATGTTATGACACAGACTGGAAGATACCCTAGGGAGTCCTCTCATGCTAGAGGTGAGGAGGCACTGTCATCATACATTGATGATGTAGTGGTAATATTTGTATTTTCATAGTTCATGCTATATTTTAAATGAATATTTATAATCTAGATAATATTAAGTACTAATTTTTATTTACATGGTCTATTTAACAGTTGATGATCGAGGAGGAGTTGACATAGATTCAGGAGGGCACCTTGATGGCCATTTCATTTGGCCTTGATAGCTTGATGGTACATATATTATTGCACCTAGTCATTTGTATTTTATTGTACATACATGCTCATCATTTATATTGGTATTAATTAGATTATGTAGTAACTTACATGTATATCTTATTTTACTCCTGTAGGGCACAAGCAGCACGAGTGTGGGGTAGTGTGATTTAGGATCTGGTAGTGTAGTTGGAGACAAGGGAAAGGTAATTGAATGAAAATATGATTGAATGAATAGTTTAAATAACTTATAATGATTATACACGTCTAGACATAGATTGAAAGTTTCATATACTTGTTGTGTATATGTATAGAGAATTCTTGGCTTCACACCTTATTGACTACACCTAGTATACCTGAAAATGATGAAGAAGAAGAGATGCCTTGAGTACATATGTGTTTATTTTATTTTGTGTTTAGTAGATATAACTTGTTATTATCAGTGACAATTATATGCTAACTTGTATCAATGTCATGTTTATGAACATATATAGGTTGTGTATGAAAATATCAAAAACATACCTCCTCTACCGAAGACATACATCAAGAGTCCTGCAAAGCCGAAGAGAACATGGAGATGAGGTAAACAAGAATAGTTCAATTATAATTCATTTTTATGTTAACTTTTCGAATGTGAGTTATATAATATAACTAATATTAATCGTGGTTTGTTTTTTCTTTTTCAGGATCCTTCAGAGCCGAGCAGTGCGGCAAAGAGGATCAATTTTGATGATCCATCAGAAGCTTAGGATGTTATAGATAGTTTTGGGATTCTTACATGTCTAATTGGCATTTATATTTTGTATATGGACATACATTCACATATATAGGCATACATTTGTTTGAGTTGGCGTTTATGCCATATTTGTGTATGGACATACATTTGTAATCATTTGACATTTTCATATATACAGAAGTTGATATTTGATCATATAAATTGTTGCTCATTTGTGCATGGTGTTATCATGGAAATCTTTAATCTTCATTCCAATAATTAACAATGGTTAATAATGGTTATTTAATGAGCAATAGAATTCATTTCATTTCATCGTAAGTGTTGTTTGTATAATGAACAATACTTGATACAATTCATTATTACCCTATCCATGATCCTATTTTGGCCCCCCACTTGGTCGAATGCTTGGGGTCATACCCTACCGGCGTCACTCCTTGAGCATCCTAAGTGCTAAAAATTTTCAAACTTTGATGGGCCCTAACTCAAAATATGTGGCACCAATGAATGATCCATTTGAACCTACGGGTCCATGAGAGGGGTCCCTACAAAAGCCTATCTCATTTTTTCAATTTTCCCTTAGGTTTTATTAGGGTAGCATTTTTTCGGTTGGCAAAAAAATTGTCAATCTCATTCAATCGAATGTTGTTGCGTGGCCAATTTATCTCTCTTCTCATCATGACAATGAACCATCAGCTCCTACATGTACAGTTAGGAATTATTACCCTATGCACTCTCCTATTTTTCCCCCTCACTCGATTGAACTCTCGGGGTCATACCCTACCGGCGTCGTCCCTTGAGCACCTTAAGTGCTAAAAATTATTGAACTTTGACGGGCCCTAACTCAGAATCTGTGGCACCTGTGAATGATGTGTTTGAACATATGGGTCCATGAGAGGGGTCCCTACAAAATTTTATCTCAGTTTTCCAATTTTTCCTATAGTTTATTAGGGCAGAATTTTTCGGTTGGTGAAAAAATCATCAGTCTCATTCAATCGAATGTTGTTGCGTGGCCAATTTCTCATTCTGCTCATCATGATAATGAACCGTTAGCTCTGACATGTCTAGTTATGCATTATTAACCTACGCATGCTCCTCTTTTTCCTCCCCACTTGGTCAAACGGTCGGGGTCATACCCTATCGACGTCATCCCTTGAGCACCCTAAGTGCTAAAAATTGTCAAAGTTTTACAGGCCCTAACTCAGAATCTATGGCACCTACGAATGATCCATTTGAAGCTATGAGTCCACAAGAGGGGTCCCTACAAAATCCTATCTTAGTTTTTCAATTTTCCCTATGGTTTTATTAGGGCAGCATATTTTTGGTTGGCAAAAAATTCATCAGTCTCATTCAATCGAATGTTGTCATGTGGCCAATTTCTCATTTTTCTCATCGTGATAATGAACCATCAGCTCTGACATGTCCAATTAGGAATTATTACCCTATGCATGCTCCTATTTTTGCCCCCCACTTAGTCGAATGCTCGGGGTCATACCCTACCGGTGTCGTCCCTTGACCACCCTAAGTGCTAAAAATTGTCAAACTTTGAGTAGCCCTAACTCAGAATTCATGTAACCTACGAATGATCCATTTGAACCTACAGGTCTATGAGAGGGGTCCCTACAAAATCCTATCTCAATTTTTTAGTTTTCCCTACAGTTTTATTAGGGCAACATTTTTTCAGTTGGCGAAAAAATCATCACTCTCATTCAATCGAATGTTGTCGCGTGGCCAGTTTCTCGTTTTGCTCATTGTGATAACAAAATGTTGGTTCTAACATGTCTAGTTAGGAATTATTACCCTATGCATGCTCCTTATTCTCCCCCCCACTCAGTCGAATGCTCAGGGTCATACCCTATCGGCGTCGTCCCTTGAGCACCTTAAGTGCTAAAAACTGTCAAACTTTGATGGGCTCTAACCTGGAATCCATGGCACCTGCAAATGATCTATTTGAACCTATGGGTCCACAAGAGGGGTCCCTAGAAAACCCTATCCTATTTTTTCAATTTTCTCTATAGTTTTATTAGGGCATCATTTTGTCAGTTGGCGAAAAAATCGTTAGTCTCATTCAATCGAATGTTGTCACGTGGCCAATTTCTCGTTCTGCTCTTCGTGATAATGAACCGTCAAATCTGACATGTCTAGTTAGCCATTATTACCCTATGCATGCTGCTATTTTTGTCCCTAACTCAGTCGAACGCTCGGGGTCTTACCCTAACGACGTCGTCCCTGCAGCACCCTAAGTGCTAAAAATTGTCAAACTTTGACAGGCCCTAACTCAAAATTTGTGGCACCTGCAAACAATTTGTTTGAACCTATGAGTCCATAAGAGGGGTCCCTACAAAAGCCAATCTCAGTTTTTAAATTTTCCCTATGGTTTTATTAGGGCAGCATGTTTTTGGTTGGCGAAAAAATCGTCAGTCTCATTCAATCAAATGTTGTTGCATGGCCAATTTCTCATTTTGCTCGTCGTGATACCGAACCATCATTTCCTACATGTCTAATTAGGCATTATTACCCTATGCATGCTCCTATTTTTCCCCCCCACTCGGTCGAATGCTCGGGGTCATACCCTACCGGCATCGTCCCTTGAGCACCCTAAGTGCTAAAAATTGTCAAACTTTGATAGGCCCTAACTCAGAATTTGTGGCACTTGAGAACAATTTGTTTGAACCTAAAGGTCCATAAGAGGGGTCTCTACAAAAGCCTATCTCAGTTTTTCATGTTTCCCTATGATTTTATTAGGGCAACATTTTTTTTGTTGGTGAAAAAATTGTTAGGCTCATTCAATTGAATGTTGTCGCATGGCCAATTTCTCGTTCTGGTCATCGTAATAACAAACCATTGGCTTCAACATGTCTAGTTAGGAATTATTACCCTATTCATTCTTCTATTTTTCCCCCCACTCGGTTGAACGCTCGAGGCCATACCCTACTGGTGTCATCCCTTGAGCACCCTAAGTGGTAAAAATTGTCAAACTTTGATGGGCCCTAACTCAAAATCCATGGCACTTGCGAATGATCCATTTGAACCTATGGGTCCATGAGAGGGGTCCCTACAAAATACTATTTTGGTTTTTCAAGTTTCCCTACGGTTTTCATAGGGCAGCATTTTTTTCAGTTGGCAAAAAAAATTGCCAATCTCATTCAATCGAATATTGTCGCATGGTCAATTTCTCGTTCTTCTCATCGTGATAACAAACCATCATCTATGACATGTACAGTTATGAATTATTACCCTATGCATGCTCCTATTTTCCCCCCCCACTCGGTCGAACGCTCAGGGTCATACCCTACTGGTGTCGTCCCTTGAGCACCCTAAGTGCTAAAAATTGTCAAACTTCGACGGGCCCTAACTCAGAATCTGTGGCACCTACGAATGATCCATTTGAACCTACGGGGCCACGAGAGGGGTCCCTACAAAATCCTATCTTTATTTTTCAAGTTTCCCTTAGGTTTTATTAGGGCATCATTTTTTGCAAAGTTGGCAAAAAAATCGTCAGTCTCATTCAATGAAAAATATAGATAAACAAGCATTACACTGTAGACACATAATGATCATCAATATTTCCATGTATTTTATACACATAATTATGATTACACTTGCATGTGACATCCATGAAGGGATATGCAAACATGATTTTTTTTCATTATCAATACAACTACACCAATGCACTCATGTACAGATACATTGTATATCATCAATATAGCTAAACCAATTTGCTCATGGACATTGTATATCATCATAACAAAGTTACATAAATTCACATCCATATACAAATACAACATCCCACTTCATCTACAACATACATCCTCATGTCCTAAGAGAAAAGATTACGTACAACAATGCTTGCATATAAATGAAGACCAAAATAAGTAACCTTTTTATGTAGAATGAATGTGCTAGAAGAGACAAATTATAACACTTAATAAAAATTATTTTGTCAAATTATAAATAGATCATTTGAAACATTTTTAAGACGTACAAGATTGTATAATTACAAAACTTACCAGTTTCTCTGCAAAATATACAAGCATAACTTTGAAGAAAGATGCATGTTGATTAAAGCCCTTCTCACTGCATTTCTCTGCATGGTTGAAGATGATGGTAGATATGGTCATTTCTAAATAGTAATACATTCACTTGACTTAGTGTTTATGCACAAAATTTAATCTTTTTAATGCACAAAGGAATATGTACCATCACCAAGAGAGGGTCTTGTCAACGGCGAATGATCTAGCATGAACCTGTATTTTTAAGAATTGTTAGTCTACACATAAAATACAGGGATGAACATAAAGGCTTTATGATAATCACTTCAACTGAAATGCATGATAATAAATGAAAAGGTGGGATTATATACCATAAAAATACGTCCCTTCAAAATATATGAACAAAACCCACTATGTTGATGCAAAAATCATAATGTGATACTGTTGTATATCATCAAAAAGACCTGCATGAGCATAAACGTTTTGCGATAATTATATCATCAAAAGTTTTCAAATAGTGTTGTCTAATAACAAAAATTGTAAAGCTCATCAAATGCATTATAATAAGTCGTCTTGCAAAAATTGTAGTACCCCTACTCGTTTGAACTCATTGGAATCATATTTTATTATTGGTTGTTTTCAATGGATACATTACCATGATTTGTTATTCAAACTTATATGACATTATTTCATGCTTTATCTGGATATGAGATGTATAATTTATTTGTAGTATTTCAGTACTTGTGATTTATGGCATTTTATGAATTATTGCTATGTACTGACACTTTACTTTATCTATGCAATGTGGAATTATATGTTGTGTGTCTGCGAGTGTATTGGATGCAAGGGGACAATTTTCCTTCACTCATTTCTGTGAGATAGGGAATGTCACGATTCTCCTTCATTGGCATGTATGCCATGTTTTCTATATTGTATATATGCATGTGTGGTTTGGTGATGCAGGATATTACCGGTACAAATACCGGGTAGGTATAGGGTATCGTCTCCACCTAGCTTCATAGGTCTGAGTGTGCCTTATATTTCCGATGGAAGTGGAGGAGATAGTAGTTGACCCTATTCTATTCAATTACACTCATGTGAGTGTCATCAGTTGGTCATCCGGTCAGTTTGTTCAGCCTTCGTATTTTGTTGTTTGATCTTTTATGAGTATTTACTTGAGGTTTGCTCAGTTTGTGTGTTAGTGATTTTAATTATTGCATGTTATGTTTTATTTTTCTATGAATAAAAATAAAATAGTGACTCTATGATTTAATGTCTGTTGTGTAGAAATATGTGAATCACCGAAACTATAATTAATGTTTGGTTTTTGAAATTATACTATAGTTGTACGTATTTTAAATGTATATTAGGACTTGATCATATATATATATATATATATATATATATACGTAGGTAAATATGGTTCATGATTAATTATATTGATTATTTTAATATGATTATTTGGAAGTTGAATAAATTAGAGTTTACAACATAACGTACCATATATCGAATGATTATTGTCTTTTGTACAAAAAGAAATGCATCTTTATTAATGATCGTTTTTATATTGATGCAAGTTAAATATATTAAGTAGTTAATAACTTTGATTTTATTGAACACATATTTTCGCATATATATTTTGAGGTGATTTTATAATTTTAATTTATACGATTATTGTCTTATGCTATAAAAATGATTATTCATAAAACATGTTTATGAATATTCGCATTTATATAAATTATGATTATATATTAATTCTTTAAACGTTTAAGTTTAATATTTACTTTGCAAACTAAAAATTAGAAATAATGTGAAGGTGGCAGGTTAGTTTAAAGAAAGTTATTAAAACAATAACTAGGGTGGCCGATAGCAACATCGACCACCCCCCTTAATTAAAGGGAGGGGTCGATATTACCACTGACCACCCCTCCTCCCTTTTAATAAAAGGAAACCATGTTGCAATGTTAACACCGACCACTCATTTTTAATTAAATGAAAGGACATCCACATTGCGAGATGCCAAACATGTGGCATGCGTTAATGATAACATGGTTTACCAACCCACGTAAACCCACCAATATGCACCATAATCGACAAGTGTAGAAAGAAATTAGTTTTAGTTAACTTTGCATGTTATGTAATATTAGTAGACTTGGCGTACCCCCCCACGAACCACAATGGAATAGAAGAGAATTCGGTTGTTGACTTAACTCTCCCACGACCCTCGGTAGGAAGTGACCAACCTGGCATTCCACCACTACAGAGAACAATAGGTCGATGGTGAATAGACTAAGAGACGTGTCGACAAAGGCATATAACCCGAGAGGTAGGAAGATCTGCAATTATATCATGCTTTGTTGTTAAACAGAAGTCTAACTAAGTTCAAGAAAGGATTAGACATGGGCATAGGTAATCAGATCTGTCAACTATAGAAGCCAACCTAATCGACATATATGAAAACTAGTAGAGTTCTAATTCATTAGAACTAAGAGAACCTTGAATGATTATCAGAGGTGTCGATGTTATGGCTAAGTTGAAGCCAAGGTTATAGCAACTGATGTAGAAGGAGAGCAACATAAATAATAGTGAAGGCTCAAGGGAAAAGGGAGGAAGATAGGAAGAACGACCTAAGGAGAACGACAAGAAAATATTAGAAAGCATAGAGAGAAGAGAATAGGAGAGGGAATGGGGAAGATACTCTTATAGTATCGCAGCTAGAGAGAATAGAATTGTTTTAAGAATAGAGTGACAGGATAGATTGGAGATAGACTTGCAAGCAAGGCATAGTTCTATTTGGCGGAAGAGCCTCAGGATTCTCTTAACCAGTTCAAGCTTACAAAGAGGTTTAAATTTCTTTTGATTTTGGTTATTATTTAACTAAGTGTGAAATTGGAAGTTTTAGATATAGGTTACGATTATTTATATGATTTTGCTTATATCGTTATTTATTGAAAATGTATTATTAATCGTTTGAAATAGATGAATGGAAATCATAGAGAAATAGATGTTAATTTATTTAATTGATATAGTAGTGAAATTTGTCTAAATGATTAGTTATATTTCAATTAAATAACGTGTTTGCATATCTTTTGTATATATGTATTTTGACCCCAACTTATGTTATAAACTTGAATAAAGTGGAATTGAAAATTATCTAGTATTGCCATATTATAATTTTATATTGTTTCCCCATAGTAGTGACTAGGGGTATTTAATCTCTTAGTTATATTATAAGGTTAGTTGTTAGGGAGCATGATAGAAGTTACGGAAGTCATAACATTGCAAATATGTTTCTTTTTCGCTAAGAAATATCGACATTTCTTATGGTTTAAAATTCTAAGTTTATATCACCTAAGCTCTCTATATTCCCATGTGTCTTGATTCATTTACCTCTTTTCTCAAAAAATGACAACAATGATTTATTTGTATTAATATAGTTGTAATTCTTATTTTCTGGAAATCTTAAACTGCAAGCTATTTATGCATTTGACTGTTTTAAGAAAAGATTGCTTGTATTAGGATCTTGTGTAAATGGTGTTTGCAGTCTAGTTTAAATTTCATTGCAATTCTGGTTGAGTTTTCATTGTGTCCTATGTTATTATATCTCCTTGGTCAGGTGTTGATGTATAACCTTTTTGATGTGAGCCATTGTGTGTTTTGTCCAAATGGTCAATCTTGGGTTAGTGATTGTGTATCCTTCACCTGTGGTTTGTCAGGCTTAGGTATGGTTGTCTATTTTGCCATAGAGTTCTCGTAGAGAGACCTTTCCTATAGTGTCCTATGAGAGAGAGTGGCTTTTGAGTGGGGGCCGTGCCTGAAGTGGATGATAGGATAACCCATCGAAAGTCAGTTAAGAAAGTGATAACCTAATAATTGATTAGGTGGTGGGTAGCTAAAATATTAAACTAAGATAATGTGCCTTGCACATGTTTGAGTGCTTGTATAGGCTCAATATGTGGTGAGAAGGCTTGGAATGGAAAACTTACCACCTTGTCTTCACAAAAGGATTGGTAGGGTCTGCATGAGACTTAGTTGGAACTAGAGGTTCGGGAGAGGTTACCAGGATAACCCAAGATGCGGGTCGAGACCTATGGAGGTTGTACCATGGTATCCATCTTAAGCTATGCGATGACACTCTCTCCTTAGAGTCACTAATATTTGTGAGTTGAGTCACATGGATGTTTGCGGAGTCTTGCAGTTCTTTCATACTTGTTTTACTTTGCTTGCTTGAGGGTTTTCTACTATCTCCTAGCACCGTGGGGTGGTTCAATTTCGAGATCACATGGTCAGGTGGTAGTGCCACTTCTCATCAGATGTTCTGGATTGTATCTTCAGGCGAGGAAAGACTTCATTGTTGTTTCTTGGTTCGTGGTTCATGTACCAACTCATGTTCCTGATCTTTGTTCAGTTGAGACCTTGTGGTCATTGTATCAAACTTTTATGTAACCTTGATATTGTAACTTTGTAATCCATGGTATTATTGGAAGCCATGTATTTTTGGATATTGTAATATTGGATCCTTGGGATGTATGTTAATCCAGTTGCTTGATCTTTTGTAGATATGATCTATGGGAAAATAATTGCTTTGGAATACTTTGATTCTTTCATTATGGAATTTAGATGTATGTGTGGATTTTATCTTAAGCATTTAATTTTCCTAATTAGCTGAATAATTAGATTAACCGTGGTGTTAGTATAATCTTCGTTGTTAACCCTTAGGAAATCATATGTTAGACTTCTATTGTGTCGTTAAACGTGCTATTGATATGATTATGCACTTAGTCTTTAAAAGAAAAAAATTATTACGCCCTTTTAGTTGCCTAGTTGTATTGTTTACCTTTAGAGTTTTTGGTGGGGCATTACATTTGGTATCAGAGCATAAGTTTCAACACTGGGTACTTTGGGTTTGTGTTTCCCTTGTTTATCCTTGCAATAGATCTGAACCATTTTCTCTTTTGTAGTGCTAGGTCATGGCTAGGAGAGCTAGGGGAGGTGGTCATATGGGTGGTCGCAATAGAGGTAGAGGTAGAGGCAGAGGTGGAGGATGGGGCCATGGTTCTGATCATCATAGTCCTTCACCACCACCTACTCATGTTAGTGTTGAGCTGAAATAGTCCATTCACCAAGATTCACAACATGCAAAAGAACAGGTTCCCAAAAGGGAAGAGCTGAGATAGATGTTTCAGGAGGTTCTTGCTAGGTTAGGCCCTAGGCCTGAGGTTGATCAACTAGTTCCAGAGGAGAGAGAGAGGGAGAAATCACCCAGGAGGAGGGAGATTGCAATTAACAGAGATCTAGCTTCCTTGGGTCACATAAAGGACTTGATGAGATCCAACCCTCCTTTCTTCGATGGTATGGGTATCGGTCTCGAGGCAGAGACTTGGCTTATCAATCTGGATTGGAGTTTCGCTATGTTCCCATATAGTAGCAACACTAAGGAGAGATGTGCTATTATGCGTCTTGAAAACTTTGCTTTGATCTGGTGGAGACTAGAGGAGGAGAAGACCAGTGTGTGCATTAACACCGTGACATGCGAGCTATTTTTGGAGAGATTCAAGGCACGGTTTCTCTAATCCCAGTGGACACAGACTCGGGTAGATGAGTTCCACACTCTGCATCAGTATAGTATGACAGTAGACCACTATGAGCACAGGTTCTATGAGCTCAAGCAGTATGCTAGGATGGGTAATGATGAGGCTATGCTTGTACAACACTTCCTAAGGTGTTTGAATAATCGCATCAGTGGAGGTGTTAGGTTGTTTGAGCCAACTTCAGTGGAGATAGCCGTGGCAAAGACCAAATTGGTAGAGCTGAACCTTAGCTATGCACTTGGTGGTAAGACAAGTGTGTAGATAGGGAGTGCACCTTCCAGTGGGAATAGAGCTCATGAGAATTAGTCCCAGTCAGCTACACCATTTAGGACTCCTCAGGCACTCGCTAAGGGTGGACAATAGCAACAGCAACCATCAAAACCAAAATAGATCCAGGTCTAGAAGGGTGGTAATGCTCAGTATAAGAAGAATAGGAACTGGCAGAGGGGCAGACAGGGCCCTAAAGGGCAGTCCTTGCAGAGAGCATCTCATGCCCCTAGCCAAGGAAGTTTTCATCAATCTAGTGGACTGACAGGTAATAGAGGAGCTTGCTTCTCTTGTGGGCAGTTTGGTCACAGAGTTTCGTAGTTCCCTCAACATTTCCACAACATAGGTAGTCAAAGGCCAGCAGCATTAGAGCCTATAGTGGGAGATGCAGGGAGATCCCATAGAGTGTTTGTAGTGGTGGATAACTGCCAAGCTGATCATCAGGGTACAGTTATGGAGGCAGCAGGTATGTTGCATGGAATCCCTATCTCTGTACTTTTTTATTCTGGTGCTTCAGATTCCTTCATTTCTTCATCTATTGTGGAGTGGTGTAGACTCACATCTGCTAAGCAAGTGGATAAGTGGCAAGTAGAGTTGGCTACAAGTATCTGTGTTTTTGTAGATGCCTTTCTTCCCAGTTGTGAGTTGAATCTAGGAACCATAGTTACTTTAGTTGACCTTCGAGTCATTCCTTTGGGTTTTTATGGAGTTGTGTTGGGGATGGATTGGCTATCTTCTCACAGTGCTCGCGTAGAATATCACAAGAAGACAGTGGAGTGTTTAGATGACCTTGGTAAGGAAGTGGAGATTGTTGGAGTTCAGAGGCCAATATCCTTACGTATGATCTCCGCTATGCAACTTAAGTGGTGCATGCATAGAGGGTGTTAGATTTTTCCAGTTACTCTTGAGGATGTGGATGAGTCAGAGAGTCAAGAAATCGCTCTTGATAGTCACCCTATTCTTCAAGAGTATCTTGATGTGTTTCCGTTGGATATTCCTAGTATGCCTCCAAAGCGAGACATAGACTTTCACATTGATTTAGTTCCTGGTGCAGAACCTATTTCGAGAGATCCATATCGGATGACTACTCAGGAGTTGAGTGAGTTGAAGTTGTACCTAGAGGAATTGTTAGCCAAGGGATTCATTCATCCTAGTGTTTCTCCTTGGGGTGTGCCTATTATCTTCGTTAAGAAGAAGGATGGTTCTCTCCAGTTATGCATTGATTACTAATAGCTGAATAAGGTAACCATCCAGAATCGATATCCATTCCCTCATATAGATGATCTTTTTGATCAGGTAAAGGGAGCCAAGGTGTTCTCTAACATTAACCTAAAATATGGATACTTGATGCAGTTATTCATAAGACAACATTTCGTACTCATTATGGTCACTATGAGTTCACAGTGGTGCCATTTGGGTTGACGAATGCGCCTTCAGTTTTCATGAGCCTTATGAACAAGGTTTTTGCACCTACCTTGATCATTTTGTCCTTGTGTTCTTGGATGACATATTGATTTCTTCTAGAACTATGGAAGAACATGAAGGTCACTTATGTCAGGTATTGCAGTGCTTGAGGGAGAATCAACTTTATGCTAATTTGGCAAAGTGTGACTTTTTCCAGTTTGAGGTGAACTATTTTGGCCATATAGTTTTAGGAGAAGGTGTATCCGTGGATCCTTCAAAGATCCAAGCCACTGTTGATTGGCCAGCACCGACCAATGTATCAAAATTTTGAAGTTTTATGGGTTTGGCTGGATATTACCGTCACTTTGTTAAGGGCTTTTCCTGGATAGGACACCCAATCACTTCTCTTCAGAGGAAAGGGAAGAAGTTTGTTTGGTTAGAACAGTGTGAGTCAGCTTTTCGTACCTTGAAGGAACTCCTTGTCAGTGCTCCGATTTTGGTAGTTCCTAATCCATCTAGAGATTTTATGGTATGCACAAATGCCGCTTTGGAAGGTATATGTGTAGTTCTTATGTAAGATGGACATGTGGTTTCTTATGAGTCTCGCAAACTCAAGAACCACGAGTTGAACTATCTAGTTCATGATTTAGAGTTGGTAGCTGTAGTTCATGCTTTGGTTATATGGTGACATTTTCTATTAGGGCATCAGTTTGAATTGCATAGTGATCACTGCAGTCTGTAGTATATTTTCACGCAGCTGAACTTGAATGCTCGATAGTGGAGATGGATGGAATTCCTTTGCGAGTATGATTTTGAGGTTTGTTATATTCAGGGGAAAGAGAACATAGTGGCAGATGCTTTGAGTCATAGGTGGCATGAAGTTTTGGCATTGTCCTTTGGAGTAGACTTGAGAGAGAGGATTCTTGGAGTTCTTCCTTAGGATACTTGGTATTAGGATGTTAGAGCTATGATAGAGTCTGGAAGGCCTTTAGAGGTGTAGCGTCCTAAAATTGTGACACTTGCAATTTCGACTGCATTTGGGTCTTCACGATGGCGAATCAACACTGAACCTAAATGGAGACCCCAAAACTTATTTACGGCATCAAAAACTGCATATTTCTGCACCTTGGCTTGATCCCTCCTTGCACCCTGTTGTCCCGGGAGGTGGGACCATGGCGCCCAGCGCCCTTGTCCCTGGCCCTATTTTGGGCCCGATCTCTTTTGGGCATCGGGTCTTCAATTTTGCAATTTGGAAAATAATCTTTCTAGGTCGGCCCAAGGTCGGAAAAATTAGTCTTTTTACCCTAATTGACAAGTATATAAACTACATTTCCCCTCTCAGAAAGGGTAGATGGAAAAAAGGTGGAAGCGACATTCAAACATTCAAACATTCAAGCATTCAAGTATTCCTTCAAGCAATCGAGCATTCTAAGTCTCCATTCAAGGCTAAGTGTTGCATTCAAGATAAGGATTCAACCTTTAAAGAGGAGATCACTTACAACATATGACATACAACATCATTTACACCTTCGCATGTAAGAATACAAACATTCTTACAACAAGGTATCAGTACTTGTTTACATTACAAACATTTACATTTACAACATTCTCATTTCTTGGTTAATTCCAAAACTGGGGTTTGATCTAAAGGAAAACCCCTAATCCCTAACCCCCCAATCATCCTCTCTTTTCTATGTGTAGGTTGCAGGTACACAGCTGTAATTGAAGATCTAGAACCCTTGTGTAGAGACGAACAGATCCCCCTTCATTTCGCGGATTTTTCGGAGGACCGTGTGCACGCCGAGCACCATCATCCTGTCAACTTTCACTCAAACTTGCAGGACAACATCATCTCGACATTTTACTGCTAATTCCAGGTCCGCAGCTTCATCCCATGTTTCTATTTCTGTCTGCAAATGAATCTTTCTTACTTTCACCTACACTCCTAGTTCAACCTTCTATCTACATTCTTTAGAAAAGAGGGTAGCCTTGTTGTGACAACCCTTGAAACTCATTTAGAATCCAGTCTTGCATTGTGTAGGATTGGATCTTGTGGGTTTCAACCCCTCTTTTGAATGTAAAGTCTCTCCTAAGTGAAAACCGTCAATCCTAGTGACCTCCTTTCTCTCTCCTTGGAGTGGGGGGAACACCTAGGGTTCGATTTTCCGCTTTACAAGAGGGTAGAATTTCTAGATATAATCTTGAGATAGATGGACTTCTTCGTCACCATGGACATATCTATGTACCTTCTTTGGAGGGTCTTCACATCTTGATCATGACTGAGGCCCATCATGCACCTTATTTGGCACGTCCAAGTGTCAAGAAGATGCACGCAGATCTTAGATAGATTTATCATTGGGCTGGCATGAAACGTGACATTGCTGATTTTGTGTCAAAGTTTTTAGAGTGCTAGTGAGTGAAGGCAGAGCATCAACACCCGGCAGGGCTTTTACAGCCTAATTTGATACTGGATTGGAAATGGGATATCATTTCCATGGATTTCATTGTTGGTTTGCCTATCTCTTCGCATCGTCATGATTCCATCATGGTCATAGTTGATAGATTGGTTAAGGTTGCTCATTTTGTTCCTATTTGAGCTTCCTATATGGTAGTAGTGGTGGCATGAGTCTTCTTCAAAGATGTAGTGAGATTGCATGGGATTCTGAGGTGGATCATCTCTGATAGAGATCCTATCTTTACCTCAACATTGTGGACCTCACTTCAACATGCTTTGGGGACTCAGTTGAACTTTAGTTTAGCTTATCACCCTGAGACAGATGGTCAGACAGAGAGAGTGAATCAGGTTTTGGAGGACATGCTTCACATGTATGTTATGGACCAGCAGTTGCGTTGGGAGGATTATATCTATCTAGTGGAGTTTGCTTATAACAATGGATATCATAGCTCCATAGGTATGTCCCCCTTTCAGGCATTATATGGTCATCCTTTTCGCACTCCTTTGAGTTGGGATCAGCTAGAGGACAGGGTGCTTATAGGACCGTATATTCTTCGAGAGATAGAGTAGTAGGTTGAGCAGATTCATGAGAATTCGGTAGCTGCACAGGATAGGAAAAAGAAGTATGCAGATACTCATAGGATAGATTGTCAGTTTTATGTTGGCGACTTTGTTTTTTTGAGAGTGCATCCATGGAAGAGTCTGATCCATTATGGAAAGCGTTCTAAGTTGGCACCTCGGTTTGTTGGCCCTTTTGAGATCCTTGAGAGGATAGGTCTGGTTGCCTATTGTCTTGCCTTACCATCGAGTCTATCCTGCATCCACGATGTCTTTCATGTTTAATTTCTTTGACCTTATCACCCTGATGTGACACATGTTCTTGATTGGAACTCTTTGCAAGTTGAGGATGGGCAGCTTTCCATGGAACCTATGTGCATTCTTCAGCATCGAGATTTGATCCTCAAGGGTCGCACCATCGACCAGGGAAGGGTCCTATGGGACTCAAATGATGACACCTCAGCAACTTGGGGGGATCCAACGAAGATGAGAGAGTTGTATTCTTATTTGTTTTAGGCTTCCAGGAGTAAGCCTAGTTTTGGGGGGGGGATGTAGTACCCCTACTCGTTTGAACTCATTGGACTCATATTTTATTATTGGTTGTTTTCAGTGGATACATTACCATGATTTGTTATTCAGACCTATATGACATTATTTCATACTTTATCCAGATATAAGATGCATAATTTATTTGCAGTATTTCAGTACTTGTAATTTATGGCATTTTATGGATTATTGCTATGTACTAACACTTTACTTTATCTATGCAATGTGGAATTATATGTTGTGTGTCTACGAGTGTATTGGATGCAAGGTGATGATTTTTCTTCACTCATTTCAGTGAGACAGGGAACGTCATGATTCTCCTTCATTGATGTGTATGTCGTGTTTTCTATATTGTATATATGCATGCGTGGTTTGGTGATGCAGGATATTGCAGGTACAAGTACCAGGTAGGTACGGGGTATCATCTCCACCTGGCTTCACAGGTCTGAGTGTGCCTTATATTTTCTGATGGAAGTGGATGAGATAGTAGTTGACCCTATTTTATTCAGTTACACTTGTGTGAGTGTCATCAGTTTGTTTGGCCTTCATATTTTGTTGTTTGATCTTTTATGAGTATTTGCTTGAGGTTTGCTCAGTTTGTGTGTTAGTGATTTTAATTATTGCATGTTATGTTTTATTTGTCTATGAAGGGTGAAAAATTGTTAATAATGTGAATTAAATAGTGACTCTATGATTTAACGTTTGTTGTGTACAAATATGTGAATCACCGAAACTATAATTAATGTTTGGTTTTTGAAATTATACTATAATTGTACGTATTTTAAATGTATATTAGGACTCGATCATATAAATATATATATAGACGTATGTAAATATGGTTCATGATTAATTATATTGATTATTTTAATATGATTATTTGGAAGTTGAAAAAATTAAAGTTTATGACATAACGTACCATATATCGAATGATTATTGTCTTTTGTACACATCTTTATTAATGATCATTTTTATATTGATGCAAGTTAACTATATTAAGTAGTTAATAACTTTGATTTTATCGAACACATATTTTCACATATATATTTTGAGGTGATTTTGTAAATTCAATTTATACGATTATTGTCTTATGCTATAAAAATGATTATTCATAAAACATGTTTATGAATATTTGCATTTATATAAATTATGATTATAAATTAATTCTTTAAACGTTTAAGTTTAATATTTACTTTGCAAACTAAAAATTAGAAATAATGTGAAGGTGGCAGGTTAGTTTAAAGAAATTTATTAAAATAATAACTAGGGTGGCTGATAGTAATATCGACCACCCTCCTTAATTAAAGGGAGGGGTCGGTATTACCACAGACCACCCCTCCTCCCTTTTAATAAAAGGAAACCACATTGCAATGTTAACACCGACCACTCATTTTTAATTAAATGAAAGGACATCCACATTATAAGTTGCCAAACATGTGGCATGCATTAATGATAACATGGAATAGTTATGTAATATTAGTCGACTTGGCATACCCCCCCCCACGAACCACAGTGGGATAGCAGAGAAGTTGATTGTCAACTTAACTCTCCCATGACCCTTGGTAGGAAGTGACCAACCTGGCATTCCACCACTGCAGAGAACAACAGGTCTATGGTGAACAAACTAGGAGACGTGTCGACAAAGGCATATAACCCGAGAGGTAGGAAGATCTGCAATTATATCATGCTTTGTTTTTAAACAGAACTCTAGCTAAGTCAAGGAAAGGATTAGACATGGGCATAGGTAATCAGATCTGTCAACTATAGAAGCCAACCTAATCAACATATATGTAAACCAATAGAGTTCTAATTCATTAGAACTAAGAGAACCTTGAATGATTATCAGAGGTGTCGATGTCATGGCTAAGTTAAAGCCAAGGTTATAGCAACTGATGTAGAAGGAGAGCAGTATAAATAATAGTGAAGGCTCGAGGGAAAAGAGAGGAAGATAGGAAGAATGACCTAAGGAGAATGACAAGAAAAGATTAGAATGTATAGAGAGAAGAGAATAGGAGAGGGAATAGGGAAGATACTCTTATAGTATCGAAGCTAGAGAGAAGAGAATTGTTTTAAGAATAAAGTGATAGGATAGATTGGAGATAGACTTGCAAGCAAGGCATAGTTCTATTTGGTGGAATTGCGTTAGAAGTCTCTCAACCAATTCAAGCTAACAAAGAGGTAAAAATTTCTTTTGATTTTGGTTATTATTTAAGGAAGTGTGAAATTGGAAGTTTTAGATATAGGTTACGATTATTTATATGATTTTTCTTATATCATTGTTTATTGAAAATGTATTATTAATCGCTTGAAATAGATGAATGGAAATCATAGAGAAATAGATGTTAATTTATTTAATTGCTATAGTAGTGAAATTTGTCTAAATGATTAGTTATATTTCAATTAAAGAACGTGTTTGCATATCTTTTATAAATATGTATTTTGACCCCAACTTATGTTATAAACTTGAATAAAGTGGAATTGAAAATTATCTAGTATTGCCATATTTTAATTTTATATTGTTTCCCTATAGTAGTGACTACTGGTATTTAATATCTTAGTTATATTACAAGGTTAGTTGTTAGGGAGCATGATAGAAGTTACGAAAGTCGTAACATTGCAAATATGTTTCTTTTTCGTTAAGAAATATTGACATTTCTGTTGGTTTAAAATTCTAAGTTTATATCGCCTAAGCTCTCTATATTCCCATGTGTCCTGATTCATTTACCTCTTTTCTCAACAAATGACAACAATGATTTATTTGTATTAATATAGTTGTAATTCTTATTTTTTGGAAATCTTAAATTGCAAGCTATTTACGCATTTGCTTGTTTTAAGAAAAGATTGCCTGTATTAGGATCTTGTGTAAATGGTGTTTGCAGTCTAGTTTAAATTTCATTGGAATTCTAGTTGAGTTGTCATTGTGTCCTATGTTATTATATCTCCTTGGTTAGGTGTTGATGCATAACCTTTTTGATGTGAGCCATTGTGTGTTTTGTCCAAATGGTCAATCTTGGGTTAGCGATTGTATATCCTTCACTTGTGGTTTGTCAAGATTAGGTATGGTTGTCTGTTTCACCATAGAGTTCTCATAGAGACACCTTTCGTGTAGTGTCCTATGAAAGAGAGTGGTTTTCGAGCAGTGGCCATGCCTGAAGTGGATGATAGGATAACCCGTTGAAAGTCAGTTAAGAAAGTGATCACCTAATAATTGATTAGGGGGTGAGTAGCTAAAATATTAAACTAAGATAATGTGCCTCGCACATGGTTGAGTGCTTATATAGGCTCAAGATGTGGTGAGAAGGCCTGGAAAGGCAAACTTACCACCTTGTCTTCACGAAAGGATTGGTAGGGTCCGCATGAGACTTAGTTGGAATCGAAGGTTCGGGATAGGTTACCAAGATAACCCAGGATGGGGGCCGATACCTATGGAGGTTGTACCATGGTATCCATCTTAAGCTATGTGATGACACTCTCTCCTTAGAGTCACTAGTGTTTGTGAGTTCAGTCACATGGATGTTTGCGGAGTCTTTTAGTTCTTTCGTACTTGTTTTAATTTTCTTGCTTGAGGGTTTTCTACTATCTCCTATCACGGTGGGGTGGTTCTATTTCGGGATCACATAGTCAAGTGGTAGTGCCACTTCCCATCAGATGTTCTAGATTGTATCTTCAGGCGAGAAAAGACTTTGCTAGTGTTTCTTGGTTCGTGGTTCATGTACCAGCTCATGTTCATGATCTTTGTTCAGTTGAGACCTTGTGGTCATTGTATCAAACTTTTATATAACCTTGATATTGTAACTTTGTAATCCGTGGTATTATTGGAAGCCATGCATTTCTGGATATTGTAATATTGGATCATTGGGATGTATGTTAATCCAATTGCTTGATCTTTTGTAGATATGATCTATGGGAAAATAATTGCTTTGGAATACTTTGATTCTTTCATTATGGTATTTAGATGTATGTGTAGATTTTATCTTAAGAATTTAATTTTCCTAATTAGCTGAACAATTGGATTAACCATGGTGTTAGTATAATCTATGAATAATCTTCATTGGTAACCCTTAGGAAATCATACGTTAGACTTTTGTTGTGTCGTTAAACGTGCTATTGATATGATTATGCACTCAATCTTTAATAAATAAAAATTATTATTCCCTTTTAGTTGCCTTGTTGTATTGTTTTCCTTTAGGGTTTCTGGCGGGGCATTACAAAAATACATCCCTTCCAATTATATCGAGTGTACCTACTATGTGCATGCAAAAACTATGTTGCCAAATAAAAACGCTCATCAATAGACCTGCATTTTGAACACATCCTTAATATACACGTAACAAACTTGAACATTAAGGTTTAATGATCATTGTTTGAAATCAAATGCATGATAAAAAAATAAGGCACCATTAAAGACCTACTACTCAAGTATGCTTGAAGGGTCATCTCTTTGCTTAAGAGTATCTACTATTGCTTTATGATCAACAGTAGTCACTGTCCATAGCTCTTTGGTCTTCAATTTTGCTTGATGCTTCAACAACTTGACATTTGTAGCTATAATAAGGTGTGAATATATTATAATGGTTTTGTGTCTCTCATAGTCTTCAAATGCAGGTATGCCATTCTTTCTAATCATGCATGTTCACAACCAAGTTCCCACAACAACAACTGAACCTGTAGGATATGTGAACCCATCATCATCTGTCATTGGTTGTGTTAGCTTTTGTTCTCCCTATACACATCATGACAACCAATATTTTGATCTCTCTCCATTCCCTTGTGGTGCAACAACTGCAAAAACATGTCCTAGTTGTACAAGATCTGATAGATGGTCATACTCAAGTGAACTTTCCATGTCATTGTTTGAGAAGGATATTGTTTGAGATAAAGGAGTTAGATATTGGGGAACCCACGTATCAACCCACTCACTTGACTCGCACTAATCCCAATCACGCCAAACCCACTCACTTGACTCGCACTGATTCCAAGAAATGTTTGGGATGCAGTGTGTGGTCTCGATTGCCAATTCTTAATTTCAAAACGTCCTTTAAATTGGGTGACACTCTAGAATTAGACTGCCAAAATTGTTGAATCTCCTCCTTCACATTGTCAGTCAACTTTCTATCAACACATGGAAGCCTCCCACCAAAAGCCCATGTTTCTTGTTGAAGTGGATTGTCAAGTCTTTGTCTTTGTGCAAGTCCTCTATCCAAAGTTTTACGGTTTATGTTAAAATCAATAGAAGTTTGTTTCATTTGATGAGCCTTGCTCAATTTATGGCTTACTAAGGAGGTTGTAATCACTCTTTGAGTAGCTCTCTTATCTCTTTCTTTGGTATTATTTCCAATAGAATTGAGAGCATCAAATAGATTTTTGGCAATAATAGAATTTCTCTCCATCTTCTTGTTCATACAAATCTTGAATTCTTTTAGCAATGGTCTCATCTTTATCATCTTTAGCAATTTAACAAAGAGTTGGCATTGCTTGGTCAATGTCTTATTGCTAAAATTTTGGTCAAAAAGTCATGTAGCCCACAACCGAACGGTTCTTGTTGACCTCTTGCCTTCAAGATTCACAATAATGTTCTCATCAATTTCAAGTAACCATTTTGGGGTTCTTGAAGGTCTTGGATTTGGAATTTTTCTTTCATCCTTGAGAGGGTCTTCATTTCTAAAGTAATTAGGTGTTACATATTGTTCACTTGGTTGAGCAATTCCACCTTCAATATCAAAGTTTACCACATTTTCATGTCCAATGTCAAAATTTTCCACATGTTCACCTCCAATGTCAAATTTTTTCACAATATGACCCCTTAGGACACCATAGGACCCATAACAACCCAATATGGTGTCATAAGGGGTCATATGTTGTCCTTAGGGGTCATATGGTGTCCCATCACCCCTTAGGACACAATATGACCCATAACAACATAATTTGGTGTCTTAAGGGGTCATATGGTGTCCTAAGGGGTCGTAGGACACAATATGACCCCTTAGGACACCATATGACCCCTAACAATACCATATGGTGTCATAAGGCATCGTATGTTTTCCTTAGGGATCATATATTGTCCCATAAACCTTAGGACACCATATGACCCATAACAACACAATTTGGTGTCTTAAGGGGTCATATGGTGTCCTAAGGGGTCGTAGGACACAATATGACCCCTTGTGACACCATATGAACCCTAGTGACACCATATGGTGTCATAAGGGGTCGTATCTTATCCTTAGGGGTCGTATGGTGTCCCATGACCCCTTCACACACCATATGACCCATAATGACACAATTTGGTGTCATAAGGGGTCATATAGTGTAGTAAGGGGTCGTAGGAAACCATATGACCCCTTAGGACACCATAGAACCCATAATGACCCAATATGGTGTCATAAAGTGTCGTATGTTTTCTGGGTTATATGGTGTCCCATAACTTCTTAGGACACAATATGACCCATAATGACACAATTTGGTGTCTTAAGGGGTCATATGGTGTCCTAAGGGGTCATAGGACACAATATAACCCCTTAGGACACCATAGGACCCATAACGACTCAATATGGTGTCTTAAGGGGTCATATTGTGTCCTAAGGCATCATAGGACACAATATGACCCCTTAGGATTCCATAGGACCCGTAACGACACCATATGGTGTCATAAGGGGTCATATGACCCATAACGACACCGTATAAAGATGTAAAGGGTCATTTTATTTACCTAAGGGGTCATATGGTATCTTAAAGGGGTCATATGACACATTATGACCCATTAGGACATAATATGACCCATAACGACACAATTTGGTGTCTTAAGGGGTCATATGGTGTCCTAAGGGGTTCGTAGGACACAATATGACCCCTTTAACACCATAGGACACATAACCCAACATAGTGTCTTAAGGGGTTATATGGTGTGCTAAGCAGTTGTAAGATACAATGTGACACCTTAGGACATCATAGGATCCATAACAACACAATATGGTGTTATAATGTGCAATATGGTATAATAAGGGGTTGTAGGACACAATATGACCCCTTAGGACACCATATCACCCCTAACGACACCATATAGTGTTATAAGGGGTTGTATGTTGTCCTTAGGGGTCATATGGTGTCCTAAGGGGTCATAGGACACAATATGACCCCTTAGAACACCATAGGATCCATAACAATCCAATAGGGTGTCTTAAGGGGTTATATGGTGTGCTAAGGGGTCATAGGACATAATATGACCCCTTATGACACAATAGGACCCATAACAACCCAATAGGGTGTCATAAGGAGTCATATGGTGTCCAAAGGGGTTGTAGGAAACAATATGACCCCTTAGGAAACCATATGACCCCTAACGACACCATATGGTGTCATAAGGGGTCGTATGTTGTCCTTAGGGGTCATATGGTGTCCCATGACCCCTTAGGACACCATATGACCCATAATGACATAATTTTGTGTCTTAAGGGGTCATATGGTGTCCTAAGGGGTCATAGGACACAATATGACCCCTTAGGACACCATAGGACCCATAACGACCCAATATGGTGTCTTAAGGGGTCATATGGTGTCCTAAGGGGTCGTAGGACATAAGATGACCCCCTAGGAAATCGTAGGATCCATAACAACCCAATATGGTGTCATAAGGGGTCATATGGTGTCCAAAGGGGTGGTAGGACACAATATGACCCCTTCAGACACCATATGAACCCTTAAGACACCAAATTGTGTCGTTAGGTGTCATATGTTGTGCTAAGGGGTTGTGGGATACAATATGACTCTTTAGGACACCATAGGACCCATAATGACATAATATGGTGTCTTAAGGGGTCATATGGTGTCCTAAGGGGTCGTAGGACACAATATGACCCCTTAGGATACCATATGACCCATAACGACCCAATATGCTGTCCTACGGGGTCGTATATTGTCCTTAGGGGTCTTATGGTGTCCCATGACCCCTTAGGACACAATATGACCCATAACAATACAATTTGGTGTCTTAGGGGGTCATATGGTGTCCTAAGGGGTTGTAGGACACAATATGACCCCTTAGGACACCATATGACCCCTAACAATACCATATGGTGTCATAAGGGTCCAAATATTGTCCTTAGGGGTCATATGGTGTCCCACGACCCCTTAGGATACCATATGACCCATAACAACATAATTTGGTGTCTTAAGGGGTCATATGGTGTCCTAGGGGTCGTAGGACACAATATGACCCCTTAGGACTCCACATGACCCCTTCAGAAACTGAATCATCTCGTTAGGGGTCATATGATGTCCTAAGGGGTCGTAGGACACAATATGACCCCTTAGGACACCACAGGACCCATAACGACCCAATATGGTGTCGTAAGGGGTCGTATGTTGTCCTTAGGGGTCATATTGTGTCCTACGACCCCTTAGGACACCATATGACCCCTAACAACACAATTTGGTGTCTTAAGGGGTCATATGTTGTCCTAAGGGGTCGTAGGACACAATATGACCCCTATGGACACCATAAGACCCATAACAACCTAATATGGTGTCATAAGAGGTCGTATGTTTTCCTTAGGGGTCATATTGTGTCCTACAATCCCTTAGGACACCATATGACCACTAACGATACAATTTGGTGTCTTAAGGGTTCATATGGGTTGTAGGACACAATATCACCTCTATGGATACTATACGACCCATAATGACCCTATATGGTGTCATTAGATGTCATATGTTTTCCTTCAGGGTCATATGGTGTCTGATGACCCCTTAGGACATAATATGACCCATAACGACACAATTGTCTATCTTAAGGGGTCATATGGTGTCCTAAGGGGTCGTAGGACACCATAAGAGCCATAATGACCCAATATGGTGTTTTAAGGAGTCATATGGTGTCCTAAGGGGTCGTAGGACACAATATGACCCCTTAGGACACCATAGGACCCCTAACGACACCATATGGTGTCATAAGGGGTCATATGACACATATTCACACTGTATAGAGTTGTAAAGGGTCATATTGTGTCCTAAGGGGTCATATGGTGTCTTAAAGGGGTCATATGACACAATATGACCCCTTAGAATACAATACGACCCATAACAACACAATTTGGTGTCTTAAGGGGTCATATGGTGTCCTAAGGGGTCGTAGGACACAATATGACCCCTTAGGACACTATAGCACCCATAGCGAACCAATATGGTGTTTTAAGGGGTCATATGGTGTCCTAAGGGGTCGTAGGACACAATATGACCCCTTAGAACACCATAGGACCCATAATGACCCAATATGGTGTCATAAGGGGTCATATGTTGTCCTTAGGGGTCATATGGTGTCCCATGATCCCTTAGGACACAATATGACACATAAAAAAATAATTTGGTCTCTTAAGGGGTCATATGGTGTCCTCAGGGTTCGTAGGACACAATATGACCCCTTAGGACACTATATGACCCCTAATGACACCATATGGTGACATAAGGGGTCGTATGTTTTCCTTAGGGATCATATGTTGTTGCATGAACCCTTAGGACACCATATGACCCATAACAACACAATTTGGTGTCTTAATGGGTCATATGGTGTCCTAAGGGGTTGTAGGACATAATATGACCCCTAAGGACAGCATAGGACCCATAACGATCCAATATGGTGTCATAACGGGTTGTATGTTGTCCTTAGGGGTAATATGGTGTCCCATGTCTCGTTAAGACACAATATGACCCGTAACGACACAATGTGGTGTCCTAAGGGGTCATATGGTGTCCTTAGGGGTTGTAGGACACAATATGATTCCCTAGGACACCATAGGACCCATAACGACCCAATATGGTGTCTTAATGGGTCATATGGTGTCCTAAGGGGTCGTAGGACACAATATGACCCCTTAGGACACCATAGGACCCCTAACAACAACATATGGTGTCATAAGGGGTCATATGACCTAGAACGACACCGTATAGAGTCGTAAAGGGTCATATTGTGTTCTAAGGGGTAATATGGTGTCTTAAAGGGGTAATATCACATAATATGACCCATTAGGACATAATATGACCCATAACAAAATAATTTGGTGTTTTAAGGGGTCATATGGTGTCCAAAGGGGTCGTAGGACACAATATAACCCCTTAGGACACCATAGGACCCATAACGACCCAATATGGTGTCTTAAGGGGTCATATGGTGTCCTAAAGGGTCGTAGGACACAATATAACCTCTTAGGACACCATGAGACCCATAACGAGCCAATATGGTGTCATAAGGGGTCATATAGTGTCCTAAGGGGTTGTAGGACAAAATATGACCCCTTAGGACACCATATGACCCCTAATGACACCATATGGTGTCATAAGGGGCATATGTTGTCCTTAGGGGTTATATTGTGTCCTACGACCCCTAACAACACAATTTGGTGTCTTAAGGGGTCATATGGTGTCCTAAGGGGTTGTAGGACAATGACCCCTTAGGACACCATATGACCCCTTAAGACACCAAATTGTTTCGTTATGGGTCATATGGTTTCCTAAGGGGTTGTAGGACACAATATGACCCCTTAGGACACAATAGGACCCATAACAACCCGATATGGTTTTATAAGGGGTCATATGGTGTCCTAAGGGGTCGTAGGACATAATATGACCCCTTAGGACACCATAGGACCCCTAACGAAACCATATGGTGTCATAAGGGGTCATATGACCCATAAAGACATTGTATAGAGTCGTAAAGGGTCATGTCGATCTCTATCTCTCTCTATCTCTCCCTTAATCTCTCTATCTCTCTCTCCCTTCCTTCTCCCCCTTTCTCTCTCCCTTCACCCTCCCCATCTCTCTATCTCTATCTCTCTATATCTCCCCTATCTCTCTCCCCTATTCTATCTCTCTCTCTCGCTTTCCCCCCTCTCTCTCTCTCTCCCCTCTTTCCCCCTCCCTCCCTCCCTCTCTCTCTCTCTCTCCGCTAATCTCTTTATCTCTCTCTCCCTTCTCTCTCTTTCTGTCTCTCTCTCCCCCCACTCTCCACTCATTTATTTATAAATTAATATATTAAAATATTATATATTAATATATTAATATATTAATAAACAATAGATTAATTATGTGTAAATTTAGTTAGTGAATTTTCTTATTAAAATCAGATATCCAATTTTTGTTATACATATTTCAAATTTCAAATTTTGGCTCAGGAATGCTTTGGGATTTGGCTTGGAAGTGACAAGCCTAGAAAGTCAACTGAAAAATGTCTTTTTCAGTATTCCTTGATTTTCCAGACTTTACACTGGTGGCTGACGATTTTTTTGGTAGCCAAAATTGATAAAACGTAAAGGGTTTTTTAAGGACGTTCTCAACTTTCCAATAATATAAGGCTTGTCTTATTTTGACTTTAATAACTAATAATTATTTATTTTCTAATTAAATTTTGACAATAGTCGTGATTGATAGACTGATTGAAAAACACTCATAACTTTCAAACAGTATAACATTTTTGAATCCAAAACATGCATCACATCCTATGGTTCGTCTACTATAGTAAAAAAGTAAAAAAAAAAAAAATTCATAAGGTTTTGACCAAGTTAAGGTGGTCAGATGTAAGAGTTTCTAAATTTTTCAAAAGCTGTAGTAAACAATTCATAAATAATTATTTACTTTATAGAAAATTATAAAAAAATATGTGTCACATCCATACATGTGTCTAATACTTATATTATAAGTATTATAAAAAACTATTATGATTTGATTGTGATTAGGGTGGTCAGACATACATCTACTTCTTATCTTTTTCCTGAAAATTTAGTACCACTGCATTGAAATTTAAAATTTTCATCAAATAGTTTTTTTTTTCAAAAAACAACTAGTAGCTTAGAAACTACATTCAATTTTCTATAGATTCTCTTGTTACATATTTTAAAAATAATGTTCACAACTTATTCAAATTTTTATGTCAAGTTGCATAACTCTGATTTTCTGAAACTTCATTGCCACTTAAGGGCCTGTTTTGGCACACCATGATCCTGCACATACCTAGTTATAGAGAGACCAATACTATGGCTGATTAGGCTGCCAACATGGTTGTCCATGCTGAACAAATGATTAGCTAGAGATCTAAGTTGGATCCTCCTCATGAGGCTTGTGCCATCCTCATTTATGATAGACTGCATGGAAAAGAGGGAGTGATAAGTGATGATTACAACATACTTATCAATGAAAGTTGCCATAATGAGTCGAAAAGAGCAGCGCTTGAAGGTTGAGCTGGTGTTTAATATGGATGAGACTTCGCATGCTTTTTGGGTGCCCATTTCTATTTCAAGGGTTTCCTTGCACTATGCATTTTGGTCTCTATTTTTGCCCTATTTTGCATAGTGAAGGGAGGGAGAAATTATGTCGTTGACGCTATGGGAGGAAATAGGAAAAGGATAGAGCCACTTTCCTATGATGAATGTAAGAAGAACCTAAAAGCATGGGCTATTTTGGAGACTGTTAAGATGACAATGTATATGGAGCGAATCCTAGGTAAAAACCCTACCGTTACTAGATTATTCAAGAAGAATTGGAAGGAGGGAAAATTTACCATAGGAGGAAGAAAGGTCGAAATTGATGAAGGGATGATTGCTGAAGTCACTAGGATGCCAATGGAGGGCAGAAAATTCTATAGGGATAGAAAGCTCACTGAGGCTACTATTATACAATTCCCAAAGGAAAAATCTGAGAAAGATAAATTGGTGAAATCCAACAAGACCTACTTCTTTCCAAAGGTGATTAAAAAGGTATGGAGATGGGTTCTTTTTCTATGATGCAATATGTCACTCTTGATGGTAGATATTCTCGTGTTTATAGATATCATTTTGTGCTCTTGGATTACTTCCACCATAAAGATTTGGTGTCTATTCCCTTCTACCTGTTTAGATCCTTAAATACTAGCATAAAGGATTTTAGGGCTAACCCAGATAGAAACCTTCCCATGCATGAAGGGTTAATGTTGTTCTTATACAACCATGCCAAGGCCTCCTCTATGAAGCATTCTATCACTGAGCTTTCGGACTCAGAAGATGAGTCAGTGAGGACGAGGGGTTTGATACAGAGTTGGAAGAAGATTTCGACAAGGTTACCTTTGCTAAAGGAATTGGTAAGGGGAAGGATGAAGATATGGCATCTAGGTTAGGCAAAAGGACAAATAGAAAAGGGGTTAAAAGAAATAGGAGTAAGGTGTAGGAGGAGGACAACTGGTTCAAAGAAGATGATGAGGATGATAAGGGGATGGGGATTGAAAGTGATCATGCTACCCCACCGCCCAAGAAGAAAACTAAGTGGAGTCCGCTCATTACTGATATCAGCCCAAAGAAGGAGGACGGTACCTCTAAGATCCACTCTACTCCTCTGGACCCTAATAAATGGACTTGTGATATCGAGAAATAAGGCAAGATGGTGATGGAAGGTGAGACTCTGCCTCCCAATGACAAAGCTACTGTTGCTAATGTGGAGACCCTGGAAAATATTATTGTCTTCCCAAAGATCAACAAAGGCAACTACAATTCTCCTATGACCATGCTTCATATGACGAAGAATGGGATGATGGATTTTTACAAGGTTATTGAATGGTTCTATTTGGAGATGGATAGCTTGAAGACCAAATAGGCAGAATCTTCTAGGAAAGTGGATACTTTAGAAGCTGTTGGGATAGGTAATCTTAGTTCCTTTCCTAATTACCTGAATGAATTAACAAAATCCATCAGCAATGTGAAGGCTATCACTGGAGCGTATGGCTCTCAGTTTAAGGTTGTCGAGGCTAGGTTCAATGAATTGGAGAAGAGGGTACTTAGCCATGAGAATACCCTAAAGAAAATTAGAGAACAAAGCCAAAAGATTCTAAAAGCCTCTGTCGATCGTTTCAGTGTGATGATTAGCAAATTGGAACAGATCCAACAGGAAAAGAACACTATAGATATTACCGAGGATAAGGTTCTGACCCTTGAGGGTGGGGCTACTGGACATGGGAAAATAACCCAGGAAAGTACAAGGAAGATGGCTTAGGAAGCCAAGGAGATGGAGGATTTGAAGAGTGTTTCTTCCTCAATGGTCCAAATAGAGCAAGAAGTTGTGGAGCTTCTCAAAAAATATTCTTAGGTCTCTTGTTCTTTGTTTTGGGTAGTCCCTTGGGTGTTTCTATGTTTTCCTTCTATTTCTTTTGGTGCTCTTGCGGGATTTTTTTCTCTACCAGCTGCTTCCTTTTTGTGTTTTGTTCCATCTAGCTGGGTTTTCAATATTTTATCTATTTTATAGCTTGCTGTTAAGGGTTTCGGAGCCCCTTCAAAACTTTCTTTTCACTTAATCAAAAATATCAACCTAATAAAGTGGGAGAAAAATTCAATGTCAAAAGTTGTATACCTTATAATTATCACATTGTGTTTTGAGATTGCTTTGGTATCCACCTCTTGTAGCATGTCATAAGATCATTTTAGCCTAGTCTTTTAGCCTTTTATGTACATGTAGTGCTAGTATTTTGTTGTGTTTTTGTGTTTTCAACCCTATGTGTTGCAATGTGTTTCCCTATGTTAGTTTTATATTTTTTTCTCATCTTGTGAAGTCTTTGAGCATATTGTACATAGACACTAGTGTAACATATGGATGTTTATGTGGCACACTTCCATCCTTCAACTAGATATAGTCATATATAAATCTCCTTTTGGCTTCCAAATATTCCTTTGTAACTATCATTTACCCATTTTTTAAAAGTTCAATTGTCATCTTTATATTTTGAATATAGAATGTAATGAGGTTAATCTTGAGTAATCATTTTTGTACAATAAACCTAGGGATGTAAAACTCCAAAATTGAATATTGTCTCATAATTATGAACACTTTGCTAAAAGAACCTAGCTTAACAACTCAACCAATACTAAATGAAGGATTTCATCTTTTGGGGTTTACAATGAAGGGAGGGTAATGACAACCAAGCTAAATTTCGATTTCATTCCAAGAAAAAAATCTAGTCATTTAGACAAGGGTCACTAAATAGAGAGAGCACCATATACATGAAATATGTGTTCTACAATACCATATACCATATATTTTTTTAATGCATATACATTTTTAATACTTTTTAAAAAATGATGATACCATAGACATTTAGATTTGGATTCCAAATCCTAAGGGTTGAACAGCTCTATTGGCTCCTCAATTCATGTTTTAAATATAAAACAACTTGAATTTATTCTTCAACGTCATCAAATTTACATTCTTTGAAATGAACTTTTACAAAACCACCACTAAAATGAATAGATACTTCTTAGCATTTTAGCCATACAATTGTTTTTATATTTTGAATAAGTTGAGGTATTTAATCTTATTTTCTTTGAAGAGTGTCTTTATATTCCTCAATACATATGCATTAATTTTTTAAATAACTTTTGGTCTTCTTATCTATATTTGAAAAAGTTATACAAGAGTGCTTTAAGCTTAATTCTATAGACTTTAAAAAAATTTATATTGTGTATTTGTGGTGTACACGCTCAATGATGTGATTTTTAGGAATAATTTATTAAAAAATGAAAACAAAAATATGTTCAATAATAAACAATGATAATAATATACAACTTTAAAATTGACTCTTAGCTATACTTTGACTAAATAGTTTTAAAAATACTTAAGTTTTTACATGAATAAGCACTCAAATTAATCTCCACAATAACTATGGTTTTGGTTATTCTTGGTGTCTTCTTAGTCATGTTGTGTTATGCCTATCTGTAATTAGAAGAAAACTTAGCTTTACAGCATCATGGAAGCTAGACTTCTTAAGTAAAGTTATTTTTGAGGTGAAATTTATTGAATCTTTCATAATTTTTATCAAAAAAAACTTCCTTTCTACTAGTATTAGAACAAAATAAAAAAGATTGTGAAAGATTCAATAAATTTCAAGATTTGATTCAGACTCTTCTTCATTATCTTGATCATGTAATGATGTATCCATCAGCCTTTTTGGTTCCACCATCTCATTCATACATGCTTCTCCTTTTTCTTTTTCATTGTTCCCACATCTATGACTTAGTTCTCAATGTTCCTTGCATGTAAAACATAGCCTTTTTCTTTTGAGTCCACTTCTAGTGTCTTCTTTCATTTTGTACTAATCAGGATTGTATTATTTTACATAGGTATAGTTGTATGATAATGCTTCTTCATTTGTTCTCTTCTCTTTGGATCTGTTTCATAAATATCTATAATTTTCTCAAATGGAAAAACTACTTTGAATGCATCAGATTGTTTAACATAATCCTCATACCATTTGGTAGCTACTTCAACCAAGGATATTTCCATTGAGATGATGGGGGCAGCACCTTCTCCTTCATTATTAGTTAGGAATATGGCCTTGGTTGTCTTTGTGTTGAGAACTGATTTCTTCCCTTCAAAGGTACTTCTCACGAAGTAATTAAAAAATTGTCCTATGATTTGCAACATAGAACCCTACAAGATGGCAAGATATTATCTCTGATACCACTATAATATTCCTTGCTGAAAATTGAATCGCATTTGATAGTTTTTTAAATTTCTACTTCAAATTTGTAATTATAAATATTTTGTGAAATCGGGTATAAAGGAAATTTCACCAAAACACCACTTAAAGAACCCGAAACTTAATGCAACCAAAAATATTATCCATTACTATTACTAACATTATTATTACTGCTAAATACATCATATAACAGTCATAATGTCTACTACAAAATACATCACAAAGATCTCCCAAAACAGGGGCCCAAATATTAAAGAAATCGACGCCAAACTCCAAATAAATATTTATAACTTAAATACAATTGAATTAGATATTCCATAATATCATAAGAAAAACAAAATATGTTTCTAACAATAGCACCATAAAACTATAACTAATCTCCTACTCTAAGCACTCCAAACTTCTACAAACACCTGCAAAAATCCTACGAAAACAACACAAATGCAAAGATCTTTTGCCCACATACAATCTCTAGGTGAGATTGCCTCAGGAGACTCTTAGACACACTTTCATTGAGCCTCAATCTCCTTGGTTTACCATCCTTGGAGATTCACCTTCTTTGGTTTACCAACCTCTAAAGGAAAACAACTTTCGCTTGTTGAAAATGACAAGATAGAATGAATCCAAATAGAGCCAATTCCATGCATTTATGAAATCACTTTTAGAATTCAAATTCAAACCAAAATGAGTGCCAAAAATCCCAGTCCCAAGGAAAAGAAACTTTCCTCTTTCCAAGTGTCTCCAAACTCCTACAACACCCAAGGAAACTTGTCATTTGCCAACAAATGTCAAATGAGCAATGAAATTCAGAATTTTGCTAGAATAAGACTTTCCAAGCACCCACATCATCACTTGAGTAGAAAATTCTAAATAATATATTTGATGATAAATTGCTATTATTGATTTGATCAAATCACCAAAAAAGATATTATTTTCCAGTCTTATCCAAAATTCCTTATTTACTATTTTTGGAAAGTCATGCTCACTTAAAATACAAAGTGCTGATTTTGAAAACATGACATTATGAATATTAAATAAATAATATTTTGAAATGTATCCCATTATAGTTGACTTAATATTTTTGGTCAATGGAGAATTAGTAAGTGTTATTTTTAGAAAAAAGGACATGACAGAAATCCATCAAGACAATAATAGATATGGTTCATGAGTATAACATAAACTTTCCACTCACCAAAAGGGATAACCATGCATGGACCTATACAATATCTCAAGGGATCTTTAAAAGTTCAAGAGGATAGTTAACATCACTAATACTATCATCAAAGGAAGATAAAACCCATAAAGTGGTAGTGATATAAAAAGGCAAATAACACTCAACCAACAATAGATAGATGGGAATGATAATCCACAAGGATAGTTCATAGGGTTAAAGAGAACCCAATGAAGACAATCATTTATAACATCTCATAATACTTTCCAAGACAATCATTTATCACATCTTAGTAGATAGTGTTAGGTACCACATGATAAAAGAAGTAAGGAGAGAGTTACATGAGCTTGTTAATTCTGAAAAAGAAACTAATCATGTTTGTAGTGTACAATCATCACACCAAAAGGCAAGGTTCATGGGCATTCATTAGATTAATCAAGACTGTATAATCTAATCACAAAGAGCATATAAAAATAATAACAAAGATTATAATACAAAGTCAAAAAGATATAGTCCTTTCAAAGATAGAAAATGTCGTGATGACATAGTCCTTTGAAAAAGAGCCTTTTCAAAGAAAAGGTTTAAATGAGAACAATAATGCAGGTGAATATTTCAATGGAAGTGACATAAATTTGTAGGTATTTTTTAGAAGGTAGCCTCATAGTCTTATATCATACCAAGACTACTTGAAACACATGACAGTCGTTGCTAAGATGATAGTGTATAAAGCAAAGAATAGTGAGTAGTAATAGAGTAACATGAATGATAGGTTAGGTGAATGACAACTCCTAAAGGTAGATAGTAGAATTTTAGTGATAGTGGATATCAAGGAACTATGAAAGGACAATTCCTTGACAACTAGGAGGAACAAACATTATGATAGCCCACTATACAGTCAAGGAGGCCATCACGATTAAAGAAAATAACAAATCATGAATGATAGTCTTAATTGTATAGGAAAATGAGGTCAAAATACAATAGGTATGAAAATTTATGGATTGGTGCCATGTCAAGTAATAGTTTAAGAAGTATTGCAACATGAAGAAGAAGGCAGTCATTCAAAAGGTGGACTACAAAGAAATAAAAGTTGTTGCTGAAAAAATGAGTGTCCTTGAGGCTGAGGTAGCTGAGATCATCAAGAGCTTCATGTAATTGGGTTTTGTGTTTTATTCTCTTTGCTGGTTTTTTGTTGCCTGTCTAGGCTTTTGTTGTCTTTATGGTTGTCGTTTGTAATGTCTTTCTCTTGCAGCCTGTTTTGTTTTGGATATATGTTAAACTTTGATTCTAACTCTATTAGAATATTTTTGTAAAGGGTTTCGGGCCCCCTTCAAAACCTTATTTTTCTTTAATCCAAAATAGTTTAAGAAGTATTGGATATTCAAAATGACAATCATAGGGACTATCACAATGCAAGGTACAAGAAAGTGCTTGTAAAGATAGTCCAACATGCATTTAGAAAGCCATGAAAAGTAGTGCCAACTCCTAAAATATGGTCACAAATATGTTGAATGGTATCAAAATGAAACAAGGTAATGGCATACTCATGAAAGTATAGTTACCTTGGAAAGCTAGTGATAAGGCATGTAAAAGTGAAGGATACGAGATGACAGTCACAAAGCTATGATGCATATCAATACTCACTGTTTATGGTAAAAATAGAAACAATAATATTGAAAGACTAAATGAATTCAACCACAAAACCCTAGCCTAACAACAACAAATATCCACCATAACATATGAAGATTACCTAAGACAATGCAAATCAAATGAAATCACAAAGATTATACCATCACATGTCCAATAGGGTTTGGATCTCCATTCTTCCTATCTCCATTGATCTTTCTTGATATATATGGTCTTAGATTTTATGTGTGCACAAGAGCTCAACAAAGAACGAAAAATGTGGTTGCAAGTAGGCTTGATCACATATGAAAGTTCAATGCTAGTCCAGGAGATTAGAATGCGTAGTTGAGGGCTTGATAATGGAGGAAGAATCTCCTTATATAGAAGACACTATAGGAAATGGAGGGATAAGATTGAGAGGTGTAAAAGATAAATGGTCGGCTAGGATTAGAGGGTAGGTAGAGAAAATAAGAAAATAATGAGAGGGTAGGTAGTGTAGGAATTAAGAGATGAATGACATGTGTCATGGGTAGAAAAGGTTAATAAATTAATTAATTAAATAAATAAAGATTCATTTAATTAATAGAGGAAGTGGGATCAATTAAATAAATAAAAGTATTTATTTAATTTAGAAAAAGGATTTAATAAATAAAAGTATTTATTTAAATGAGAAATAAGGCTAGAAGAGGATAAATAAATTAATTAAATAAATAAAGATTCATTTAATTAATAGAAGAATTAGGCTTAAAATAATTAAATAAATAAAAATATTTATTTAATTAGACGGGACAATTTTAGGTGTCTACATTTTTCCCCTCTTTGAGACAATGCAACTTGTCGCGTTGTTTCAAAGAAGATAAGATGAACTGATACAAAGTTGCCCCAACATGGGAATGATATGACCCCTCAAGAGATTGGATGAAAACGTCTAAAAAGATCGTAGACAATCTCTCAATAAGAAAGAAAGGCTAGAATGGATAGACCGGATAGGATAGAGTGACAGAGTCATGGGATAAAGAAGATTGACATGGGAGACTAGGGCTAGGGAAGTCTATAAGATAGACTACGAGGGGAAACATCCTCATTGTCATCCACACACCTAAGAGATCAGAGTGTAGAGAGAGCAGAGAGAAGTCAGTAGTGATGGCATTGGTGCATAGATTCAATCGTGTTTGCCAATATCAGAGGCCAGCAGATGCATGAGAGCTGATAAGTACAACAAAAACCTCCTTGTATCTTGTTGCATTAATTGTTGTCATAAATGAATGTTAGATAGTGTAATAAATGCACTTTAGGTGGATTGCAAAAAATGTCAAGCAGGGGGAAAAATGTTAATGTGTGTCTACATTGGTGATAAGCACGTTTGGGTAGGCTAGGCACACTTGCATTTGTGCTAGGTGCGTCTACAATTCCAGCATCGTTTGTGTTCAATGTGAGCACGTTTGTGTCTTGCAGGTGCATTTGTGAAGGACAAGCACATCTATGCAGAGCAGAGGCACGTCTAGGTGTGTCAGGCACGTCTATACAGAGTAGGCACATTTAGGAAGGATGCAAGCATGTTTGTGTCATTAATACACATTTATGTCTTCAAGGTTGAATCGACAGTTCTGTGATAAACATACTTTGTCGATTGGATAAGTTGCTAAGAGGATACACTCAAACAAGTCCTCTAGGGAAGACTAGGGTAGCAGATAGGGCTAGGATTGACAATTCTATGATAGAACATACATTGCCAATTAGGAAACTACTCAAGAGGATACACTCAAGCGGAGGCCCTAGGATAGGATAGATCGAGGCACTTTGTGATGAATAGGGAGTACCAAAGAAATTGACAATTCTGTGATAGAACATACATTGTCAATTGGATAAGGCTGAAATTGACAATTTTGTGATAGAACATATGTTGTCAATTGGATAAGCTACTCAAGAAGATACACTCAAGTAGGTGCCCTAAAGATAGGATAAAAGCAACACTTTGTGATGAACATGGAATGCTACTAGGATAGAAAGCAGCATTTTGTAATGAACAGGGAGTACCAATAGGATAGGAAGCAACACTTTGTGACGAACAAGGAGTACCACTAGGATAGAGTGCCATATGATAGAGATAAGCACTAAGATAAAAAGAAGCACTTTTTGATGAATAGGGAATGCCACTAGGACTGACAAAGTTGATTTTCTTGACTGTAGGAGGACCTGCCTATGCTGGAGTCATGGGAGAGATTCCCTTTGACTCAGAGTTTATGACCAGAGTTGACATTCAAGGATAGAGGAATAGTTGAGGTCATGGGACTATGATATATTCTATATGTGCCTGAGTTTTGGGTGAACATGGGATTTTTGATTGTGCTAATTGAGAGATGGCACTCAGAGACTTGCATGTTTCATTTGCCGATGGGTGAGATGATAGTCACCTTAGAGGATGTATATAGGACATTGTGGATACCGATCAATGGGGAGTTGGTTCCCTATGATCAAGACGGAGATAGGGATGCACTGAGACGAGTGTTTCAGGATCCAGGACTGGAGATGAGTGTTGGACATGTGGCTTGGGATACCATGACATAGACAAGATTGGCAGTACTGGTAGTGCTGGTAGGAGTGATCAGTGGGTTCCTCTATCTAGATAGGGTGACATGAGGGTTGGTTGTGGGATGGGGGAGGACTCTAGAGATGTTGGTGACTAAGCACACCAGGTTTGCATGGGGGCCATGTCTACTAGCACACTTGTACTATGAGCTGCATCAGTTTGTATATCACGGATCAACAGGATTAGGATGCAGAGTGATAGTACTGTAGGTGTGGGAATATGAGCATCTGCCGATTACACAACTGATACATTTTAGAGGCAGAGGATATGAGAATAGCTATGTACATTTATATAATATGATTACATTACAGCCACAGATTGGGAGACTAGAGTATTGGCACCAAGTGATTGACAAGATAAACAGTGTGGTATGGAGGCCGTACTAGGACTGTGAGGAGTGGGAGGATGATGCAGTGGATCTGCCATATGTATTTCAGAGTAGGTATCTGATTGGTCAAACATTGTATATCATTGAGTGGTAGTTGATTGGCAGGGTATGCAGGCAGTTCGGTAGGATACATCAGATGCCATGGGGGTCAGGGATGTATGCACAGACAGTGAGGGATCAAGTGCATTTGAGGCCATTATTATCTTATGATTAGGCAGTGAAACACCTGTAGGAGATGGTTCCCATGCCTTGGGACATTTGGGTGGATGTGGAGGATGTAGGGATGGATGCAGAGTATATTGCATATTGGGTAGAGCATCCATTTCCATCACTGATGGATCCAGGGGAGCCGATAGATGGAGATAGTGGAGGTGATGGAGATGATAGTGGAGATGGTGGGGGTAGATGCCAATGGCAAAGGTGGGGTGCAGTGATGGAGAGGAGAGTGGCTCTGAGGAGAGAGGGCAAAGAGGAGAGACGGGCTCAACAGGATCACATAGTGAGGGGCAGAGGTGGATTATCGTTACAGATGCTAGCAGTACAAGTTCCCAGATAGGTAAAGGCTCTTAGACAGGGACAGGGATAGGGATATGAGAAACCACAGGAGAAGCCATAGGGACAGGGTGAGGGGAGAGAGAAGGAAGAGGAGATACTATCCTTGAGGGAGATTTTCCAAGGATAGGCAGATGAGATCCAGGATCTGGAGAGGGATACAACTAGACTCTGGAGACAGTTGAGGGACACTGAGCAGGAGAGGGATCATGCTATTCAATGCTATACATAGGCTGCTATACATAGGCTGAGACAACACCTAGGGTAGGGAGGCAAGCAACAGAGGACACAGGGGCCAGATACACCTATGTTCTATGGGTAGGGGAGGAGCTAGCCTACTGGAGAGACCTGTACTATGGAGTGGTGCCACTAGATTATCGGGCTAGGCTCTTTTAGAGACCATCGCAGACTTCAACGATCATTGGAGGGAGAGACAAGGGAAAAGTGTCTAGTGGTGGGGTCATGGGTCCTCCACGACCACTAGATAGAGGGGGCAGGAGAGATGATCCTGGGGTGGGTCCTTCCAGGGATCAATCTCTGTCGAGGCCAGTTGGCTATGAGAGAGGGATTTCATCATAGCCTTAGAGGGCTCCGTATGTATCAGTGTTGTACCATTTTTGTATGATGATGTAGACACCTTCGGGTGATTTGTGTAGCCATATGATTTTGACATCATTGTATTATGAAACTTTTATTATATATTTGAGATGATTCATCATTGCGGCAACTATATGCATGTGTAACTATGTGATGCTTCTATATGTTAATGCATGATTTCTACGTGATGCTTATGATATGAATGCAAATATGTACATGATGGAATGCAATGTTTTTGATCTTTTATGTTTTATATGTTTATGCAAATGCAAATGTGAATGTATGAAATACAAATGAATATGATAATGCAAATAACTATTTACATGATGAAAATGTAAAATGTGCTAACATGTGTTGTGTGTCGGATGTGATGTAATTGTGATATCTATATGTATGTATGAAATGAGAATATGTGGTAATGCAAGTGCGAACTATATGAAATGCAAATGTTTTTGGCATGTCATTATACTCAGTCATGTGATAACAGACTACACGGACTCGAAAAGGATGATGGAGGTCAATCAAGGAAGGGGGATGAAAGATAGAAGATATGAAAGAGCTTTTTGTGCTATTATCATCATTGAGCTTTATTATGGCAATTGGGTTATGACAATCTAGGTATATGTTCGACCCAGAAAGTCATTGTACCCATTTGCATGGAGATCAGACAATCACAAATAAGGAATGGCCCAATTCATACTAGACTCACAATGTCCTCATATCCTTGGACAAGTCATAGCATTACTAAGAGACAATCCACAAACATCAAAGAAAAATAGGTGATGATACCCCATCCTCACTTTTCTAGTCAAAGACATCCTGGAGATAGAATCTCTAGTTAGAGACATTCTAGAAAAGCTAAAAGACATGTCACCAAAAGATAAAATCAAAAGAAAACCAAGACTCGACACCAAAATCCATTGTAGTCCTCAAGTTTAGTGTCTCTTGTCACTTGTATAAGTCTATTTGGTTGTGGTCACAATGTTTTCTTTCACAAAAGTATAGATAGCACTAAATGATAATGTTGTCCGAGTCTGTTGAAAGATTTGATTTGTTGAAGCCCATTGTTGTTGTGTCTCATCTAAAACTGACCGAATCCATGAAACTGGTATTTTATTGCAGAGTAGATGAAACTTTATTGCGGATTGGCAATGCAAGTGCTACTTTATTGTGGATTGTGTGTGGATAGACTAAAGAAAACTGGAAGAAACTATACTCCTCATAATGTGTGATGCTCTTAGTTCCACACACATCACTAGACTTAGGATTTTCCTTAGCCACAGATAGGAGCTGAATTATTATGGATAGAAAGGGTGAAAAGGAGGGATTATTATGAACGGCTAGCCAATCATAGGTAGATCAATAACAAGCCATGATGGGAATGGGTAAGTTTATTATGGATGGATAGATTGTGAGTGTGTGAAAAGTTTATTATGGATGTCTCTACACATGACATTGGTCACCCAGTTTTCACCATAATACTTGCCTAGGGCACCACCGAAGTGGTTTTCACCGCTAGACGAATTTATTTCTTTTTAATTTTTTGGATTTTTCAAAATTTTTGTGTCAGAAGGCGCCTGTTTGCCAGGTTTTCACCAAGTAAAGATTTTTTATTTTTTATGATTTTTTTGCATTTTTGAATTAGGATACTTTGAAGAGTTATGTGTAAAACCTGCGAAGGTGCATGTTATTGATAGGATCCTCCAAAGGTTCACCCTCTGTGGTCAAGAGCTAATATGCACCAGATCCATAGGTTGTTGTAATGATGTAAGGACCAAGCCAATTTGGTTTGAACTTGTCCTCCTTCTCTCTGTCTTGCTGATTTTTGGGGTTTTCTTTGAGAACTAAGTCACCTACCTCAAATGTATGAGGATTTACCTTGTGATTGTAACTGCGACTCATTCATTGTTGATAAGCCTTGAGATGATTAAAAGTAGTTTGTCTTCATTCATCCAATAGTTCTAGTTCTTGTGAGCGAGAGACCCTATAGTCTTCATCAATGAAAATGTTGTGCAAAGAGACTCGTAAAGATGGTAACTCAACCTCAATAAGAAAGATAGTAACAATGCCATAGTTAAGTGAATAAGGTGTGGCTCCTGTAGGTGTGTGAACACTTGTGCGATAAGCCCAAAGTGTAGTATTAAGTTAGATATGCCAATTTTGGCCAGCGTCATCGACTGTCTATTTGAGGATTTTAAGAATAGTTTTATTAGACCCCTTAGCTTGACCATTACCTTGGGGGTAATAGGGAATGGAGAAATGATGAGTAATATGGAAGCGATTACAAAGTTCATGAACATCTTGGCTTTTGAAGGGACGTCCGTTGTCAGTGATGATGGAAAGAGGAATACCGTACCGACAAATGATATAGTTGAGAATGAATGTAGCAATATGTTTTCCAGTGACTTGTGTGAGAGGCATGGCTTCAATCCATTTTGTGAAATGCACTGTGGCAGTGATAATGAATTTGTGGCCATTGGAAGAAGGAGGGTGAATCTTTCCTATGAGATCGAGTCCCCACTGACAAAAGGGCCAAGGATTCACAATAGGTTGAAGTTCTTGTGCTGGTGCATGAATAAGGTCTTCATGAAATTGACATTGCTTACATTTCCTGACAAACTGATATGAATCTTTTTCCATATTGGGCCAGTAGTATCTAGTCTTGATGAGTTTCTTGGCTAAGGTAGGACCACTAGAATGAGGACCACATATTCCTTCATAGAATTCGCGTAACACAATCAAAGCTTCATCCCTTTCTAAACATCTAAGGAGAGTGCCATCTAGACCTCAATGGTATAGGATATTAGCTAAAATGACATATCGGGAAGATTGGCGAATGAAAGTGCGACATTGGTTGTTGGATAAGTCCAGAGGAAGGGTGTTGTTACGAAGGTATATGAAAATGGAACCGTATAACTGGGAATCAGGACCAACAACACATATCATCTCAGTAGGAGTGATCTCATATGAGGGAATCAAAAGGTTAACCACCAAGAACTCATAGCGCGTTTCATTATGCGGTAGATAAATTAGTGAAGCAATAGTAGCCATGGAATTTGCGGCTTGATTCTGCTCTCTTGGTATCTGCTCAAAGGTTAGCTTCATGAAATGTTGCTTGAAGTCATCTACCATTTTCTTGTAAGGCATTAATTTTTCATCCTTTGTTTGGTAGTCATCATTTGCTTGATGAATTACCAGTTGAGAGTGCCCAAAAACATGAAGTTCCTAGATCTTCTGCTGAACTGCAATCTGTAATCCAGTTGTTAATGCCTCGTATTCTGCTATGTTATTAGTGCAAGGAAATGATAATCGGTATGATTTTGGAATGGAATCCCCTTGAGGTGTGATAAAGAGGATGCCATCTCCTACACCATGTTGTGTGTATGAGTCATCAAAGTACAGTTGCCAAGGCTTTGTGTGTGATACCATCAAGATGGATTCATTTGGAAATTCTGAAATTAGAGGAGCATCATCTATCATGGGTGCATCTGCTAACTGATCTATGATAACTTGTCCCTTTACTGATTTTCTATCCACATATTCAATGTCAAATTCACTCAAGAGCATCACCCATTTGGCTAGTCTTCCAGTAAGCGTCGTCTTATTGAGAAGGTATTTTTATGGATCAATCCTTGCGACCAGCTTAGTTTTATGAGTTAGCATGTAATGTCATAATTTGTGTGAAGAAAAAACCATAGCGAGGCATGCACACTCAATTGGTGTGTAGTTTAGCTCATAACCAGCCAAAGTATGACTGATGTAATAGACTACCTTTTCTTTGCCCTCGGCATCTTGTTGTGCTAAGAGTGCCCCCAGTGTTGTTGATGTAGCTGATATGTAGAGTAATAGGGGTTGTTCTGGGACTGGTGGCATCAAGACTGGTGGATTTAGAAGATAATCTTTGAGTATCTGAAAATCATGTTGAGAGTTATCATCCCATTTGAATTTGATGTTTTTGTGTAGCAAATATTGAAAAGGATGACATTTATTTGCAAGTTGTGCTATGAATCATCGTATGGACTCGAGTCTTCCTTGCAAAGATCAAAGTTAACCGATATTTCTTGGTGGTGGCATTTCTAGGATCGCTTTAACTTTTGTTGGATTGGCCTCAATTCCTCTTTTTGAAACAATGAATCTCAGGAGCTTCCCGGAGGTTACTCCAAAGACACATTTCTTGGGGTTTAGTCTTACTTTGTATTTTTCCAACTGATCAAAAATGACTGAAAGGATGTCCAAATGTTTCTCTGTCTATTGATTTTCCCAAGAGGTCATCAACATAATATTCTATAGTTACATGCATGAGATCATGAAAAATAGTAGTCATGGCTTATTGGTATGTAGCGCTTGCATTCTTTAGCCCAAAGGGCATGACATTCCAGTAGAAAGTTCCCTAGGGACAAGTGAATGTTGTTTTGTGGTGATCCTTGGATGCGATTTTGATTTCATTGTAGCCAGAGTGAATGTTGTTTTGTGCTGATCCTTGGATGCGATTTTGATTTGATTGTAGCCAGAGAATTCTTCCATCAAATATAACATTGCATGACCTGCTATGAGATCTACAATCAGGTCTATGTTTGGTAATGGAAAGTCATATTTAGGACAAGCTTTGTTTACGTCTCTGAAATCTATACATTTTCTGATGCTGCGATCCGGCTTATTGACTAGTACCAAGTTGGAGATCCATTTAGGATAATCAATTGGGTGTATGAATCTGACGTCCAATAATTTTTCAAGCTCCACCTTGACTAATAATGCCACTTGTGGATGCATCTTTCTTAATTTGCATTTTACTGGTTTTGCCCCCGGTTTAACTGTCAAATGATGCATTACTAAATCCGGATCCAGTCCAGGCATATCAGCATATGACCATGAAAAATTGATTTGTTTCTCTACGAAAAAAATTATGAATTTTGATCTTTCTTTCTCTATTAGAAATTGTGCCAGGAATATGTTATGTGGAATCTCTTTTGTACCAATGTTTGTTTGATGGTCTCCTCTACTAACATAGATGATTTTTTTTCATATGATGCTGGGAGAATGTCAAGCCTTCCATCTTCAGGCACCTCAAAGAGGTTTTCACCTTCAAATATGTCCTTTCTTTTTACTTTTTTGGGGTCAGACAGTGCCACAATGTGGTTTTCACCGTAAAACCCTTGATTGGTTTTTATTTTTACATTTTTGCGACTAGAAGGCCCAACACCCTCGCCAAAATATGCCATGTTGTTGAGTTATATAGTGTATCCCGCCTTATTTTTAAATGTTGATTTTTTTATGAAATTCATCTTCTTCTGTGGGTTCACCTGGTTCTCTGAAAGTTTTAGTGAGTTCATAGTCACTGGAGGATTTTTCTAAACCCCATTCCCATTCATTAGAGTCGGTGGAATAGTAGTTCTGTTGGTTATCATTGGACATCATGATTTGTAATGCTTCTTATGATTTGTGAGTGTTTACCCTGGAAGAGATGAAACCAAGCCCTTTTGAGCATTAATTTTTAAATGTTAAATCTGGTTGCAAAGGTTGAGTGATACCCTCTTTTCTTAAGCCAAGAGGACTTTTTCCATCATACCCAAACCTTTGTAGGATCTTGAATCCTTTTCCATATTTTTCACATGGTATGCAGATGTGATCTTGTGTACCATCTTCAGGGTCTTTGTAAAGCATTTTGTACAAGTCTTCTTCTTCCATTTCACCCCACTTTTCAAAGATAGTAGGATCCCATTTTAGTGTAATGATAGATACCCGTTTGGAAGGATGTGGTCATCCATATTATTTAGGTGAACTCGTGACTTGTCGTAAGCACATGGTTTGATTCAAAGTGTATTCACCCATGCCTTTGTCCTGATATTTCCCTTTAATCTCACCTTGCTTTGATGTTGAAGGTTTTAATGATTCAAGGTCAATGTATGCAGAGGATGGGATAGCTTCTCTATTAATTGGAATTATTGTTTCATCTTTTGGCCTAAAGTTATTGCAGTATATAAATGGATTAGGATCACCATTAACTATTACTTCAACTCAATTGTGAGGAAACTTAATGCATTGATGGTATGTAGATCAGACTTCTCTCATCTCATGAATCCATGGATGTCCAAGCAATATGTTGTATGTGAGATCGAGGTCTAGGACTTGACAAACCACATCCTTTGTAACTGGGCGATATGTGATGGATTACATGTTTAGTCTGATGCTTATCATATGTATGTTTTTATTGTTTATCAACTTACAGATGTAGTAATTCTTATGATGCTCAATTGATGGTGTTGATTTCAGGTATAGTCCCTGTGTGATGCTATCACCCTTGGTAGGAACAGGTCATTGACTATAGACATCATCAACCATTTAGTTGAGGATCCTGCATAGTCTACATAAAGTAAAGGTAAGGAATTAAAAAGTTTACAATGATTTTGATGACAACATCTTTTTATTATTTAATACTCTTTTTGTCTACAAAGTTCATGTTGTTCATGTTGTGTACTATGTAATTTCGCTAACGTTTTTTATATTTTTTCTTTGTCACAAGCTGACATGGATCCATCACATATCGCAGATAGAGATGTAGCTTGCGACACTTCTACCAAGCAAGTAAACCTCATTGTAATTGTACAAATTAGATAGAAGCAAACTGTTACATTATTATGTTCTTTTTTTTAGTCATTTATACTAATTTTGTAATTGTTAATGATATTCTTGACACAGACGGATGTTCGAGGAAAGGGAAAGGGAGTTGCACTACCTGAGCACCTTTCTAGGGATGTGGAATCATTAGGGTTAAGCAATGATGACCCTGAAGATCCCACAGACCTTGTGAAATTATTTAAAATGCCTCTTATAAAAATTAGAAAAGAGATTGTTTCTTTGGCAGCCGTGCATCCTACCACTGATGAGATATGACAAAGGGTGGAATTATTGTTTAAGACAACAGAAAACTTGCAAGTAAGCAGTAATGAAAGCTTTAATTATAACAAAAGTTCAATAATGGTTTATATTTTATTCTCTTTTATGTCATTAACTAAAATATGTATGTATTGTTTTTACAACAATTTATCTGCCCTCATGAAAGTCATTCCCACGATCAGGGTGTTGCAAGATCTTCAGGTGATGACAATTTTCTTGCATTATCACTTGCTTGGCTTATCACTCTGAGTACCCAAAACACATCATACTTGATACTATGAATTTTCAAAATAAAGGTTCATCCTTGTTTACAATTCTTGCACATTTCATATATTTAATGTTTGATATATTTAATGTATTATTCTTTAGGTGTTGTCAATGTTACTATGCAAATGTCACCGCCACCTCATCAGAGGTCACCCTCACTTATATTGCTGACTACAATCTCGGCAACAGATAGCATGTAGACATCCTCTAGTGCACATCATATTGGCCCGCCCACTATTGGTAGATCCCTCTTTTTCTCTATCTTCTATCATGTGTTTATTTCCCTTCAAGTGTTCTTTCTTGAATTCTAATGCCATTTCATAGTGGATTCATTTTTTGCAGGAGGAGATGCACATGAGGATGTGCCAGAGGTGACTACTGCTGAGAACATACCATCATTTCCTGGATCTTCTCATATTTCTAGTACGGGAACGTTGCAAGCCACATTGGTGGTTAGCGATGAAGAAATGCTTCCCTTAAAGATACAAAAGGTTCCAGGTACTTTAAAATTATTATTATAAATACTCTAATTGTAATTTACTTTATGATCACTCGTTTTGGACTAATGATCCCATGAATTTTTTGCAGGAAATGATATTTTCTATAAACATCTTAGTGACATTGCATTGCAAATATTTGGGCCCACCATAGGTAAAAGGTGGTACATCATATGTGAACTAACCCTAATCCACTTTTGATTTCATATCATTGCTAGAATAGTTTTCCTTTGATCCATTTCTTGAAGTGTAATAAATGTAGCTTCAGTTCATTTCTGAATCTAACAGGTTTATTTTTGCTTTAAAAGGTGGAGTGACCAAGAAAAAAGGTTAAAAGATGAATTGACAAACCAAATGGTTGAGTGGTTTGGAAATGACACCTTTGACAAAACCAAGCTCCTTGAAAAAGCTAGCACATATCTAAAGTACGTGAGGGACCAATACAGGACCCATTTGGAGAGGAACCTAAAGTACGAGTGTCCCCCCATGATTCCAGAGAGGGAGTGGAAGGACCTAATTTTGGATGCCAAGGAGAGAATTGAAAGGAAAAAAAGAAATATACCACTAGATGCTAGAAGAAGGTACGAGATACTATTAAGAATGTAATTATGTACTAATTAATTACTCTTTATATTTATATAATCTAACATATTTCAAACTTTTTATAGACTGAGTGACACGTCAAAGGTAACCAAGGCAAGGAAAGAAAAGCACGCACAACACAAACTCGGCTCTAGTGGTTACATGAAACTTGCTACACAAATTGTAAGTATCTCATGTAAACGAAATATTGCATCAAAATATTAATAAATTGCAAACTTTTTTTTTTATCAAACAATGCAAGCAAAATTTGTGGTACCAAGCAAAAATGTAGGGCTCTGAATTCAATAGAGAGCCCACAAAAGATGACAAGAGAATTGCCTACTAGCAAGGCTATTCAACTATGGCTGATCGGCTATGAGAATTGAGTGGGCATACACAAGATTTGAGTGCATTCGTCACACAGGTAAATATGCTAAATGGAAGTTGTTTCAAATTGAATACTTTACCAATAATCTAATTGATGTTGAGTTCCAACATAAAGTGACTATATTTGTTTTAAATAAGCAAGCAATGATAACAATGTACGTGTCATTGGAATGTAGCCTGCTAATTATGAAACACCACCTGCACATGAAGCTCTAGATGTGCATCCCAGAAGTGGAGGTACTCATTTGCTATTCAAATTTATTTATTTAGCTATTAATACAATTAAACATCTTAATTTGTAATTAGAGTAGTAATTAATGTAAACTTTTTTGTTAATATTTTAGAACATGTAGTTGGTGGTGAGCAAGTGGAGCATGATCTGGGTACACAACCTCAAGAACGTGATGTTCCCCACTCAGGTAAAGAGGACCACTATTATTGCTTTAAACAAATATAATTGCAATTGGTGTTTAGCATTAATGTAACCTTTAGTATTTCAACTCCAGATGATCTAGAGGGTGTTTAGCATGTTGAGGTTGAGGCTACACAAAATGATGTGGCCCCATTAGGTAAAGAGCACAACAATTATGTTCTCTAAATTAATGAAATACTTGTAACAATAATTTTTATTTTTTTGAATTTAACCCATTTCTTTGTTATTGCAGAGGACCCCCCATCACTTTAGTGTCCTCGTCCTCAATATAAGACTAGGCATACATTGAGATCACGAGCAGTTGGTGGAACATCTGCAGAGGGGGGAAATGATGAAGAAACCAATCTTCCACTTAGTCTTTTCATAGCTTCAAAGAAAAAACAAAGAAAGAAATGATTGTGATCTAACTTATTTGATAATGACTGATTTTTATGTGTTAGTGAATGTAATGATGTGCTAATTAATGGTTATGGATGATATGTGTTAATTAATATTAATGAATGTTGCGTGTTAATTAATGTTAATCAATGTTATGTGTGAATGAACGTTATGTGATATTAATGAGTGAATGCTATATTTTATTAATGGTAGAAAGAATTAATGAATGAATGTTATAAGATGTTAATGGGGAATTTAGAGTGATGTTAGGGGGGGAGGGGCCAAATGAGCTTCCACCTTCACGTGGTTGGCCCTGTTAAGTAGAGAATATTAAACTATTCTCAAAACCAAGTGAAGCTCAACAAGGTAACACACTTTTCAATATTTCATTACGTTGCACAATTAATATTATTGAATAATGTATATTGAATCTTAATTGTTGGGTCCAATAGAGCCAACACGAACAACAACACCACAAGTTGTTGGGTATAATGAACTCCCATATTGTTTTGTCTGTACATGAACAATATGAGTTGCTTCTACTATTGATATCCAAGGTAGGACTGCAAAAGTTATGAATATGCCTCATCCTTGTAAGTTTTTTTATTACTTGTAAGTAATGAATATGCCTCATCCTTGTAAGTTTTTTTATTACTTGTAAGTCATGAATATTGCTCTTTAGTTGATTAAAATTAAATGAAAATCTTTAATGAATACACAAAAATATATACATATGCAGGTGCACCATGGTTGAGATGGGCCAAATCCCTAGTCTCACTCCATGACTAAGCTCATGACATATCTAAATCAAAGACATCTCAAATACATGGTCGGTGGAAAGCTACAAAATGCTATTTTCATACATAAGCAAGACATACACAATTGGGCACAATCACCAAGAGAACAGTAAAAAGTGTGTTTGAGATTGTATCATGGATGCAAAAAATATCTTCATTAATCCTTGACTCATGATTGCTATAATACTTCTTTAGACTTCTCATGTCCTTTGTTGCACTTCTTCACTATTTTGGACTGAGTTTCAACTATGAATTTGCCTTGACTTATGACTGTACCTAGCTTTGTCCTATCTTTGTAAGCTTCATCTTTGAATTGTGGTTGTAGCTTTCATAATACCTTTTTAATGTTGCACTATTTGTAAGGAGGACAACTTCTAATGCATGTTGCAAATTGTGTTCTAGTGACTGATACTAACCTAATGCATCTTAGAATGGCATAAATTGCCAGGATGGAGATATAGCAGATGAGTTCAAGATTGTTGTTGTAGAAATTATTTGATTTTTGTGCTTGAAATTTATGTATATACACTATTTATAGTCTACTCTATATTTCCTACTCAGCTACTCCTATTGCTTTAATCTAAATCTGAACTGATGAATTGTATTCTATAGATGACCAGTGCCTTTCTTCACTATTTGGGCTACAGAGTCTTTATATTTCTTTAGGACTTATTGTGTAAATTTATGAGACAATTTTTAAACCCACCACCTCTCGATGAGTCTGTCAGTTACTGTTTCTTATGAGCTCTACTTCAATGTCTATATTGTAAACCACTTGAATGAATTTAACCCTAGCTTTGAAGAGACCATCCAAGGAAGAAATACCAAGAACAATTACAATTCGCTAGTAAATCTTTTTGATCCAAATCTACAATATGAAACACAAAATTTCACTAGAAGAACATGAATAACCTTATCTACTTTAGATGATATCATAAGCAACTGCCTATAGGAAATGCAATAATCCACAACATAAACGCAAAGGAAAATGACTGATTCTATTATGTATATTTGCCAAAATAGTACAATGGTAAGCCTGAGGCTATAATCTATCCCTTCTCTAATTCTCTTTCATGTAACAAAAGCTCCCCCCTTTATATGAGAGTATACATTATTACCAAGTGCTGTGGCTTTTCGGCATATAACCGGTAACCAACATTATTTGTTTAAAAAACTAGAAGATAAACAAATTGAGTATTTCCGTCTCCTCACTGATACCTATCTGGTATCCATCGGTCCCCTTTTATGTTGAAGAAACCCTGGGCTTCAGTGACTTCCTTTATTTTTCCATTGAAATGCTTTTTCCATTGATATCACTATGCTCCTTCGATGAATGGGTCTGTTGTCTCACCGAAGCCCCTTTTATCCTCTCTTTGTCATCTTTTACCAATAAAGTTGTATCAATGAAACCATGTGTATCAGAGACATGCCTTTTAGTCTCCTTGAAACTCATATTCTCATCGAAATCTTTTTGCTGTCCGTCAGGTTTCATGTCGAAGAGACTTTGGAATTTGGTGACTTCTTTTGTCCTCCCATCAAAACTCATATCCTTATCGATATCATTCATTGATGTAGTTTTCTTCTGTTTTATCAAAATCACTTTTTCGATGAGAATGCTTCTTTTGGTGAATCTTCTTTATCTTGCATCAATAATATTGTTTCTTCGAAAGCCTTTTCTCATTGGTGGGGGCCACCTCTTCTTTCTTCGATACCTTTTGTTGGTGGGACCATCTCTTTCGGTGAGTCTTTTTGCACTGATAGTGTTATATCCTCGAAGACCTTTTCTTTTCAATGAGAACCATCTCCACTTTCCTCAATATCTTTTATCGATGGAGTTACTATCTTTGATGAGTCCTTTCTGAAGTTGATCGGCGTTTGCTTTCTTCGATGCCCCTTTTATATCGATGAGACATTGCTGGGTCTCATCAATACTTTTTGAATCTTAGATACTTCAATAGAATGATTTTAGACTTGTTCGATAACTTATGGGTTATTACAATATCAATGAAAATGATGATTTCTTCCAAAGAGAGATGGCTTCTATGATTTAATTTCTCAAATCAAGATATTTTTCTTAATTTAGATTTGATGCTCAATAGAATGACTGCACTATCACCAATCTATCTTGAAGATTTGAATACTCTTTAGATTATGATTATGACTATCATGATATTTCATGAGACTTCTCTATCCCCATATGAAACCCTTTGTTCCCACAAATCAATGCTTTGAACTTGACTGCAACTTTATAGTGATCACTGTCTTTGTATAGTAAGCTTGCCACTTTCTCAACTTTTGATATATTGGAGGCTCCTAGGATGGTTTCTATCTTATAGTCACAATACCTTGCTATAATTTGTAGCTATTCTATGTTTTTTTTTTTCCACTCTTAACTCATAGTTCAACCAAATATGGTTCATCTTGGAATCAATGCACATCCATTATAATCAGATTATAACCACTCTCCATGGTTGCAAGACCTGAAGAAGGATTCTTATCATCAATTAGATGTATACTTTTGGGAATATAGAAAGACAAAAGAATATATTAGAACCATATTTTTTGTTGAGTCATAATATGATGTGTTAATTTAGCTAAATAAGGGAACCAATGTTGTTAGAGATAGGGGATTTGTAGCAGTTGGCTTGTTAGGTTACGTCACAATCCCATGGAGGTCCTTGTAAACCGTTAATGTCAGTAGACATGAGACTGTTATGTAACGAATTGGATCAGCTAAACCTAGAAGTTCTGTAACCAATGAATCAACTGACTCAAGTGTATGTTAATTATCTTATGATGGTCATTTATGACCATTATTCTTAGTAGACATTAAGTAGTTCGCTAGATAGTTGGTTAGTAAACCAGTGAGTTAGTTCGCTCAAGTGTATGCTATTTATCATATGATGGTCATTAATAACCATTATTGTTAGTACACATTAAGCAGATGGCATGTTTAGATGTTTGGTAACTAGTGAGTTTGTTGAGCTCAAGAATTGGATGTACAAGTCAAACAAGGGAGGTGAACACTAACAACGCATTGGTGCTTGCAATGTGAAAACCTTGGCCAAGATGGTGATGCTTTATCTAAGTGATGAAACTGGCCATTTGAATTCCTTTCTCATATTGATTAGCTTAATAATATTTGTTCAATTTTTTTTATCGTTAAAAGATTACCTTCCTTTTAGATAAATTAGTTAGATTCTTATTATGTTGAAGAACATTTAGTTAGTTTTCTCCTTCAACTGAAGTAGTTATGTTTTATTTTGAAATGCTCAATTTTTTATCTTAATATAGATCACAATTTATTTTCTTTAAGTATAGAATTAATGGAATATTACATATGGTATCAGAGAAACCAAGTTCAACATTGAACCTCAGGCTTTCCACCTATAAACAAAACTATATACATATGTAGGCACACCATGGTTGAGATAATATGCAGGTGCACTATATACAAAACTATATTTGCAAGTAAATATTTTATTCAAATCCACAATATGAAACATATAGTTTTACTGGAAGAACACAAGTAACCTTATCTCCTTTAGATAATATCACAAGCAACTGTCTACAGAAAGATGTAGTAATCCACAGCATATACACAAAGGAAAAACGACTGATTATATTATGTATGTTTGCAAAATGGTACAATAGTAAGCCTGAGGCTATATTCTACTTCTTCTCTAATGATCCTTATTGTTACAAAAGTTCCCTCATTTATATGAGGGTATACATTGTCACCAACCATCATGGATTTTCAGCAAATAACTATTAATTAACACTTTTGTTAGCAAACTGGAAGATAAACAAGTTCAGCATTCCTATGTGTTCAATGTACTTATCATCTCTATACATTAGAATGTCATTGTTTAGTGTCCTCATGTCGGTTTTTGTCTGGAAATGATTGGATAGAATATGGTTAGCACAAAGTGACAATTCTTTGTCCCGCTCCAACTCTGCTACTGATCGATTCTTCTCATCAATGAACTCTTGTTTCCATTGCTCAAATGATACTAACTCACCATTACTATAAAAAGAGGGCACCCTAGGGGTATTCCCATCATCTAGCCTCTGAAGCTCTTTCCTTAATTGATTTGCCAATTCATCATGGGACTTCAAGTAAGCCTTGGCTTCAATTTTCTCACCTAGATTAATCAAACTTTTGTCATTCATCATGTCTTCCAACCAAGACCTGAGCCTTTCATGCTCTTTCAAAGCTCTGACTATTCCAGCGTATGTTTTCCAATAGATTTCTGCAACTTGCATCATACTTCTGAACCTATGTTCAATGATCTCGAGAATCAACTTATCCATCTTTTGTTGTACCTTTTCTATTTACTGAGATGTTTTTTTGGCCCTGTTCCTCCAATACATAGCATCTGGTAAGGCATCCATGGCATCTCTGTCAACACCATATGTCATCCCTATTTGATTGGTACCTGTATCAATCTGAAGCAATCTTACTTCTAGCCTCTGTTTTTCTTCATTGGTTTTCTCATATAGGCTTTTGTATGTAGAATTTTCTCAGACCAGAAACTCTATCTGATCTTGATTTAGTTTAGCGACATCCAAATTTAGTTTGGCAGTTGTTCTAGGGTCAATCTTTCCAACTTGCTGCACCATCAAATGCCCAAAAGCTTCTTCTATATCAACCAATATTGGTCTTTTATCTTTGGGATAGATAGCCCACTCTAGAAGAGCCTTCTGATCTGGATCATAGCTTGATCCTTTAAAGAGTTTATCAATCTCTTTTGGCATCATTTACTTACTTCTTTCTGATTTCTTGAGGAATCCATCAAACAACAAGGCAGAGTTCATGTCCCATCCAAAGTATAATAGCACACCAGCTTCCTTAAGCAACTGTCTTCCCTTCTCAGGTGTCATTTCTCTCATCACAAGATCCATCTCCTCTTGTAACTTTTGAAGTTGTTTCTCTTCTTCACTATTTCTCATGTTATTCCTAATTTGATATCCTTTATGTTGATAGAGGAATGCGGTGAACTCCTTGGAAGTAATGAAGTCACTATCAGCAATGAAATCCTCATGCTCCAAGAATCTGATGTCAGCCACTTCTCAGACATTCAGTTGTCCTGTTGCCAAGTCTATCGGTGTATCCTCTGCATAACCAGGGGGTAATCCTCTTGAGGAGTGAATGGAATGATGCCAGATGTGGAAGCAAGAGACATATGAGCCAAAGGCTCTATATTCCTAATAGTATCAATGTAATCCCTAAAAACATGAGGTGAGACTCCCTCAAGTATTTCCAATATATTCTCCATAAGTTTTTTGGCCAACTCCAAGGGGTCTTCAATCTTTTGTAGCACGTTCTCATCCATTTTCCTTCTAAAAAGCTTGCATTTATAAGCCTACATTGCTTTCTCAAACTTTATTCACTTCACTCTGGCCTCTTCTTTGCCAATGTTCTTAATGAGGTCATCCGGTAGGTAAGATTTATGCTCTCCAACCTTTAGCTTTTGTGATGACTGGGCTATCCTTATGTATCCTGCAAGATCAAAATTGGGCCTTGGATCCCCCATAGCCATGCCATAATAATCCAATTTTGTCTGCAATAGGCCATAACTCTTTGAACTTTTCACAATAAAATCTGAAAAATACTAACAACCCAGGTACAATTGATTCTTTCCCATGGCTTGTCAGATGTTCTGTACTCACTATTGACAGTTGCCTCACAATTTCTAGATAAGCCACTCTATCAGGGACTGTAAGTGGTAGTAAGTATGGTCTACTTTCGAACCCGTATACCCTGACTTGTGTGTAGTATGAAAAACAATACCAATCTCCCCAATTGTGTTCAATTGAGGGATCTTCAGCAAAATCTTTTGGTCTTAGGAATCTTTGAACCTCTGGTGCAAGGGCATGATCGCACGGGCATCCCAACAGTCTATATAATGGCTTGACAAAGAAATCCTCAAAATGTCAATATTGATTATTCACATACCTCTGGTCCCATGAAGAAACCCATAGTTGCACTAGTTTTCTCATCCTAGCATTGTCATATGTCCTGACACATAACTCTTCTGGCCATAACCCTTCATCTTGGCCCACATACATCAGCATATGCATAAGTAACGAATAATTTTTGAAATGAACATTGATGACATCCCCCTTTAACCTTTCTAATCCATGATTCAAAACCTCAACCAAATAAGCAGAAAGCAAAGAAGCAGGGGTCCTTAGACTGCAAATTGGCACAAATGACCATGGCTGCAATATCCATCAAAGGATGGGTTTTTATCCCTAGCACTTGGGCAACGCAGTAATAGGTATACTTGAAATATGGATGGAAAGAGTTGACATCATAGGGAGCTTTGTCATCCTGACCTAGTGACACTAAGGACCCTGCATTCCTAGGTCTATGTATAGGGAGTCTCCACATTTTGTAAATGTGCTCTAGGTTAAAATATTCACTTGTTAACTTCTTCAGGTCAATCAATTCTTCAAATCCCCAATCTAACTCGAACAGGGTGTCAATAACCTCCTTTTTGATTGCAAGAATTGGCTCACCCATGTAGTTATATATGGTCCTAGTTTTAGGGTCATAATTGTTTGCCAATGCCTTCATGAGCTCCACATTCACAAATACATTAGCCACAACTAACCTTCCTAAGTTCAATCACCATAAATTGTTGATAGGTTGAGGGGCAACTCTTCTGTTGTACCCATATATGAATAATTCATACCCTCTCAATTTTGTCCATATGTCTCCAAGATCCTCAAACCAGTCCTCCAGGCCTTCCTCATCACCTCTAATCTTCTTGGACCTCAAACTAGATAATGGGCACTAGTCAATCAGGTCTTGGGCCAAAGAACACCCTTCCCTTTTCTGTCTTTTAGGTTTTGCTTCTACAGCGATAGGTTCTTTTCCCTTTCTGGTCTTATTAGTTTTAGATGATGATTCCATTTGAATTTTAAAAAAGAGGTCTGTGTGCAAACAACTTACTTGGAATTACTGAGCTTTATCTATGAATTCGCCCAATTCTTGCTTTCAGTTCATTGCCTGTGAATTCCTTAATCCTATGTCCTTTGATGTTGATCCACTACTTATGGCATATTTAATCAGTTAGTAATGGCCATTTTGGACAATGGTCACTTGGACACACGTTCAAATTTAGTGGCGATGTGACCTTTCGTGGGATTTGTTTTTGATTTTTGCGGCAATCAATAATCATTTTGATGAGGATATGTCTTTCAATCATTTGTTTCTTTAGTCCATCGATCTCTTTATTTCTGTCGACAATACTTTTGTTTTGAATATTACTTCGATCACGTATTGTTTCCCTTCATCAAAATACTATATTCGGTCAGTATGGTTGTCTCCTCATTGAAACATATCTGATCCATCGGGTCTTATGTTGAAGAAACCTTGGGCTTCGGTGTCCTCCTTTATTTTTCCATCGAAATACTTCTTTCATCAATATCACTATGCCCCGTCGATGAATGAGTCTATTATCTCACCAAAGCTTTTCTTTATTTTCCCTTATTGTTCTTCACTGATAAAGTTACATTGGCAAAACCACGTATATCGAGAACATGTCTTTTAACATCCTCAAAACCTATATCCTCATCGATATCTTTTATGTAGCTTCCTTTTGTCTGATTGATATTATTCTTTTGATGAAAATGCTCCTTTCGGTGGGTCCTTTTTATGTTGCATTGATAGTATTATTTCCTCAAGAACTTTTCCCATCGATGAAGACCCTCTCTACTTTCTTCTATATCTTTTGTTGATGAAGTTATTATCTTTAGTGAGTCCTTTCTAGAATTCATCGGCGTTTCCTTCCTTCGATGGCTCTTTTATATTGATGAGACACCGCTGGGTCTCATCAATACCTTTTATCGATGTAGCTTCCTTTTGTTTGATCGATATTATTCTTTTGATGAAAACGCTCCTTTCGGTGGGTCCTTTTTATGTTGCACCAATAGTATTATTTCCTCAAGAACTTTTCCCATCGATGAAGACCCTCTCTACTTTCTTCGATATCTTTTGTCGATGAAGTTATTATCTTCGGTGAGTCCTTTCTACAATTCATCGGCGTTTCCTTCCTTCAATGTCTCTTTTATATCGATGAGAGATCGTTGGGTCTCATTGATATCTTTTTATCGATGTAGCTTCCTTTTGTCTGATTGATATTATTCTTTCGATGAAAACACATAATCGGTGATAATAATTATCTTCGGTGATAATAATAATTTTTTTTTCATAAAAATTATCATCGTCGAAATTACGATGAATACCAAGCTTTTGATCGATGACTTCTTTGACTGTTGGGAGAGCCCATTGGTTGTCGAATTTCCAATGGGCATGGCATCATCAACCAATCCAACGTCGAGTTTTCGACGGTGGATTTCGTCGACACTCCGCTGAAAATTCATCGCAAATCCGACAAACTGACATCAGAAATCAGCTCCGAATGTACTAGTGACTTCTTGGTGCTGGAATCAGTTCTAAGATTTTATAACATGGGTTTCTATATTTTAAATGTCTATATTAAAATATCCATAACATCCCCAACATTCAATTGTTGTGTTGGTATATAAGAAATATATGCATATCAAACCTTGTTCCTAAAATCTTTATTTTTTGAAATCATGGAAACATTACATAATTTAAATGAAGGCAACCAAAAGAATGCAAAGAGATTAAAAACTCTATAGAGAAACTATTTTACATACCTTAAATACAAAATTGTAGGGAGGAACAATAAAAAATTAAAGGTAGTCATTATGATGATTTATTTGAGGTCATTATGATGATTTATTTGAAGGTTCATAAGTTAAAGGTAGTCACTAACATATAAAGAGTGAATATAGGTCATTATGATGATTTATTTGAAGGTCATTATGATTATTTATTTGAACGTTCATAAGTTAAAGGTAGTCACTAACATATAAAGAGTGAGTAAATTGAAGAGCCCAATGAATTGCCAGGGTAGCATGAGGATGTATGATGTTAACAATAGAAAAATGATATTATGATGGTGGCAAAACTACAAAAAGTTTTGATCATATTTTTATTGAGCATGAAAGCAACCACATTAAGCTCATGAATGATAGGCATCGTGTTGTAGAGTATCAACCCTTGTTGAACAAGGGTTTCACATTTTTGAGGCTCGATCAGTGCAAGGAGAAATTTTGTGTATATGAAGTGGTTTCAATTAGCCATTTTGTGTATAAGTAGAGAGGAGAGGTCGATGTCTTTGTTTATTTTCCTACAAAACAATGAAAGAGGTCCTAATCAAGGAACACACACATCCAAGAAAGAAGAGAATTTGGATTGAGGACAATTCTATGCAAGAAAGGATATCAAGTTATAAAAGATAAAAATCAACAAGGGTAAAGTGGATCCTTAAAAAAGAGGAACAATTGACAACTATTATTCTTGCTCCACAATGTAGAGACAAGAAGAACTAGGCTATTGCGTTGCCTCCCAAGTATGATTGCACATGAAATCGTAGTACCATGAATGAAAATGAGCCCCTAATAGGTAATTAAGCTATCAATGTCATATAGCAAGATAAAAACATAATAGGTTATAAATGTCATTTAGAAGGGATATGATGAGTGTATAACTCATTGTCACCTATTATTTAAATTTTACTAGAACTACAATAATTTGTTGAATTTTAATCTCCAAATCATGACATTCATTAGTAGGATAGTTGATGATGCTTGAAAAAAAGATTGTTCTAATTTTGTTTATGGTTTATTCTTCAATTTCTCAAGGGGAGAGTAATAAAGTTGGCTTTAAGAAACTCATACAAAATTATCTCTTGTTGTGATTAAAATTTGTTGGAAAATTCATAGATATATTAGACAATGGGGGAGGGGATGTCAACAAAGGAGGAGGATAGAAACCTAAATCTTCTTCAAAAAAATGTAATGTATATTTCTCATGAACCTCCACACTTCATTGCACACATCTTAAATAATGTCCATTGCATCCATGTGTATAATTAAATGTGGTATGAAAATCATGTCTAGAGGAGTTTGTTTATTCATATTTTCAAAGTTTAAAGATCCTCAACCATCATCAAGACATGTGTTGGAAGAAGAGGTTGGAATAGATTTACAAGAAGCTTGAATAATTGACACATACAACTCCCTTGAGACTTCCTATTTGGATAGAGGGACCTTATATCAAATTAAGGAAGGCACGAGAGTGATATATGTATTAGTGTAATTATTATACTTTTTGAATATTTATCCTTAGTATAATATTGGAAATACTATCTTATACTAATTAGGGAGTCATAATTAGGATATTATTTTCTCATTTTTAGTTGTTGATCTCATAATTTAAGACACAAAATGATTTTCATCATTTCTTTCTTTATGTAGAATATATATCTACTGTAATTATTTATATTTTTAATAAGAAAATAAATTTATTGTAGTAATCATCTGGTTTTTTAATTTTATCTCTTGTCTAAGAGAAAGTATTGAAGATTGTAACTCTAACATGGCTTTATTTTGGATGAGTAATGTTGGTGTTTACATCGCCAGACTTGGGCATAGCTTAATCAGGTTCTTTAGACCTCTTCTTCCATTGTAATTTTGAGATATATGCTTCAGTTAGTGACTGTCTAATGTCTTCAGAAAATCACTAGCATATCTCTTGGTAGTCAGCATATGTAAAGATCCTATGATTGCATTGGAACTGGTTTATAATAAGATTTGAATGGGCTTGTAGTTGTAATATGTTTTTAGAGGTTGCATGACATGTTTGATGAAATGTCAATAATCTAGTGAAGTCTGATTTTGATACATTATTGTGATAGTCCATGTTATTTTACATTAGCTGCCTATAATATTATTTATGAATGTCAATGAGGCATTTGTTTGATTTAGATATGAAATAAGAGGAATTTGAGGTTGCATCATCATACGCCCATTTTTTGAGGACTCTTGCAGATTTGACAGTGAATATTCCTTGTTTTTCAGTCATCATTGGACAAGGGATATTACACCATCATACTAAATAGATATCAAACCCCATAATTCGTATAGAGAACAACAAATTTGTACTCAAGAGCTTCTAGAGTAATTTTTGAGGCTGAATGAATCTATGAACAATAGTTTAAACATGAATAGTGTTTATTTACACTATGAATATTATTTTATGTTGTGATTAATTTATTAGGCATGGACAATATTTTAGGTGTGAATAATGCTTTCAAGTATGAATAGGTTTCTTTGGTAATGAAGAAATTTTCTAGGGGCTATGAATAATGGTTTAAGCCTTGTGTAGTTTTTGCAGGATTTTTTTTGCTTGCCTAAAGGAATAGTTATATGAAAATAGACATCAGTTGCGAATACGATATCCAAATTTAAAAAAACAAATAGTCATTGGAATGTTGATTCTATGATATAAAACATCTTTAAAATGTGTACCCTGGCAATTGCAGCTACAACATGTGATAAAATTCCTCTATTATTTATCCTATGATAGATGTTCATACCTTGCTCCAAAAATTCCAATTTATGTGAGGCAATCTGTCAAACAGTTCACATGCCATTTCAAAGCTCCCATTTTCGCACAAGTTGGGGGATGTTGACAGAGCTTCACACCTACACCAAAGCTAATGGAGAATCAGAAACATCATAATCTATAGGTGCAAAATAGATGGGTGACCGACACTAATGAATGAAAGAAGGGGAATGAAGCCTATTGGTCTTTAGCCCCCAGGAGCATGCCCTATTCCATGAGCCGAATTTGCTCCCATTTTTGCATAGGCTGGGAGATGTTGACAAAGCTTTACACCTGCCCTATTCGATGAGCCGACATTGCTCCCATTTTTGCAAACCCTATTCCATGAGCCGAGAATGTTTGGAGCTGGCACTAATCGATCAAAATGATTCACGTGCCTCATCCAAAACCTGGAGTACGCTTACTTTGGGTGGGAGTACACTGCTAGGGTGACAACGTGAGAATGGGAAGAAGTCGTGAAAATGATATTAAATGTCTTGGTCTTTTTTTTTTTAAGTAATGCCTGCGGTCATCGAAATTTTGACAAACGTGGGCACTTTTTGTAAAAAAGCACAAATTTCATTTGCCAATTCCTTCTTTGTCGAAAACATATATTGAATTATCATTGGAATTCCGACGAATGTGGGCAATTTTTCAAAAAAAATCAAATTTGTTGACAATATACCTTCCCCATCAGAAACCTCTGTCAAAATTTTAGGCCAAATGTATTAGTGTCAAGGAAGTGATTCTTTATCCCTTGTTTCCATGACAAATAGTTATTTAAAGTTGCATTCACAACAAAAGGATTAAAATAATTATCAAGAGACATGATTAACTTCCCAATTGATGGTAAAGCTGAAGAAGAAGTTAAACTTGGCATCCCTCTCAATGTGGACCAAGTGGACCTGAGAGAGAATAAAATTGATAGGGATTTTGAGGTGCTCCTAGCAAATTCCACCAACTGCTAGGAAAAATGCTTTCACTAGGCCAGCAATGAAAATCATATTTTAAAGGAAGGCATTAAAGATATAATTAATACTTTTAATGAGAATCCCATGCTAGACAAAACCAATAAGATTCTCAAAATGACCCAAAAAATCATAGAGGATGTCAAAGTCATGAAGACAGAACATGAGTTTAGGATTGTTCAACTGGAATAGACTATGGAGGAGATTAAGAGAAACCTGAGGAAACTGGTTGAAATAAGAAAATAAGCTATGAGCCGTAGTATAGAAGGTCTGAGAAAGGTTAACGAGATGATGGTTGTCCAAAGAGCCCAACCAATTACCAATGTCCCATCTTTAGTGGCTAAAGTAAAAAATAATAAACTGGATTCAAGTTTGCATGGGGCAGATTCATAGGTTACATTTGGACCCTCTACTAGAACAAGGAGCAAAAATCAAGAGAGGAGCACATTGAGACTTATAATGGAAGATCTATAGGAGATTAACAAGAATATGATACAAAAGAACTCTGAGTTCGTGCATTCTTTGGTTTAGTTTTTTCCTGTTTGTGTTGCTAGTGCTTAGTTTTGGTTTTGTTGTTGGTTATGGTGATGTAGGATTTTCCCTTGTCTATGTTGTTGTTTAGCTATTCTTTCTGGACTAGTTTGCTACTAATTTAATCTTTTAATTTTGTATTTCGTTTTGGGTTTCAGGTCCCTATAAACCTCGTTTATCTTAATAAAAAACTTCTTGAATGATGGAACTTTATCTCAATTCACGATTATACACAAGACATCAAGAGACATCCCATTTCCATTAGTCTCAATAATCACCCCCCAAATATTATAGTGTTCTCTCTTTATAATTAGACAATACTCAAGTACTTTTATCACATTACACTACTTTCTAGGACAACAATGGGAAAAATTACAATTTTTAATACAATATAAGTTTGAAATAAAATCTATAAAAATTAATCTTGTAGTTGTGTATTACTATTTAATACCCTTCTAATGCCTATTCATTATTATAAAAATGAGCTCAGAGGAAAATATTATGGCACATTGGAGAGAAAATGTGTAGTAAATTCAACCTAAAATATCTAATAAAAAATAGTAGATTTTTTAACAAGACCTTTGTTGATAGAAACTACTCATTTCAAGATTTTTGTTTAGTATTCATTTGTGAAAATTTGACACCCAAGGCAAAAGTTACACACTTTTTGAAAAAAATACTAAATTTTCCTATCAGGAATTACACAAGCCTACTTCCAACTTGATTTCTTCAAAATTTATTGACTATGTGCAAAAATTAATAGATAACCAAATGTTTTCACAACCCTTGAACAAAAGTAGAAATCATTTTTCTTACGAATTAATGGAATCTAGATTTATGAAGTTAAAAAGAAAATGGTTCAAGAAAAATTTCACATTTTCACTTTAATTTTTTATTGTGTCCTCTAATCTCTAAGTTTCGTGAAATTAAAGTCAATCTTAACTTTTTCAAACCTTCTAGGTGATCTATAAATGTTGAAAATGCCTCCAATATTACCAAAAAGTTGCAATCACTAAAATCTTATAGGGACACATATAAAAACTACATTAAATAGATGCTTATTTTTTTATTTATTTTTTTCTCTAGGTCACATGAGAATGCAGGGTAAGACTCTATTGGTTTTTTGAGGAAAAACATTATCTATTTATTAGTTTCAAATCTCTCAAAAATATAGAAAGTATAATGAGCTATACCAAACAACCTCGCTCTGGTACCAGGTTAGATTATGTGAAAAGAGAGAACTGAGCCAAGATTTTCTATTGGTCATACATCATGTGAAACTTCACTTGATGGATGTTTGAGGATCAAAATAGCAAAATGAAGAAAAAATTAGAAGTAAGAGAAAATAGATACAAGGGAAGAGAATTTGAGAATACTCTTGATACTATCATCAAGCTATCATTGAACTTATGAAGGTGAGAGTAGAGTGTTGCATATATAGAAAAATAAGGGCATATCTATCCAAAATGTGCATTAAATCCTACTTCCCATAAATGGTATGAGGTTTTACCTACTTAGTAAATGCCAAAACATGTGTCATACCCTCCTAAGGTGAAAATAGAAAAGGAGTTATAGAATGTGGCACATAAATCCAAAAGATGGTGAAAAACTCAATTGCCCCATAAGCTACTCAGATAATGACAAAACAATGGATATGGGAGGTGACAAAATAAGCCAAAAGAGGGTGTGTAACTCAACTTCTCATGTGTGGCAGAGAGGATGAATGTAGCTCAAGTAAATTTCACCATGTGTCCTCATATTAACCACTCCTAATAACCTAAGCAACATTAGAATATGTGTAGGAAAATATAAATATTGCCTAACATTAGGAAAATAAACAACCTACACTAACAACTTAGACCTCAAATAGTATTATTAGAGATAAATTTAGGCAATATTATAATTATAGAAAAGATATACATGTCACAAACAATCTATCACAATACCTAATTGTTATATTTTAATCCCAAGTTTTATCAATAGAATAAAATAAGCCTTCTATTCTAAACTTTATTAAATTGATATACATGTGGAGGACATGATTCTCTCAAGATGATTACTTTCAAGGTCCACTTTAGATATTCCCTAGGTATATATGATAATCATTCAATGCACTAAAACCTACTTTCTACTCTTAAACAACTATTTAAATATTTTATTCATGTTAAGTTGATAGAGAGTTAATTTCTTTAAGAATAGTTTCTTAATCAAGTTACATTTTCTCATAATTTAGAGGATTAATATTTAGAAATCAAATCTACCTAATAATCTTTCTTTACATTTACAATTCTTAAGATGCAATAACAAATAGACTACTATGAATAGAAACTTATAACATAATGAAACTTATCAATTCAGTTTACAATTTTTCCAATAATTTTTTTGATAGAAACATCAAACAAGGAAGGAGGATCTTATCGCAACTCTTTGCTCAAAAACCTCCAAAATACCCACAACTAGATAAGGAGATATCAAAGTACAATATATTTCCTTTAGGTAACTACCTTGCTATAGCTTATTGAATGCACTACCTTAATTAGAAATGAATTAAGAGAGTTAAAACCCTAGGATTCTTGTTGCACTTTAGTTTATACTTAAACATAAAGAATGACCAAGCTCTTTAATGTTAGATTAAATTATACTTACATTTCTCCTAGAGGTTACAACATAGTTTCAATCTATAAGAAACCCTATGAAATACATGACAAATAAAGAATAATACCCAAATTTTCATTAACCAAAAGTTTTTGTACTTGGTAGATTAAAAGGGAGATCCATATTCTTTAGGCATTTTTTTCTTTTAAACAATCCTGATAATATGGCTTAAGGTGTCTAGTTTTACTTAGAGGGTGGAGATAATCCCATATTTAATATATAAATCACCCCCCTCACTAATGGCAGAGTAATTTTAGTGAGTAGGTCAAGGAAGAACTTACAAAATTTGTTAGAATGATATTTTACAGATGGATTGAGAACCATTGGAGATTAAAACTTTAACAATCATATTATTATAATTTCAGTATATTCAGTTTTCATCACTAGAAGTACTTTTGAATATATGCTTTTAAAATGAATAGTTCATCTTTGGTTAAAAAATATGTATTAGATAGTTGCGGGGATTTATTAGACCATTAATGGAATTCTAGGAATGCAAGGAGGTAGGTTGGAGAGAACAATGTAAAATATTATAGTTTTATATTTTTTATGATTAGAGGTTAGGAGAACCTCATAATCCATACCGCTATTAGAGATTAGAGATCAAATGTAAAAAACACCCAATGCTCAAAGAAGACAAATAAAGATATCCATGCATCTTCAATTTGAATGGCATATGAACAAAGTTATCAAGATTCAATAAATAAAGGTTCCAACTAATTCATGCCTTAAGATATGCAAATTAGGGTAAGTTAGAACTCTTGATCCCCAAAAGTGATTATTGTTCAAGATGTTAAGGATCATGAGTTGGGAATACTTCTTATGAGGCACTCAAATAAGTACATGTTAGAATCCATAATATCAATGAGATAACATATTGAAAGTGTCAATAGTCAAGGATACTTCATATCATGTATCACATTAGTAGTATTCCTATTTTTTTAACTTTAAAAAATGATATGAAAGAAAATATTAAGAGTGATGGATCAAGAATACCAAGAAATGATACCTAGGTAAAGAGATGTTTGAAACTCCATCTTTCAAAAGGTAAAATGGAAAGGATCAAGGAATTGAGCTTCTAAAAAAAAAACATGCTAGTAGGAATAAGTTTGTAACTTCAACAAAGGTAAGGGAAAAGAGTGGGTTTGGAGGAAAAGGATGTTAGGAAGGAAAACTCTTAAATCTTGATAGGATAAGGGGATGAGGGTGAGGAATATATGAAAGGTATGCCTTAATGGAAAAGATTGATATCCTAATGGAGACAAACAAAAAAAGTAGACTTTAGTATAAAGATGTATAAAAAAGGGATAGTTTTGAAGCTTTAAAATTCAATGCACATCATAGAAATGGCATAAAAATATTCGATTTTTTATTTATTTTTATTTTTACAACTTTCAATACAGATCTAGGATGGAGAAAGGAAAACTTATGCAAACTTTGACAGAAGGAGAACCCATTATGAATCATGTCAAATCTATTATAAGTGATATGTCAAATATGGTCAATAAACAAAAATGAGATGGAGTTTGAACAAAATTTGGCACAACTAAATTGATTTTGAATAGTTTGGACAAGGTGTTTTCTAGATTGTGGTAGTAACAAACATTACAAGAATTCAAGGAAAGAAGTTGTACTAATATAACTCTCTCAGACTATTAAAAAATCCTTAGAAACCTTTGGAAATGGTTTTTTTCCCCACAAGTATTATCTCGATGTCTATTATATGTTATTGTTTGCATCTCTTTTATAGTTATTTTTATTTCTATCTATGAATTAGCTTAGTTTATATACTTGAATACTTTGAATTTTCAACATACTTTTAGATGTTATTTATATCCTATTACTACAATTTATAAATTAAAAGAAAGAACAAATAATCCAGATACAAACTAGAACACAAAAACAAGTTTTTAAGTCTAGAACTAATACCTGATCACATATCTCTAATCGATAGTTTTAACCTAAACTAAAGAAAAGGAAAAATCAAAAAAATAAAAAAAATCATTTGTACTTTTAGCTATCTAAAATATTTTTATAACATAATGGAAGGCATTTTTCTGCCATAAGACTAAAGTCATCATATCCTTTCGATAGCCATTTTATAAACAAGTTCAACTTAAACAATTAATAATCCATCCATGGTTTATTTACCAAAACTAATGGAAAGAATTTTTCTACCATAAGACTAAAGTCATCATATCCTTTCGATAGCCATTTTATAAACAATTTCAACTTAAAGGTCTTCTCGGAGTAATCAATACCCTCAACCTATGAGAAGACCTTTTGCAACAAGATGTTCTTTGTACTTATCAATCGAACCATTAGCAGCATACTTAGTGTGATACAACCAGCGGCACCGAACCATCTTTTTGCCCTTAGGAGGAGGATAGAGATCCCAAGTATTATTCCTCATCAAAGAAGAATACTCCTCCTCCATAGCACAATCCCACTCATGGTGTCCTGTAGCCTCTGAAAACTTCTGAGGATCATTTGAAATGACATGACTAAAAAGACTAGAACCCACAGTATGAGAATGGGTGTGACGAGTATCTGAAGGATCATCGGCCATAGATCCTGCTGCCTCAATGGTAAAGTGAACCCACTTGGGCATCTAAGATGGAGCGGGTGGAGGTGGGGATGGTGGATCACCAATAGCATCCTCAAAATAATCTTGAAGAGATGCAGTGGGAGGAGTAGGTAGAGGAGTAGACACTGGAGATAGGGTATCCACTATGGGAAGGTGCTCATCAAACTAAACATCCCATCGAAACAGGACCTCTCTGGAATAAGGATCAAACAACCTATACACCTTAGAATCCTCACAGTAGCCAACAAAATTGAGGGGTCGGCTCTTTCACTCCATTTCTTTCCTCTGAGCATTAGGAATAAATGCCCATGCCTCACTGCCAAAAAATTGGAAAAAGGAAACATCAAGCTTGTCATGAGACCAAGCCTCCTCAGGAGTCATATGTTGAATCACCTTGTGAGGCATCTAATTCTTAATGTAGTTGGCACAATTGACTGCCTCAACCCAAAAAGATGAATCCATGGACCTGGATTGAATCATACAATTTGACATCTCCCATAAATGTTTGTTCTTTCACTTAGTGACACCATTCTGCTAAGGGGTGTAGGGAACAGTAAACTAATGTTGCAAACCATGCTCAGTGAAAAAATCTTTCAAAGCTTGATTCACATACTCCCCCCCATTATCTGTATGTATCCATCGAATAGAACAACCAGATTGCTTCTCTACAAATTTCTTGAAGATTTGAAATGAATCAAAGACATCAGACATGTACTTAAGAAAGTACACCCATGTGCATCTGGAGAAGTCACCAATAAAAGTGAGTACATACTTGGCCCCAGAAAAAGAAGGAGTAGGGAATGACATGAGGTCACTGTGAATCAACTCCAAAGGTGCCAAAGCACAAGGGGATCTTCCCTTCAGAAAGGGATCCCTGTGATTATTGCCAATAACACAACCATGACAAAAACCATTAGTGTAGGAAATCTGTGGGAGCCCAAGAACAAGTGCCTGTGTACTCATCTGCTGAAGATATCTGTAATTGACATGGCCCAAGCGCTCATGCCAAATCTTACTCACTAAATCTGCATGTGCTATAAGAGATGAACCTGCACTCGCAAAGGGCTCAAATCCATCAAATCTATAAAGATGAGATGCAGTATCAACACTCCCAGTAGCCACAACCAAATTAGAGTCATTGAGGTCCTGAATAACCACATCATGTGGTGAGAACTCAACTATCTTACTAGAGCCAAAATGGAAAATCTGATAAATGGACAAGAGGTTTGTCAAGATGTTAGGGACAACCAGAACATCCTGCAGAGTACCCACATCCAAAGAGACAGAACCTGAACCCAAGATTGAAAGTTGAACTGAGTCACCCATCGCAATCTGTGAAGTACCACAAGAGGCAAGAGAAGTAACCAACTGCTGAGTGTGAGTCATATGGTGAGAAGTGCTAGAATCTAAAATCCAAGTGGACCCATAGGTCGAAGCTTGAGCAATGAGAGCATGACCTTTCCTTGTGGAAGGAGAAGACGTCTGAGGTGAGGAGATGTGATGCTATTGGATGGCTTCCTCTAAAGCCTCTAAATGTTTCCAACACCTGGAAACTAGATGTCCTTCCTTGCCACAAAAATTGCAAGTGTCTCCTAATTTATTCTTAGTCTTGGAGGAAGACTCACCAGACTGTGAAGATTTCCCATGTTTCAGAGCAAATGGTGGTTTAGAATCAGACTTAGGAGGTGGCTTAGAGGAATGCTCACTGCCTGCAGAATTCTTCTTTGGCTTTGGTTTCTAATTTTCCTTCTCCTTAGAGGACTGAGCAACCAATGCTTTGTTCTTGGACCCTGAGACCATTTCCATTTGAGAAAGGTGAGACTTCTCACAAGAAAAATGCTCACAAAACTTATCAAAGGTAGGCATGGTGAAACGAGCACCCAAGCCATCCATGGTGGAGTAGAAAGTAGAGGCAAAAAAAAGAAAATGACCCCAAAGCTTCGAAAGGATCAAGTGAATGCACTCTGTGTTTGTCTTGATCTTTCCACACCCCTGGAAAACAGATCTGGTAGTCTTGAATTTGTTAAAAAAATCCTCAATGGTGGGAAAGGAATCAGGTGACAAAGAAACCAACTCTGCCTCAATCTGTAATACTTGGATCTCACTAACCCTCCCGAAGAGAGACTCAAACTTCAACCACATAGCGTGAGGAGTGAGTATCTCATCAAGGTGAAACAAAAGACTATCATAAACATGTAAATAGAGAAAACCCATTGCTTCATCCATCTTGTTTATGTGTTGAAGAAACTCATAAGGATGCTACAACAGAGGCTGAATGTCATCCAAACAAGACCACAACCCTCATTCCCCAAGAAGCCACTTGATACGAGGCTTCTAGGTGTGATAGTTGTGTGATGTCAACAACTCAACTGAAGGATCTACCATGAAACTTTGCACCTACACCTGCTTGTGGTTTTTTTTATTATGCGATCTTTCAGAATAGACAAAAGATGCATAAGGGTTTGTTTGTTTTAAGCATTTTTGTGTTCTATATTTCTAATATAAATGACAGAAAGCAAGAAAAACCATGTCCCCACAAGAGATAAACCCAAACCCTAGTACATACTGATGAGAAAAAAGTAGTGTATAAGCAAAAAAAATTCAAAATGAAATCTCATGTACTTGATGAAAAATATGAGAAACAAGATCACATATCTAAATAGAGAATGCTGAGAGCTTTCCAATGCCTATTTGTTTTCAAAAAATGGAGTTCGTTTGCCCATTCTACGGCCCCAAAAGTGCAGAAAAGAGACCCCACTTTGACTAGAAAAAAGCATAGTCAAACAGAAAAATTGGAAAAAAAATCCAACATCACGAGATTTGGCTTGGAACCAGCTTTCTAATGCCTATTCATTTTCACAAAAATGACTTCGTATGCTCAAGTTATGATGAAAAAACCAACCCCCCCTAAAAAGGCAAGAGGGAGGTGGTCTAGTGGCCAAGCCGGGCAGAGGTGGCCCATGGGTGGTGCTTCGGCGGCGCTCCAGTGGTGGAGCGGCAGAGGAGAGTGGCGGTGGCCGGTGGGTGGGAACTGTCCGTGGGCGGGAAGGCAGCCGGCGGGTGGGGACCAAGGGCCGGCGGGCGGGGAGACTGTCGGAGACAGGAACGGGGGCCGGCGGGGCCCACGCTGATAGGTCCAGCAGTCGGATTGTCAGGCCGATGGGGAACCCCAAAAAATCCCTTTTTTTATTTTTACAAAAAAAAACTTTTGCCCTTTGTTTTTTTTTAAATGATTTTTTTATTTTTGATTTTTTTGGTAAAAAATCAAAATTCGGCCTGCATGCCGTAAAAAGGCAAAAAATAAATTTTTTTGAAATTTTTTTCTCAAACTGTGTGCCAAGTTGTACGGCCTGGTACTAAAGAAAAAATACCCCCAAAGGCTCAGGAGTAAAAAATGGTCAAGTTTTATATGACCATAAGGGTTTTTGGGCCTTCTGAGCATAATGGTGAGGCCCATTTAGGCCCAAAGTGGTCAAAAAAAAAGGCCTATCCCTAGGTGCACAAAAAAAACTTCTCAAAAATTTCAGATCTGCTTCTAATGCAAAATACTCAAAACAAGAACAGGTAGCTGCAGATCTGAAGCTCTAATACCATGTGAGAATTGAGAAATACAACACCACAGGAGCCCAAATGATCTCTGCAAGCTGAAATAAACCTATTACAAGGAGAAGCAAGGAAGCAATAAAGAAAAACCAAATACACAGAAGAATTCTCAAAAAGATGAGAGCTCAATATTCACAAAAATGTGTAATGTGATAATAATACAAAGAAAAGAAAAATAACCTCTAATAGGTCATGAAACCCTAAAAGGGAAAACCTAGGCTTGCACATAATAATTAATAAAAGAATCAATTATTATGCACCTAATGTTAGCTTAAGTATAAAAGAGATAAAGGGAACTTAAATAATTAAACAAATGTTGTCTAATTAATCAAGTAAAGACCCGATTACTCTAACATTCAAATCAGTGGGGACGAAGGTGTCTCTCAAAGTTTTATCAAGGATGGCTTTATGTGCGAGGAATATGTATAAAAGCTCAAGGATGGAGATGAGTGCAGGTGTCTTCCCTAATTGTTCTACTAGATCAGACTTAGGTTTGGCTGATGAGGAGGTAGTGTTTTTAGTTGGAGCACCTTACAAAGTGACCTTTCCTCGATGAGTTGTAACATTACATTTAGAGGTAGGTTCAGAAGAAGATCCAATTTCTTTTAGGACAACCTTAGGTCTTTGGGTAGAATTTTTCAGGCATTTTGTCCTTGATTATAATGGTAGAGACATAATTGTCCATGGAAATGTGATTAACAGTCGAATCATAGTTATAGGATTCTCTAGTATAGCTGGTCTGCTCATCTGTGGCTTTTGATTTTCCCTTGTCATGTTTAGGGAATGGTTCCTTAAACATCTCATGTTCTTGATTGGATGAATTCCCTTCAATCTCAATGTCACCTATATCAATAGGATCTTGTATGATGTTCTTCAGCCAATGACAATTTCTTGTTTTATGTCCTTTGATCTTGTGAAATTCACAGTACTCATCATTATTCCACCAATTTGGTTTGACCTTTGGTTCATATGGAGGATTGTTAGGAATTGTTATGATCGTGTTGGCCACTAGTTTCTTGAACGTTGATTCAAGTGGTTCTTTGAATGGGGTGTATTTCCTTCATGGTTTGGAAGTTGTTTGAGTATTCACTTGGTTGTTTGTAGAACTTGATCCAAAGAGAATGATTTTGGGTCTTACTGTGTTATCATCAACAACACCATTATTTACTATGTTCTTATTTTTGTTCCAAAATCATGGCTTGTCTTTTCCTTTGAACTCCTCTTTGCTTTCTTTGAATATTTTGATGACACCTTGCTCAATTAGGACCTTCTCAATCACTAAGCCTTTTTCAATGACATCCTTGAAGGTGGACAAACAATATTTTCTCAAGTCATAACCAATGTCTTTGTTGACATTCTAGGTGAACATCTTTATCATTTGTTTTTGTGGAATTTCACAAGAGCATCAACTGGCTAAATTCCTCCATCATTGCAAGAATGATGAAAAAAGACTCCCCATCCTTTTGCTTGGTGTTGCACAAAGTGGTGACTGATATGTCTATCTCTATGTTGTATGAGAAATGTTGGACAAAAGCCTATGCTAAATCACCCCATGACTTAATTCCAGGTGGAAGTTGAGAGAACCATTCCATAGCTTGATCACCTAAGCTTTGTGGGAACAATCTCATCAAATATGTCTCTTCTACTGCTACCTCAATGCAAGCTATGAAAAATTGTCTTATATGTGCCTTAGGGTCTCCTTTTCCTCTATACTTATAAAACTTTGGTGTCACGAAATGTGTAGGAAAAGGAGGCATTGGAATGCTTTTGTCAAATGGATAGGGACATATGTCTCTCATTTTGTAGGCTGGCTTTGGTGTATTAATGTCCTCCATTTTCTTCTCTATGTCCTTTATTTGCTGTTCCAAATTGTTCTTAGGTGGAGATCAACTTCTTCGACCATATCCCATGCCTAAGCCACTGGGTGGATGAAAAGAATATGGCATATATGGATGATATTGATCATATACATGTTCATATGGGGGAGGTCTATAGTGATGCTGCGTATAGGGACCACTTGGTATAGAGTCATGATGAGGAATGGAATATCTATTTTGTCCATGTATACCATACTCAACAGGCATGTCATGAGTTTGTTCTAGTGTGTTACCCCCAAATTTGACGCAGGGTTTCCTTGTGTCCAAATTTTGAGCATGCCTTTGGATATCCAATTGCTTTGGTGTTTGGTCCTTAGCATTGGTATGTGATTGAGTATATTTTTCTACATAAGACTTCCATAATGGTCTACTAAGGTGAGTATCATATGCTTGACCATGTGTATGTGGGACCTCAGGTTTTTGAAACAAAGATGATGGTGATTCAGGCATAAGATGTGGTCCTCTATTGCCTCCACTATTAGGCCTCCTTTGATCCATGTTGAGTTTAGGTTCTTGCAAAGGTCAATTTTCTATTATTTGATACATGTCAAAATCATGAGGGATCTTGGCTCCACTTTGTGCCATCACTTGTAAGAAATATTGTTTATCTCTCCTCATTATTTCCTCAACCAATCGATTAAAACAGGGATCCATAATGGAGTCTTCCACCTCTGTTAAATGTATGGAAAAGTTGTCCATATTGTCATTGTGTGTATCATTGTTGTTTGTAGTGTTATCCATGTTCTCAACATTTTGAATGTTTCTATAAGTGTCCATGTCAGGTAATGTGGTATTATTAGAATTAAAAAAGACATCATTGTCATACTCATAGGCACTCATATTTGTTGACTCTTGAGCCTCTTTAGCTTCTCTCCTAGATTTTTGGTAATGGGTTTCAACCATGAACTAGGTATTGACCAGGATGTGTGAGACTAGATGAAAATGGAAAGAGTATGGAAGATCAAGAGTTGGATGGAATGTAAATGAATCTAAGGTGTACTTGTAATGTCCAAAGTGTAAGACCAAGTATGTATGTAGTAGAGTAGGCATGGCTTCTAAAGAGATGATAGTTTCTCTTGATGAGGTAAGTTGACCTTGATTCTAAGTAAGACCAAATGAGACCCAAAGGTGATAGACCTTGATGAGGGACCACTTAGAAAAATGTTGTTGTATGTAGTGTGTTGACAAAGCAAGATGAGGACAAGCAAGTGACCTTTTGACTCAAGTTTAGACAAATGTGAATTTAATGCAAGGTGTAAAGCAATGATGGACTTTGTGAGACCTAGAAATAGGCTGAATTCTAGATGGAAACCTAGAGAAATAACCTAGGAAACTCAAGAATGCGAAAACTGATTGTTCTTGTTTGTTGGACTGTAATTTTTTTCAATTCTGAACACAGGCGTGCCTGTATACTTCACAAACATAGTTAAATGATGCAGATGTTGTTTAACACTACACAAACGCATTTCTAAGATTTTGTGAATGTAATGTTGCCTAAAAGAACACACATGTGTTTCTACCCTTCATAGATGTGACTAAATGACACAGATGTGGTTCTATCAGACACAAACGTGTTTCCAAAAATGAAGTGCAAATTTTCCAATTTGTAAAGTTGTTGTTGTGACCAAATCTGAATTTTTGACTATTTTTCATGACAAGAGGACACAATGTTGATGAGGACTCAATGTTTGCAAGTGTTTAAACTTAAAATGACTCAAAAGAAAGTGTGTTGTTTGATGTAAAAAATGTTTTGCATACACTTGAAGACACAAAAGACACAATGTTTTGATGTTTGATCTTGAAAGTTTGTTCAAAAGAAGACCAACACAATTCTTATGGTTGGCCAAGACAATAGTTGTTGATCCCACATGGGGTTTCCCCTAAGGCTACGCTATTTAGAGAAGATACTTAGATGCTTGACCCCACTAGCTCCACCCTCAGCACTCACTTCTCTAGGGTAGACAAGCATCAATCCCCATGAAAACTCCCTGTGGTGAACTTTGTATCTCTACTAAGAACCGTGTGTGTGGACCACTCTAGAGGTCCGACCTCCTGCCCCAACAACTCAAAAGATTTTGGCTTTCTAAAACAAAAAGGTGCTAGTAAGGGCATCCGCTCATGTGGCCATACATGCAGAACTTTCAGCTCTATAAATACAAAAGGCTCCCATCTGGTAGGGGTTACGCCCTAAAACTGATCAAATAAATTTGATCAAACAGGTTTATGGGGAGACATAGTGTCTGTATGAACTAATCAGCACACGTTACCCATGGCTTTCACCATGGATACAGTTATTTATAGTGGTTCAGAAGAGGTGGGTTTTCCTCACTACCACTTGGGCCGTTCTCTCCTCACTAGTAGTCCTAATGACCACACGGGGAGATAGGCCCTCTAGAGATTAAACAAAAAGAGCCTATTGCTCAAGACACAAAAGACACTAGTTCAATTTTAGTGCACCAATTGAAGTGTTTTGTAATCTATGAAAACAAGGCACACACTAAAGATCAAAAACCCTTGTCAAGATCCTGCAACAAAGATTTGTTAGTAGTTTGGGTTGTTTCAAATGATTACCCCTTCCTATAAGCAAAAAAGTTAGGTAAATTTTAGATCCAAAAGACTTTGTGAAATAGGGGACTTCTACAAGATGTATTTGCTTCAAAGACAAGTTGCACCAATTTTGTTAGCTAGATCACAAGGTGTTAGCCCGAAATAAACCAGATCTGATATCCAAATGATGAAATAAAGCCTCAAAACTAGATCAAAATCTAAAAAATGCAAAATCCAAAACACAAACATGATTAAACCTAACACAGACATGACATAAAATCACAAACGTGCCTAAATCCTTCATAGGTGTGCCTAGATAACACAGACGCGACTCGCAAACATAGACGTGTCTAAAAAGCACACAGACGTAGTTTAGAAACAAAGACGCAACCCTGCAATCTACAAAATAAAATAAAATAATGCCGAACATAGACGCGATTACAAAGGTCACAGATGTGGAAGAAAATAAAAAACGTGATTACATGATGCGTAGATGTGGAAATGTCAAAATGTTGTCAAAAATGTCAGATCTGCAACTTCAAAAAAACAAAATCTGCAACAAAAGATGTTAAATGCAAAAGGGACAAGAGTCCCACCGGGCATGCCAAAATGTTTATGGTAAAAATAGAAACAACAATATTGAAAGACTAAATGAATTCAACCACAAAACCCTAGCCTAATAACAACAGAGATCCACCATAACATATGAAGATTAGCTAAGACAATACAAATCAAATGAAATCACAAAGGTTATACCATCGCATGTCTAATAGGGTTTGGATCTCCATTCTTCCTATCTTGATTGATCTTGCTAGATATATATGGTCTCATATTTTATGTGTGCACAAGAGCTCAACAAAGAACCGAAATGTGGTTGCAAGTAGGCTTGATCACATATGAAAGTTCAAATGCTAGTCTAGGAGATTAGAATGCATACTTGAGGGCCTGATAATGGAGGAAGCATCTCCTTGTATGGAAGACACTATAGGAAATGGAGGGATAAGATTGAGAGGTGTAAAAGATAAATGGTTGGCTAGGATTAGAGGGTAGGTAGAAAAAATAAGAAAATAATGAGAGGGTAGGTAGTGTAGGAATTAAGAGATGAATGACATGTGTCATGGGTAGAAAAGGTTAATGAATTAATTAATTAAATAAATAAAGATTCATTTAATTAATAGAAGAATTAGGCTTAAAATAATTAAATAAATAAAAATATTCATTTAATTAGACTAGACAATTTTAGGTGTCTACACTCACAAATCATAGTGGCATATGTATGACGATTAGAATAAGATATTAATTAAATAGCTCCATGATAGTTCGATAGAAACTTGTCAAGAATAATTAGAAAATGAAACTCAAAGACCCTATTGAAAACAACATGGAAAATAGTGCTCAAATACAATGATAGTGGTAAGTTGAACAAGTGGAGATAGTTTGGTGTTATGATTATCTTATTGTATCTCTCAAAGAACCTCCCTTGAATATTATCCATTTTATAAAAGAATGGAAGGTTATCAATATATTGTAAATTTAAATGAGTAGAGAAAACATGTAAAGAACAACTAAACTAAGATGAAAATAAATAGAAAGAAAACACATAATAGAGTACACGTCAAATTACATGATTCACCATAACTAGATACATCCACGGGAAAGCAAGGAATAACTTCTATTAACCGGTACTCCAAAACAATTAGTACAAGACTACACACATCTATTTATGCATTCATATTTTACTCTGAATCGAAGATTGGAGAAGGTGAAAGGTCATGTGACTGTTGGGCCTCATATTCCCAACAATCTCCATCATGAAGTCCAACTCATACAACCATGCATTGTGCAAGACCCTTCAGTTCCAATTATAATCTCACATTACAACCAAGCCCATTGAAGATTTGAATTTTGCCAAAGACTGTTCACGAAAACTTTGTATGGGCCTTCTCCAAATTCTACCAGACTCGATAAAATCTAACAACCAAACATCTTCTGTCATAACTTTTACAGGAACAACCTCGCCCATAAATCCATGATGAGCATATCTTCTAAACAATGCTTCAACTATATTCTCTCCAAAAATATCACTCTTGTACTTGTCCTCCAAGGTAGTCATAGATGTAAATGGTGAACCTAAAGCAATTGACCAACTTAAAGAAACATCGGTTTCTCTCTCATCAACATCATGATGGACAAAAAAACTAGAGTTTATTCATGTACCATTTATCTATTTGCCCTACTCATACAACCACCTCACAGATGGACTCATACTCTTGGAACAGATAGCTATTACACATATGTCATTTGAGGAATCAACATTGTTGGACTTTAGATGGCCAAGTAAAAACCCATGTGAAAGACCATTTTCTTGTGCCCACTCTCCAAAAAGATTAACCCATCCATATACAGAGTACTGCACAAATGCCTTGGCCACTGCCAAATTCATGAGAAAATTATCAAGCAATATCTATCATTTCAAGCAATTTTTTATTGATAGTCTATGGAAATTGAAGGGGCCACATCCGATAATATTTGTTTCATGTTTCTCATGACTTTCACTTCCCCTGTTACAAACATACATGGAGGATCCACCATGCGATCAAACATCCCCACCACAGACTCCTATAGTGCACTATCCTTGTCATGTAGCTTCTCAAGAGTGGGGAAAAGATCATTTCTTTGTCCCTCCATCAAGTTGACATCGAGCTCCATCATTTCGTTGTCACAAAATAATAAACAATAGGTATAGCTTGACCAATTTTGACATGGCTGGTGTTGAGTTGTAATGGTTGTTAACTCAAGATCCTCATCCCCTTTAATGGCCTCATCATTGGGTTCTAGAATTTCAAAGTCATGACCCCTATGGCTTTCAACCTTCACAAGCCAAATTCTAGAGGAACTATTTGACTCCGATTTAATTTGGCTCTTTTGTATTCTGTGGGTAAATTTATAGGAAATGTAGTGGCATCTGCCTTGCATGAACTTGAAAAACAACTAGTTTTTAAAGTAAATACTATTGTGTGTGTATTCCTATAAACTTACATCGACACTTTCTGTGTTTGTTTGGTTCTTTTCAGCAAAGGCCTCATTAATTCCATCCAGAGGCCACTTGTCTTCCCACTTATCATGGCACTTCATGAGATTCTCGCTTCAACTTCCCTCTATCTTTGCCAAAGATGAGCAATCTATAGAGCCCTCCAAAGCCTCAATTATTTCCAGGCTCTATTCCCCATCTACTTCACTCCAATTTGCATCCTCCTCATCTCGGGAGGAAAACTTGATAGTGGATTCAACAACAAATTCCCTAGGATGCCCAAACACCTCCAGAAACATGGCAACCATGAGATTTTGACCTTCATGCTTCTCTTGGAAGTTAAAGGAAAAAAAATTGCTTCTGCCTCTAATTATATATCTATAACAAACCAACCCTTTCTCTACCTCGCGTGGTCTAATTTATGTTCAGCATCCTTCGGTTGAAGACCCAATTCGTCTAAACCCTCATGGCTAGATTTTGAATTGAATGATCACCACACCCTCATGCCCATATTTTGAATAGAATGGCCACCACAGACTCTTTTCTCTAAATTTTTTATGCTCTACTCTAAGTTTCCCAATTTCACGAGCCATTGAAATCAAATTCTTCTCCATTGCATCTTCCATAAAAAATCAATTGATTGTGAGAAACAAATTACCTTCATTCAGCCTCACAATTTTGTTGTTATGAGAGTCCTCTCAGTTCTTGATCTCATCTTCTTCACCTTCATCTTGATCACTCACCTCAGTGTCCTCTTCTTTAGCCAAATCCAAACTGTCAAGAAATTCTTCATCAACAAAATCAGCCTCATCATCTTCTTCCTTCTCTATTCAATCACTCACCAAACTCTGATACCAATTGTAAATTTAAATGAAAAGAGAAAACATTTAAAGAAAACCTAAAGTAAGATGAAAAAAATAGAAATAAAACACATAACATTGTACACATCGAATTACGTGGTTCACCATAATTGGCTACATCCATAGAGAAGCAAGGAATAACTTCTATTAACCGATACTCCAATACAATTAGTACATGGACTGCACACATCTATTTATGCATTCATTTTTGCTATGAATTTAAGATCAAAGAAGGTGTAATCCAAATTATGGATTCGGATGACAATACCTGAGTGAGAACCTATGGTATTGTAAATTTTGTTTACAAGAACCAGAAAGCATAGAATTGAAGCAAGCCAAAAAGTAATCTATTCCATTCAAAAATCCAACATATAGAAGTTCATGAGATTCCAAGGGTCACAAAAACCTCTTAAGAACCAATGTCCAATAGTCACATTTGTTCATTACATAATAAAATCTAAAAACTACAAAATTTTCAAAAAACTATATGAAATTTTATCCTAACTTCAGATAGGCATAACTTTCTACTCGTGACTCGAAATTACGAGTTGTTTAACTCATTGGAAAGGTCTCCAAGAGTTGTAGATGGGAATTTGAAAAGGCATATGTAGCCATTCTCTAGGCCTAAAAATGGCTAGAAGGCCTTCAAAAATGCAAATTACTAACATATAGACAAACTAAAAAAAATATAATTCAAATTTTCTTTTGATCAAGGTGAAAGGTCATGTGCCCGTTGGGCTTCACATTCCCAACACATATTGCTTCCAACTTTAACTTTATAATGATATAAAATTGCATATCTTCCAAACTTTAGTGTCACTGATAATCTTGTATGAATGAGAATTAGAGACCTAGACTCCATAGTTTTAAATGAGATTAGGTTAATGGATTTCTAATTTTCATGCTATTTAAAAAAATTATGGGTGAATAAATCAATTCTACATGCAATTATTTTGACTAAATTTGGCTCTAATCATCTTAATAAGTTACCTATTATTCTTGTAGCTATGTTGCTTCATATATTAAGATGATGACAAACACAATAATTGAGCATATAGACATAAATTAAGGTTCTTTGATGTTCTATGAGGTTATATGAATAATGTTATGAGGTTATACTTCTGGCTGAGGCTTTAACCAGGGCCATTTATGATGCTAGATCTTCAGGTTTGTGGAATGGTATTAAAATTGATGGATATCCTTCTTCACAATCCCATTGTCTTTTTGTGGATGATAATCTTCTTATTGGTTCCACCTCTTTGGTAGAGGCAAGAGTTATCAAAAAGATCATTGATGACTACTCTTCCTTTTCTGGGCAGAAAGTTAATAGTCTGAAATCAAAGGTGTTCAAGTTCTAAATGTTTCCCCTCTGGTTAAGAAAAGGCTGACTCAATTTTGGGGTTTTCAAGTGGGTTCCTTCCCTTGTAATTACTCAGGCATTCCTTTTTTTGTTGGTTTGCACAAGGCTATATTTTGGGATAAAGTGGTCCATGCGATATCTTCCAGAATTTCTTCCTGGAATCATAAATGGCTCACTTTAGCTGGTAAGATTCTTTTGATTAAGTCAGTACTTAATGCCATTCCTACTTATTTGATATCTATTTTGAAAAATACCCCCAAGGTTGTTCAAGATATCAAGGTGTCTTTAAGATCCTTTCTTTGGAATGATAACATTGGGGGTAAAAAGAAGCTTCCTCTCTTAGCTTGGGATAAGGTTTGTCTTCCTAAGGAGTTGGGGGGTTTGGGTATCAGTGATTTAGTTTCCCTGAATAAAGCCTTGGGGGATAAACTCATCTAGAAAATATATATGGATCCTTCTAGTAAATGGGCTTCCATTATGTTTGCTAAGTATTTGAGGGGGCCTCCTAGAGAAAGGATATTCATAGCCTCCTCTCTCCCGAAAGGTTCATCTTTTTGGAAATTTATTGTTAGTTGTAGATCAGTTATCCTCCTGTATCTCTCTTGGGTAGTTCACAATGGGAAGGCTCAATTTTGGGATGAAGTTTGGAATGGTCATGCTACCTTATGTTCCATTTGGGATTGGTCCCCTTTGTCTGATATCCTTTTTGGTCTCTGGGGAGTGTTTGTTGCTGACTATGTTGACATTGATACCTCGGGTCCTTATCCTGTGTCTCAATGGAAGTCTATTGATTTTATGCCCATTAGTAAAGACCTTAGAGTTGCTTTTGAAATAGAGCTTGAGAAAAGATTTCTTGTGTTTCAAGATCAGGATGATGTTTTGGTTTGGACTAAGAGTGCATCAGGCTCTTATTTGGTAAAGGAGGGATACAAGACCTTGTCTCATTCTTCTTCTCCCTCCCCTTGGCCTTCTTAGCTCTTCTGGCACTCAGCTTGTCTTCCTAAAGCTAGTTCTTTTTCTTGGCTTGCAATGCAAGATAGAGTTCTCACTAGGATGAGATTAGATAGGCTTGGGATTACTCCGGTTTTTCCTTTTGTGTTTTCTGGCTACTATATGGAAAACATGGATCATGTGTTTTTGAATTACCCATTTGCTTTGGATTGTTGGTACTGGTTGTTTGGTATGCTTGGTTGGTCTTTTGCCATTGGTCCTAATTTACTATCTCATTTCTTGGCTTGGCCTTTGTTGTACTCATCTTCATTTTATTTGTCTCTCTAGGTTTTGGCTCCTTCTATTGTCATTTGGAACATATGGTTGGAGAGGAACTCTAGGATTTTTAAGCATAAATTAGCTTCATTAGGGGATGTGCTTGATAGGATCCAATCCTCCATTTCTGAGGTGGTTCTTTCTTACATTTACAAAAACTTGGATCATTTGTGTTCCTTTTCTCAATGGGATAATTGGGTAACATGGAAATGGATGTCACTTCAAGTCATTCCATCCCATGGGGCTATAACATCTGGCTTATCCTCTCTTGCCAAACGTAGGCTAGATAAATGGACTCTTCCCCCCCAATTCTCCTTTAAATGAAATTTTGATGGGGTTGCTAAGGGTAATTTGAGTAAGTCAGGGATTGGGGTTGTCCTCTTTGATCATAATTCTATGATTTTTAAAGCTGTGGGTAAATTTATTGGTGTTGGCTCTAACAATTTTGCTAAATTTCATGCGTTATCTTTTGGTCTTGATCTTTCTATCTTTTTGGGCATTAAGGATATTATCATTGAAGGGGATTCAATGTTGGTCTTTCAGTCAGTCTCTGCTAAGAAATATGTTTCCTAGCACTTACAGTACCTGCTAGATCAAATTCTTGCACAATTGAAGTGTTTTTCTACCTTTACTATATCTCATTGTTATAGGGAAATAAATGTTATTGTAGATTATCTGGCTAACATGGTTGTTGTTGAATGTGCTGAGTATCTGGAAGTCTCCCCTCAGGATATTCCCACTTCTTGCATTAGTATCCTTTATTAAGTTTGATTGATTGCGGTTTGCGACCTTCATCTCACTTCTTGCTGGTTGTGGATTTTCTTTACTATATTACATTAGGGAGGGTGTTGTCTGGCCTTATGGCAACAATTTTTTTGGTGGCATACTTGGTAAGTATTTTCTCATTGAGCAAGGAGGGTTTTGGTGCTACATCCATTTGGTTTGTACCTTGTCTGTCGGGTTGGATTAGCACATGTTATCAGTTGACCCTTGCTCGATAGGTTGAGTCTTTGAGTTGGTTTACGTGGGGTGAAGCTTCCTTATCCTCATTGCATTTTGGTGGATGGTGATGCATGCTGGGTGCCTGAACTTTATCTGTGTGATGATTTATGTCTGGTAGATTGAACTTTTTTGGCTAATCATAGTCTAGTTACTCGAGCCTTATCTGGTCAATATTTGTTTCCTTGCTCATTCACTATTATGATTTGGCATATTTTTATCATTTGATCTATAGATTGGTTGTTTGATTTGGTAATCATGTGGTAGTGAGCTTGTGTAGGATGGTTTCAGTTAATCATTGTTTGGTAGCTTTCATTATCCCAGTTTGGCATCTACTTGCATGATTGTGTAATGATGATTGCTATGAGTTGGCATATTTTTATCATTTGTTCTACAAATTGATTGTTTTGATTTGATAATCACTCGGTGGTGAGCTTCTATAGGTTGGTTTTGGTTAATCATT